>NC_083891.1:52445000-53185000 GCF_032452875.1 Bos javanicus | reverse complement strand
TGCTGGTGCTAAAGAATAGAGAGAGATCTGCCAGTTAAAACCTACGTTAGACATGGAAATGCTAGAATAAATCTTTTCTGACCCAAGGATCATCATGTAGCATCAAGATGTGTTCCTTTGAAGAGGATACTTGATTGCAAGCAAGCTCCTCTACTGTCTTATTGAAAGTCTGGATGATCTATCATGATAGATGCTGGTTTTGTGGGGCCTTATGTAATTCTGGCAGGGATCCAGTTAAGAAAATAGAATATAAAATTATGTAAACCAATTTGGGGATGAGAATAGTTATATACTTAGAATGAGAAAAGAAATCATGATAACTTACTAAAGTCTTAGCAATTATAGTCTATTTTCATATTACTTCAAGCCGTTTTCCATTCATGCTTACTTATTTTGTAATTTTAACCTGGCTTCCTTCTCACACCTAGAATACTGAAGACCTTCCAAGAATTGCAAATACTTGCAAGGCCCTTGTCAAGTGTGGGAATGGAAGGTAAACTTCACTAGCTTTGCAGTAAATCTTCAAAGCTGGTTGGATGTCATCACCGAGTCCACGGACATGAGTTTGAGTAAACTCCGGAAGGTGGTGATGGACAGGGAGGCCTGGCATGCTGCAGTCCATGGGGTCGCAAAGAGTCAGACATGACTGAGCAACTGAACTGAACTGAAATCTTCCTCTGCTCAGACATATGAAAAAATGTCTAGTGCATGCCAGGCATTGTTGTTGGTGTGAGAACGCAGTTTGGAAGAAAGGCCCTGTTTTTATAGAGTTTAGTGGTAGGATGGGATGGGAAAAGTCAGTATATCAAACAAGTAAATGTATCACCCAGTGATAGGTATGGAGCAGAAGCTTAGGGAGAAGAAAAGGGAGAGTTCTTATATATAGTGGGTCAGGGGAGATCTCTGAAAGGATTACATTGAAGTTAAGATCAGAAGCAAGTGAGGGAGTGAGTTGTTTACACATGTGGGAATATCATTTCCTGAGAAAAGCAGGAAGTAAATGGCTCTGGCCTGGGAGGGGGCACGCCTTACCCATATGGCTGGAGTAGAGTGAGTGAGAAGTAAGAGGGGAAATCGTACAGAATCTTGCAGAGCAGCAGTCCCCAACCTGTTTGGCATCAGAGACCAGTTTCCAGGAAGACAGTTTTCCCACAGACTGGGGAAGTGGGGATGGTTTCAACATGACATTTACTGTGCGCTTTATTTCTATTATTATTACACTAGCTCCACCTCAGACCATCAGGCATTAGATCCTGGGGGTTGAGTAAAGCTTTCAGTTTTGATGCTGGGTGAAATGGGACCAGCCAGTTGAAAAGTAGAGCCAACAAGATCTGACGGATTAGGTCATGGGAGAAATAGAGGTATCAATGACGGAAGCAGTGTCTTTTGGCTTGAGCAGCTACAAGTTTCACTTTCTAAGAGGAGGAAGTCCTCAGGGGCAGGGAGACAGGTGTCACAGAGGCCATGGGAGGCTGTGCTGCTGGCGAATAGCGGGAGTTCAGGTTTGAGTCCGAGGGCTAGGTGCCTGCTGAACGACCCAAAGGAGATATTGGTACTACTGAATGACATGGTACTTGAAGTTCATAGGAAATTTCTGGGCTGCAAACGCAAAATTTTTCGTTAGTGTATATAGAGAGTCTCTGCAGCCATGGATTTAGTAGATGGCCTAAGGAATGAATTTATAATGGGAAGAGACCTGAGGGTGGCACCTGGGGCACTCAAAATGTTATGATTTGAGTTGAGGAAAGCCAGCAGAGCTTGAATAAGAGCGGAGAGAGTAGGTATCATAAAAGCCATACAAAATGCTTCAAGAAGGAGGAAATAAATTTTGTCAAATTCTGCAGACAGGTGGAGTGATATGATTGGGGTTGGCCAAAAAGTTCATTTGGGTTTTTGTGTAAGATGGTATGGAAAAACCTGAACCCACACTTTGGCCAACTCCATAGGATTATCATAAATGCTTGTAATGCATTTGTAGAGATTAGCAATTTATCTGGTCTCTAGATCCTTGGTATCTTGAAATTCCTGCCACATTGTTGATACTAAAGTGTCCTGTAAGTCGGAAGTAGTTTAGAGAAAGTAGTCAGCTGTGCACAAGGCGGTAACAAGATAGGAACAGGCAGAGCATGATTTGGGGACCTTGGAGGATTTTACAGCATTGAACTCTGTGGCTAAAAGTCCAAGAGTTTGCTGAAAATGCAGAAACCTGGGACAGTATTACGTCTAGGCTTCACTTCTTTTTTGGCGTCTCCTGGGTTTCTGGAAATCTTGTATGCAGTTGTTAGCAAGCAAAGACAAGGAAATAACCTTAGTAGCCTTTCTCTTTTTTTTGTTTTTCTCCTTTTGTTTTTAGCTGAGAATGACTGTAAATATTGAGACAGGTAATGCTTTTTAAGTGGAAATTTCTAACAAAAGCACTTAGACACAGAACTTCTTCCAGCAAAAATGTAAAGCCTTCTTTAAAAAATTTTTAAATATATTATTGTTCTAGAATGAATAAGTATAACTGTGACTAAGCAAATGTTTAAAAGACTCTAACCTTTATTTTCAAAATGGATTCCAACTCATCAACTTCAATACAGTCAAGAAATTAAACCAATTATTTTGGTTTTCATTATAATCTTATATTCAAGCTGAAGTTTAATTTCTTCTGGAAATTGAAAGCATACCTTGAATTGGAAAATATGCATACCATGACAGCATGCTTAGAGTATAGATAATACATGTTAAAGCCCACACATCCCTGAGGCTAAAATCTTAGAGAAAAATTGGAGTGCCACTTTTATTTTTTTATTTTTTATTTTGTATTGAGTTATAGCCGATTAACAATGTTTTGACAGTTTCAGGTGAACAGCAAAGGGACTCAGCCATTCATGTACATGCATCCATTCTTCCCCAAACCCCCCTCCATCCGGGGGCCACATGACATTGAGCAGAGAGTTCCATGTGGGGTGCAACTTTTAAATTGTATTTGAATCCCATATCAGAGACTCAACTGCCACATCACTTCTTTGGTAAATATAATAAATTGTTTTGAAGGTTTCTAATTCCAAACTCGGAGAAGGCAATGGCACCCTACTCCAGTACTCTTGCCTGGAACTTAAGGGATTTCAAACTACTGAAGATAAAAAAATATATACATGAAAATCGGAGAAATTTATGTCTTCTTGATTGGAAGTTTTCCTTAACTGGTGCTTCCAGAAAAACACTTCTAGAATAAAACAATAATGTGTTTATTGATCATTTAAAAATTTTAGATAATCTTTTAGATTGTCTTGGTTTCATTATTAAGGTAAAGTTGCATTTTTTCACAATGCAAAGTCAAGTATACTTTTAATTTATGAAGACTTTTACATAAAAACCAAAACTTGTGGCCATTCTCTTATTTTTTATTTAGTTATTCATTGACTCATGTGTTGATTCATTCACACAAATTCTTCTTTTTAGTTGAAGTACAGTTGATTTGCAATGTTGTGTTAGTTTCTGGTGTACTGCAAAGTGATTCAATTACATAGATAGTTGATTGTTGTTCAGTCACTGAGTCATGTCCAGCTCTTTTGCAATCCTATGGACTGTAGCCCACCTGACTCTTCTGCTCATGGGATTTCCCAGGCAAGAATATTAGAGTGAGTTGCCATTTTCTTCTCTAGGAGATCTTCCCCACCCAGGGATGGAATCCACATCTCCTGCTTAGCCAGCAAATTCTTTACCACTGAGCCACCTGGGAAGTCCAGGTAGATAATGGATATGCTCTTTTCTTTTTTTTTTTTTTCAGATTCGTTGCCATTATGGTTTATTACAAGATAGCAAATTTAGTTCCCTGTGCTATACGGTAGCACCTTGCTGTTTCTCTATTTTATATATAGTAGTTTGCATCTACTAATCCCAAACTCCTCCCCCTCTACTTCCCCTTTGGTAACCATCAGTTTGTTTTCTAGGTCTGTGAGTCTGTTCTGGTTTCATGTAACAAATTCTTATTGAGTGACTGACTGCCATGTGCTAAGCACAGTACTATTAATGGGGGAAACATTATTGAACTCAGCTCTCAAAAATCCCTACCTTTGTAGAGTATTCACTGCAGAATATAGAGACAAACCATAAATAGCAAACCTATTAAATAATTTTTTTATAGTAAGAGATGATAAATGTTTGGGGAAAATTATAGCACAGTAAGGGAGATTGGGAATACTGTGGACAGGTTGAAAATTTTCATTGTTGTCAAGTTAGATCTTAATAAGATGACATTTGAGCACCTCTATCTGGAGGAGAAGTGTCCCAGATAGAAAAAATAGAAAAAGGAAGATGTTATTGCTGTGAAAATATCTTGACTATCTATTCTTGATCAATAAGAAAAATATCAATGTGGAACATGTCAGTAAATGTTATATAAATTGTCCTTTACGGCTGAAGTTCCCTAATGGTCGTAGCACATTTAGTAAATTTCTCTCTCCTGGAAAGATGATAGCAGTAAAAAAAATAATGATGATAAATCCTTGTCCTCAAGCATATCTGACAGCATCGGAAAAATCTGACTTTAAAATTTATTGAAACACATGGAGTTATAAACTGTGTTTATAGAGTTTCGATGAGAAATCTATATGTAAAATCTGTGCCCGATTAGTGCTTAAAGTTGTGGCTGAGGAATGGCCTGACCCCTGAATCCTCCTCAAAGGAGGTAACAGTTCCACTAGGCAACCGTCTTCACAGTTATTACTACCACAGGATGGGTCATAAGAATGGCCTGGAACGTTCGTTCTTCGAAGCACACTGCCTAGTAAAGGCAAAAACTCCTCAAGGTTCTACCTCACAAACTGGTGGAGGGTCTGGTTTGGATTGTAGATGTGAAAAAATATCCAGGTCACAAATAGAGAGCTGAAACCATGAAAGGCATGCTATAGAGAGAAGTGTTTTGCCAAACAAAATGTATGGTGTTGGGTAAGAAAAAATAAGGGCACCAGAAGAGTCCTTTGAACAGAGGTATCCTGACATTCGGTGTTTAGTGACTCAGTGTGTCTGCTTCTTTGTGACCTCATGGACCACAGCACACCAGGCTTCCCTGTCCTTCACCATCTCCCAGAGTGTGCTCAAGCTCTTGTCCATTGAGCTGGTGAGGCCATCCTAACATATATGCTTTTTGCCTATTAAAAAAAAACCTTGAAAATTAAAAATTAAATCTAGTCTCAAGTATTTTAACTCAACCAGACACTCAGCAGTGCTCAAAATATTTCTTTTTCCTGATCAACTCTTTCATTTGTGTGTGTGTGTGTGAGTGTATGTGTGAGAGAGAGAAGTTTAGCTACTTAGTTACCAAATGTGTAGGAAGTTAGCTCAGTTCAGTTCAGTTCAGTCGCTTAGTCGTGTCTGACTCTTTGCTACCCCATGAACCACAGCATGCCAGGCCTCCCTGTCCATCACCAACTCCCAGAGTTTACCCAAACTCAGTGGAAGTTAAGCCTATCTTAAGTAGGATTTAGCTTTCTATAGAATTTCCATTGAGAAGTTGCCAAGCCATCTATTTGTATGTTGGAGACATCAACACCTCCCAGTAAATGTCCTGTTATTATTACTTTCACTGGAAAAAAGCTCTCAAGTTTCATTTCAGTATTCCAAGGCACATAGATGCCTACATTTTTGTAGGAAAAATTAGAAGAGGATCTCTTTTTCTTATGACGGAGGAGTAGCTTCCTCAATACCATGGTGTGTGGAGCTCAAAGTCTTCACACACATGGTATGAGGTACAAAAGTTCCCCTAAGGAGCCAAGAAACTTCGTGGGAAGAAAAGGACTAAGACGTGATGCTTTTGTGTTTGTGTGTGTGTGTGTGTGTGTGTGTAGAAAGACTGAATATTTGAATATTCTGAACAGAATAAAGCCTCAGAGATGAGCAGATGGGAAAGGACACTGAGCAAATTTACTAATACCCAAAGAGAAACTCGGAGAAGGCAATGGCACCCCACTCCAGTACTCTTGCCTGGAAAATCCCATGGACGGAGGAGCCCGGTAGGCTGCAGTCCATAGGGTCGCTAAGAGTCGGACACGACTGAGCGACTTCGCTTTGACTTTTCACTTTCATACATTGGAGGAGGAAATGGCAACCCACTCCAGTGTTCTTGCCTGGAGAATCCCATGGACAGAGGAGCCTGGTGGGCTGCCGTCTATGGGGTCGCACAGAGTGGGACACGACTGAAGCGACTTAGCAGTAGCAGCAGCAAAGAGAAACAAACCATGAGAGTCTGTGAGGAAGGTAAGGGCTTAACTTATCCCCAGAAAGAGCTGCAGTGGGCCTGGTGTGATGCTGATGGAGAAACACTCACTCTCTCAGCCTTGGAAGCTTGGTCTAGACCTCTGCATGTGTTCCACCTGTGGATCATCAGGCAGGCTCTCAGGAAGCACATTGGCAGCCCTTCGTGGCTGTAACATGCCTGCTGGGCACTAAGGAGATGCTGTACCTCGTAGGAATCTACCTTGACATCCAGCTAACACAGCCCTGATGCTGGGAAAGATTGAGGGCAGGAGGAGAAGGGGACGACAGAGCGTGAGATGGTTGGATGGCATCACCGACTCGATGGATGTGAGTTTGAGCAAGCTCTGGGAGATGGTGGAGGACAGGGAAGCCTGGTGTGCTGCAGTCCATGGGGTCACACAGAGTTGGACACGACTGAGCAACTGAACAACCAAGCAGCCCAGGTTGCTGCTGGACTACTTCACGTTCAGAACGTAGAACAGAAAACGTGGTTCATTGCGAATTGTGGTCGTTCACAGAGGCCAGGAGTGAGCTCCTGGAGGGTGTGATTTCAAAGTGGGCTCCTGAGTTTGTCTTTTGTGGTTTGTATTGGTTAGTGCAGGCACAGTAGCTGCTGTGTGGCCACTCTCAAAATAAACCCCTCTTCTGCAAATTTCAGTGTTCTTTATTATTTTGAAATGTCCTCATTTACAAAAGTTTATGTGGATTGAAATCCATTTGCATTGCTATAAAAATTCAAGATTACATTACCAAGTGACAGAAAATGATGTGCATTTAGATATTTTAAATATAATTCAACTTGCTATATTTTTTAAAGCTTATTTATTTTTAACTGGAGGGAATCAGCCATAGGTGATGTGTCCCCTCCTTCTTGAATCTCCTTCACACTTCCCACCGCATCCCATTCTCCTAGGTTGTCACAGAGCACCGGGCAGTTTTTAGGCAACTATAAAAATGGATAAATGGTTAAAAAAAGTTTTTATCTCCATATGAATAAAGATTTTTTTTGATGTGACTCTGAAGGACTTTAAAAAAATATCATCATTAAAATCATGATAAGGAATTGCCAATAGCCCAACTGAGTGACTTCACTTTCACTTTTCACTTTCCGGCATTGGAGAAGGAAATGGAAGGAACCCACTCCAGTGTTCTTGCCTGGAGAATCCCAGGGACGGGGGACACTGGTGCGCTGCCATCTCTGGGGTCGCACAGAGTCGGACACGACTGAAGTGACTTAGTAGCAGCAGCAGCAGCTCAATCATAAAATATCTATTTTCATGAACGCAAGCTCAAGTTTCTCATCAAGAAATGCGAGTTCTTTATTTAGAAGTTTTATATAAAGTTAATTAATAGTCTTTATATCACTTTCATTCTATTTTTTATGTTGTTACACTGTATTAAGAATGTGACTTCTTTTTTTTTTTTTTTAATGAAGCCCTGTATAGACACTCTCAAACCCATTCTAGTTCATCCCAATGTATCAAATGAATATAATCACTTTTTATGTGGAATATAACCTGAAAATGGTTGGGAAGCACTGCAGTGGTCTCCAGTGAGTGCTGATGAGCAAGGCAGAGTTTAAAATTAGTTTCACTACTTCTGTGTCTAGAGCCGTAGACAGTAAACCACCTTAGAGCAGATTTGTGCTATCCTGGGTAGAATCAATTGCATTATCCCATTTAAAAATAATTTTAAAGTAAGTACTCATTGCTTTAGGGGAAATGCATAAGAGTATCTTTTTGTGGTTTGTCAAACACTGCTTTCCTCTGTTTTCCTTGGTATATAGAAATGGGTGTGGGGAAGAAGTTGATATATTCCCACAAAGGATGAGGATCCTCTGGGAAAGAAAATGATCAAGACACCAATTGGTTTTCTTTTGAGATTCACTGTTGTCATAATAAACTTCTGTGATAGATTAAGATGGCTCTAGCTAAGGCCCCCACTGACCTTGAAGAGGAACTCATCTTTTAAGAAATGGAAATCCTAATTGATGATTTCAATTTATGACTGCCTATGTCATGAAAGGAAGAGTAATTTAGCTTTTTTCACAAGCAAAATATCTCCTCCCTATCCAGATGCTCTGACCTGGAGACCAGTATTTGAGAATAATGAATATATTTTATGGATATAAATTAAATATGGATTCTTACTTAGGAGTTGAATACCTGGGAGTCCAAGTAGAATACTTCCTTAAGTGATTGTAATAGTAAAAGGAGTGTGGTCATTGTTCTTCAAAGTAAAATAAAACAAAAATTCACATACCAGGTTCAGAGAAATCATCTCCAAAACTTTGTGAGATTAGTTTTCAGTGGCAACGATGGCAGCCTAAAGCAGAGCCTGACGGTGATAGATCAGACTGTTCACTTGTGTTTATCTGGCGTTTGGAAATGGATAATTTCTTTGTTCTAGGCAAGTTTCTTTGGTTCTCAGAACATTTAACTTATATGCAGAGTACATCATGAGAAATGCTGGGCTGGAAGAAGCACAAGCTGGAATCAAGATTGTCAGGAGAAATATCAATAACCTCAGATATGCACATGATACCACCCTTATGGCAGAAAGTGAAGAGGAACTAAAAAGCCTCTTGATGAAAGTGAAAGTGGAGAGTGAAAAAGTTGGCTTAAAACTTAACATTCAGAAAACAAAGATCATGGCATCCAGTCCCATCACTTCATGGGAAATAGATGGGGAAACAGTGGAAACAGTGTCAGACTTTATTTTTTGGGGCTCCAAAATCACTGCAGATGGTGACTGCAGCCTTGAAATGAAAAGACGCTTACTCCTTGGAAGGAAAGTTATGACCAACCTAGACAGCATATTGAAAAGCAGAGATATTACTTTGCCAACAAAGGTCCATCTAATCAAGGCTATGGTTTTTCCAGAGCTCACGTATGGATGTGAGAGTTGGACTGTGAAGAAAGCTGAGCACCGAAGAATGATGCTTTGAACTGTGGTGTTGGAGAAGACTCTTGAGAGTCCCTTGGACTGCAAGGAGATCCAGTCCATCCTAAAGGAGATCAGTCCTGGGTGTTCATTGGAAGGACTGATGCTGAAGCTGAAACTCCAATACTTTGGCCACCTCATGTGAAGAGTTGGATCATTGGAAAAGACCCTGATGCTGGGAGGGATTGGGGGCAGGAGGAGAAGGGGACAACAGAGGATGAGATGGCTGGATGGCATCACCGACTTGATGGACGTGGATTTGAGTGAACTCTGGGAGTTGGTGATGGACAGGGAGGCCTGGTGTGCTGTGATTCATGGGGTCACAAACAGTCAGACACGATTGAGTCTAAAGGGAAGGAGAAAAAAGAGAGGGTGAAAAGGTTGGATAGGGAAGGGGTGGGTGGGTGGGGAAAGAGACAGACAAACAGACCTTGGTGTTGGATAGCCATGTTGGCCAGGCATGGGCTTGAGTAATGAGTTAAAATATTATGTATAGGAATGCAAGGGCAGAAATCCCTTGCATTCCTATACACTAATAATGAGAAAACAGAAAGAGAAATTAAGGAAACAATTCCATTCACCATTGTAACGGAAAGAATAAACACTTAGGAATATATCTACCTAAAGAAACTAAAGACCTATATATAGAAAACTATAAAACACTGGTGAAAGAAATCAGAGAGGACACTAATAGATGGAGAAATATACCATGTTCATGGATTGGAAGAATCAATATAGTGAAAATGAGTATACTACCCAAAGCAATTTATAGATTCAATGCAATCCCTATCAAGCTACCAACAGTATTCTTCACAGAGCTAAAACAAATAATTTCACAATTTGTATGGAAATACAAAAAACCTTGAATAGCCAAAGCGATCTTGAGAAAGAAGAATGGAACTGGAGGAATCAACCTACCTGACTTCAGGCTCTACTACAAAGCCACAGTTATCAAGACAGTATGGTACTGGCACAAAGACAGAAATATAGATCAGTGGAACAAAATAGAAAGCCCAGAGATAAATCCATGCACATATGGACACCTTATCTTTGACAAAGGAGGCAAGAATATACAATGGATTAAAGATAATCTCTTTAACAAGTGGTGCTGGGAAAACTGGTCAACCACTTGTAAAAGAATGAAACTAGAACACTTTCTAACACCATACACAAAAATAAACTCAAAATGGATTAAAGATCTAAACGTAAGACCAGAAACTATAAAACTCCTAGAGGAGAACATAGGCAAAACACTCTCTGACATACATCACAGCAGGATCCTCTATGACCCACCTCCCAGAATATCAGAAATAAAAGCAAAAATAAACAAATGGGATGTAATTAACCTTAAAAGCTTCTGCACATCAAAGGAAACTATCAGCAAGGTGAAAAGACAGCCTTCAGATTGGGAGAAAATAATAGCAAATGAAGCAACTGACAAACAACTAATCTCAAAAATATACAAGCAACTCCTACAGCTCAACTCCAGAAAAATAAATGACCCAATCAAAAAATGGGCCAAAGAACTAAATAGACATTTCTCCAAAGAAGACATACAGATGGCTAACAAACACATGAAAAGATGCTCAACATCACTCATTATCAGAGAAATGCAAATCAAGACCACTATGAGGTACCATTTCACACCAGTCAGAATGGCTGCGATCCAAAAGTCTACAAATAATAAATGTTGGAGAGGGTGTGGAGAAAAGGGAACCCTCTTACACTGTTGGTGGGAACGCAAACTAGTACAGCCACTATGGAGAACAGTGTGGAGATTCCTTAAAAAACTGGAAATAGAACTGCCTTATGATCCAGCAATCCCACTGCTGGGCATACACACCGAGGAAACCAGAAGGGAAAGAGACACCTGTACCCCAATGTTCATTGCAGCACTGTTTATAATAGCCAGGACATGGAAGCAACCTAGATGTCCATCAGCAGATGAATGGATAAGAAAGCTGTGGTACATATATACAATGGAGTATTACTCAGCCATTAAAAAGAATTCATTTGAATCCATTCTAATGAGGTGGATGAAACTGGAGCCTATTATACAGAGTGAAGTAAGCCAGAAGGAAAAACACCAATACAGTATACTAACGCATATATATGGAATTTAGAAAGATGATAACAATAACCCTGTGTATGAGACAGCAAAAGAGACACTGATGTATGGAACAGTCTTATGGACTCTGTGGGAGAGGGAGAGGGTGGGAAGATTTGGGAGAATGGCATTGAAACATGTAAAATATCATGTATGAAATGAGATGCCAGTCCAGGTTCAATGCACGATACTGGATGCTTGGGGCTAGTGCACTGGGACGACCCAGAGGGATGGTATGGGGAGGGAGGAGGGAGGAGGGTTTAGGATGGGGAACACATGTATACCTGTGGTGGATTCATTTTGATATTTGGCAAAACTAATACAATTATGTAAAGTTTAAAAATAAAATAAAATTTAAAAAAATCCAAAAAAAAATATTGTGAGGAGATTTGACTATAAGTAGTGGAAGGTCTTAACTAAATAATATAATAATAGATATCTGTGATATGATAGGCATTTTTAGAATTAAATTTAGAAATTTAGAATTTCTTCATTATAGGAATTTCAAACTTGAGAGCCAAATTAGGAAGCCAATAATTAGAACTTTAGAAAAGTATACACTGTAAAAGTACAAACTTTAAGTAGTTTCAGACAAAAATATTTGGTACCAAAAATCTCCATAATTCATCTGCATACTTGAATGCATGAAAATGAGCATTTTGATGCAAAATGGCAAGGGATAAAGAAATTGACATATTTAATGCAAAAGGTGGAAAAAACCTCTCAAAGGAAAAAACATCCCCCAGGACAGAGATATTTCCTTTAACAATACCTGAGGTTGCATCCGTACCAGTTTAACATTTTCTTTTTCTATCTTCAGATATTTCTCTCTCTTTGCCTCTGTCTCTGTTTATACATGCACACACATGTACGTATGTGTCTATACCTTCTTACATGTGTATGTGTGTTAATACATATGTTTATCCTTAATTTGGTTGGTAAATAAAGCGTGACTTATTCTACAGCATGTTGACTGCTTCTCAATGAATTTTTTGTGTGCTTATTTGTTTCTTTGTTTTCATCATGTAATATGTAGGTCAGAATATCTCTTAGCAGATTAACATGCAAGCAGCACATTTCATAGTGTTGCCTTAGCAGGGCTTCTTTCTGTCAGTGGGCCGTATTTTAGAAGTATTCCAACGGCAATACCGAATGTAGTCATGACTGCATTCTTCGTATCCCTGAGTATTTCAGCAAAGAAGAAATGTTAAGAGATGTTATATATACACACTGTCCATTTGACTTTCAAATGGGGGACTTTCTTCTCTGAGAAGTTATGAAGGCCACAAGTATCAGCTGTACGTAACTGTTGAGCTCAAGGGAACCTCAGATGTATGTGAGTTCTTTACAGTGTAGACTTGGGTATGAAGTCTTTATCCATCAATATAGTCAGTTTTAGCCTAGGGCTATAAACTATGTGAAAACATTCTTGGCATTTTTTTTTTCAATTGAAGTATAGTTGATGTATAATTTTGTGTTAGTTTCTGTTGTACAGCAAAGTGACTCAGTTGTACACATGTGTGTGTATACTTTTTTACATTTTTTCCATCATTTTTGTTATATGATTTTGAATATAATTCCCTGTGGTATGCAGTAGGATCCTGTTGTTTATCTATTTTATATGTAGTCGTTTGTATCTGCTGATCCCAAACTCCTAATTTATCTTTTCTTCTTTCTTCCCCTTTGGTTACCATGAGTCTGTTTTCTGTGTCTTTGAGTCTTCTTCTATTTTGTAAATAAGTTCATTAGTATCATATTTTTAAATTGCACACGTAATTGATATCGTATTTATTTTTTTCTGGTCTACTTAGTACAGTAAATCTCTAGGTCCATCACTGCTTCTTCAAATGGCATCATTTCATCCTTTTTTTATTACTGAGTAATTTTATATATATTTATATATAAATGATTCATCTTTATCTGCTTATCTGTCAATGGAAATTTAGGTTGCTTCCATATCTTGGCTATTGTAAATAGTGTTGCTATGAATATTGAGGTGCATGTATCTTTTCAAATTAGTTTTCTCTGGATATATGCCCAGGAGTGGGATTGCAGGATCATATGCTAACTCTTTTTTAGTTTTTTGGGGAACTTTCATATTGTTTTCTATAGTGGCTGTACCAATTTACATTCACACCAAAGTGTACCCTTGGCCTTCTTATTCAAGGTTAACACTTGTAGCTATGGCTATATGAGAAAGTGATACCGAAATATTAGTACCTAACCTTGGTGTGAGCAATGGTTTTGAATAACTTAGGAATGGACCTTTTCTCTTTTCTTCAAAGGTTCATTTTTTTTTTTAAGGGATGGCATGAATACTTTTCAATCATTCTAGCTTGGATTTGGAATTAATAATCAGCAAAGGGCTTATCATATTTGTTTTTTCTCTAAATTCACAACTAAATGTGTGCTTCCTATTTTCATTTTGCAGTGAAAACAGCCCAACCTTAATCTTTACTGTTCTAAGAGTAACTTAGGTCAAGCCTACAAGCATTTGGACTTTGAACAATAGATCTTCCATATAAGAATAGAGGTTACTTAGATTTTTAGAAGAATGTGGAGGGTTGGCAGTTTATTCAGAGTCTAGGCAGTGTGAAATACCAGTGCAGTAACTTAGAGTTACCTTATTCTCTTGTTTAGTGTCGTGTCCCTCAGGAGCAGTGTAAGACTGTGTCTGTGCTTACCTAGTGTAAGGAATGGGAATGTCATAAAGAGTTGTGCCCAATTCTCAGTGGTCTGCAAGGCACATGTTTATTGAGTCTGAGAGATCTCTAATGTGAGGTTAAATGGGGAGGGGTCTGCTCGTAACCCGTGGAATTTCAACAACCCCCCACCAGCCAGGTTTACCAGTACCAGATTACAGGATTTATTTCCAGGACAAGAATCTTCCAGTGTACTTTCATCAAACATACTTGGCAAATTTCTGCTGAGATATTTCAGCTCAAATTTATTATAACTCACTTTTCCCCTCATCCGAACGTAATTTATAGTAGAGGAGAATAGCGAGGGAGATAGATGGACTCATAGTTCTTTTCTTCACAGTCTTAAGAGTCATGAGTGAATTGTGCCTGTGAGTCTGTCACTATGACCTAAAGCCCCGGTATTTTGATAACAGAACTAATACTTTAAGTGAAACTCAGAAATGAAAGAAAAATCTTGAAAACAGTCCAGTCCCTAAATATGATTATATACAATTGGAGATATATAGGTTTATATAGATAAATCTCCACTCTTAACAACTATAGTCAGCTGTTCAGGAATTTATTGTTATTTAATTTTCACCATTTAAACTCTGTAGTTCAAATACTTAACTATGAAATTGTTCCATTCTGGAAACTGGAGAATTATTATACCATATATTGCGTGTTCTACTGGTTATTATCCTTAGCAGCCATTATCTCCCACAGGAAGTGAGGAAGTTATGAGGTTTTTTTCCCCTTGAACATTTTCAATAGGAAAAAAAATGGGAAATGGCTCTAAAAGAGGAATAAAAGTACAATTATAAAGTGGTAACTTGATACATTATTTTCATGTACCTGCACTGAGGGACCAGGGGGAAAACCCAGTGAGAAGCAATTTTGCTTTTTTAGAGAAAGAAAAGAAAGTTTTACCAACTTTATTAGAATATGGGTAAACAAGTAAAGTTCATAAGAATTTTAAGAAGAAAGTCATCTTAATCTTAATTTATGTTACAAAATAAAAAGCCTCTAGATATACAGACACAATCTTTTTATTTTTCCTTTTTGACTTTAACACAAGCTAGAAGGCTGCAGTCTTTTTTCTAAATGGATTTGAAACCCTTAAGTAGCAAATGCTCTTTCTTTTCATTCAAGGGAACATAATTACATCTTAAAGGGTTGGGAACTCTCAAAACATATATGAAACTTGATACTGCCAAGAGATTGCACTGGCTAAAAGTTTAAGTGGGTTAAAGAAGGATTTAGATAAATCCCTGGGTGACTGAACCATAATCAGGAGGAGCTTGGAATGCTGCAGTCCATGGGGTCGCTAAGAGTCAGACACGACTGAGCGACTTCACTTTCAATTTTCACTTTTCACTTTCATGCACTGAAGAAGGAAATGGCAACCCACTCCAGTGTTCTTGCCTGGAGAATCCCAGGGATGGGGGAGCCTGGTGGGCTGCTGTCTATGGGGTCGCACAGAGTCGGACACGACTGAAATGACTTAGAGATTTAGAGGTGGAAGAGATTTAGAGGTGGAAGTCCACAGCAAAGGTAAGGGTTTTTTTTTTTTTTTTTTTGTAGGGCACTAAAAGAGTCAAGATTCTACTTAATTCTTTTACACTTATTCTTAAACAGAAAGCCTAGATACCGTCATACTCTGGGAATTCATATATATTTGGGTTTCTGGCATGGTCCGCAGGGAACACAGGAGCTGGTCCAGGTTCGGTGAAAAGTAGCCCTAGATGGCCTCAGCTCATTGATGAGCCTGTGCTCTGCAATAAGAGAAGCCACCACAATAAGTCCGTGTACTGCAGCTAGAGAGTAGCCCCTGCTTGCTATAACTCGGGAAAGCCCACGTGCAGCAACAAAGACCCAGAACAGCAAAAAATAAAAATAAATAAAATTTAAAAAATATTTATAAAAAATAAATGTTATATACCAAGAAAGATAGCAAATTATTCCTAGAATTAACTTTGTGAAAAAATAAAGGTTTGAGATTACCTCTCCATCCTCTTTTGCCTATTTTGTCTATAATTTTCTTCATTCACATTATGGTTAATTTCAGGGATCATTTAGATGTAGTTTCATTTTACAAGTAAGAATAAAAGGAAAGGAATCATTTTGGCCCCTTCCTTTTCTGTTACACAGCAGACCCCAAAAGATTCAGGTACGTGATAGACTGTAAAAATGTCCCAAATTCTTGATCCCTCCCTCCATCCACACGCTTTGCAATGTGATTTTGCTGTCCCTCCAATCAGAAGGAGTTCTATGTCCCCAGCTCTCATTTAGTCTGGTCTTGTAACTAGCTTCAACAGAGATGATGCTGTGCCAGTTCCAAGCATAGGCCTCAAGAGGCTTGGCACTATTTCAGGCTTCTCTGAGCTTCTGCCACGGGCACAGCAAGCCTGCTGGAGAATGAGAAACCACATGGAGCGAAGGCCTGATCATGTTCGAGACTAAGCAGCTCACAGACCGTCAACCAGCTGACAGCAGAGGTGTGGGTGAGCCTGGCCAAGATCAGAACAATCGCACAGATGATCTATTGCAATTAATAGCATGCTTCTTATTTTACACTACTGCGTTTTCCAGTAGTTTGTTATACAGGGAGAAATACTGAAGGGATGAAGCATGTCATTGAGAGAGTTGTTAGCTGTGTGTTATCCCAAGTGTGTGGTTTCACACTGTCTTCCCTCAGTAGTTCTTCAGTGATCTTAAATGGTTTTGGAACAAGTGGTCCCGTATCAAATCCAGGAGAAAAAAGAGAAAGCTGTACACCAAATTTAAGGAAATGAATCTGATGAAAATATCATTCTGTTATTGGGTAGATTATCAGGAAAATACAGCTCTATATTTGTATGCACTCCAGTGTTCTTGCCTGGAGAGTCCCAGGGACAGGGGAGCCTGGGGGGCTGCCATCTATGGGGTCACACAGAGTCGGACACGACTGAAGCGACTTAGCAGCAGTAGCAGCAGCAGCAACAACATGCTCTTATAATTTTATACAGAGCAAAAACAGAAGTAAATCAATTATGGGATATTTTCAACGCTCTACTTTCAATAGATAAAAGATGTAAACTTATTTGAAGAGCAAAATTATAAAAATTAACCTAATATTCTACTTGGTAACTGCAGAATGCACTTACCTCCCCTCTGCACAATATATTTATAAAAATTGACCACAGACTGAGTCATAAAGCAAATCTCAACAGATTTCCAAGAGTTCAGTTCATTTGCTCAGTCATGTCCAACTCTTTGCAACCCCGTGGACTGTAGCATGCTAGGCCTCCCTGTCCATCATCAACATGCAGAGCTTGCTCAGATTCATGTCCATCGAATCAGTGATGCCATCCAACCATCTCATCCTCTGTCATCCCCTTCTCCTCCTGCCTTCAGTCTTTCCCAGCATCAGGATCTTTTCCAGTGAGTCAGCTCTTCGTATCAGGTGGCCAAAGTATTGGAGTTTCAGCTTCAGCATCAGTCCTTCCAGTGAATATTCAGGATTGATTTCCTTTAGGATTGACTGGTGTCATCTTCTTGCAGTCCAAGGGACTCTCAAGAGTCTTCTTCAACACCACAGTTCAAATGCATCAATTCTTCCAAGAATTAGAGTCACACAAAGAGTATATTTCCTGATTGCATGAATGAATTCATATGTATATATATGTGACGTTATAGAGAGAGTAGTTATATAAATTTTGGATTGAGCCAACTTCAAAGAGAGGAAAATTGTTAGGGATAAAGAAGGGCATTACATAATAATAAAGTGGCTAATTCCCCAAGAAGATATAAGGCAACTTAACATGTATGTGCCTAAAAGTATCAAAATATGTGAATAAAAAATGAATAGAACTGCAAGGAGGAATAGATTCACTATTATTGCTAGAGATGTCAACACCCCTTTTTTTTCAGATATAAATCCAACAGGTAGAAAATCAGTAAAAGTGAAAGTAAAAGTCGCTTAGTTGTGTCTGACTCTTTGTGACCCCATGGACTATACAGTCCATGGAATTCTCTAGGCCAGAATACTGGAGTGGGCAGCCTTTCCCTTCTCCAGGAACTTCCCAACACAGATCTTGAACCCAGGTCTCCCGCATCGCAGGTGATTCTTTACCAGCTGAGCCACAAAGGAAGCCCAAGAATACTGGAGTGGGTAGCCTATCCCTTCTCCAGCTGATCTTCCCGACGCAGGAATCAAACTGGGGTCTCCTTCATTGCAGGTGGATTCTTTACCAACTGAGCAATCAGTAAGGACATAGTTTAACTCAACAATATCGTCAGTCAAGTGGATATGATAGACACTAATACCCTACTTCCAACAACAGCAGATTACACATTCTTCTCAAGCTCAAATGAAGCATTCATCAAAACAGACCATGTTCTGGGCCATAAAACTTCCCTTAACAAATTTGAAAAAATAGAAAGCATTCACTGTCTGCTCTCAAACAACATTGAAATTAAAGTAGAAATTGATAATATAAAGATTCTGGAAAAAATTTGGCAGTTATACAACACACTTTTAAATAACACTTGAATCAAAGAAGAGATCTCAAGAGACTTTAAAAATATTTTGGTATAAATAAAAATGAAATTTAATTTGTCAGTATTTGTGAGATTCAATTAAAGCAGTGTTTAGAGGGGAATTTTTTTATACATATATAAAAAAATCTAAAATCATTAAAAGAAGAGCAAATTAACTCCAAAGTAAGTAGAAAAAAAGAAATAATAAGAATTGGAATAGTTATCAGTGGAATTGAAAAAGGGAAATAGAGAAGTCAATAAAATCAATAAAACCAAAAGCTGATTCTTTGAAAACATCAATAAAATTGGTAAGCCTCTAGTCATAATAAGTAATGAAAAGAAAGAGGACACAAATAGCTAATATCAGAAACGAAAGAAAGAATATCAGTATAAATCTCGTGTACATTAAAACAATAGTAAAGTAATATGAACAACTCTATATCAACAAATTAGATAGTTTTCAACATAAAACCTAAAATTATAATGTTTTCTGAAAGAAAACACTGGGGAATATCTTTGTAAGCTTGATACAGGAAAATCTTTAATAAATTTTATTTAAAATGCACTAAACATAAAAAACAAAAATTGTCCTTAATGGAAATCAACATTTGTGATTTGAAAGATGTCATTTTAAAAAATGAAAAAGCAGCTGAGATGATAAATAAGTGTGTTCTTGAACAAAAATAGCACCCTTTTCACGGTGGATCAAACAGCTGTTTTCTTATATACCTACTCTATAAGCATACTTTCCCTTTATGAAAATATAGGCAGAATGAAGCAGAAATTTCCCAATGAAATATTTCGTAGACTACTGATCCAGGAAGCATAGAATAACTCAGAAATACATGCTTATTCAGATATACATACATATAAACATACAGATCTTAAAAATTCCAGTCTTTATGTTACTTTTTATTAGATGCAGTTCTAGAACCGTCTCTTTAAAACATGACAAAGCCTCCTGGATGTCTGACATGTGTCATCAGTGAGGTAGTCACTTTTCCCCTGAATGTTGTACAACCCTGGAGGAGGAAGCCAGTACTGTGTCCAAGCATTAGAGACTTAGCACTGAGTCCGGTTGTGCAACTGTGCTGCTTAAAGGTCTCTTGATGACAAGTGAATCCTACAATCTCTGTTTCATTGGCAGTTTGAATGGAAAATTTAGTAACATCCTCATAGATACAGGCTTCCCTGGTGGCTCAGACAGTAAAGAATCTGCCTGCAATGCCCAATTTCCAGTTTTGACCAGAAAGCATACCAGGCATCCTGTGCACTGTACTGCATATTTTTCTGAATCTTTTTTACTTCCAAAGACTGTGCTGACCGCTGTTGATGAGACTAAGGCCATGTTCCACCATGGAACAACCTGCTGCTTCTGCCTTCATTGATTTTTGGCTTGTACTGCTCACCAGGGAGGAACTGTTAAAATCTCCTGTGGACAGGGAGAGCATGTCACTGCAGTGTTCAGACAGCTTCTGTCGCCAAGTAACTGTCAGACTTTTCCATCACCTAACTGTACCCATATTCAGCGAAAGAGGATTTCAGTTTGTGTGGTCAGAAAGGAAAATTTACCTAAAAAGTGTCTATTGCAACATCAAAATGTTTATGTTTTCTTTTAGTTTGGTGTTCCTTTAATTGAAAAGTTATATGCCAATTGTTTTCAGTCGCTCAGTCGTGTCTGACTCCTTGCGACCCCATGGACTGCAGCACACCAGGCTTCCCCATCCTCCACTATCTCCCAGAGTTTGCTCAAGTTCTTCTCCATAGAGTTGGTGATGCTACATAACCATCTCATCCTCTGCGTCCCTCTTCTCCCTTTGCCTTTTCATTGTTTATAATGTTAATATTGTTTCAATTATTGAAATTATTGAAACAATATTAACATTATAAATAATGAAAATCAAGACTTCCACCTTGGGACCTCTAATCTCCCTCTGTAGGGACGACCATTCTGATTGGTTTCTTGTTCATGTACCACCAGAAATGGTACGTAATTTTGTGTTTTATGATGTATACTATGGATGTCATGTGTGTGTGTGTATACATACACCAAAAAAAAAAAAAAAACCCAACCAAAAACCAAAAACATAGGGGAAACATATACAGGCTTCTGCATAACATATTTCACACTTTCATATGATAAAATTCACTCCTTTTGTTGTTAAGTTCTATGTATTTCCAAAATGCATAGTCTTTTAAACAACATAAAGTACAGAAGAATTCTGTCTCTCCTTCCCCCCACCCCCAAACAGTCCCCCATGCTCTCTCTTGTGGTCAGATCTTCTCTCAGCAGTTAACTTCTGGTGCTCACTAATCTGTTTTCCTCCCTAGGGTCTTGCCTTTTCCAGAATATCATATAAATGGAATCATACAGTACATGACCTTTTCAGAGTGACCTCTTCCACTTAGCAAAATGTATTTGAGATTCATCTGTGTTGCATGTATTGACTGTTTCCTTTTATGGGTAAATAGTATTTCCTTGTATGGATGTCCCAAGTCTCTTTATCCATTTCTCAGATGAAGGGCATCTGGGTGGTTTCCAGTTTTGGTGGTTAAGAACAAAGCTGCTATCAACATTTCATGGGTAGATTTTTGTGGGAGCGTCGGGTTTTGTTTCACTGGGGAAAATACCCAGGAGTGCGTATATATTGCTTTTCATCTGTTTTGAACATTATTTGATGTTAGCACTAAAAACACATATAAATACACACACACCCCTCACAAACCTACTTTTCTGGAGAAGATGGAGCACAAACTAAAGCCCCTCTGACATTGCTCAGAAATACACCCGCTGGTGTTAAGAAGGGTTCTCTTCTTTTCTTTGCTGGAACTTCCTAATTTGCTAAAATGAACAACTATGTCTTTTCTATCTAATAAGGGAACAGCACTTATTCACTGTTAAACACTGGGTCTGATTTTGGAAAATGCTTTTAAAAATGATTCTAATTGACTGGCTTAACTTGAAATATTTTAAGGTTTTATAACTAAATTCAAGCAGCAATTTCTCAAGTCTGTTTGAGTGCATAATCACCAGCTGCCCAGCCTATTGGAGCATTTTGTTTGTTAAAGTTTTTTTTTTTTTTTTTTTTTACTAATGGTATTGTCCTGTGTTGGTATCCAAGGAATTCACTTATAAGCAAGCTTGGTCAATGACTTGGCTGGTTACAGCAGTTTGAAAGCATTTGATTAAATGAAATAATTGGTTATGTGGACCAACGGCAGGAAATAGCTGCCTAGATGTTTAAACGTTATGTAAATAGCTGTCTTGTAATTTTACCAAGAAGGAAAACAAAAATGAGCATAAATAGAAGTGTAAATTTAGGAAACTTAAGTAGAAATTTATAGTTTCTTAGCACCTAACTCTGTCAGATTGCTACTCCCTTGAATATACTTGTGAGCATTTCAAGGCATCTGGCCACTTTGATTTATAGGTATAGTAATATGGAGATTAAATTGAGGCACTTACCATATATATCCATTATAATTTTAGAAATTAGAGGATCCTTGTTAAGGAAAACCCCTGACTTGTGGATTGCCTTGTGTTATGGGCTATAGGTCAGGTGCTTTCTATATGTTTCCCTGCCCTGATTTCAGATGGAAAAATGGGGAAATCCAGAAGAATAATTGGATGTTGGGGAAAAGGAGCCACAGGTGACTCAGATTTGTAGTCCAGGTGACAGGATAGATGTAGTGAACTATTGATAAAGTAGAAGTAAAAAAGGTTTTGCAGGGGGCTGTGCATGTATGTATATTTGTGTATGTGTCCATGTATTTGGGGGGATAGTTCCATTTTCATTATCTTAAGGCAGAATTCCCTGCAGGATGTTCAGGTAAAGGTGTCAATTAGGCAGTTAGCTGTATAAATGAGTCTGAAGCTAAAGAGAGTTGGAGAATTATATTTAAGAGTGATTAACTCTCCAGCTTAGTTTTAAAAATTCAAGAAACCTAGAATGAAACAAAACATGAAAGATTATCTCAGTGTGTCCAGGTTGCCTTAAATTTCTTAAAATAGCAACGAGCAGAAGTCAGACGCCTCTTCTGTTTCTGTTCTCTGGTGTCCTCCAGGGAAGATAATTAACTCTCCTTGGGCTCAGTACTTCCAGGTACAGCATGGAAATGATATAAACTGTCTTCTACTTCTGCCTCAGCAGTCTTCAGCTAGATCATTCCAATGCCGAAACTTTTAATTAATCCCCTTTGCAACTGGGTTAATTCTTCCTAGATGCTTAGCAAATGCTGCATTAACAATTCATAGTCCTAATTAATGACATACTTACAAAAGTTCCTAGAAACCCTGACTTTCTTTAGAGAGTAAATGTACCTGTTATCACAGTCAACAATCAGATCAAATTAGCCATTATGAATATTACATTTTTATTGACGGCATCAGTCTTCAGTAAAAGGATGAAAATAGGCTTTTTCTGCCCTATTCCAACCTTTAGTTTCTTAGGGTTCCCCTTAAGACAGAATATCTCCTTGATTACTCTGTGATTAGCTAGCCCCTCATTAAGGATCATTTTCAATACTTTTTGAACCACATATACTGTTCTCATCTATCTTATGCATTCTTCTCATGGTGCTGTATATTTCCAGAACTTTCTTCTAAGAATTTTGAGAAACTTTCCCAAAGTTTCTATCACCTCCACTCTCATCTTCTCAGAGTATGTCTTTTATTAGCAAATGTGAGATGGCAAAGACAATAATCTTTAGTTCTATCAATGATGACTTGATTTTTTGTTTTATTATGTACTTTGTGTGGGGCTTCCCTGGTAGCTCAGCTGATAAAGAATCCACCTGCCATGCAGGAGACCCCGGTTCAATTCCTGAGTTGGGAAGAGCCCCTGGAGAAGGGATAGGCTACCCACTCCAATATTCTTGGGCTTCGCTGGTGGCTCAGATGGTAAAGAATCCACCTGCAATGCGGGAGACCTGGGTTCGATTCCTGGGTTGGGAAGATCCCCTGGAGGAGGCATGGCAACCCATCCCATATTCAAGCCTGGAGAATCCGCATGGACAGTGGAGGCTGGCGAGCTACAGCAGTCTACTGAGTCACAAAGAGTCGGACATGACTGAGCGACTAAGCACAAAGCACACGCACTTTGTAGACTTTTTTCTTAGTAAGCACCTCTCTCAACTATTGAAATTCCCAATGTCTGCAACATGTGATTACTAAAGTACATAGAAGCAGTGTATTTTTGTCCATTTCTTTTATATTTTTATGGTTTTATGGAATATCAGTGTAAGAATTATTTATATTGTCAGATATTACAGACTTTGGCAGGAAGCAGAGATTGATAAATTATTTCTTGATTAATTATAAGGATAAATAATAAATTAATAAATGGGAATTAGTATGATTTGAGGTTTACACTTAAGAGGAAAAAAGTCTTGTGCCTACTGTTGAAATTAAATACACAAACATTAACGGTTGTGCTACTAGCAATCTGACTCTTAGGTGTACATGTGTATATACTGTAAGCGAGGGGATCAATCATTTCAGAATGGAGACAGATTGAAAGACTCTGGCAAGTGGCAAATTTTGTCTGTAAATTTAGTTCTTTGAGTGATCACCCCTTGGTAAGTGATCAATGAAAAAAATAGAACTATTTTGCAATAGAAGCAAAATAAACACACTTAGCCTTTAAGATTAAAAAAAAAATAAGCCTTAACAATAATGGCTGGCATTTCTGCTGTGGCATCCTCAGTTTTGATTACAGATAAAAAGCAAATAATCCTTTGCTTTGAGATTGCAAGTCACCATAGAGAGCTGTAAAGTAAAAAATTCAGTGAATAATCATGGATAAGATGATGTAGATTTTTCTAATCCAACTATAGATGCAGAATCTTGATGATAATGAGATTAGAGTTGCAGGACAAAGCAGCATTTAACAATTAGAATAAGATTATACAACCTTAGAGGAATCACTAATATTTTCATAGTGTGTGGATAGTATTTCTAAAAAGGTTTAATGTTTCCTATCTCAAATTTGCACCACATTTAAAATTATAATTTCTTAAGTATAATCACTTAATAGCATATTCAAAAGCAGAGACATTACTTTGCCAACAAAGGTCTGTCTAGTCAAAGTTATGGTTTTTCCAGTAGTCATGTATGGATGTGAGATTTGGACTGTAAAGAAAACTGAGCACTGAAGAATTGATGCTTTTGAACAGTGATGTTGGAGAAGACTCTTGAGAGTCCCTTGGACAGCTAGGAGATCCAACCAGTCCATTCTAAAGGAGATCAGTTCTGGGTGTTCTTTGGAAAGAATGATGCTAAAGCTGAAACTCCAGGACTTTGGCCACCTGATGCGAAGAGTTGACTCATTGGAAAAGACTCTGATTCTGGGAGGGATTGGGGGCAGGAGGAGAAGGGGACGGCAGAGGATGAGATGGTTGGATGGCATCACCGACTCAGTGGACATGAGTTTGAGTGAACTCCGGGAGTTGGTGATGTACAGGGAGGCCTGGCGTGCTGCAGTTCATGGGGTCTCAAAGAGTCAGACATGACTGAGTGGACTGAACTTCAATTTATGTATATCGGTTTATAATATAAATACAAAGGATATGTGTTAAATGAGTGTACAAATATCAAGTATGAAGCTAAATGTTGTAACACTAAGTTAAATTCTAGTAATAAAATAGGGAGGAATATGGACACAATTGCTATCCATGTGCAACTTATACAGTAGTGGGGGAAAAAAGAAATATTAATCAAATAAAGTCTACCAAAGAGGGATATTGAGAAGGCACAGTACTGTAAAACCGTACAATGGTAGTGGTAGTGTTTTTTACTTAGTTTAAAAGGTTATGGAAAGCTTTTCTAAAGATGTGATACTTGAACTGAGATCCCAAGGAATAAAGAGAAATTATTCAGGCAATATGAGGAAGGAAAGTGAAAGTGAAGTTGCTCAGTCATGTCCGACTCTTAGTGACCCCATGGAAGATGACTAGGAAAAGGGATTAGCATGTGTGAAACTCAGTTTGTGTGAGAGAGAAAGGTGAGCATGTGGTCTGGAGGTAACCCAGGGGCCAGTGAAGAAGGTACAGTAACGTGGGGGCCAAGAGCAGACTGAAAGAAAAAAGTGAAGTCACCCAGTCGTGTCCAACTCTTTGCAACCCCATGGACTGTAACCTACCAGGCTCCTCTGTCCATGGGATTCTCCAGGCAAGAATATTGGAGTGAGTTGCCATTTCCTTCTCCAAGGGACCTTTCCAACCCAGGGATCAAACCCAGGTCGCCCATGTTGCAGGTAGACGCTTTACCGTCTGAACCACAAGGGAAGCCAGACTGGGCAGCTAGCAATAGTCATGGGGCAGGTCATGGCGGGACCATGTGGAAGAATCCATGTCTTTATCCTGAAGGCAATGGAAAGCCACCCAAGAGTCTTAACCAGGGTCAGTCAGGAGATTAGGGTGGTGGTGTTACCCTGGGACTTAAAGAGGGGCCAGAGTAGATGCAGGTAGATGAATGAGTGTACTGTTGGAGTAGTCAAGTAAAAGATGGTGTGGCTTAGACTAGGGTGATAAGATAAAGAGGAATCCGTAGATTAGAGAGATATATAAGATAAAACTCACAGGTCCTGATGAAGAAAGGTATGATGGAAACACGTGATGACTCTTAAATTTCTGGTTTGTACAACTGGCTGAATGGTGAGCCATTTACTGTAATGGGAAGCTCTAGGAGAGAGCCAGTTTCAGTGAAGAAAATCAGGAGACTTGGTTTTCACCTTGCTTATTTGACATTTCCATGAGTTGTTATAGAGGAATCACAAGTTCACATTTGGAAAAGCAGGTCTGTAACTAAGAAAAGAATCTTAGGATGAAAGAGAAGTATTTGTGAGTCATCTGAAAATGAACAGTAATTAAAGCTGCAGCTATAAATAAGATCTCCCAGGGGTAAAATATTGAGTGAGAAAATGTATGAACTCAAGCCTGAGTCTTAAAGAACTCGTATTTACTGGCTTAGGTAGAAGAGAACAAACTTGAAAATTTGGCAAATACTATCAGAGAGGTAGGAAAAAAAAATCTGGAGATCATTTATCAGGAAATCCCCCCAAATGATTATTTTCCTTACAAGGGAGTACTTAAATTTGAATGTTGATTATACATGAGGTAAGATGAAGACTAGGCAAAATCAATAGGTTTTAATGACTTGGAGATCATGGGTGATCCTTGGAAAAATAGTGCTGGAGAAAAGAATAAGCAGAAAACCAGACTGACAATTATTGAACAGTGCACGGAAAAACGAGAAATTGAAATATAGGGTTTTGATGTGTGTTTTGAAAAATATGGCTATGAGAAAGAGAGTACATTACTAAATGGGGTTGAAAAGTTGTGGGATTTTCACTTTATTTCTTATTTATTTTAATGGGACAAATAGAGAGCATTTAACAACAGTTCAAAGGAACTGCAAGGGAAGGAGAAGGTGAATTATAAGAATAATAGTGTATGTTGTTAAGAATGAATTAGATTGGTCTTGGATAGAAGCAAGTTCTTGTCCAAAATAGAGGGAAGAGAATGGTACCTCGTAGTGGTTTTGATTTGCATTTCTCCGATAATGAGTGATGTTGAGCATCTTTTCATGTGTTTGTTAGCCATCTGTATGTCTTCTTTGGAGAAATGTCTATTTAGTTCTGGGAGAGGGTGGGGAGATTTGGGAGAATAGCATTGAAACATGTATAATATCATGTATGAAACGAGTCGCCAGTCCAGGTTCGATGCACGGTACTTGATGCTTGGGGCTGGTGCACTGGGACGACCCAGAGGGAGGGCAGGGGAGGGAGGAGGGAGGAGGGTTCAGGATGGGGAACGCGGGTATACCTGTGGCGGATTCGTTTCGATGTTTGGCAAAACTAATACAATATTGTAAAGTTTAAAAATAAAATAAAAGTTAAAAAAAAAAGAAAGTATAAAAAAAAAAAAGAAGAAGAAGAGAATGGATGCAGATCAAGAAGGCTTATATGCTTGGTCTCAGGGAAGTGGACATCTTCCCATCTGAGAGTTTCTGTTTTCTCTATAGATTTGTCTACTGAATGCAGAGTAGGAGAGAGGAGGGGAACATCTGCAGTAGGCATGTGTGGAAAGTTTAGAGGAAATTTGAATTACCTAGACAGACTTAACAGCATTTCTAGGTATAGGGAGGCCTCAGTGAAGGTCTCTCTGTCTCTTTTTCAGAAGTTCTAATCTTGTATAATTTCATCAATATTCAAGGCAGACAGCTGAACTTACCCAAAGTTGGAGGCAAAAGGAAAGTTAGGAATGTACAAGAATATTAGTAACACACAATACAACCAATTAGGTCCTCTGTAAAACCAGCAATCTTAACAACTCATTCTCTGTCTCGTAGCCATGCCTATTTCTGACTTTCCCCTTCCCCTCGGAGTTCAAATCCTCCGTCACCTTCCACTGCCCTTTCAGCAGATGAAGGCCTCCCTAACTGGTAGGGAAAATAGAAGTGGTCTGAGAGAGATTTACCCATTTTCTTGAGACTAAACAGTCAAAGTAGTGATTATCATGGAATTTGAGCTTCATAAAGAAGAGAGTGAAGAAATGAGAAAGAGGGGCTGATGGACTGAAGGTCTCCTTCTGCACCTAACTCTTACATAAATATTTATAATCTTTCCAGTGTCTGAGTTATTTTTAATAGAAATATTCTCTTGCTTCAAATAATTAGAAGATTTACCTACTAATGTTTCTACTTGTTTTATTTGATCTTTCATTCACTTTTTTACAGTGAATTGCCATGGTGAACACGGAAATGCTTTCACAGTTACCACACACACACATGCACACACACACACATACATATGTGGAGTCTGGACCCTCCTCACTTCTTTGGGTCGTGACAGTGATGCTTAGCTCAGATGTTTGAAGGATAACGTTAATGAGGCCAGATCTGTTTAGCGTCATTTTCCTCTTTGGCTTCAAAGTGACCCCTCTTTTCCTGCTCTTGTCAACTCTCTCACAGAAGTGAAAGTGAAAGTCGCTCAGTCGTGTCTGACTCTTTGCGACCCCATGGGCTGTAGCCTGCCAGGCTCCTCTGTCCATGGAATTCTCCAGGCCAGAATACTGGAGTTGCTGTTCCCTTCTCCAGGGAACCTTCCCAACCCAGGAATCTAACCCAGGTCTCCCTCACTGCAGTCACATAGACTATTAATTTCCCAAGGGAATACAGGAGCGTGGTACAAACGTGAATAAAAAAATCAATAATATGGAAAGAAAATCCAGCTCATGTGTTCTTGATGGGCTGTTCTTTATAAAATAATAAACTATCTTCCTAAATGGATTTGATATTTTTAATGTACCTTTGCATCTGTTTCAAGGTTGAGAAAAGAATTTCGTTATCTCCGTTTGTGAAATCTGAGATGCAGTGATGTCAAACGGCTTGCCCATCAAGGTAGTTGTATGTACCGTGTCTTTGATTTTCTGTTTTTCTGATGCTTTGACAGCTGGGGCCCTGGAGACTGTGGAGGGCTCCCCTGCAAGGATCGCCAGTTCCTAGGGAGAGTGAATAACTCACCTGTAGGTACACTTTTCAAACAGAAGCCGCCCGCCTAGAGTCCAAGCCCGGAGCCCCACGTCTGTCAGGTGCTTGCTCTCTGAGCCACCATCCAGCTAACCTGATCTCCCGGAGCCGGTGCCAGACAGCTAGAGGTGGCTCCTGTGCTCCAGGGTCTGCTGAAATTATTCAAACTAGCCAACTCGAAGCCTGCTTACCCCACCTCACCCATTCCTTCCTAAAGAAACCAATGTAAGGTCTCTTGCCCTCGGGTTCTGCCCCTTGCCTTGCTTGTAACCAACCTGATGCTTTCCAGGGTAGCTCCCTGTGGCATGTCGTGCTCCTCCCCTCGGGTACAATGAGCAATCAGGCACCTTTTCAGTGGCAGTTTTCTCCTCGTCTGTTGGCTTTACAGTATCTCAGATTTTCTATTAATGTACCATATTTTATTTTATTTTTTAACTTTACACTATTGAATTGGTTTTGCCATATATCAACATGAATCCACCACAGGTATACACGTGTTCCCCATCCTGAACCCTCCTCCCTCCCCGTACCATCCCTCTGGGTCGTCCCAGTGCGCCAGCCCCAAGCATCCAGTATCGTGTGTCGAACCTGGACTGGTGACTCGTTTCATATATGATATTATACATGTTTCAATGCCATTCTCCCAAATCATCCCACCCTCTCCCTCTCCTGCAGAGTCCAAAAGACTGTTCTATACATCAGTGTCTCTTTTGCTGTCTCGTATACAGGGTTATTGTTACCATCTTTCTAAATTCCATATATATGCGTTAGTATACTGTATTGGTGTTTTTCTTTCTGGCTTACTTCACTCTGTATAATAGGCTCCAGTTTCATCCACCTCATTAGAACTGATTCAAATGTATTCTTTTTAATGGCTGAGTAATACTCCATTGTGTATATGTACCACAGCTTTCTTTATCCATTCATCTGCTGATGGGCATCTAGGTTGCTTCCATGTCCTGGCTATTATAAACAGTGCTGCAATGAACATTGGGGTACACGTGTCTCTTTCCCTTCTGGTTTCCTCGGTGTGTATGCCCAGCAGTGGGATTGCTGGATCATAAGGCAGTTCTATTTCCAGTTTTTTAAGGAATCTCCACACTGTTCTCCATAGTGGCTGTACTAGTTTGCATTCCCACCAACAGTGTAAGAAGGTTCCCTTTTCTCCACACCCTCTCCAGCAGTTATTGCTTGTAGTGTACCATATTTTAAAAGTAGCATGACTTGAAAGTGAACCCAGAATTAGAATCCAGGTTTGGGTGTTTTCAATTTTGTCACTCTACTGTCGGTGGTGGGGCAAGAGAATTGTATTTACTCTCCATTGGATTCATATACATTAAATATATATGTCTGGGGCACCCATAACATGCTAGGCAGTATGCATGTGCTTGATATGTATTGATAAAATGAATTATACAGAGGGAGGAGACAGAAGATGAATAAATAAACATGTGAATATATAATCACTCATTGTGACAGTGCTGTAAGTTAAAGCAAAACTCAAATGTGTGGTTGAGTACTTTGGATTGGAGATCAGAGGAAATTTTCTGAGGGTTTCATATCTCAATTGTGATCTGAAGGAAACAGAGGGTCCAGTTAAGCACAAAAGAGGATAATACAAAACTCAAGACACCTTAGACAGGAATGATCTTGTTTTGAGCAGGAAAGACATCACAGGGAGCTGTAAGGCAGGAGGGCAGGACAGAATGTGCATGGATAAAACTAAGGAGAAGTCACATTATTTCAGGGTTTTGTAGGATATGGAGTTTGAACTGTGTTGGCTGGATAATGGGAAGCTTTGGAAGGGTGTTAAGCAAGGGAGTGATATGTTTCCTTTCATGTCTAGAAAGTTCACTTTGAAAACTGTGGAGACTGTTTTATATTTTAGTTCAGAGTCTATTTTAATAGATCAGAAAAGGTGTGCTGGTGGTGGCTTGGTCTAGGGAGATGGCTGTAAATATGGAGAGAACCGGACAGACTTAAGATATTTTGGTGATGGGTTGATTTTTGTGTGTAGGGGTAAATGAGGAAACCAGAAGGGACTGGGATAACTGGAAGTGAATAGTTAATAGATGATAATGATGCCATGTGCTCATATGGAGAAGACTGGGGAAGACTGCGTGTTTATGCATATAATTGGGGTGTAAGTGGAAGAAATTGATAATTTTTTTCAAAAACATTGCTTTGACATGTCTCTGAGCTCTCGGTGGAATACTAATAAGACAGTTGCCTATGAATCTGCAGGTCAGATATCAGAAGGCTGAGCTGAACATGTATTTGGGAAGGAAAAACCCAGAGCTAGAATTTTACAGTAAAGGACAGAATGAGTTCATCTGAGACCATGTGTGTGCAGGGAGAAGTAAAAAGATGAACTGATCCTGAGGAGCAGTAACATTTTTAGATGAAGGGGAAAAAAGTAAAAAAAGAATAAACATAAGTGGTCAGGGAGAAAAGAGGAAACCAAACTGTTGGACTGTTTTGTAAGGTAGGAATCAGCATGTTTAATAGGCTAAGAAGAATGTTTAATAGGCCAAGAAGCTCATTGCTAGCAAGTGGCAGAATCAGGATTCAAACTGTCTGAGTTCAAAGTTTCTATTTCGATTGCTCTATCAAGCTGTCTTTCTGAAAACAAACAAAAAATAACTGAGGATTATATATTCTCAATGTTTCCCAAACTGCCAGGTTAAAAGTATCTCTTGTAATTCTTATTAAAAAACAGATATTCTAATCCCTCTCTTTTTTGATTAAAGAAAATACTTTTTTTTTTATCCTGTGGCCACAGCTTGATATATGTTGATACGAAGATTAGAGAAAATCATGTGGTTTGTCCAGACTTGCCAGAATCAGAGAGGTTAGATGACCTCCTCAAGGTCACACAGCTAGGAAGAGTTGCTATTTGATCTCAGGACTATTAGTCTCTAAAGTTCTACCTTACCTCCCCATTATTGATACAAACACTAACCATTTCCTATGAATGTGGAATGCAGCCCCCCATTCCCCAGCACTTTGTTGAAAGGCCATCTAACCACCTTTAGATTACATGCATTTTTTTTTTTTTTCAGACAAGCTTTGACTTTGATGTTTTTCTCTTCCTCTGGATGCCTGTAGTGTTTATTATCTATAATGTTAAATGACTGCTCAACCTATGTTACTTTGTATTGCTGGGTTCTGTCTTCCTTGATTGTGAACACCTACTGTTCATGACTTCCAGTGTGGGGCAGAATCTCCTAGCTTAACCACCAAAGTTCTCTTTTCCTTTTATTCCTAGTTACTGAGTTCAATTAAATTCTCAGCTGCTCTGCCTTTAAGTGTGACTTTGAAACAGAGTTCCTAGGAATGGAGTAGAAGTTTAAATATGTCTCTTCCAGACCTAAGTTGTAGTCATTTTCATGAGTGCTCCACCATGACCTTTTTCATATATCTGCCAAAATAGTGATAATTAGTGTTAAAGGTAGTGTGGTCACTATTAGCCTGAGTTCCTGAAAGACTGCATATTGTATGGCTCTCTGACAATTTAAGATGCTCCACGCTCTATGCAAAGAGAAAATAAGTCTTAATAGTACTGAACCCTTGCCCTTGAGGATTGATAGATAGTTGTCATTTTAGCATACCACCTCATATACAATCCTATATTTTTTTGTGCTCTGCCTTATTGCAGATGGGGTTAGTGGTAAAGAATGTGCCTGCCAATGCAGGAGAAATAAGAGACTCAGGTTTGATCCCTGGGTCAGGAAGATCCCCTGGAGAAGGGAATGGCAACCCACTCCAGTATTCTTGCCTGGGAAATCCCATTGACAGAGGACCCTGGGTGGCTGCAGTTCATGGGGTAGTAAAGAGTCAGACATGACTGAAGTAACTTTGTGACAACATGTGATAAATGCTTAATGACATGATGATAAGTTTCTACCCTGAATAGAGATGTAAAAAGCTTGAATATATATGAAAACAAGGAATTCTTTTGAGTTATGTACATCATCAAACACTGGGTTAAATTTTTCTCAAGTTTATTATGATTTTTCACTTGATTTTCAGATTTTGAAAAAGTATTGTCCTCATCTTCTTGTATTTCTATTTTTATCGGGCAATATTTTGATGATATTTATCTGATAAAAATGTCCTATTTCTAGTTTAGCTCAGGTAGGTCATGACACTTAAAATTTATTAGTTAATCAATGCAATGTTCATAGAATATATCATTTGCAATAGAAAGGGTGGGTTTAAATATGAATCAGGAGAAATATTACTTTCTACCATTTATATAATTTATTTACAAGTTCAATATTTAAAAGGTTAGAGAATCTACATAGGACCAAGGACTTAGATCACTCTCATAAATAATAAATATATCATTCTCATTAACAGTTTCAATAATATGTTAATATTAATGCATTAAACATTAATGATTGATTAGTAGCTTTGAAACAAAGCAAAGAATATCTGAAAATTTGTTATGTGTGTTACAACAAGAATAGTAGTTTTATGAAACAGTTGAGGGGAAAAATAAAACTACAGAATCAACCAATCAAGAAAAATAGAGTTTCAGATTCCAATGATATTACTTAGAGAAATAATTAGAATATGATATATAAATAAATTGGAGTAAATACTTTGTTATTTTCTTTGAATTATAAAGTGTGTTAGTAGAAAAGCAGATGAAAGAAGAATAAACAATTTTACTCTTTGACTATCAATTAAATTCTGATTTAACCAAAGGATAACTATGTTGACTTGTATTATGTATTACATTATGAAAGTAGTGGGCATTCAAGTTGACTGTTAGAGTATAATGTGACTGGAATATACTCTATCTTATGAGTAATTTGTGAGATCTCAGAAACAGGGATCCAAGAACTCTTCTATTCCCTCCCAATTCTCATTTATCACTTTTTTGAAAGCAGTTGTCTCCTGGAATCTGTGGGTCATTGGGTACAAGTGGGACCTTGGACTGCCGGGGGAAATCTCAGTCTGCACTGGTTCACAGCTTTCTTCTCTGAAAGCCCGATGTGATCTGTGTCCGTCTGTCAGGAACTGAGGTTAGGACCACAGGCGGTTCAATCCTGGGAAGAGCTCGATCCACGTCTCGGGGGGATGGTTGTCATTGGACAGGGTCTCTGGGGGAAGATTGACACTGGACGCATACACGACCTTTCTGGATCCCAAATGGCTAGGAGAAGCACAGTGGACGAGCGAGGTCTTTCTTCTCTTGAAGCTGAGACAATAATTTGTGACCTAAAATTAACAAGAATTCCTCTAAGTGGTTTGAGGGGAAGTTGCTACCCACTTGTTCCTACACTCCCTGGGTCAGGTAGATCCCCTGGAAAAGGAAATGGCAACCCACTCCAGTATTCTTGCCTGGAGAATTCCATGGACAGAGGAGCCTGGTGGGCTACAGTCCATGGGATCGCAAAGAGTTGGACAGGACTGAGCGACTAACACTGTTCCTATACTGCTGCTGCTGCTGCTAAGTCGCTTCAGTCGTGTCCGACTCTGTGCGACCCCGTAGACGGAAGCCCACCAGGCTCCCCCGTCCCTGGGATTCTCCAGGCAAGAACACTGGAGTGGGTTGCCATTTCCTTCTCCAGTGCATGAAAGTGAAAAGTGAAAGTGAAGACGCTCAGTCGTGTCCAACTCTTAGCGACCCCATGGACTACAGGCCACCAGGCTCCTCCATCCATGGGATTTTCCAGGTAGAAATACTGGAGTGGGCTGCCATTGCCTTCTCCGGTTCCTATACTACTGGCCCCTAAAAGAACCTATAACTTTGTTTCCCCCCATCTGGAGGGCTACCACCACTCAGATAACTCTTTAATCCAATTTGAGATATAGTGGCCATAAAAATAAGAAGACAAAAATGATTGCATAGTATTCACAATAGTTAAAGAGGACTGTGGAAAAAGACTGCAGTGTGAATAAGAAAATAATAGGAATACTTAAGTAGAACTGTAAGTGAAGTGTTCCCACGTACTCATATAAGCACTTTCTTTAACTTAGTCTTAGAATTGTGGAGTACTCCATGAGAATATCTTTATTTTGAATTTTTATGCCAATAATAAAACCCTTTAATATAAGCCTGTATAGAATCATGTGGAAAACCATCTTGAAACAGTACAGTCATATGATTTCAATGCCTGAATTTTCATTTGTATTTATGATTATGAAGCTTTTAATTGATTCCTTATTGTCACTAGCTAATAAAATATTAAAAAGATACATCTAATGATATTTAGTGATTCACCAAGTGAATTTCACATGAAAAAGATTTTGCAGTAAATGGGAATTATCTTTTAAGAAAATGAGTCATCAGATGGGTACAACATGGAATAAACTATTCACATCTAAATGGTTCTATACAAATTCTCATTCAATAAAATGTTTACATTATAAATGGTGAGGTAGATGTAGCAAAGCATTGTATACAATATTATTGTTATTAATTTTATTTTTATTGGTTTTGTAGCTCTGTTTTAAAATTATAAATTTTTTCAGATTTATAGTTGCATGAGAATTGAAAGCATTAGCTTTATGTTTGTACATATTTAACTTATTTATACCAACATTAAAAGTCTATACCTATTTTTATTATGATACAAAAACTACAGCTTTCTGTATCTCTCTCTAATGTGTTTTAATGTGCTTTTATGTCTCATTATCTTTCAATTTTATATTCATAAAACATCTTACTGTACATATTTCCTAAATTGCGTTTTCAGACATTTAATCTGTAATCTTTAGAGATCTGTTTGTTGGATTTTTGTTTTGTTTTGTTTGCAAGTAAAGCAAAGAAAAAGAAAGTAATTACTGAATTGTACCTCTCAGGATTCAGAATTGTGATGTCAATTCAGGGTATCGTGCGCCTGTGACATTTTCCCCATGTCCAGGCCCCTATCACATATTCCACCATCCCAGTATACAGTGGGCACTTCAGAAAGCTGAAAAGCATATTCTTGAGTCCAGCTGCTGTGGGATCAACAAACTTCAGTTGCAACCAAATTTGCAATTGTTTATAAAATATAATAGAAGGATAATTGTTTAGAGATGATCAGTGCCATTTATTCAAGTGAAAGCATCAGGAGTCCATGGGGAAAATGAAAAGTGAAGGAAAGGGGAGGAGTGCTGAAAGTAATGTTTCTAACAGAACTTGTTATTCTCATGCCTTATTCTGTCTTAGTAATAGATTATGAACACATACTCTGAATTCATTATTATGGCTTAGAGGAATAATGTTATTATGTAGTTTTCTTTTTTTCCCATTCTTGTTTGCATTCCCCTTCTTGGCCTTTCCCTCTCCAAACGTTGTGTTCTAATGACAAGAGCAATTGAGGAAGACTTCCCTTGAGTTTAATCAAGATTGAAATGTGGTCTCTAAACAAATCTAATCTGAGTGGTAATGATTCTGCAAACATATCTTTTTCAAGATATTTACCTTTATTGAGACCAGGTGGGAGGGGACCAAAGCATAATTTTTGGCCAATTCAGATAGAATAATTGCAAGATTATATTCTAATATCTTGGTCATTAAACACTGGCGCCCTAAATATTAGATTGACAGGAAGCAATATGTTCTCCTTTAAGAAATGGTTGCCATAATAGACTTGAAAATGGAATTCCTAAAAACGTCAGCAAAGAAATCATCCCATGGAGCTCATCAGAGCTGTCACTCCAACCCTCAAAAGCTCGATTCTCTGTTGACATCATTATTGCAGGCCATCTGTTACTTGTTTCTATCTCTTTTGAGTCTTATCTGGCCAGTTAATATGTCTTGGGTCTGATGCTTCAAGAGTCTTCAGTGTATATATAAAAAAATTGATACATCTTGATTCAGCTGATGGAGCACAGATTGCTCTCATAGATCTGTTGCAAGTTTTCAGGAAAATTTATGGAACTTGCACAGAATGAAAGAAACTATAAATTTTACACAATGAATGAAACATGTTTTTTCAGCTCTTTCCATTTGGTAAGAAATTACATATAACCTATTTCGAATAGTGCCATGCTGCAATCATCTATTTGATATCTGGTTTTATTTAGGTAGTGGGGAAGGGATAGAGAGGAGGAGGAATTCAACTCATCTGTTCATCTGTTAGGAAGAAAATGTGAGACACTTACAATAGCAATTTGGTCTTTTTTTTTTTTTTTTTTTTTATGAGGTTGTGAGTTATGACTTCTAGTAAGAACCCCATCAGAATTCAGCAATTCAAGGGACTTGTCCTTGGGCTCTTTTTGATTGCCACCTACTTAGAGTAAATAAGTGGACACTTCTAGGAAATCTGTTTTCTTTCACTGCTTTAAAGCTCACACCACATCATGAGATAAAGAGGAGTATTATGAGAAATATAAACCACAGTGACAGAGAAGAACTGTTGAACTTAGTCGAGAAGAAAGATTCATCTTTAAAAGTGTAAAAGTAGACAATATACTGTTCTGATATGGTTTCAATTTTACTTCTAAGCAGTTTTCAAATTAAATTATTTTAGAGAATTGAAATATGAGGTTATTTGCTCATGTTCTGAATGAACAGGGGCCCCTTGTGAATCTTTTCCTGAAGGAACTTTAAAAACGTTATTGTATTGTTTTTATTAAGGTATGATTGACATATATAACATTATAATAGTTTCAGTTGTGCAATGGCAGGAATGTTACGTATTTAGCCACGTCTGACTCGCCTCACTGTCCTGCTCATCATAGTGATCAGGACACATTCATTGGCTCTGGTGGGGACCCCACTGAGTACGTTACTCGCTTTCCCAAACTTCTGGCTTAATTGCTTTCACTAGATTGGCAGTTCTTTGAGGATCAATGTGCTGTTTTCTCCAGTTCTTCCTAGTCTGCTTAGCCCTTCTTTGCATGCCAAGGAACTCAGAAGGTGGTAGGGCTTGAACACTCGGATGGTCTTTATGGGTGGACCTTACCCAGTTCTGCACGCTCATTGCTGCTTAGAGGCAGGCACAGTTTATGGCTCGGTCACTGAGCAGATGGTGTAACACTGGGCGAATCTCTGCCTGATGCTAAGTCTCTTGGTCTGCCTGACATTCAGGGGCCCCTTCCAGGGCTTCTCTAGCTATTGTTGATAATAATAGTAGTGAACGTTTCCATTTTTTATCTACCATGTGCTACTGTGCCCTGGGCTTTTAAATAAAATTGATTTAATCTTTACAAGAATCTGGTTAGGTAGGTGCTGTTATCTCCATTTCATGGATGAGGGAGACTGAAGTTCAGGGAGTTAAGCAACTTGTGCTGGCATGCTAGCACTCCTTCCCGATTTCCCTTCCACAGCTGGTCATCACTGAGTCCTGCTGGTTAGACCTCCTCTTCATTCCGACAACCACTGCCCTGGTTTCGACTTTCAGCTTTGAACTTTGTAACCACTTCCTACCTGGCCCCCCTGCTTCCAGCTTTACACTCTTCCCCCAATATCTGTTGGTCTGTAAGGATGTAACTTAGGTACTAGCTCTTCCAGGAAGCGTCCTCTGACCACCCCTCCACCGGATAACATTACACTCCTCTGTATCCTCTAATACATCACTTATCTCAGTTTCATTAAAAACTTAATAATTGCCAGTATTTAATATCGGGGTAGCCAGTAAGATTTAATTTGGGCTGGCCATAAGATGTTACAGAAAATCCTAACCCAGTATTTGTCTCCTATCTGCCAACAACTGTTGTAAGCTCGTTATATGCATTAGCTTATTAAAGCCTCACAACAGTCATATGAAGGAGGTACAATTAACACCTTGCTTTACTGATATTCGGTAACTTGCCCACGATCATAAACTAATACGTGTTAGAGCTGGACTTTGAATCCTAGAGCGCTTCCCTGAAAGCCTGGTCTCTCAGCTTCTGCTCTGTACTGTCTTCTGCTTTAAGCCCTGCTCTCAACAGGAAGGCCTTCCATTGCTTAGCCTTCCATTAGCCTTCTTTACTAAGTTATTTAAAAAATTAATTTGAATTTCTGAAAAGTCCAAATTAAAGTTTAAAGCTGAAAATGAAGAGTTGGTAGGCATTTTTGATAGACATGAAGTAGTACAATGACCCCAGGGACCCCAGGATGAGATAATCCTCCCTTTATGTAAAATCAAACACTTTAAAATATGTTTATTTCCATGAGATACATGGTTTCTGTTTTCCAGGTAAGGGAAGTGAGGATAGAATGATGAAAAGTGATTGCCTAAAGCAGAGTTTATTAGCCATGGTGTTACTGGTGTCTGGGGCTGGATCATTCTTTATTGTCTGTGTGTGGAGGGTAGGGGGTGGTGGTCTGCAGTGCATGGAATGTTTAGCAGCATCCCAGGCCTCTTCCTACCCTCCCTGTTGTAACAGCCAGCGATGTCACCAGGTATCCTCACATGTTCCCTGGAGGGCTAGTTTGTGTGTGTGTTAGTGCTCAGTAGTGTCTGACTCTTTGCATCCCCAGGGATGTAACCCACCTGGCTCCTCTGTCCATGGGATTCTCCAGGCAAGAACACTGGAGTGGGTTGCCATGCCCTCCTCCAGGGGATCTTCCCAACCCAGCGATCGAACCCAGGGCTCCTGCATTGCAGGCAGGTTCTTTACCATCTGAGCTACCAGGGAAGCCCCGAGGGCTAATTTATCTCTTGTTGAAAACTACTCGTCTGAAGTCCCATCTTGTCAAGTGGCAGTCTGAAAACCCACTTTCTACCTCTCAGTTCAATTCTTGTCCATTTCTGTAAGTTGGCTCCCATTCTCAGAAACCAAATCAAAACACAACAGCCGTCACTCAGTCCTCGTTGTCCTTCATTCCAATTTCTGTCCCTTTGGTTACAGGCAGAAGTGCATAGCAGTTTGGCATTTTTTCCTCAAGTAGAATTACCAAATGGAGAAATTAGGCCTTTGTGAAATGTCAGGGGCGCTTTAGGATTGTGATAGGTGACCCAGAGAAGCAGCGCAGCCTGCTTCATTACCGCCTGTCAGGTGACGCTGCAAAGCCCTGGATGGTAGAATGGATACAACCTCCACCGAGCTGGGTCCCTAAACATTTCTTAAAGCACCATGAATAGCAGCTTCCAAAGGTGCACTCTGGACTTTGATACCAGCTTCTTCGATGCATTTAGACCTGGTTTGGGGACGGTAACAGAGAAATGACCCACTGCTACTCTCCTCAAGAAATATTCCAGGGATACTGATGTGGGTGTGGCACTTTGAAATCCTCAGCACACACGCTTATACAGCAGGAATTATTGATTAGGTGACATGAGGATCTGCAAGTAAGATGCACGGCATGTGGCTGAATATATTTGCTCTCTTTTCTTTCCCTTTCTTTGTTTGTTCAATGTCCTTATTGTGATGGTTCATTTTATGCATCAACTTGACTGGTACAGAGGGTGCCCAGATACCTGCCTAACCATTATTCTTGGGTGTGTCTGTGAAGGTGCTTCCAGCTTATGCTGGCATTTAAATTGGTAGATTGACTAACACAAATTGCTGTCTCTCTGTTTGGGGGGGCGGGACAGGGGTTCTGTGTCATCTAATCCCTGGAGAGCAGAATAGAACAAAAAGGGGAGGAAGAATTGGCTCTCTAACTAAGCAGTGGAGCTGGGGCATCAGTTTTTTGCCCTTGTTGCTGCTGGTTCTCAAACCTTCAGACTCAGACTGGAACCCACACTGTCAGCTCCCTGGATCTCAGACCTTTCATACCCAGTCGCTGGCTTTCCTGGGTCTCTGGCCTGTAAACTGCAGATCATGGAATTTTTCAGGTTCCATCATCAAATGAGCTGATTCAGTACAGGGTTCTGTTGACCCCTAACTAATACACTTACGTGGCAAATACAAGATATGTATCTTCCTTCAACATTTAAAAGTCTTTTTTAGCTCTCAGTTTCTAAGTCCACCAGGACTTCCTGGTGGCTCAGATGGTAAAGCGTCTGCCTGCAATACGGGAGACCCAGGTTTGATCGCTGGGTTGGGAAGATCTCCTGGAGAAGGAAATGGCAACCCACTCCAGTATTCCTGCCTGGAGAATCCCAGGGACAGAGGAGCCTGGTAGGCTACAGTCCATGGGGTTGCAAAGAGTCGGACATGACTGAGCGACTTCACTTCACTTCTTCTGTGATAGTATAACATGTGCTTAAGCCAGAAAGAGTAGATGGAAGCAAAAATTATTTTCAAGGGTGTAATGATAGAAATAACAACTCAAATACTGATAGTAAGACTGATAATAGGAACAAACTATGATACACGCCTGAGTCTGCTCCTAACTGGGCTCCCCTGGTGGCTCAGACGGTAAACAATCTGCCTGCAATGTGGGAGACCTGGGTTTGATCCCTGGGTTGGGAAGATCCCCTGGATAAGGGAAAGGCTACCCACTCCAGTATTCTTGCCTGGAGAATCCCCATGGACAGAGGACCCTGGCAGGCTACAGTCCATGGGGTTGCTAAGAGTCAGACATGACTGAGCAACTTTCATTGCTCCTAACTAGAGCTGAGCACCAAAGAATTGATGCTTTTGAACTGTGGTTTTAGAGAAGACTCTTGAGAGTCCCTTGGACTGCAAGGAGATCCAACCAATCCATTCTGAAGGAGATCAGCCCTGGGATTTCTTTGGAAGGAATGGTGCTAAAGCTGAAACTCCAGTACTTTGGCCACCTCATGTGAAGAGTTGACTCATTGGAAAAGACTCTGATGCTGGGAGGGATTGGGGGCAGGAGGAGAAGGGGACGACAGAGGATGAGATGGCTGGATGGCATCACTGACTCGATGGACGTGAGTCTGGGTGAACTCCGGGAGTTGGTGATGGACAGGGAGGCCTGGCGTGCTGCGATTCATGGGGTCACAAGGAGTCGGACACGACTGATTGACTGAACTGAACTGAGAGCTGTAAATATGATGATGTCTCCACCTTGTTCTGTATTTGAGATACCTTATTCGCAATGAAGAGGTTGGACTATATCAGTAGCTAGCAACTTGGAGCAGTGTTGCCCTCAGGGGACTGTGGGAAATGCCTGCAGTGATCTTGGTTGTCACAAGTAGGGGTAGTGGTGAGACTGGCATCTTGTGAGTAGAGGCCATGAGTGCTGCTCAACACCCTCCAATGCCCTAGACAACTCCCCACAACACAGAGTTGTCCAGTCTCAGAACTGGCGGTGCTGAGGCTGAGAACCCTGACAGTAGATTCTCTCTCTCACAGCCCTAATCTTTATGAATCTACCACTCTGCTCTCATTAAATCTGTTACAGTAGCCTACCTTTGAAGGGTCTTTTATAAAAAAGTTAAAACAACTGATGGTACATAATTAATATGAAAGAAAATTTTACTAGGAAGAAATATAGTCTCATTTACGAAATACTGTGCTGGATTTATTAACTTGAGGGTCAGGATCAATACCAACCACTTTCCCTCAAGAATTATCCCCTTTCACGAACCACTATGTACATAGTTTTTTAGTGTCTTAAGTATGTTAAGGAGGGGATGGATTGCATTCCTCTTGTCTTTAAAGCTATTTTTGTATTTGCTACTGGTGATAAAACCTGTTGGAGAAAAGCTGAAGTGAAATACAGAGAGGCTGGAAATGACTTGAGTGTCTGAAAATTCTCTTTGTTTAAAGAATTCCCTACACTACATCGAATGGAGAAATCCAGTTTGATGAGCAAAGTCTTCCTTGGAAATTCAGATGGCCCCTGAGAATGGATGACTATCACCCTCTGTTAGTGTGAATCTGTTTAATCAGAACCACATCTAAGGCCTTGTGGAGCTTCGTTTCGAAATAAGGAAATGCAGATGGGACAGGCTGCTTGAGGATCTGAGTCTGCAAGGAAAGAGGAGGTGAGGAAGAGAGCTTCAGGAAAGAGGGAGAGTGATGAACACTCGGCCCTGGTCATTTCTGCTTCGCTCGGTAGGGTGAGTGCCTTAGGGAAGACAAAGAGGAAGAACCCCCAGAATTTCCAGTTTGAATATCCCTTCATCACTGCAGGTATATGCCTAGTGTGCTGGTCAGACTCTCCAGACAAGGAAAGGAGAAAGAAATGTACTGGGAGCTCCTCATATCTTTCTCTTCCTTTATTATTATTAGTAGATTTTCATTTTCAGAGGGACTTCGAAAGTGTTATCCAGTTTATGTTGGAGTTTATGCTACAAAGGTGACTTTCAGTCTTGTCTCCTCTGTCATCTCAGTGACTCATCTGACTTCCTTGAGTGGATGAGTCATGATTCTTAGCTAAGGGAGTGCATTTTCCCACCTCAAGGATTAACCTGTGAATATGTGAGTTTTTAAAAATATAATGATGATAATAGTAATTATTATATAATCATATTATAGCTATTATATAGTATATGTGTGTAATTCTTAGGAGAACCAGGTCAAGCAGGTGTTGTTTTGATTGCAGATAGTGTCTCTAGTGACATTTCTGACCCTTGTGCCCTAGACCCCTTAGAGCTGGGTGACTTTCTCTTTGACTTTGGACCACATGCCTGGGACAGATTTTCTGATCCCTAGGCCTCCAAGGGGAGATTAGTTTATAATTCTATTTTAAAAAATTTTAATTGTAATGTAGTTGATTTACAGTGTTGTATCAGTTACTGGTATACAGCAAAGTGATTCAGTTATACAGTATATATTCTTTTTCAGATTCTCTTCTGTTATAGACTATTAGATGATATTGAATATAGTTCCTTGGGCTATAGAGCAGGACCTTGTTGTTTATCTATTTTCCATGTAATAGTGTTATTTGTAATCCCAAACTCCTAATTTATTCCTCCCTCATCATTTCCCTTTGGTAACTCTAAGATTGTTTTCCATGCGAGTGAGTCTCTATCCCTTTTGTAAATAAGTTATTTTGTATTATTTAGTTCAGATTCCATAATTAAGTGATATATGATATTTGTTTTTCTCTAATTTACTTCACTTAGTATGTTAATCTCTGGGTCTATCCATATTGCTGCAAATGGCATTTTTATTTTTGGCTGAGTAATATCCTGATATGTAGCTCGTTTTCCTTACCCATTTATTTGTAGATGACTTTTCGGTTGCTTCCATGTCTTGGCTGTTGTAAATAGTGCTTCTGTGAACACTGAGGTGCCCATATATCTTTTCGAGGTTAAGTTTTCTCTGGATGTATGCTCAGGAGTGGGGTTGCTGGATCACATGGTGGCTCTGTTTTTAGTTTTGTAAGGATCCTCTGTTCTGTACCCCATAGTGGCTGTGCCGATTTCCATTCCCCTGCAGCGGAGGGCAGCCTGCCCTTTAGGCATAGTCCTCATTTCTGACTTCCACAAAGGCACTGCCTATATTTTAATACCAAGCAGTGAGTGGATTTACTTCTGAACTCCTCTCCTTTTCAAATTTGCAGTAAGGTGAAATTGACCTGTGGGCTCTCTTTCTTCCTTTCTTTGGTATGTACATGCGTGCAATCTAGGGTCTATTTCATAGCAAGCTAAATTAAAATAAATTAGAGAATGAGTTAAAACGGTTGAATTGACGACATCAGCAATGGATGACTGAGCTATGAGAGGCTTCCTAAGATTCCTAAACCAGCTCATGGTGAGTTTTCTTTCCTAAAGTTGGCTAACTAGGTGAGATTTTATTTTCCCATTCCATTCCAGAGACTTCTAGCTCTGAGTTCTATGGGAAATACATGTCTATCATACCTTATCTGAAACCTTAGAGCCTGATGTTTTTCAGAATTCATTTTTTACAAAGAGGTGATATAACAAACAGCTGGGGCCCAGAGCACTTTTAGGGCAGTGTAACTACTTTGTACACGTGTGTATAATGATGAATACACTTGTCCAAAGCCACAGGATATACAGACACCAAGAGTGAGCCCCAGTGTAGACTGTGGACTTGGGACAGTAATGGTGTGCAGGTTTGTTGATTGTAACAAATCACCACTCTGATGCTGGATGTTATAATAGTGAAGTCTGCGTGTGCGGGGGCAGGGACTACACCGAAAATCTCTATACCTTCTTTTCAGTGTTGTTCTGAATCCAGCACTGTTCTCAAAAAAGTAGTCTTTTTTTTTTTTCTTTTAAAGGTGATACCATGTATAATCACTGGCAGGGTCTGAACCAATACCCAGTAACCAAAACTATCTTTACAGTGAAATTTAGGCTCCTTTATGCTAAGCGGGTTCAGCATAGCTTAAAAATAGCCTGAAGTCAGTTTGGGTCAGATTTTGCCTCCAAATGAGTTTACATCAAAATTACAAAAAATAGAGTAAAAATTGGATTTCTTCTGACATCTTTGGATTTTTGCATTGTGGTTAAGAGAGAAATTCTCCATCCACTCTACCCTGTTTATACTGGCTGTTTATGAGCCAGTCTGCAGTAGCAGTGGCACAGGCTTTCTTGTGTGGTGAGAGGGCTGAGAACTGCCATCTCATCCGAGTGACCTACACCAGCACCCCCATGCCAGTGCATTCCACGGACCCTTCCTCGGGGTGGGCAGAGCTGCTGACGGTGCCAGGTAACTGACCGTGTGATGAGGTTAATCCCCTTTCCCTCGGCCCCCTCTGTCATAACCCGTCATAAAGCTGCCACTGGTTTTCAGAGCCAGCAGTTCACTGCTCTCATTTCTCTCTCTCTGCTCTCAGAAAAGGATAGCTTTACCCACACACTTCTGGGCAAATAAATGTCTCTTTGCTTTTTTGGGTAATCCTAGACTTATCAAAAAGATAAAAGTCAGAGTGGAGGTTTTGCTGATCACCAGAATGACCCAGAAAATAAAATGCCAACTTTCCTTATTTTTATACCCTCACGCTCAAGCTCTGATCTATTTCTCATGAAAGGGAGTGCTTACAGGTATCCCTTCTTTTCTGAGGTAGTCAGCTTGTTCCTTTAAGAGTAATTTTTTTTTTTTTTTAGTGTAAATATACCCCCAGGAATGTGCTACTCACATCAATCCCTCAGTGATTTTTAAAAAATAACTAGTCTCAACATTCATGTTCACTGTAGAGGAATGTTTTTATCTAGGAAAAATGGGAATCCAGAGGCAGATGGGACTTCTAGTCACATTTCTACTAGTAAGTGTCCATTCCACCCGAGGCAGGTGTATCTGATTCTCAGGTGCATAAAATGAAGATGTTGAATTCGAGTGTGCAAAATGGGGCCTTCTTCAGATGGGCTTTGGAAGGACTGTGAAACCATTTCTAAGTAAAAGTGTGTATGAGTTTTGACATGAGTGTCATAGTCTTCATGAAACTATTAAAAGGATGCATTTTTTTTCTTTAAAATCTTTATGCTTTCATAAGCTTGAATCATCATATATCAGATTGGCTTTAAACAAGTATTGCTTGCAAATTTATGACAGCCTTAGATGATTGGATATTGAGTGTGAGGATCTCAACAAGAAATAGATGCTATGCCTGGTGACAGATAAAGGGAGGGAGGGAAGAAGGCAGGGAGAGATGGTAAACTCCGGGATATTTGAGGAATGTTTAATAAGTTATTTACAAATATTTACAAAAGCATTTATATCATTTGATAGCATATTACCAAAGCAGAAGAGATACTACAGTATGCGAGGGCTGAAAATGGAGAAGGAAGAGTCCTTACCACGCTTAGCCCTGATCTGGCAAGGGAAAGGTGCCATTACCACAGTCCCACGTAGAGTCATGAATTTGAAAGGAATGGTGACTTTTGGCCCAGGGTTGCCGCTATCCTGATGTGAACACTCAGAAAGAGCCGGAAGACAGATGCTCCAGCCATCACCCCTCCTCCCATCGGATTTCTCCCCAGGGCTCTGCAATAACCAAAATCAAAGGTAAGACAGAGTTGTTGTTCAGTCACTCAGTCGTGTCTGACTTCTTGTGACCCCATGGACTGCAGCACGCCAGGCTTCCCTGTCCTTCAAAGAGACAGGGGAATCTATTGATAAGAGGCCAGCCTCCCTGAGCAGAAGCGAGCAGATCTGGGTGGGTAAACGGAAGCTATGCAGTCAAGCAGTGTAGAGTGAGTCAGATGGAGGCAGCAGGAACCTGGAGACAAAACCGGTCTTGCCCCTGGTATGTGACCCAGACCTTCCCCGTGGCTCTGCTCCTTCATCCATCATCTAAGGGCGATGATACAAAGGCACCTTGGAGAGTTCCTTTCCGAAATGACCAATAAAAATGAGGATAAAACATTGTGCAGATATAAAGTGCCATATGGATGCTCAACGTTTGTAGTCATTGGTTTTAAATTCTGTAGGAGCAATGACAAAAGGCGGGGTGACATGTGCGCCAGTCTGAATGGCCCTGAGGCTCCAGCTGGGATAGAGCCAGCTGTGGAGAAGGGCACCTTGGCCGCTTCATGGACATTTCTGCAGAGTGAGGCCTGTCCTTGATACAGTTCAGTCAGAGCACAATATGGTTATGGGACTGTGTGTGTGTGTGCACGTGTGCTCAGTCATATCCCACTCTTTGCGACCCCATGGACTATAGCCCACAAGGCTGCTCTGTCCATGGAAATTTCCAGGCAAGAATACTGGAGTGGGTTGCCATTTCCTTCTCCAGAGGATCTTCCCAGCCCGGGGATCAAACCCATGTCTCTTGTGTCACTGGCAGTGGCAGGCTGATTCTTTACCACTGTGTCACCTGGGCATCCCTGTGGGACATTAGGACAATTAATTGATTCGATGACAGTATTTGTAACAGATGAGTCAAATCAACTATCCACTTCTCCCAATTTAAAAGCATCTCTTTTAAACTCATTGATGGTGTATGGTACTGCTGCTGCTGCTGCTAAGTTGCTTCAGTTGTGTCTGACTTTGTGCAACTCCATAGACGGCAGGCCACCAGGCTCCCCCGTCCCTGGGATTCTCCAGGCAAGAACACTGGAGTGGGTTGCCATTTCCTTCTCCAATGCATGAAAGTGGAAAGTGAAAGTGAAGTCGCTCAGTCGTGTCCGACCCTCAGCAACCCCATGGACTGCAGCCTTCCAGGCTCCTCCATCCGTGGGATTTTCCAGGCAAGAGTACTGTAGTGGGGTGCCATACCAGTGAGGACTAAATCAAAATACAGATTTCTAGGCGATAGCCCTGGAGATACTGACGCTGCTTATGAAGCATAGATTGTGGTGGCTCTGCAACAAGCTCCCCCAGGTTATTTTTATTTCCACGTTGGTTTGGGAACACATGATGCAGGCAGATTGTGTCTGCTCATTCTTCTCTTACAAGAGGGAATAATCTGGAGAGGAGGAGGGCCCAATGAGGAGTGGGTTTATCACTTACTGAGGCGATGCAAGCTTCGGATCCAGACTATTGGCAGAGCCCGTGGTTGTAGACTGGATATTATTTGAAGGTGCTAAAAGATTCTGCTTAAAAAATGCCCCTCTCATTTCTATTACAAACCCAACAATCCTCACATGACTCATTTTTCTGCATTAGGCCTTTAAAGCCTCCTGTTCAAGGGTAGTCATTCTCTATAAGCCAACATGGCAGATTGGAAAGGTCATTGGACTAGGAGTCAGAAAACCTGGTTTTGGGATTTATTGTATTTCTCACTTCTGCTCATCTGTCTCTAAGGTTACTGGAGCCTCAAGTTCCTTCTTCATAAAAAACAGACATTAGCTTATTAGCTTTCTGGGCTTTTTACTTAGTAGTAGTACTCTTTCGTCAAATTAAAGCTTGCTGAAGACCACCATGTGTCAATTTAAAAATGTTGAGTTGTTTTAATTAAAAAAACAGGCAGATGACACAGAAGCCTGTGCTGCTTTCTTTTCACTGCTTCCATTGCAGTGCTTCCTCCAGAACCCTAGGATTCTACTACCCACATTTAGAAAATTGCTGCAAAAAGTGAGCGCCAGATTCTCTTTATCTTTAAAAAAATTGTTTATTCTACTTGGATGCATTTTAAACTATTAACAGCAATTGTATTTTGAGCCATCAGTTCAAAGTAGTTTCTCAGAAAATGTATTCATCTTTAAAAATCCAGAGAAAAATAGAACATTTAATAAAGATATTCTGGGACTTCCCTGGTGATCCAATGGTTAAGAATCCACCTGCCCATGCAGGGGTCATGGGTTCAGTTCCTCCAGGAAGATTCCACATGCCACAGAGTGCCTGTGCAACACAACTACTGAGCCTTTGCTCCAGAGCCTGGAAGCTGCAACTGCTAAGCCCACACGCCACAAACTGCTGAAGCCCATGTGTCTAGAGCCTGAACTCCCCAACAAGGGAAACGAATGCAATGAGAAGCCTGTGCACTGAAGCTAGAGAGGAGGACCCTCTAGTGGCAACTAGAGAAAAACCTGAGCAAAAGGAAGATCCAGTGCAGTCACAAATAAATACAATTAATTTTAAAATTTTATAAAAAATAAAGATCTTTTGATGAAGCATAGGAGTTATTGAAGAAGGGACAAACTCAGAACAAAACCCCTGAGAAAGGGGCTGAATCCAACAGGCTGAGACATCCTGAAAAGCAATATGTCAGGGGCAGGGCATTCTAAGGGTAAATGGAAATAAGCAACATAGCAATAATAATATCACCATTTCTGTAATTTTGTGGATTCCTAAAATATTTGCTGCCTTCTCCCTTTTTTCCTCATAACAGCTCCTCAATACAGGCACCTGTCCAGCCTCTGTGTCGGGGTTTCTCAGTCTCAGCACTACTGACGTTCCGGGCTCGGTCGCTCCTTGTGGTGGGGACTGTCCTAAGCACTGTCGGAAGTTTGGCAGCATCCCTGGGCTCTACTCACCAGACGCCAGTAGGAACCTCTCCCCCAAATTGTGACAACCGAGAATGTGTCCGGACATGGGCCTGGGGCCCCTCCCAGATGAGAAACACTGGTTTCCATAAAATAATTGAAATATAGAGAAGCTATGAGACTTGATGGAAATGGTACAGCTGTTGAGTTAGACCGTTTGTTCCCATCCTGGGCTCTTTCCCTTTGCAGTGTTACTTGAATGGAGCCATTCATACTTTGCATATTTTTGCTTTGCTTTTTATCTGCTCCTGGAAGCAGTTATATCTCCCAACCATCTATACCCTTTCCTGAAAATATACTTCTGAGACCTGTTTTCCAAAAAGAGCCGTGACTCTCTGCAGGGGAGAATTTAGGTCAAGGATAAGGTCAGGTATGCACACACTCAGCACTCCTTGCTTGAAGGTGTAGTTGCTATAGATTTTAAGCCCAAGGCTTTTGTAGGATGCTGGTCCTGACAGTTGATATAATTATAAAAGACATTCTTTGGTGTACCGTTAATTCAGCTGTCCTGAAGTGTTGATACCTCCTGCATGTTCCTTCTTTAATATTTTCTATTGAATCTTTAATGACCATTTAGAGAAATTAGCCATTAGTTAAAAAGCTCATCATGGTAATGAATTTCTCTACCCAGATTGATATCATGGTCTATAATTTTTAACCTTGATTGGTCTGGTATTGGAAAAGGAATTTATTGCTTTGAAGAGTTATTGGATCGATACACTTGGAATAATGTGTTGGGTAACCATGCCAACACAACTTACATACAATATTGGAAAGCGCGGTGGTTTTAAAATAATTTACAGAGAGATAATTAAGTCTAGTTGTGACAAGACAGAAGATAAATGATGATTCATTTGAAGCCTGCTGGTATTTCTTTCGCTGAAAAAAATAAGGCTGGTATAGCAAGCATTAAATCTAATAAATGATTCGCTGAACAAAATCCCTAGAGTATTTCCCTAAGAGAATTTCCCTTTATGTGTCTTCTTTTACATTTGAGCTCATCTTACTCAGTCTCTTCTCAAGGACTTCAGGGCTCTCATTTTTTCTTCATGGTTAAAAGTACACAGGGGATAAATACACAAGAGAGCAGTGGCGGTCAGGGTCAAACGTGGTGAAACCAGGATGGTCTTTGAGCTTTTCCTTGGTGAACCTTTCTCCTGTTCAGTACCTCACTCCTTTCTCAATCTTTTTGTGTTTAACACGGTTCTTAGTTAACATCAACTACTCCCAGCAAAACAAATAAAGAACTCCAGAATGATTTTCTAGGTTGTACCCTTTGCCAGCATTTCAAGCTGAGATACTGCTATTTCTGGCAGTGTATGAAAACTCTCTTAGGAGTACTCTGGCATGCATAATGTTAAGTGAATCATAATATTAAGTGAAGTTTCCAGAACTTCAATTTCAATATGTTCTTTTCCTAAAATTGTTTTGCCTAAAGTATCTGTATTTGAGTTGTCAATCAGTTCTTCTTTGCTACACTCCTTTGCCTCTTCCATCTTTACCCATCCAGAATCTTACTGTGGCTCTTTGCCCAATGTTCTTAAAAAAAAAAAAGTCACCAAATAAAGGGACACCTTAAAATACTGTTGAATATCTTTTTAAATCAAGACACCATAACCTTTACTTCCACCCATATCATTAAGAAAAGTTTGTCCAGTTCTACTTCAGAGTAAAAAACAGTTATACTAATACATTTATTTGTTTTGCATGATTATATACTAACAATAAGTATACTAAAACTCAATCCAAGTGAATTTTTTATAGCATCATAGAGCCTAATGCTTAGAGGAAGAAAAATGTGTACCTGTTGTTGCAAAGAAATAGAATACGATCGGTGCTCATTAAAACTTTCAAATATTACATTAGAATAGAATTTTGTGGAATAAGTAAAATGAAAGTTTGAGTTGAGGTGTACAAATCAGGTGTAAAAATTTTCACGAATTTACCTAAAACGGTCAGGGTTGCATATCAAATTACTATGCTATTTACAGCCTATTGAATACATTTAAAGGATTGACTCTGTTACTTTGTAGGTATTTTCATGGCTGTTGTGAATATTTTTATTTTTTTTTAAGAAACATAGTGTTGTGTTAATTTCTGATGTACAAAGTAGTTCAGCGTGTGTGTGTGTGTTTGTGTGTCTCTGTGTGTGTATACATATATATATGTATAGTTACTGTATGGTATTGAACATAGTTCCCTGCGCTACATGGTAGGACCTTGTTGTTCATCTGTTTATATACGGTAGTTTGTATCTGCTAATCCCGTATCCCTAATTTATCTCCTCCCAAGCCCTCTCCACTTTGGTATCCATAAGTCTGTTTTCTATGTCTGTGAGTTTGTTTCTGTTTTGTAAATAAGTTCATTTATAGCATTTTATAGATTTTTTAGATTTCTTAGACTCCACATGTAAGTGATCTGATATTTCTCTTTCTCTAACTTATTTCGCCTTAAATGTTAGTCTCTAGGACTGTGCATGTTGCTGTAAATGTCATTATTTCATTCTTGTTTATGGCTCAGTAATATTCCACACATCTATATATGTCACATCTTCTTTATCCATTCATCTGTTGACAGATACTTAGGTTGCTTTCCTGTCTCAGCTATTATAAATAGTGCAGCTGTGAACATTAAGGGACATGTATCTCCTTGAATTATAATTTTTTCCAGACATATGCCCAGCAGTGGGATTGCAGGATCATGGGGTAACTCTATTTTTCATTTTTTAATGAATCTCTATACTGTTCTCCATAGAGGCTGCACCAGTTTGCATTCCCATCAACCGTGTAGTAGGTTCACTTCTTTCCACATCCTCACCAGCATCCATTATTTGTTGACTTTTTGTTACTGGCCATTCTGATCTATGTGAGGTGATACCTCATTGTCGTTTTGATTTTGTGGTTGGTTGTTCAGTCACTAAGTCATGTCCAACTCTTTGTGACCCCATGGTCCATAGCATGCCAGTCTTCCCTGTCCTTCACTTTCTCCAAGAGTTTGCTCAAATTCATGTCCATTGAGTCAATGATGCCATCTAACCATCTCATCCCCTGCTGCTCCTTTCTCCCTTTGCCTTTAGTCTTTCCCAACATCGGGGTCTTTTCCAGTTAGTAGCTCTTTGCATCAGGTGGCCAAAGTATTGGAACTTTGGCTTTAGCATCAGTGCTTCCAATGAATGTTCAGGATTGATTTCCTTTAGGATTCACTGGTTTGATCTTGCAGTCCAAGGAACTCTCAAGAATTTTTTCCAGCACCACAGTTTGAAAGCATCAATTCTTCAGTACTCAACCTTTTTTATGATCCAACTCACATCTGTACATGACTACTGGAAAAACCATAGCTTTGACTGTATGGACCATTGTTGGTAAAGTTATGTCTCTGCTTTTTAATACGCTGTCAGACTTGTTATAGCTTTCCTTCCAAGGAGCAAGCGTCTTTTAATTTCATGGTTGTAGTCACCATCTGTAGTGATTTTGGAGCCCAGGAAAATAAAGTTTGTCCCTGTTTCCATTGTTTGTCCATCTATTTGCCATGAAATGATGGAACCAGGTGCCATGATTTTAGTTTTTTGAATGCTGAGTTTTAAGCCAGCATTTTCACTCTCCTCTTTTACCCTCATCAAGAAGATCTTTAGTTCCTCTTCACTTTCTGCCATTTGAGTGGTATTGTCCACACATCTGAGTTTGTTGATATTTCTACTGGCAATCTTGATTTCAGCTTATGATTCATCCAACTCGGCATTTTGCATGTTTTGATTTGTATTCTCTAAAAGTTAGCCACTGCTGAACACCTTTTCATGCCTGTTGAGCATCTGTCTATCTTCTTTGGGGAAATGTATCTATTTAGGTCTTCTGCCCATTTTTTGATTTGGTTTTGTGGTTGTTATTGAGTTGTATGGCTTTTTGTATGTTTTGGAAACTAAGCCCTTGTTAGTCACATTGTTTGCAAATATTTTTTCCCATTGCATAGTTTGTCTTTTCATTTTATTTATGTTTTCCTTTTCTCTGCAAAAGCTCATAAGCTTTGATTAGTTCCCGCTTGTTTATCTTTGCTTTTATTTCTAATGACGTGGAAGACTGACCTAAGAAAACATTGCTGTGATTTATGTCACAGAATATTTTCCCCATGTTCTCTTCTAGGAGTTTTATAGTGTTATGTCTTATATTTAAGTCTTAAACCACTCTTTCTTTACTTTTGTGTATGGTGTGAACAAGTGTTCTAACTTCATTGATTTACATGTGACTGTCCAACTTTTCTAACACTATTAGCTGAAGAGATTGCATTTCCTCCATCGTATATTCATGTGCCCTTTGCCAAAGATTAAATTACTGCAGGTGTGTAGCCTATTTATGAGCTCTCTGTTTGTTCCACTGACCTGCAAGTCTGTTTTTGTGCCACTATCCTGCTATTTTTTATTACTGTAACATTGTAGTATTTTCTGAAATCTGGGAGGGTTATTCCTTCAGCTTTTTTCTTTTTCCACAGAATTTCTGTGGGAATTCTACATCTTTTATGGTTTCATATAAATTTTAGGATTATTTGTTTTAGTTTTGTGGAAAACTCATGGGTGATTTGATAGGGTTTGCATTAAATCTGTAGAGTGCTTTGGATAGTATAGCCATTTTAACAGTGTTAATTCTTCCAGTTCAAGAGCAAGGAATATCTTTCCATTTCATTGAATCATCTTCATAATTTCTTTTATCAGTGTTTTATAGTTCTTAGCATACAAGTGTTTTACCTCCTTGGTTAGATTTATTCTCAAGCTTTTTTTTTTTTTTTGGTGTGATTTTAAAAGGGATTTTTTTTTTTTTGCTTTCTCCTTCTGGTATTTCATTGTTAGTGTCAGAGAAGTGCAGCAGATGTCCCACAGGTGCTGAGCTTACGAAGCTGCTGATGGAGTAAATGCACACTGGTCCACTTCCGCTGGGACACGGCTGAGATTTCAGCTCCGCCTCCTCGAACTCTCCTCCTAGATTTGTAGAAGAGAAGCTGTGGAGCAAGTGGAGAATGAGGCCGCCTGGTAAGGCCTTGCCTCTGTCCCTTCAGCAGTGCACTAACAATGGGGCTGTTACAGCAGACCTGGGCTCCGTCCTGGACGTGTCTCAGGTTGGGGCTGACCACACTCCAGTCCCTTCAGCCAGTCTGTGCACAGCCAACCCCTGTTCTCTTCCCAGATCTGGCCCCTGAAGCCAGAGTTTCAGCATCCCTGTGTGCACCAGCAGACCTGTGTCTGGGGCTGGGCAGTATGGGAGCTGGCCAGGACCAGCTGTGCTGGCTGTTCTCTATTACACCTGCTGCACACTCCTCGTGGTCTCTGACGTTTCCTATGCGGGCCTCCCCCGTGGCTCAGCTGGTAAAGAATCTGCCTGCAGTGCAAGAGGCCAGGGTTCGATTCCTGGATCGGGAAGATCCCTCGAAGAAGGAAATGGCAACCCCCTCCAGTGTTCTTTCCCAGAGAATCCCACAGACAGAGGAGCCTGGAAGGCTACAGTCCATGGGTTCCCAAAGAGTTGGATACAGCTTAGCTCACCAACCAGAGTGACGGAACCTTTCCTCTTTCACTGCTCCCAGAGGCACAGGTCCTATCCCAATGCTTTTTTTGTTTTTTCTTTAATTCTCTTTTGTCCTTCCTGGTTGCATGGTGATCTTTCTTGCAACTTTGGCTGGATGAGATCTGCTGGCGGTCAGTAGGTATTCCGTCAGAATTGTTCCACATGTAGATGTATTTTTGATGTGTTTGTGGGAGAGGATGAGCTCTACTTTCTTTTATTCCACAATCTTGATCTTTAAACTATGGATTCTTGTAATATGCTGAAATATATATAATACCCTCATGATAATGTATGTGAGCAAAATGTTTCAAACCTTTTGCTTTATAACATGGATTACGTCTTCTTTCAAAGCCTGCCTATCTTGTGACCTAGAACCCTATGGGATGTATACACCTTTAAAAAAAAATTTGATGTCAACTAAAAGTATTAACTATACATGAAATATGTGTATATATTTGCCTTTAATAGTGCCTTGGAACTTGGAAATCATATAACACTTTTTTGCTGGTGGGTATTTTGTTACCCTTTACAAAATTAATTATATAATTAACTTACTACATATAATATAATTAACTTACTACACTGTGAATACTTGAAATTATCTGTGAAGGATCAAATACTTCTTCAGAAAATATGTCTATCCTGATTTTTATTTTTAAATTTAAATGTTACTTTTTTAACTTTTTAGTATTGCAGTTGTTTTAATTTTTAGGATTTCAAGTCTCTATATTCTGTATTACTTGATGAAAAGGTAAAAAGGCATCCTCCAATACTATGTTTTCTACTTCTTCAGTTCTTGAAGGAAATCAATAGAACTTCTACTACATAGAAAAGAGAGTGAGGAATTACGAATTAAAATGTTTTGGTGAAATGTATTTTGAATTTTAACTGTCTTAAATATGGCCAGGGATTTCCCTGGTGTCTCAGTGGTAAAGAATCTGCCAGTGAATGCAGGAAATGTGGGTTTGATCCCTGGGTTGGAAAGATCCCCTGGAGAGGGAAATGGCAACCCACTCCAGTGTTCTTGCTTGGGAAGTCCCATGGACAGAGGAGCCTAGCCAACTACAGTCCATGGGGTCACAAAGAGTTGGATACAACTTATCAATTAAACAACAACAACAGCAAAATGTGTCCGGGCAACATGGAAGAAATGGATCCTAACCAGGCATAACTGGTGGTCCTAAGTCACTGCTTAAATATAGCCAGCACTTCATTTGTTTAATGACACACTCAAGTTACCGATACAGTAAAGATGGCAATAAGCATTTATTCATATCCTCTCAAGATGTTTTAGAGAAGGCAATGGCAACCCACTCCAGTACTCTTGTCTGGAAAATCCCATGGACAGAGGAGCCTGGTGGGCTGCAGCGCCTGGGGTCACTGAGAGTCGGACACGACTGAGTGACTTCACTTTCACTTTTCACTTTCATGCATTGGAGAAGGAAATGGCAACCCACTCCAGTGTTCTTGCCTGGAGAATCCCAGGGACGGGGGAGCCTGGTGGGCTGCTGTTTATGGGGTCTCACAGAGTTGGACACAACTGAAGGGACTTAGCAGCAGCAGCAGCAGCAAGACGTTTTTACCTCTGTGTAGAAATTAGTTGTTTTTAATTTTATGTGCAGTAATAAAATTTCCTTTTTGTTTTTAATCCATGGCCCTGAACAATTAAAAGTGTTACTAGACTGTTTTTAAATTGAATATATCTATGACTTCTCTAAACATTTGCTCGTGGGCCTATATGGAATATGGTATGGGAGACTTACACAAGTAACCCAGCAGACTCTGAGCTACTTAAAGGAAGGTAGCCATCTCATAAATCTTTGTATTTCTAATGCTTCCCTCGATAGTAACATCATAGTGTGCAAGAAATACAATCGTGTTGTTTCCTAAACATCTTCCCTCTAAGGACCAGTTTTAATATACCAGATACAAGTTTGCCAATACACGAGCGGCCCAAAGAATTGATAAAAATTATCAGTATCATTCATCATTGCTCAAAGATCTGTTTTCAGTTTTGCTATATAGACTCACCCCTAAGGTCAAAATTATAACAAGAACAACTTACGACTTCTTTTGGTTTTATTTTGTTTATTTTTGGCTGTGCTCGCTTTGTGGGCCTTTCTCTGGTTTTGCTAAGTGGGGGCATCCCTGCAGTGTTCTGCCTTCTCATGACAGTGGGTTCTGTTGCACTGGATTCTAGAGCTCGGGCTCTAAGACACTTGAGCTCCAGTAGTTGTAGCACAAGAGCTCAGTAGTTGCTGTTCTTGGGCTCTAGAGCACAGGCTCAATAGCTGTGGCGCAGGGGCTTTTTAGTTGCTCCATGGCATGTACAATATTCCCAGGCCAGGGAGCAAACCCATGTCTCCTGCATTGGCAGGTGGATTCTTTACTGCTGATCCACCAGGGAAGCCCTGCAGCTTCTTTTTAAAAAGCAGTTGGTGAGGTAGCCAGATCAGGTGCTTCAATATATTCTACTTATTTGAACTGGCAAATGATTTACAACCAAGGACAATAGCAAGTAATCGACAAGGTTTTAATTCTTACTGTTCTCCCTGGTGTCACCTAAAATCAGGTTGTGGTGTCCATGTGGCTCAGACAGTAAAGAAGCTGCCTGCAGTGCAGGAGACTTGGGTTTGATCCCTGGGTCAGGATGATCCCCTGGAGAAGGAAATGGGAACCCACTCCAGTATTCTTGTCTAGAGAATTTCATGGACAGAGGAGTCGTGGGCTACAGTCCATGGGGTCACAAAGAGTCAGACATGACTGAGCGACTAATGCGTGTGGTGCCCATGAAGATGGAATTTATAGATTATATATATATGAAAGTATACACACCAACATATGTATATAATTGTGCTTATGTAATATTATATATAATACATATATCTTTGTCTATGTTTCTTAGTCTCTGCCTGTTCGTAGGAAAGGATACCACATATATGTATGTGTGAGTGTGTATATATACACACACACTCAAAAACATGTATATAATTATGCTTATATAATATTATATATAATATATCTATATATCTATATATATCTGCTTATCTATTTTCCTTAGTCTCCACCTGTTCATAGAAAAGAAAACCATTGTCTACTCGGACCAGATCTAAATTTTGAGATGGTTCGGAGAGGGGGAAAAAGCATTGCAGAATGTTTGCACTCTGCTGAGGAAAGATATCTTATATGCACCTGCTGATTTTTTAAATAAGACCTTTGTTTGTCAAAACATATTTTCTTGAGTTGTCATAAATTATACTACATAATGGTTTGGGTCCCAAGTTCAACCTATAAACACTGTGCTCACAGCTGGCAAATCTGTTCCATTTTGCTTCTGGCTTACAGCCTTTCATTTTATTTAAGGATCACATCTGCTCAGAGCTGGCACTGGGACACAGACTTGAGAAACCTGGTACACTGAAGTTAAGCCTGCCACCCTTGCTAACTCGATGTGCTGAGTTCTGAGTTTTGGTACACCTCCCCCCACCCCATCTAAGGACATACACCCACCCATACACACACACGTTTTTTCTTTCTCTTAAATGGCCATTTGGGCAGAGTTGGCTGGTACAACTTACACTAGTCAGTAACACTACAAAATCTGAGTTTGACTTATGTTCTCCTAATTTTTTTTAAAAAACACACTATGATTGCTAAAACGTTTATGCTTAAACAATAACTGCAACCACAACATAAAATCCTATGTCCGAAAGTCCTCTTTTATTGTTAGGGAGCCAAAAGGAGAGGTCTGGAGGACAAGAGCTTCAGTCTTCAAGAAATGAGATCTGGAATATCTAACCCATTTTGCAGATCCAGGATGACCCATTGTCCTTAGAAGAATGAGATAGTGAGTTAGTTCTCAAATGATACTGTAAGTCAGGTTCAGAAATGAAGAAACTCTCCTCCATGGTATCACAAAGCAGATATGATATTGACCATCATCACCCTGTTGATTTTACAGAGAATCTCAGACCAGATTTTCAGGAAGCAAATGCATCTCTCAGCTTCACACCTCATACATCCTGAACTGCAAAGCGGGTGAACCAGTCCCTTCTCCAGGGGATCTTCCGGACCCAGGGATTGAACTCTGGTCTCCTGCATTGCAGGCAGATTCTTTACCACCTGCTGCTGCTGCTGCTGCTAAGTCGCTCCAGTCGTGTCCGACTCTGTGTGATCCCATAGATGGCAGCCCACCAGGCTCCCCTGTCTCTGGGATTCTCCAGGCAAGAACACTGAAGTGGGTTGCCATTTCCTTCTCCAGCACATGAAAGTGAAAAGTGAAAGTGAAGTCGCTCAGTCGTGTCTGACTCCTAGCGACCCCATGGACTGCAGCCCACCAGGCTCCTCTGCCCATGGGATTTTCCAGGCAAGAGTACTGGAGTGGGGTGCCATTGCCTTCTCCATTTGCCGCCTGAGCCACCAGGAAAGCCTGCAAAGGGGATGAGCTTGGTCTAAAGAAGGACACTGGTGAGACTGAGTACCAGGTTTCCAAGCTTTTTGTGATTCTGTTCGATCTCGGGAAAAAGAAAAATCATTTACCCTAAATACCTACATGAATGTGGCATTTCACCCCTGCTGTAGGGACCATAAACAAGTTTAAAGAGTCTCCGACCTCACAAAGTTTATTGTCTGGATGCGGAGGGTGTATATGTGTGTGTGTGTGTGTGTGTGTGTGTGTGTGTGTATACACACACACATATATATATACATGAAACAGTAGCAGAAAGACATACATGGGCAAAAAGAGATGAGAAAAGACTAGAAGAGAATGTTACTAAATTCTCGACCACATAAACCAATTTCCAAGATAGTAAACGTTGTAGGGAAGTGTGATCACCAGGGCAGTAAAATCATAGAAAATGCCATGGGCCTTGAACAAAACCTTGAAACATAGATAGCTTATAACTAAGCAAAATAAAGGAGGCCTTTCTGGTTGAGGAAAAAGCCAAGATCTGGCATGTTAGATGTTCAGTAATGAGACAAACTGACCTTAGCAGAGGGTACTTGCTATAATGTTCTTTATTATTCTGTTTAGTTTCCCAACTTTCCTTTAGCAAGTCACAGCAGAAGTTTGGCAGGATACAGACCCCTGGACCATGAAATCAAAGGTGAAAGTGAGTTTAATGTTGAGTAGCCATCCTGACAAAATGCATGTATTCCAAAAACAATGGTATGCCTGCATGCTAAGTTGCTTCAGTTGTGTCCAACTCTGTGCAACTGTATGGACTGTAGCCCACCAGTCTCCTCTGTGCATGGGATTCTCCAGGCAAGAATACGGGAGTGGGTTGCTGTAGCTTAACTCTTATTTACTACACACTGGGTTACTCTTCTAAGGGTTTTACATCTATATTAACTCGTTCTACTCCTCAATGAATCTGTGACATAAATCTATCATTTTACCATTTTACAGATCAGGGAACTCAGGCACAGAGAATTTAAGTAACTTGCTCAGAGTCAAGCAGCCAATTAGTGGTAAAACTAGAACTCCAGGCAGAATTCCTTCCCCAGCCAATCTTTCCACTCAAATACTGCACCCAGCAAGATGCTGCAGAATATTGTGTGCATCTCACAAAACTATCTCTGATATGATCCACAAGCTTCTTTGATTGCTAAATGTCTTTACATTTTATCTAGTTCTTTTTAAAAAGATCTTTTCTGGTTTCCCTCTTTCTCTCTGGTTTAGACTTTTATCACAATCATTTTAAACTTAATTTTTTTTTAATATCTCTGTGTGATGAATATTAACTAGTCCAGCTTTGTGCCTATATATATATATATGAGTTTGATAATTTGGTTTCCTAAATCAGATACATCTGTTTTACCCTTTCCTTTTCAGTACATACATATTCTAAAAAGTGATTTGTAATCCCTATTCTTAGGGAAAAAAGAGTTATGAAACCACTCTGCCTAAAATTAAATCCGGCCTTTTCTTCCCATGCAACTTTCTCTATAGTCTTGTTCAAATTACTTAACTTTTCTGTACTTAAGTTTTGTTTTTTTTTTTTAATTTATAAATTGATGTAATATAACCTGCAATATAGATGATTTTCAGTCTGGGGCAGATGAACCTAGCTCCTTTCAGGAAAGAAAGCACTCAAAGATTGAGCTTGAAGGTATTCCCACTAGCCACTTTTGGGGTAACTCGAACATCAAAAAGAATAATGAGTCTAATTGATTTTAAAGCATTGAGCAAATGAAAGTCTATGAACTCAAATGTGATAATCAAAGAATAAAATTCATTTGCCACCCTGGGAGGTAAATCTTCTACCAAATCTTTACTCTGAAGATTTGCTAATGAAGGAGAAGGAATTAATCATTTACTTTGTCTTTGAGGGAGAAAAGAGATTTGTGTTCAAATGGATAAGAGAAAGGTCTTTTTTCCCCAGCAGATAAATGCAGAAGAATAGAAACCAACATTATGCACCCTTCAGTGAGACAATGGGCCAGGAAGGATTACTGGAGTGAAGAAGTGGTTTCAAGGTAGGATATTTACATGCCAAAGCTTTACTTCACAGAGCACTTAACTGCAGAGGAGACAGGGGAACTTCACAAGGAACTCTTAGGTCACCTCTCCTAACTGTGAGCTTGTTATGCAGTGTATATGGTGCAGCATCACTCTTGAAGTAATCTTGTCAAAACTACCTCAATCTAAATAAATCTGTTGACAGAAAATAAAGGGATTAAGAATTCAAGAACAAGAACACTTGCCCTAAACTCTTCCAAGAAATCAATGTCATTCTTTTTTTTTTTTTTTGACATTTTCCTCATAAATTTATTTCTTCTTTTGTGGCTTAACATGTAATCTACCCTAGAGAATGTTCCATGTGCATTTAAAAAGGTAGGGAGTTGGGGTGGCTGTGCTAGAGTAAAAGAAACTAAAAAATACAGCAACCAAATGCAGTATGTAAACTCTGGTTGAATCCTAGTTTTAAAAAGAAAGTATAAAATATATTGTTGTTGTTTAGGACCTAAGTCATATCTGACTCTTTGAGACCTCATGGACAGTAGCCTGCCAGGCTCTTCTGTCTATGGGATTTCCCAGACAAAAATACTGGAGTGGGTTGCCATTTCCTTCTCCATAAAAGATAAAATAGCTTTATGCAAAATTACATATGCAGCAGAGGTATAAGAGCTATGAATGGAATTTGGCGTTTGAGGAAATTTAAATATATAATAGACACTGAGCCATATTAGGAAAAACATTTTCTTAGATGATAATAGAATTGCGGTAAAAAAAAAAAATAGCTTTTTAAGAAGGTACATGGGAAATATTTAGGTGTAAAATATCATGATGTCTAAAATTTGCTTTCAAATAGGCTATCAAAAATATGTTGTACATACACATGATAAGGATGGTGACATGTATGTAAATAAAGATTGAATCAAAGTGGTGGGTACATTCATGGTTATCCTGCTATTCTTTCAACTTTTTCTCCGTATCCGAAATTCACAATGAAAAGTTAGCAGGAATGACTTCAAAGACATAACAACCAGTTGAAACGTGTTATCCTGATATCTCTTGAATTAGATAACACAGTTGTTTACTCATTTATCAATTTAAGAAGCTTAATAATGATAAAAATCAACTTAAAATTATTTTATCAATAATAGATTATAAATTCTTTCTAGTTGCAAAGGATCAAAGAAACTCAAGACCTATAGTTTGAATTCAAGACCTATAGTTTGACTATATGGTCAGTTATAGCCATTCTGAGTGGACTGGTTAGAGAGAACACATTCAGAGCAGTCTCCCTACATCTGCTGGGTGAATTTAATCCCTCTCCACCTGAAGGGTCTCAGGTGTAGGCATCCTGTGAGTGCTGAAAGAGAAGAGTCAAAGAAAAGAACTCCTTTAGCTGTTATAAAAGGGGCTAGGGTAGGTGAGTGAGTGTGCTTTTGTGATACCCTAGTATGAGAACTAGATTGTTAGTTGATAATTCAGGAAATATTTGTTTACCTAATCTTGTGACAATACATGTAGAGAAATATGAAACGTGACGTACTTGGTATATTGGTTAATGTCTTCCTCTTCTAAATTTGAATAATCTGATTTTATTTTAATAAATTTGTATGATAAAATCATCAAGCCTGTGGAAGCCACCAGTTTACAATTCACGTTTATATTCAGTGAAGAAGTCGTTGTTGTTGAATCACCATATTGTGGCCAACTCTTTATGACCCCAGGGACTGCAGTACGCCAGGCTTCAGTGTCCCTTACCATCTCCCAGAGTTTGCCCAAGTTCACGTCCATTGAATTGGTGATGCCATCCAACCATCTCATCCTCTGTCGCCTGCTTCACCTCCTACCCTCAGTCTTTCCCAGCATCAGGGTCGTTCCCAGTGAGTCAGTTCTTCACATCAGGTGGCCTAGATGTGGATCAGTCAGTTCAGTATCAGTCCTTCCAATGAGTATTCAAGGTTGATTTCCTTTAAGACAGACTGGTTTGATCTCCTTGCAGTCCAAGGGACTCTCAAGGGCCTTCTCCAGCGCTACAGTTTTAAGGCATTGATTTTTGGGTGCTCAGCTTTCTTTATGTCCAACTCTAAATCCATGCGTGACTAATAGAAAAACCATAGCTTTGACTAGATGGACCTTTGTTGGCAAAGTGATATCTCTACTTTTTAATTTGCTGTCTAGCTTTGTCATAGCTTTTCTTTCAAGGAGTACACGTCTTTTAATTTCATGGCCGCAGTCACCATCTGCAAATGGCTGTTTAATCATAAAGGTCTATTGGGGGTTTCTTTTTATTTTAATGATGGTTAATATTCACATTCTTTTTGTTTCACTTGAGGAGTCATGATATTTTTCAGTTGACTTTCTTGGAATATGAAACACCTTAATGAACTGCTGCCCTGGGAAAATATGTCTGCCTACGGTTGCTTCTGAAACTCCATGGAATCCTTTGCACCTGCCAAGTTTTCTAGGTTCACTGCTCTGTATAAGGACCTGTTAGAGGAGTTGGAGGGCTCTTGAACTTTTGATGCTGATAGGTCCAAGAAATCTTTTGGCTTTATAAGTTCCTTCCACAATTGCTAGACTGTGTCTATTTTTCAATAAGAGCATGCTGGGATATCCAGAGAGTATGTTTGTATATAATTCAGAAGACAGTCTCTTTTCCTACTTGTTGCTTTGTAGTTCTTTTGCTTTATTTTTTTTCATTTCAATTTGCAGCTATCTCTGATAAGACACTTGGTGTATTTAGCTAATGTTATAGAATGGAAGCTACATGGATGTTTTCAGTCTTTCCCTTTCTTAGTAGACCATGATTTTTCAGACTCAAAATTCTACTAAGGGGGAAGGCAAGAGTTCATCTTTGTATTTGCTTTATTTAAAGGGATTGAGCTCATTTACCCCATCCTCATATTTACCTGGGACTCACCCCTAGTTTGTGCGTGTGTGTGTATGTACGTGCTCATCTCCACGTGTATTCTCCAGTCTACTAATAGACTAGGATTTTGGTTCATTTATGATTTTCAGCTTCAGAACAGTAGCTGCTTAATCAAATGACATTTCTCTTTTTAAAAATTTTTATTGGAATGTAGTTGATTTACAATGTCATTTGTTTCAGATGTATAGCAAAGTGATTCATATATATATCAGATCAGATCAGATCAGTCGCTCAGTCGTGTCCGACTCTTTGCGACCCCATGAATCGCAGCACGCCAGGCCTCCCTGTCCAACACCAACTCCCGGAGTTCACTGAGACTCACGTCCATGGAGTCATTGATGCCATCCAGCCATCTCATCCTCTGTCGTCCCCTTCTCCTCCTGCCCCCAATCCCTCCCAGCATCAGAGTCTTTTCCAATGAGTCAACTCTTCGCATGAGGTGGCCAAAGTACAGGAGTTTCAGCTTTAGCATCATTCCTTCCAAAGAAATCCCAGGGCTGATCTCCTTCAGAATGGACTGGTTGGATCTCCTTGCAGTCCAAGGGACTCTCAAGAGTCTTCTCCAACACCACAGTTCAAAAGCATCAATTCTTCGGTGCTCAGCCTTCTTCACAGTCCAACTCTCACATCCATACATGACCACTGGAAAAAACATAGCCTTGACTAGACGAACCTTTGTTGGCAAAGTAATGTCTCTGCTTTTGAATATGCTATCTAGGTTGGTCATAACTTTCCTTCCAAGGAGTAAGCGTCTTTTAATTTCATGTCTGCAGTCACCATCTGTAGTGATTTTGGAGCCCAGAAAAATAAAGTCTGACACTGTTTCCGCTGTTTCCCCATCTATTTCCCATGAAGTGATGGGACTGGATGCCATGATCTTCGTTTTCTGAATGTTGAGCTTTAAGCCAACTTTTTTACTCTCCACTTTCACTTTCATCAAGAGGCTTTTGAGTTCCTCTTCACTTTCTGCCATAAGGGTGGTGTCATCTGTATATTGGAGATTATTGATATTTCTCCTGGCAATCTTGATTCCAGCTTGTGTTTCTTCCAGTCCAGTGTTTCTCATGATGTACGCTGCATATAAGTTAAATAAGCAGGGTGACAATATGCAGCCTTGACGAACTCCTTTTCCTATTTGGAACCAGTCTGTTGTTCCATGTCCAGTTCTAACTGTTGCTTCCTGACCTGCATACAAATTTCTCAAGAGGCAGATCAGGTGGTCTGATATTCCCAATCCGTTTCAGAATTTTCCACAGTTTATTGTGATCCACACAGTCTAAGTCTTTGGCATAGTCAATAAAGCAGAAATAGATGTTTTTCTGGAACTCTCTTGCTTTTTCCATGATCCAGCAGATGTTGGCAATTTGATCTCTGGTTCCTCTGCCTTTTCTAAAATCAGCTTGAACATCAGGAAGTTCACGGTTCATGTATTGCTGAAGCCTGGCTTGGAGAATTTTGAGCATTACTTTACTAGCGTGTGAGATGAGTGCAATTGTGCAGTAGTTTGAGCATTCTTTGGCATTGCCTTTCTTTGGTATTGGAATGAAAACTGACCTTTTCCAGTCCTGTGGTCACTGCTGAGTTTTCCAAATTTGCTGGCATATTGAGTGCAGCACTTTCACAGCATCATCTTGCAGGATTTGAAATAGCTCCACTGGAATTCCATCACCTCCACTAGCTTTGTTCCATCACCTCCACTAGCTTTGTTCGTTGTGATGCTTTCTAAGGCCCACTTGACTTCACATTCCAGGATGTCTGGCTCTAGGTGAGTGAGCACACCATTGTGATTATCTGGGTCGTGAAGATCTTTTTTGTACAGTTCTTCTGTGTATTCTTGCCATCTCTTCTTAATATCTTCTGCTTCTGTTAGGTCCATACCATTTCTGTCCTTTATCGAGCCCATCTTTGCATGAAATGTTCCTTTGGTATCTCTGATTTTCTTGAAGAGATCTCTAGTCTTTCCCATTCTGTTGTTTTCCTCTATTTCTTTGCATTGATCACTGAGGAAGGCTTTCTTATCTCTTCTTGCTATTCTTTGGAACTCTGCATTCAGATGTTTATATCTTTCCTTTTCTCCTTTGCTTTTCGCTTCTCTTCTTTTCACAGCTATTTGTAAGGCCTCCCCAGACAGCCATTTTGCTTTTTTGCATTTATTTTCCATGGGGATGGTCTTGATCCCTGTCTCCTGTACAATGTCACGAACCTCATTCCATAGTTCATCAGGCACTCTATCTATCAGATCTAGACCCTTGCATCTATTTCTCACTTCCACTATATAATCATAAGGGATTTGATTTAGGTCATACCTGAATGGTCTAGTGGTTTTCCCTACTTTCTTTTATGTATATGTACAAATTCAGATATACATATATGTATATATATATTTTCATTTTAAATTATAATAAGAGGTTGAGTATAGTTCCCTGTGCTGTACAATAGGTCCTTTTTGTTTATCTCTTTTATATGCAGCTGTATATTTTAATCCCAAACTCCTAATTTATCTCCCTACCTTTCCCCTTTGGTAATCATACATGTGTTTGTGATTCTATTTCTGGTTCATAAATAAGTTTATTTGTATCATACTTTTAGATTCTATGTATAAACAATATCATATGATATTCATTTTTCTGTCTGATTTACTTCACTTAGATGGATCTAGAGATTATCATACTGTGTTACTACAAATGGCATTATTTCATTCTTTTTATGGCTGAGTAATATTTTATATATATATATCTATCTCACCACCTTTTACTTATCCATTCATCTGTTGATGGGCAGTTAGGTTGCCTTGGCTATTGTAAATAGTGCTCCAGAGAACACTGGGGTGCATGTATCTTGTTGAATTATAGTTTTCTCTGGATATATGCCAGAAGTGGGATTGCTAGATCATATGCTAACTGTATTTTTAGTTTTTTAAGGAACTTCCATACTGTTCTCCTTAGTGGCTATACAAAATGCCATTCCCACCAACAGTGTAGGAGGGTTCCCTTTTCACCACATCCTCCGTGGTTCAATGGTAAAAATCTGCCTGCCATGCAGGAGACGTGGGTTTGATACCTGGGCTGGAAAGATCCCCTGGAAAAGGAAATGGCAACTAACCCAGTATTCTTGCCTGGGACATCGCATGGACAGAGGAGCCTGGCAGGCTATAGACCATGGGTCACCAAGAGTCGGACCCAACTGAGCGACTAAACGCGACAACTCCAGCATTTATTATTTGAAGATGTTTTGACGATGCCCATCTTTTAAAGTTGAACAAATTAAGCTTAAAAATCATTTTTTGTTGTTGTTGCTCTACCAAATGGTGTAAAGAGTAGAGCACTTTTATGGGAGAAGCTGTTGACAAGAATTGTTTGTGTCAGAAGAGAGAAAATTTTTCGATAATAGAGTAGAAAAAAAACATCAGTCTGTACTAGCAAAGTAAAACGGAGAGGACAGGAAATAAGAGAGGGAGGGAGAATGAGAGCTTCGAAGTGTTTTAAAATATAATGTATTAAAAGACAAGTTGAAGTTTTAGTAAGACCAACAGATTTAAGAAATAACTGTTATTGAAAAGTTGTTTGTGGCTCATAGACTAGAGATTTGGGCACATCCAGCCATGGGAACCACCCAGAGAGGCAGAAATGGTGAGTAAGACCCTGTATTGTGGTTTGTTTTTTTTTTTTTTCAGAAGGATATGCAGGCAAGGTGGGCAGGTTTAGGACTGCTAGTTTGAATAATTTCAGTGGGCTCTAAGGCATTGGGTCTGGTTCCAAGTTGTCCGGCAAGTGGCCCTGGGGTGGATAATGGGCCAGCATGTGAGAATCTGATAGAGGGGGCTCTGGGTTGGTTGGTTTGTATTCGAAAAGTGCACACTTCATACTCAATGAGTTGTTTCCTGTCTCTAGGGGTTGACTGTGCTTAAGAAGGACAGCCCCTCCAGCGTCAGCAAGGCCCCACATATCAAAACATCAGAGCATAGACGATAAAAGACACGGCTAACGCAGGGAGAAAAAAGATGGCGGGTTGGAGGAAAATTAAGACGAAAGATATAGGGACTTCCCTGGTGATCCAGTGGCCAAGACTCTGCACTCCCAGTGTAGAGGCCCGGGTTCCATCCTGGTCAGGGAACTAGAACCTATATGCTGGACTAAGAGTTCGTATGCCTCAACTAAGGACCTCAGATGTCATGAATAAAAGACCTCGTGTGCTGCAACTGAAGAGCCTGCATGCCTCAACGAAGATCAGAGATCCAGTGTGCCTCAACCAAGACCCAGTGCAGCCAAATACATAAGTACATTTTTTTTAAGTTTTTTTTTTTTTCTTAAAAAAGGCAATACCCTCAAACCAATGATGTTTTAGAAATTTAATTTCACAGTGCAGATAAAGACATCAAGATTTTCCCTGGCAGATCCAAAATGTTTTAAACACTGTCTCTTCCGGGCCCTGGCAGAACATTTTAAACTTTCTACTATAATTACAGGTGGCTTCTTTGCCATTTGATCCACCAGGGAAGTCTGTCACTGCGGGATAATTCTAATTATTTTGGGCATGTCTGTTGTCTTCACTGGCTCAGTAGCTCTGGAACTTGGTACTTTATCGTCTTTTCTATGTAGCTGTTTTAGCACTTTTCACATCCTTTTAAATGTTTGAAGAAGGAAGGGAAAGGAAGATAGGAAAAACAGAAAGGAAGAAGGAAAATGCCAAACTTTTAAGGACTGCCACTCCAGTACTCTTGCCTGGAAAATCCCATGGACAGAGGAGCCTGGTAGGCTGGAGTCCATGGCATCGTGAAGAGTCGGACACGACTGAGAGACTTCACTTTCACTTTTCACTTTCGTGCATTGGAGAAGGAAATGGCAACCCCCTCCAGTGTTCTTGCCTGGAGAATCCCAGGGACAGCGGATCCTGGTGGGCTGCTGTCTATGGGGTTGCACAGAGTCGGACACGACTGAAGTGGCTTAGCAGTAACAGCAGTATAAGAAGGGGTCTTGAGGCTGAGTGTCTAGGGAAACACCAAATGATTGAATTACTTTGTAGGGAGGAGGCTAGCAACATGAGTATCATCCAGAAAGGTATATTATTTACATCACTAATTCCATCCAGCTTGGATGATACCTGTTTCACTGGCCTTATGTTATGATCCACAAGTTAATACTTAACTGTAATTGTGGAGGAATATTAGAATGGAAACTAATGATGAAAAGAAACTTATCACAAACCAGAGTGCTCATAATTGTCTAATATGTAAGGATAATGATAGCTAGAATGAAAAATGAGAATGAAAAGCCTAAGTCTGTGTTGAGTTGCTTTGCTAAAATACCGAGAAAGAGGGATACAAACATAGGGACCAAATGAATCAAGACAGATAGCTACGTTTTTCATCATTTAGAAGATAAACTACAGTGTGCTGTGCTTAAGAGACAATGTATCAGCAGAGTGGTTGTAAGGGGCTGACTGCACGGGGCAGTATCTGTCAATATCAGACGGAGCTGACTGCACTTTGAGAGAGAGATACATATGAAGGGAAAATAGTGTGTCTGAAATGGAGCAGTTTTAGAGGAGGTGGTCTCCCGTTGTCAGAAGCATAACAACACTTCTCAGTGATGGTTAGGTATCACAGGCCCCTCCTTGTGGCATTACTTTATCTATGGGAAGTCACTGTAGAAGTGTCTTAGTGTATGTGTGTCTGGAGAAAATGGGCTTCCTTGGTGGCTCAGATGGTAAAGAATCGGCCTGCCATTCGGGAGACTGAGGTTTGATCCCTGGTCAGGAAGCTCTCCTGGAGAAGGAAATGGCCACCCACTCCAGCATTGTTGCCTGGAAGATCCCATGGACAGAGGAGCCTGGCAGGCTACAATCCACGGGGTCACAAAGAGTCAGGCGCGACTGAGCAACCAACACTGCCTGTAGAAAAACTATGCAGTGTCTACAGTGTACCTTTCCTGGTTATTCTGGTCCTGTTCATTGTCTTCGAACTACTTTGCAATTATTTATTTATTATAGGTAACTAACAGATATGTGAAGGCTATTCTCTTTGGTAGTGATTGTAACTGATTTCCTCCCTTCTAGAAAATCCAGTTGCAAGTAACCTTGACTTTTTTTAAACTCCACATCATCGTGTGCTGTTTTGACTTTTCCTTTGAATCAGTAATAATATCTACTTGGTTCTGTCATATCAGATGAGTAAAATAAAACCTTTAACATATGTTCATTTTTATATCTGTATGAGAGTCATGATTCACCAGTTGCTGAAAACTATCTTTAATATCATCCTTAGAGGAATAGCACCTCCCCAGTTTTGGTTTATTTCGATGAAATATATAAATAGGATAATAATTAGTCCAAAGATCATTTTAATTAGTCCAGTGTCATTTTTGAGGCATTTCAGAATTTAAAATTTTTTTCAAAAAGACTGTTACTCCTTTTCCACCTCCTCCTCTTCTTTCTCCTCTTTATTGACATAATCAATTGGACAGACGCTTTCTTAGTGACAATATTAGGTTCCAAAAGAATGTTTTGTTCAAAGTGGTAACACTATAAATATTCAAAAAATGTATCTCTTTTGATTTACTACAATAAATCTCTGTTGATTTTCTACAAAAAACAAGGATTTTTTACACTGTAAAATGAACCATAGTCTCTGTGATAGAATTATCTTGACAGGAGAACAGTCTGCCAGCTTTATATCTTTCCATTTTCCCTGAGCCTGCTCATCCCTCTTGGGAGAAACTGAGCAGAAGATTTCTCTAAAAGGAAAGAAAATAAGTTCAGGGTTTAATTTTGAAATATTACTTGGGAAAAAAATAGAATGGAATACAGCAGTTGAAAATTTGTTTTTCATTCGGTAAATTGTGTCTGACTCTGCGACCCCACGGACTGCAGCACGCCAGGCTTCCCTTTCCTACAGTCTCCCAGAGACTGCTCAAGTTCATGTCCATTGAGTTGGTGATGTATCCAATCATCTCTTCCTCTGAGAATAGACAGACATTATTGAACATAAAAAAATACCAAGACAAAATGAAAGATGATACCATCTTTCCCCTTTCCCCTTCCCTCCCACGAGGAATTCTGAACATTCTTGTCTTTTGAATCCCGTAGTTCTGTCTCAATAGTGAGAAAACACTAGCAAAGTATTTGTTTTTACAAGATTTGCTGTTTCTCCCTACATTCTGCCACCTGGGATTAAGGTTGTTCTGACTTTTCTCGAAGTTTTCGTTTTTATTTTTAAGTAAATGTTGCTTTATATATTTATTCTTCATTGAATTCACTGTATTTGTTCTGCCTGCCCCCTTCTCCATCATGGGCCATAATGTGATAAAAGTAGTCTTGAACATTTTAATTTAATTGACCTTTAAAAAATATTTTCAAAAGTGTACGTAGTCAGAAAGCTACCTTTAAAGTTTATATTCACTATTAAACTTACCAGACACTTATAGAGCACATGTTATGATCTATTGAGGGCCCAGGAACACATTAGTGAAAGCTACAAGGCCCTTAGGATGCATAAATCACTAGCCATAATCCCAGCAAAGAGTTGGAGCCACAGACAACCTCAGTGTTTTCAGTTCTAATTGTATTAAAGGTTTCTTGAATTTTGACCTACATACTAAAAAGTAGTATATTCTTTAAGGTAAAGAATCTTCTGATATATAAAAATTTTGAGATTACTGTAAGGCTGACCCAAGTTAAAAAGAAAAAAGCTCAGAATAGTGATATTGATGACAAAGAATTCAGAAAAAGACAAAACCTTGACATGTACAGATATAAAATATTTTACTCTTGTGACATGATCTTTTACTCAGGATATGAAGGAGCCCAGAAAAATGTTTAACCTGTTCAAGGGAAGGTCAAAGGAGCACACATTTGTGTGGAATAAAGGAAAGTTGAAACGAATTGGAAACGGAGACAAAACTGGATTTTCCGTAGGGTGGAGGGAGTCAAATAGTTCACTAACAGTTGCCTACAGTTTACACAGCTGTGACAAAGGAACAGTGAACAAAAACAACATGACTCTCTGATCACTGAGAAGGGTGTTCTATAGACAAGGCATAGTTTTCCAGGGAAACAGAAAGTTTTCTGCAAAAGGAAGGGGAGATAATACCAAATAATCACGTTGTTTGTTGTTTTGTTTTTAGTTGCTTAGTCAAATCTGACTTTTTGAGACCCTGTGGACTATAGCCCACCAGGCTCCTCTGTCTATTCTCCAGACAAGAATACGGGAGTGGGTTGCCATTTCCTTTCCCCGGGGATCTTCCTGACCCAGGGCTCAAACCTGTGTCTCCTGCATTGGCAGGTGAATTCTTTACTGCTGAGCCACTGGAGAAGCCACAATAAACACACTAAACCTAGTTAATGTCTGCACATCATTTCATCTGTAGGGTCACAGTGCCATAACCACGCAGGGATGCATACATAGAAGGAGCTGTGGTCAAAGGGAACACAAAATGCAGGAAGCATCTAGTTACATCTGCCCACTCCCTCCCCACCGAGTACCCATCATTAACCTTGACCCTGACACCTTGACCACAGATGGTAAACCAGTGGTCAGCTGCTGACCCGTCTCAGTTGTCCACTCAAACCCAGGAAATACCAGCTTCTGGGCTCTGTCCTGGTAATATTTAACAATGTTCATTCATCGTGAAGCAATGAAAACTAGTCCCAGAGAAAAAGAGGAAAGAGAGTCTGCCAAAGAAGCAGATCTGAGAGAGAGACAGATTCTCAATGAACTCCCAGTTCTTGGTCCCAATCGCTTATGAAGTCCAATGTTGGCACAGAGTAAAACAAATGATATAAGGCCCCCTCACTGAAGAGAGAACATATATGATCTGAAATGTGAGGCACCTTGAAAAAAGGGGATTTATTTTAAGTAAAGCTAGTATCTATTTTCTGAAACTTGAGGTAATATTTTTGTTCAGATACTATGCTATATCTGTTTCTGTTAACTTAAAAAAACAAAAAGTACAACCTAAGGAGTCAAATCAACAGGAGTCCGAAATGCAGTACTTGAATGCAATCTCCAAAATGACAGAATGATCTCTGTTCATTTCCAAGGCAAACCATTCAATATCATGGTAATCTCAAGTCTATGCCCCAACCAGTAACGCTGAAGAAGCTGAAGTTGAACAGTTCTGTGAAGACCTACAAGACCTTCTAGAACTAATGCCCCAAAAAGATGTGCTTTTTGTTATAGGGTAATGGAATACAAAAGTAGGAAGTCAAGAAACACCTGGAGTAACAGGCAAATTTGGCCTTGGGTTATGGAATGAAGCAGGGCAAAGGCTAATAGAATTTGTCAAGAGAATGCACTGGTCATAGCAAACACCCTCTTCCAACAACACAAGAGAAGACTCTACACATGGACGTCATCAGATGGCCAACACTGAAATCAGACTGATTATATTCTTTGCTGCCAAAGATGGAGAAGCTCTATACAGTCAGCAAAAACAAGACCGGGAGCTGACTGTGGCTCAGATCATGAACTCTTTATCCAAATTCAGACTGAAATTGAAGAAAGTAGGGAAAACCACTAGACCATTCAGGTATGACCTAAATCAAATCCCTTATGATTATACAGTGGAAGTGAGAAATAGATTTAAGGGACTAGATCTCATAGACAGGGTGCCTGATGAACTATGGATGGAGGTTTGTGACATTGTACAGGAGACAGGGATCAAGACCATCCCCATGGAAAAGAAATACAAAAAAGCAAAATGGCTGTCTGAGGAGGCCTTACAAATAGCTGTGAAAAGAAGAGAAGTGAAAAGTAAAGGAGAAAAGGAAAGATATAAGCATCTGAATGCAGAGTTCCAAAGAATAGCAAGGAGAGATAAGAAAGCCTTCCTCAGTGATCAATGCAAAGAAATAGAGGAAAACAACAGAATGGAAAAGACTAGAGATCTCTTCAAGAAAATTAGAGATACCAAGGGAACATTTCATGCAATGATGGGCTCAATAAAGGACAGAAATGGTATGGACCTAACAGAAGCAAAAGATACTAAAGAGGTGGCAAGAATACACAGAAGAACTATTATCTTCCTGACCCAGATAATTATGATGGTGTGATGATTCACCTGGAGCCAGACATCCGGGAATATGAAGTCAAGTGGGCCCTTTGGAAGCATCACTATGAACAAAGCTAGTGGAGGTGATGGAATTCCAGTTGAGCTATTTCAAATACTAAAAGATGATGCTGTGAAAGTACTGCAGTCAATATGCCAGCAAATTTGGAAAACTCCGCAGTGGCCACAGAACTGGAAAAGGTCAATTTTCATTCCAATCCCAAAGAAAGGCAATGCCAAAGAATGCTTAAACTACCACAAATTGCACTCATCTCACACGCTAGCAAAGTAATGCTCAAAATTCTCCAAGCCAGGCTTCAGCAATATGGGAACCATGAACTTCCAGATGTTCAAGCTGGTTTTAGAAAAGGCAGAGGAACCAGAGATCAAATTGCCAACATCTGCTGGATCATGGAAAAAGCAAGAGAGTTCCAGAAAAACATCTATTTCTGCTTTATTGACTATGCCAAAGACTTTGTGTGGATCACAATAAACTGTGGAAAATTCTGAAAGAGATAGGAATACCAGACCACCTGATCTGCCTCTTGAGAAACCTATACGCAGGTCAGGGAGCAACAGTTAGAACTGGACATGGAACAACAGACTGGTTCCAAATAGGAAAAGGAGTTCGTCAAGGCTGTATATTGTCACCCTGTTTATTTAACTTATATGCAAAGTACATGATGAGAAATGCTGGGCTGGAAGATGCACGAGCTGGAATCAAGATTGCCAGGAGAAATATCAATCACCTCAGATATGCAGATGACACCACCCTTATGGCAGAATGTGAAGAGGAACTCAAAAGCCTCTTGATGAAAGTGAAAGAGGAAAGTGAAAAAGTTGGCTTAAAGCTCAACATTCAGAAAACGAAGATGATGGCATCTGGTCCCATCACTTCATGGGCAATAGATGGGGAAACATTGGAAACAGTGTCAGACTTTATTTTTCTGGGCTCCAAAATCACTGCAGATGGTGATTGCAGACATGAAATTAAAAGACGCTTACTCCTTGGAAGGAAAGTTATGACCAACCTAGATAGCATATTCAAAACCAGAGACATCACTTTGCCAACAAAGGTCCGTCTAGTCAAGGCTATGGTTTTTCCAGTAGTCATGTATGGATGTAAGAGTTGGACTATAAAGAAAGCTGAGCGTCAAAGAATTGATGCTTTTGAACTGTGGTTTTGGAGAAGACTCTTGAGAGTCCCTTGGACTGCAAGGTGATCCAACCAGTCCATCCTAAAGGAGATCAGTCCTGGGTGTTCATTAGAAGGACTGATGTTGAAGCTGAAACTGCAATACTTTGGCCACCTGATGTGAAGAGCTGACTCATTTGAAAAGACCCTGATGCTGGGAAAGATTGAGAGCAGGAGGAGAAGGGGACGACAGATGATGAGATGGTTGGATGGCATCACTGACTCAATGGACATGAGTTTGGGTAAACTCCGGGAGTTGGTGATGACAGGGAGGCCTGGCGTGCTGTGGTTCGTGGGGTCGCAAAGAGTCAGACACGACTGAGTGAACTGAACTGAAGGAGTCGAGAATTATGTTTTATTCAGCACCCTTGCTGAGGACTTAAGCCCTGAAGACAGCCGTTCAGATAGCTCTGAGGGACTGTTCCCAAGAGGTAAGGGAGGAGCTAAGATATATAAAAAACAGGTATTCAGAACATCAAAAGATTGCTAAGTTAAAAAAAAAAAAACCCAACATCTTGAATGAATTTAGTGCTCTTTCATTTATGAGAAGACGTAAGAGTACAGGCTATCGAAATCACTCCTCTGATATGCTCCTTAAGTATCTAGGGCCTTCCTGACTTCTTTCATTCTTTCCTGTACTGAATTCACTCGGAATGCATGGTCAGGCCGGCTGCTGTGACTGATGGCTTGATGGCCACTAGAGCATTCTTTGTTTACTATATGGCTGGCAACTCGCTTTCTCCACACTGATAAGAAAACTGAATTTATGACCAAGTAAGGGCTTCCCCGGTGGTGCAGTGATTAAGAACCTGCCTGCTAATGCAGGAGACGTAAGAGAGGCAGGTTCAATCCCTGGGTCAGGAAGATGCCCTAGAATAGAATATGGTAACCCACTCCTCTATTCTTGCCTGCAAAACTCCATGGTCAGAGGAGTCTGGTGGGCTACAGTCCACGGGGGTCACAAAGAAGTCAGACACGACTCACACACACACACACACACACACACACACACACACACAAATTGCAGTTAGTAGGGCAATTAAGTTAAAATACAGGTTTTAAATAGGGTTAAATTTGGCTAAGCTATGTTATTATAATTATAGATTCTTGTGGTGGTGTCCTTTCTTAGTGAAGAAGCAGAGATGTTCTTGCTGAGAAATTGTTTTACACCAAGATTGTTTTGACTATTAAAATAGTGAATCTACAAGAAGCCAGGGTTTGTGAGACACTCTTCGATAATTGTATAATTGCAAAAAGTCTCAAAACATGGCTAGTATGTAGGGTAGTGATAGTTTATGAATTATATTTACTGTCAGCCACTTCAGATTGAACTGAACTTAATATTCAACTGCTGGTGGCACTACTGGTAAAGAACCCTCCTGCCAACGCAGGAGACATAAGAGGCACAGGTTCGATCCCTGGGTCAGGAAGATGCCCTGGAGCAGGGCATGGCAACCCACTCTAGTGTTCTTGCCTGGAGGATCTCATGGTCAGAGGAGCCTGGTGGGTTATGGTCCGTAGAGCTGCAAACAGTCGGGCACGACTGAAGTGACTTAGCATGCACACACGCAGTGTTCAACTGCAGTTCAGTTTGATGATCTTTTTAGTGTTTCCATTTTATTTATTGTGATTCTCAGGTATGTCCCTGGAAAGGCTGATTCTCTCTGAGTAAGCCAAAAATAGATTTACTTTTAATATTGATACTTCTGCCTTTTATGAAGTAGAAATATAGAAAGAGCTTGGCCTCTAACTAACCACACATACACACACACAAACAGATTATGTACAAAATCGTAACATTTCTTGAACCCATTAAAGAATTGAGATTGTAGTATATCCAACTAGTCTGATTTTTAAGAAAGAAGGGCTCCTCCAAGGACAAACATCATTTTTGATGTGAGTATAATTTTTTCTGTGGCAGGCAGAAGAAGGCAGGGCCTCCATGCAAGTTGTAACAAGAGATTCAAGTAAAATTTTTTTTTATTTGATAAAGGTGGAGTGTGGCTGGCCTGAGGGTTCAAAACCCCTGGGACCTTAATCCACGAGGGAAATTCACACCTGTCCATGGGCTGTTCTAGAAATCAGTGCCCTCATGAGCAAGACTGAAAGTGGGGCTTGGCAGGACAAAGCCTCCAGCAGCGATGGGTCTGAAGGAGGAGCAGAAGTTCACTTGGTTCGTTTGCCATGGAGGAATAAAACCCACAAGCTGCTGCAGGAAAAATGGTATACCCTGTAGCCCTCCAAGGCACTGGGTGGAAAATCCATTGCACCTGGAGTAAGAATTCTGTACTTTTGGGGGCACACACTGTTTTAAGTGTTCAAAACACTGGAGGAGGAGCAGAATCACTGAGAAAGCCCTGCCTGTAAGATCCAGGGATTCATCACCAACAGAAACAGGGGTGGGTTTCAATTGCATTCTGCTCTGTGAAAGAATTCAGATTCAAAAGGCTAAAAATAGAAAAATGTATAGAGGAAGAAAATGGAAGTGTTAAAGGCTGGTGTTAGGATAGGAAGACTGAAAGGAATCATTTATAAAGAAATCATTGCAAGTGATGGATTTGTTCGGTATGTTCACTGTGGTGTTCTTATGTAACTGCATGGATTTGTTTAAAAAAAAATATAGACTGATATACTGTATAAGGTCTTCCATGTGGGCTCAGCAGTAAAGTATGTGCTTGCAATGCAGGAGGCATGGGTTTGATCCCTGGGTCAGGAAGATCCCCTGGAGGAGGGCACAGCAACCCACTCCAGTATTCTTGCCTGGAGAATCCCTTGGATAGAAGAGCCTTGTGGGCTATAGTTCATAGGGTCGAAAAGAGTCTAACATGACTGAAGTGGCTGAGCAAGCATGCACACATACTATATAAATTGTATGGACATTATGTCTCAATAATCTTGCTTAGAAGAAAAAAAAATTGATGTAGGATTCTTGTAACAGGCAGAATTTGGATCTCCCAAAATTCCTCTCCTTGTAGAAATAGACTTGATGAGCCAATCAAAAAACTCCATGGATAACATATATAATAGAACTAGGTGATAAAATATCCTCATTAATTTCCAGATTTGAGCACCTGGAGACAAATGACTGACAGCTACAAGACATGCATTGTGTCAGGATCTGTCTGGGGAGAGCATTGGGGCAAGGCTAGAATAGCCATCAGATAGTCACTGAAATACTGAGAGGGCCAGTTTGCGGACATTGGCTGAACTTGAGAAAGCTTCTCTACTCGATAGTGAATAAATGCAAGAAGGCCTTGGAAATGTTGTAAGGGGCTTGTGTAGCCCCTGCCTGTGAATTCTCAGAACGAACCAGCAAAAGCTCCCTTGCTGGACAAAGCCCCACGCTAAGAGAAACTCCTGGGAATAGAATTTGAGTGGCCCAGAGACAGTGTGGGAGAGAAGGTCCAGGTTAGAGTTGGAGAGGCAAAAACCAGGTCAAAACGTGTGCCATCGTGCTTTATCACACTGCAGAGACGCCAAAGGAAGCAACATACCTGTGAATTTTGAAATGCTATCCAGAACCAACCTTTTCATTTTTGTTCACATAAAGATGAGCAAGAAAAAAGAATTGAGATCAGATTCTTTGCAATATTATTAAAAGAAGAGGAGTGGAATAGAATCCTCAAACCCAGCCAGTATAAGACCTGCCATAACTATGGGACCACAAAAAATATAAGTACAAGTTATCATTTCAAAGTTAGCTAGAAGATACAAAGAAAATGAAACCACATGTGAAGAAAGCCAACATAAATCAGAATTAGAAAAATTCAGAAGTGAGATACTACGTATCAGGAAATAATTAGATGTAAAATAATTAGAAATGAAAAGCAGCAAAAAGACTAAGCTAAATGGAACACCTGAGTAAATAATACCTTTAGAAAAATATAAAGTGAAAATAAGACTTCAAAAATCAAAAAGTGATGAAGAAAGTGATAAAAATATTTGAGAGAAAAATGTTTAAAATATCTAAAGTATGATTGCAGTAGTCCTTCTAATGTTCCTCTCTCTACGATCATGGTAGGAAACAGAATAATTACTAAATCTACAATTTTTTAAAACTATAAAAACAAAAGGTTTGAAATAATGGTTACTACTTGAGAAAATTGACCCAGAACAATTCATATCTTGATAAATTCTATTAAAATTATAGGACATTAAAGAAAAATAATTATTGGACATCCAGAAAAAAATACCCAGTTACTTATAAGGGAAGGAAACTCACATTATCATGAACTTTTAAGTTTTAAAGCTTTCCATCAAGATCATTGGAGTAGATCAAGTCAAACTGACTTTCCAGTATCAAGGTCACAAACTCTTATCTCTGTGCAAAATTTCAGGAAATATTGTCCCTCTAAGTTCCTCTTATGGAATTTACTAGAAGGTGAGCTTCAAACAAAATGGCCAGAGACATTGATATAAAGCTAGAGGGTAAATTTTAATTATATATTTGCTCATAAAACTAGTACTAAATGAGGACTATAAGGAAAAAGTATGTTGTAAATACAAATAGTAAGAAATTGAAAGAGACTGGAGAAAATAAAAGCAGAAATAGTTAACTGCTTTTGTTGATCACTGTGATTGATCATATTAATATTGTGATTGATAATATTAATTAATACCAATTAATATTGGTATTGTTTTTCTGAGGTTGTTGTAATGTTGTTTAATTGCTAAGTCATGTCCTACTCCTTTGCTACCCCATGGACTGTAGCCCGCCAGGCTCTTTTTGATTGAGCAAATATATCACTCTTCCCTAGTGATCCTGAAAACCAGCTTCTCAGGAAAGAGACATGAGATACAGGTATAAGATAGACAAGCTTAAGTCAATAGCCTGCCTTTCTAAAATCAAATTAGAAGTATTATTATGAAAAAAAAAAAAGTATTATTGTGAATTTGTTAGGCTCTTTCTCTTTAAAAATGTGATGTGTGTGTGTTCTGGTTCTGCCCACCTAAGACACCAAGATAATGACAAGCCCTGCAGCAGGGGCCATCCCTGGAGCCCAGGTGGTACCTAGTAACATGATTGCCCTCTTAAAGAAACGAAGGCATCTTGGAGTAATGTTTGATTGCAGGGGCCTGGGTCAAAAGTTTTTAATACAATCCTGAGACATTTTGTCACTGCAGACATAGACTAAGCTATCAAAGACTACAAAAGTGGTCAAAGCTGAAGGACTTAGAGCCACTTTGAAGAGGCTCCCATTGTCTAAAGATGTAAAAATTTGTATGTCAATAAGTGCGGTAACCATAATGGTTTGTAAGATATCAGTGTTTAAATATGAGTTCATAATGATTCTTTATAAAGAAATCAATTATTCACATTGGGAAGATGATAGGAAACCAACTCAATATTCTAGTGGATATACACTGTGTCAGTGGTAGAGTCTTGACTTGAGCTAACTCTGGATTTCTGCTGCCTAGAAACTGAGAGTTTGAACATGACAAGTACGAGTTCCTTATTTGAGAACTCTGCTCTTTTTGTAAGTTGACATTGGGACTGAAGTTGCATTTGTGAGTGGCCATTTTGGGAGTTCTGGGAGAGAGCCAGAGGGTGATACAGAGGAAACGGAGCACGCTGTGGCCCAGAGGCTCAGTCAGGTCAGAGGACTTCAAGGTACCTCCTAGCTTTCCAGTTCCTGTTTTGGGTCAGAGCCAGACCCACCTCCAGTGCTTGCCTGTGGGCTCTGGGAAGTCTCCACTGAGGGCTTATAATAAATCACCCTTTATTTATGGTCTGCTAAGTGGGCAGTGACCTGGACCCGGCCAATCTCTGTTGTTTTGTTTTTAGATGTAGCGATCACTCATGTCAGTGGAGCTCTTTTCCCTTTATGGCAAATAAAGGACCAACCTAAGGAACGGGCACATTTGTACCTTTGGGGAGATGTTAAACAAAGACTAAATCAGCATGTGTTACTCTAGCAGAGTGGAAAATAAATCAGATTAGGAGTTGTAGGAGAGAAGGTCGATTCCCTGCCGCTCCCTAGCTGTTTATATTCAGGCAAGGAACTCTTCTGAATATATATGACTGATCTATGAGATAAAGACAACAAAATCTATCACTTAGGATTGGGGTAAAGACTTAATGAGATTAACTGAAATAATAGATACAAATGGGTTTATAAACCATGTCACTATAAAATAGAAATAGTGTAATTTGAAGAAAAAAATCAAAGTAAGAAGGTCAGAATGACCCAATTTTCCTATGTATTTGTCTTTCTTTTATCTTCTCTGGGTTACATAGCTCAGTTTCCAGGGCAGTTTAAACTCTCTGAGAAACATAGACTTTTTAGTGAGGATTTTTCTTGGTTTAGCCTAAAACCAGGAAGGGAGGAAACAAATCTTAAGCATAAACTGTGCTTTTTGGCAGTTTCTTGTCTCTCCTTTTTCATTGCCACTTCTTTTTCTTTCACATCCATAACCCAGCAACTTAGTAAGAAATGCCTAAAGAAAGAGAAAAATTCTTAGCTAATATAGATGAAAAGTAGCTTTGACCTGATTGCTGGGTAACCTGGAAATGTCAGTTCAATAATTTATTTGGTAGGAATTTTGGAATGAGCTTTAAAGATGGTTTCCAAGATTAATTGATGAGTTCACATGACCATGTGTACATGTGGAGGGGGAGGGACATCAGGAGCTTTATTAAGCTGCTGCTGCTAAGTCGCTTCAGTCGTGTCCGACTCTGTGCGACCCCATAGACGGCAGCCCACCAGGTTCCCCTGTCCCTGGGATTCTCCAGGCAAGAACGCTGGAGTGGATTGCCATTTCCTTCTCCAATGCATGAAAGTGAAAAGGGAAAGTGAAGTCGCTCAGTCGTGTCTGACTCCTAGCGACCCCATGGACTACAGCCTACCAGGCTTCGTTGTCCATGGGATTTTCCAGGCGAGAATACTTATTAAGATAGTGGTTATTAAATGTCCTGTTCTGATGATTTTATATTTTAATTATGGTAACATATATAAAATATAAAGTTTACTACTTCCAGCATTTTTAAGCATATAGTTCAGTAGTATTAAGTACATTCCCATTATTATACAACCACCAATCTCCAGAATACTTTATCTTGAAAAACTGAAAATCTATTAAACAGTAACCATTCTAATTATTTTAGGACTTTTTTTCTCTTCAATTGCCTGGTAAAGTACATCAGAGATCAGCAGCAGTGTATCCTGTGCCTTGTATATGACATGTATATTCGTCATTCTTAGATTACAAAAACTGGCACCAAGTCCGAAGTGCTTGTACAAAATGTGACACAGCTTTGCTTAATAATTAAAAGGATTCTCCTGACAACAGTGATGTACATTAAAATATCAAAACCTGTGCTCAGATTTAAGGACTGAATTTGTGCTGATTTAGTTTATTTTGCTCACTGATGAATCTGTTCTTTAAGTGGTAGAGGTGGTAGTAGTTATTAGGATGTTGATTTCACAGAGCAGCTGATTTGGACAGGAGCCCCTTACTTGGCTAATTTCATGAGCTCTGGCCTCCCCTGCTTGCTCTGGGTTGCGAGTGGTCTCTCAGACCCATCAAGAGATGCACATTATTGATTCCTTTCTGCAGGGGAACTTGGTTGATATTTCCTGCATGACATATGCTTGTATGGCAATTGAAAAATTCTTCCAAGTTCATTTTCATGCCCACTTGAAGCAGTTGTCAAAAAAAAGTCTCTCTATTGCTTTTCTTACATGAACACTCAAAACAACTCGAGGTCAAATCAGTTTCACAGAACAGCAGACTGTTGGGAAGGAAATCCACTAGAGATACAAATGGCAAAGGGTTTTTTGTTGTAATTTTTCTTAGATCTAGAAAAACACTTGGAATAAAAAAAGAATTAAAATTAATTGATAATATAACCTCTCTTCTCCTTAATCAACTCCTTAGACTTTGAAGTTTTAATAAAGGGCAACAAAGTCCTGTGTTACTTGCAGGATGCAGCTGTACACAAGATAACTCATGTATACATTCTTCTCATGCTGGAGCTACAGAGAGGCTGGAGGGGGTTTCACAGAGGCCGCTTCTCCTGGCATGACACGGATTGTTATTCCTATTATCATTTACTCTTCCATCTGAGGAGAACAGGCAGAACTGTCACAGCAGGAGAAAACAAGGAGGCAACAAAAATAAATGTTCTTATCCAGATGGCAGGAATTCATCTTGCCAAGTTTGAAATACTATTTAGGTAGAGTGAAAAACAGAGTGGGTCTGACACCCTTCAACCAGAGCACTTCAGACCGTCATAAATAAGTTCAGTTGTTCCATAGACACCTTTATGAAAAACAGTTGAATGCAAAATAGTTGGAGCTGTAGCAGGAATGATTTAAACGAATGTTTATTCATAATTGAATCATATTGTTAACAATCTGCTGAAGATCAAATGGTGTAATGTAGTATCAGTTTCCCTGAAAATGCACTGTTATGACTAAACAAAGAACTCCTACCAAGCCTTTTAAAGAAATAACCAATTATCAGTTCATATTTAAAATAAGAGAATCAAAGAAAATTAGCTACTGGTTCCAATTTCCATCATCTTTATTAATCACTAATTTTATATCTTGAAAAGCAGTGCATTCAAATAAAAGTACTTAAACACATATGCTAGAAGAAAAAAACAAAACCAGGAGCAAATGCTTTACCACTTATGAAAAGTGGCAGTGAAACAATTTTGATACCAGTCAAGCTTTGTGACATTATTATTCATGCAGAGAGAGTTAGAAATTAACTTGTGTAATTCTGTCCAACTATGGAAATAAAAAAAGGCTAACCAAGTGAGAACAAGCAAGAATCTGAGCTTGCTAGAGCAGGAGTCACCCAAGGCAGTAGCCTTTGGGCAAAGACTTAAAGGCAGGCAGAGGAATGGGAAAGCCAAATGGGATGGTTGGCATGGGAGAGGCAGGGCATCTTGTGGGATTAGTTAACAGTGGATTTTGGCTTTCTCTTGCTAGTCCAAAGTTGTAAACAAGAATAGAAACTGATGGGAAAGTTGTCAGGTTTTAATCAAGTCCTAGCCATCTGGGGCTGATTGTTACAGGAGTTATTGTTTGGCTTCCTGAATCCCTGGCAAGAGCAATCTGACTTCCTACAAGTCTTCCTTACGTTAGATTGATTTCCTGGCCTCCTTATTGCAAATAATGGGATGGTTGGTTCCTAGGGTAGGTTGCTTTAGATTGTGGGTCCGAGTTCTGTTTTTATGTAGGGACTGGTCATTATCCACTTGGGTATTCAGTCTCTCAGACCGTTGTGAAAGACAAAACGCACAGGACAAATAAAGAGATGGTTTAAGCTGTTACAAAAGGGAGGACATTCGTTAGTGTGAAATGTCTCACAGAAGAGAGAGTTTCATAAAGCAAGTAAAAGAGTTGCAGGGAAGCGTGGAACTGGGTCTCATTAGAGTTACTGAGAAAGGATGGAGGTTTGACTTATCCTGGCAAATGCTAGAGCAAGTGATCATTTGCAATTAGCTCCCATAACATAATTCAGGGGAGGAATTTCTCAACCTTTGTTGCCTTCCAGGAGCCCAGGAATTTTCAGCATCATCATAAGTAAGCAATGGGTTGTTTGGTATAAGCCAAGCGTGTTGTCACTCAGTCGTGTCTGACTCTTTGCCACCTCATGGACTGTAGCCCACCAGGCTCCTCTGTCCATGGGATTCTCCAGGCAAGGATACTGGTGTGGGTTGCCATTCCCGTCTCCAGGGGATCTTCCCAACCCAGGTCTCCTGGATTGCAGGTGGATTCATTATTGTCTGAACAGTTTCCTGTTTCCTCTTGCTACTGTCATTACAGTAAGGGTGAATTTGTAAGTCCAATTTGTTTGTAAGTCCCACAAAATTAGCCTAGGTAGCCAACTAACACAATCGGCTATGTAGTACCATAGTGTAATTGGTTTATAATACTTATCGCACAAATAATACATGCAAAACAGACACAAAAAATGGAACATTTTAAATCTTACAGTGAGGTACCCTGAAGTGTAGAGTGGTGCAGTACAACAGCTGGCATACAGGAGCTGGCATCGAGTGAACAGGCAAGAAGAGTCACTGACTGGACGGGGGAGAGGGGTTGGAAGTGGTAGAGCTGAAGGGTCGTCAGCGATGGGAGACGGAGGGCGAGCTGCAATCTCACTCACTCCTGACATGATGGCATAGCTTCCTTGCTGGATTCAGTTCTATCTACCCTCTTGAAAGAATGATTCAGTGATGTCTGGGTAGTAGCTCTTATTTTTCTTTTTTTCTCGTCTGGTGACATGGTAGCACTGGATTGTATTCTGAATGGCGGTTGCAACCTTTGTGCACCACTGTATGTTCAGGCTCTATGCCTTAAAATTGAGCAGTGCCACCTGAAATAAAGTACGCAAAGGCACAACCACTAGCAGCGGATACACACATGTGACAGCGTACACCCGACATGAGAATTAACTTATATGATCAGCCACACGAACACACATTCACAGCTTTGAACATTCACAACTTGAAGGTCCTTTGGTAGGAATCTTAATGTATGCTGGTTCTAGCCTGAACCAATTCCATAATGTGTTTGCGTGAGAATTCTGTGGAGAGCGCCATCGCTGCTGACTAGAGTGATGTGGGTAGGCTTCAGGATGTACACATTCGACTGGACTTCGTAGGAAGGCTAGAATCTCCTGGGGCATTGCAGGTGCGGAAAATGGAAGGCAGCATGCCCCCAGGTGTGGGTAGGAAAGCTGTCATGTCCTTGTCAGGGCTCTGTGTACTGAAAGCTGGCCAAGTTAACCTGGACAAGTAAAGGCGGAGATGGATCACAGAGGGTCCGGGGAATCCAGATATCGTTTATCAGACAGTGAGAAGGTAGTGAAGATCTGGGGGCAAGAGAATAATGTGTCAAAGACATTTTTTGGGTAGATCAGTCTCATGGTGATGTAGAGGCTGTATTCTTGGAAAGAGACTCATGGGACGAAGATGAGGACAACAGCTATCTTTTTCTCCTCCAGTTTGCATTCCACCTTCCTCTAGTGATAGCACATAAGACTTCTTTCTTTCTTTTTTTTTGGCCACATCGTGTGGCTTGTAGGCTCTTAGATACCTGGGCAGGGATTGAACCCAAGGCCCCAGCAGTGAAAGCTCCAAGTCCTAACCTGTGGACCGCCAGGGAAGTCCCTAAAATTTTATTTTTCTTTGGATGAAGGTCCCTTCCCCCAGTTTCTTATGAAGTCTAAACTGATTTCTTTTGAGGTGCCTATGGGATAACCACATGGGGATGTCTAGGACATAGTTTAATATATATATGAAAGTTGCTCTTTGCAACCCCATGGACTAGTCCATGGGATTCTCCAGGCCAGAATGCTGGAGTGGGTAGCCATTCCCTTCTCCAGAGGATCTTCCCAACCCAGGGGTCAAACCCAGGTCTCCCATATTGCAGGTGGATTCTTTACCAGCTGAACCACCAGGGAAAATCCACCTTTTCTGGCCCCTGCCTTCCTCTCCTTTTATCTAGCCATGTCAGTGCCCTGTGCCAGCTTCCATCAAAACATCCTGCTTAGACATTTGGGTATGTTTTTGGACTCATTTCTCTCCTTTATCTCACAAATTCAATCCACAATGAAGTCTTACCTATTTTATTTAGTAAATGAGATCTGAATCTATCCTTTGTCCTTGGTCGCAACTATAACTCTCTTAGCCTCACCTCTTGTCATCTCTTGAATGGACTCTGAATAGCACCCCACCCCCTTAATTCTGCACTTCTCCCTCTCCCTCTCAATCCAATCCCTGTACTAACCTTGAAATCTTTACAAAAAATGCAAATATGTGCAAATATGCTTATGTAATTCCTTTGACTGTTCCTATTTCGTGTTACCCTTAGAATAAAGTTTAAATTCCTTTGTGTAAATTACAAAATCTCATATGACCTAGCTCTTTTTTCTTGTCATCTTGATTTCTCATTTCTAACTTTTCTCTGTTATACTTCAGTTAGATTGGTCTTCATTTAATTCTTTTGGATAAATCACTTTTTTTTGGCTGTCGGCAATCTTTTTAAATGTGCTTTTCTATTTCTTATAATTTTCTTTTTGCCTCTAGATATACTTCTATCCAAATCTCCTCACTAATCTCCATTTATCCTTTAGCTATTAGCCTATACTTTATTGTCTTCATGGGGCAAATGAGCCTGAAACTTGTAGAAGAGGTCAGGACTAGAGATATATCAGTTCAGTCAGTTCAGTCGCTCAGTCGTGTCCAACTCTTTGTGACCCCATGAATTGCAGCATGCCAGGCCTCCCTGTCCATCACCAACTCCCGGAGTTCACTGAGACTCATGTCCATCGAGTCAGTGATGCCATCCAGCCATCTCATCCTCTCATTTTTCCTCCTGCCCCCAATCCCTCCCAGTATCAGAGTCTTTTCCAATGAGTCAACTCTTCGCATGAGGTGGCCAAAGTCCTGGTGTTTCAGCTTTAGCATCATTCCTTCCAAAGAACACCCAGGACTGATCTCCTTCAGAATGGACTGGTTGGATCTCCTTGCAGTCCAAGGGACTCTCAAGAGTCTTCTCCAACACCACAGTTCAAAAGCATCAATTCTTCAGCACTCAGCTTTCTTCACAGTCCAACTCTCATATCCATACATGACCACTGGAAAAACCATAGCCTTGACTAGACAGACCTTTGTTGGCAAAGTAATGTCTCTGCTTTTGAATATGCTATCTAGGTTGGTCATAACTTTCCTTCCAAGGAGTAAGCGTCTTTTAATTTCATGGCTGCAGTCACCATCTGAAGTGATTTTGGAGCCCAGAAAAATAAAGTCTCACACTGTTTCCACTGTTTCCCCATTTATTTCCCATGAAGTGATGGGACCGGATGCCATGATCTTCATTTTCTGAATGTTGAGCTTTAATCCAACTTTTTCACTCTCCACTTTCACTTTCATCAAGAGGCTTTTGAGTTCCTCTTCACTTTCTGCCATAAGGGTGGTGTCATCTGCATATCTGAGGTGATTGATATTTCTCCTGGCAATCTTGATTCCAGCTTGTGTTTCTTCCAGTCCAGCGTTTCTCATGATGTGCTCTGCATATAAGTTAAATAAGCCGGGTGACAATATACAGCCTTGACGTACTCCTTTTCCTATTTGGAACCAGTCTTTTGTTCCATGTCCAGTTCTAACTGTTGTTTCCTGACCTGCATATAGGTTTCTCAAGAGGCAGGTCAGATGGTCTGGTATTCCCATCTCTTTCAGAATTTTCCACAGTTTATTGTGATCCACACAGTCAAAGGCTTTGGCATAGTCAATAAAGCAGAAATAGATGTTTTTCTGGAACTCTCTTGCTTTTTCCATGATCCAGCAGATGTTGGCAATTTGACCTCTGGTTCCTCTGCCTTTTCTAAAATCAGCTTGAACATCAGGAAGTTCATGGTTCACATATTGCTGAAGCCTGGCTTGGAGAATTTTGAGCATTACCTTACTAGCGTGTGAGATGAGTGCAATTGTGCGGTAGTTTGAGCATTCCTTGTCATTGCCTTCCTTTGGGACTGGAATGAAAAGTGACCTTTTCCAGTCCTGTGGCCACTGCTGAGTTTTCCAAATTTGCTGGCATATTGAGTGCAGCACTTTTACAGCATCATCTTTCAGGATTTGAAATAGCTCAACTGGAATTCCATCACCTCCACTAGCTTTGTTTGTAGCGATTCTTTCTAAGGCCCACTTGACTTTACATTCCAGGATATCTGGCTCTAGGTGAGTGATCACACCATCATGATTATCTGGGTCGTGAAGATCTTTTTTGTACAGTTCTTCTGTGTATTCTTGCCACCTCTTCTTAATATCTTCTGCTTCTGTTAGGTCCATACCATTTCTGTCCTTTATCGGGCCCATCTTTGCATGAAATGTTCCCTTGGTATCTCTAATTTTCTTGAGGAGATCTCTAGTCTTTCCCATTCTGTTGTTTTCCTCTATTTCTTTGTATTGATTGCTGAGGAAGGCTTTCTTATCTCTCCTTGCTATTCTTTGGAACTCTAGCATTCAGATGTTTATATCTTTCCTTTTCTCCTTTGCTTTTCGCTTCTCTTCTTTTCACAGCTATTTGTAAGGCCTCCCCAGACAGCCATTTTGCTTTTTTGCATTTCTTTTCCATGGGGATGGTCTTGATCCCTGTCTCCTGTACAATGTCACGAACCTCCATCCATAGTTCATAAGGCACTCTATCTATCAGATCTAGTCCCTTACATATATTTCTCACTTCCACTGTATAATCATAAGGGATTTGATTTAGGTCATACCTGAATGGTCTAGTGGTTTTCCCTACTTTACTCAATTTAAGTCTGAATTTGGCAATAAGGAGTTCATGATCTGAACCACAGTCAGCTCCTGGTCTTGTTTTTGTTGACTGTATAGAGCTTCTCCATTTTTGGCTGCAAAGAATCAATCTGATTTTGGTATGACCATCTGGTGATGTCCATGTGTAGAGTCTTCTCTTGTGTTGTTGGAAGAGGGTGTTTTTTATGACTAGTGCATTTTCTTGGCAAATCTCTATTCGTCTTTGCCCTGCTTCATTCTGTATTCCAAGGCCAAATATTCCTGTTACTCCAGGTGTGTCTTGACTTCCTACTTCTGCATTCCAGTCCCCTATAATGAAAAGGAGGACATCTTTTTTGTGTGTTAATTCTAAAAGGTCTTGTAGGTGTTCATAGAACCGTTCAACTTCAGCTTCTTCAGTGTTACTGGTTGGGGCATAGACTTGGATTACTGTGACATTGAATGGTTTGCCTTGGAAACGAACAGAGATCATTCTGTCGTTTTTGAGATTGCATCCAAGTACTGCATTTTGGACTCTTTTGTTGACCATGATGGCTAGTCCATTTCTTCTGAGGGATTCCTACCCGCAGTAGTAGATATAATGGTCATCTGAATTAAATTCACCCATTCCAGTCCATTTTAGTTTGCTGATTCCTAGAATGTTGACGTTCACTCATGCCATCTCTTGTTTGACCACTTCCAATTTGCCTTGATTCATGGCCCTGACATTCCAGGTTCCTATGCGATATTGCTCTTTACAGCATCAGACCTTGCTTCTATCACCAGTCACATCCACAGCTGGTTATTGTTTTTTTTTTTTTTTTGCTTTGGCTCCATCTCTTCATCCTTTCTGGAGTTATTTCTCCACTGATCTCCAGTAGCATATTGGGCACCTACTGACCTGGGGAGTTCCTCTTTCAGTATCCTATCATTTTGCCTTTTCATACTGTTCATGGGGTTCTCAAGGCAAGAATACTGAAGTGGTTTGCCATTCCCTTCTCCAGTGGACCACATTCTATCAAATCTCTCCACCATGACCCGCCCGTCTTGGGTGGCCCCACGGGCATGGCTTAGTTTCATTGAGTTAGACAAGGCTGTGGTCCTAGTGTGATTAGATTAACTAGTTTTCTGTGAGTATGGTTTCAGTGTGTCTGCCCTCTGATGCCCTCTCACAACAGCTACCATCTTACTTCGGTTTCTCTTACCTTGCACGTGGGGTATCTCTTCACGGCTGCTCCAGCAAAGCGCAGCCATTGCTCCTTACCTTGGAAAGGGGGTATCTCCTCACCACCGCCCCTTCTGACCTTGAATGTGGAATAGTTCCTCTAGGCCCTCCTGTGCCCTTGCAGCCACAGCTCCTTGGAGGTGGGGTAGCTCCTCTAGGCAGCCGCCCCTGACATCAGACGTGGGGTAGCTCCTCTCGGCTATTCCTGCACCATCGCAGCCTGGCATTCTCGGCTGCTGCCCCTGACCTCGGACACGGGGTAACTCCTCTTGGCCGCCTCCCCTCAGGCATGGGGTCCTCCCGGTTTCTGCTCCTGACCTCGGACGTGGGGTAGCTCCTCTCGGCCAGTTTAAATGCGCCGGTTGCAGCCACCAACATAAAAACCCAAAATAGATGAAACTTCTTTGGGACAGGTGGCTCCTTGAAGGGTGTTTAACAATATTTAATAGAGTTCTTATTGTTGAGTTGTGTCCAACTCCTTGAAACCTCATGAAATACAGCATGTCAGGCTTCTCTGTCCTTCACTATCTCCTGGGGTTTGCTCAAAACCATGTCCATTGAATCAGTGATGCCATCCAACCATCTCATCCTCTGTCGTCCCCTTCTCCTGTGGCCCTCGGTCTTTCCCAGCTTCAGGGTCTTTTCTAATGCATTGACTCTCTGCATCAGGTAGCCAAAGTATTGGAGCTTTAGCTTCAGCATCAGTCCTTCCAGTGAGTATTCAGGGTGGATTGCCTTTAGGGTTGACTAGTTTGATCTCCTTGCTATCCAAGGGACTCTAAAGAGTCTTCTCCATCACCACCATTTGAAAACATCAATTCTTCAGTGCTCAGCTTTTGGTGGTCCAACTCTCACATCCATACATGACTACTGGAAAAACCATAACTTTGACTTAATGGAGAGGCAGAACAAAATGAAAAGTTGACGGTAGATAGCTAAAAGGCACTAATTGAAGAGATTCAGGATAAGCTAGCAATCAACAGAATTAGATGTATCATTGAGGTCTATTAGAGTTAAGGACTGAAAAAGATTTTGGAGTTACTATTTAAGAATTTTTTGGTAATTTGAAAAGAGTAGTACACGTGACCCTTGAACGAGGCATGTGTTAGTGGTGTCAAAGCCATGCAGTTGAAATTCCACGTATAATTTTATAATTGACCCTCATTATCCACAGTTCCTCATCCACAAATTCAACCAACCCTAGATGGTGTAGGACTGTAATATGCATTGAAAAAAATCCACATATCAGTGAACCCATACAATTCAAACCCATGCTGCTCAAAGGCCAACTGTGGTAGCGCAGTAGAGAGGATAAAAGTCAAGTGGCAGTGAGTCAAAGAGTAACAGAGTGGCAAGGATGTGGAGATAGCAAGGATGAAATAGTTCTTTGAGGATTAAGGATGACAAAGAACGGAAAGAAGAGTTATTATAGTTTTGGGAGGATGAAGATGGATAGGCAAGGATTTGTGTATATGCTATGAACCAGAGGTAAAATAGTAGAGCCAAGAGAATAAGAGAAGACTGATTTCTTGCTTCATGTCCATGCTTCCTCTTAGAGGTGGTATCACATACAAAGTGGCAGCATAAGACTACAAGATGGCTAATCACAGGTACTGTCTATGTCATCTTTTATATTGGTATTGGGAGAGCAGTTTCATTGATATTTGGCTGTTTATGATATTATGAACATTTTTTCATTCTGTGATTATTTTTAAGATTTGGATTTGTATTTATTAAAACAGTTGGAACTGGAAAGTGTCCATTTCTCTATTTAAATGCTCTCAGGTCCTTCCTACAACACAGGCTGGGCTAGGAAAGGAGAGTTTGTGTATCAGACAGGCTGAAAAACAGAACTGTTGTTTTCCTTTTTCCTGGAGCGAGGACTCGGTCCACAGGTAGAGTAGGTTGCCTCAGGGAGGAGTGAGTTCCACACTACGGGGCTTGTTCAAGCTTCTGTGAGTCATTCAGATTGATGTGAGGCCTAGATGATTTTTAAAGGCACTTCCATCCACAATAAATTATGAATTTCATGTTTCTAAATGGCTACAAACCCTGAATGTGAGCTACATGCAAAGTTAAGAGTAAATAGATACGGGCTGTTAACAAAGTAAGCAGTGAAGTGGAAGATTGTTTTTGCTGACAAGCTTTGCCAAGGATAATCTGTAAGAGAACTGAGAGCTGATTTTATTAATGTTCATTGTTGCTCTTTTTAGATAGATTTCCATCTTGTGCTTAACTTACAAGTTATATTTTCAAGAAGAATAAGTAGAGAGGATGGGAAGCTTGGCCTGTAATATCTGTCTGGATCCTCTATAGGCGATAAAGTTTTGTATTCATGGAGAGTTCCAAAGAAATTGGCTGGGGTTCACTTTCACCCACCTCTACGTGGATGGTCCATGTTGTCATCTTTTCCCATCATTTCCTCTTTTGTCCACCCTCTTTCAGATGAGAAAAGCGAATTAGAGCAGTTGGGGAGGGTCCAAGGTCATGGACGGAATCAATGGCGAGAAATCACCATATATGTCAGGAGAGATCATCAATAACAGAATGGTCAATGGTGATTCATCCAGATCCTCTCTTGATGCTACATTTGGCCTGATGCTTAGCATTTCTGCATGCCCAGCACTCTGTGTGCATTTTCCACTCAGTACAAATTGCATTACAGTGGATGCCCACATATTATTACTTGTAGAACAACTGAACACATATCAGAAACAGTAAAAGTTAAATTTATTTTATAAGGCTCATTTCTCCTGTCAAAACATCTGATCATTGCCTTTACCAATAATGAATTCCTTAATATTTTTGTTATTCAGAAAAAGTATGACAAAAGTGAAGGGCCATGAATTTTTTGGGGAAAAAACTATCCAACCAACCTCAAATATTTTCTAAGCTTTGTGCTTCATTAAGGATGGCAAGAGAAGGAGCCACAACAGAGAGACACAGTCTTTCAGTGTGTTTTATGTATTTGACAGAAAAATGACCAACAGAACTATTCAACAATTTATTTCACAAATACAAATAGTGGAAACTTTTGATGAATTTGACTTAGGTTTTTGTCTAGATGATTCTATTTTTACATCCTTTTCTGAAGTAAAGATAGTTTTTAATTCTTACTGTAGGCAAGTAAGTGTGCTTTAAAATGAGATCCTTGAACATAGTCAAATGTTTAATTAAATATAATATGTATCTCTCCAATGACCAGGCATGATAGAGTTGAAAGTCCTTTTTCCCACCCCTGATCCAAGGAGAATTCAATGGAATTTAATTCAACAAATATTTATTGAATACCTACTCTGTTACAGACACTAGTATAGGAACTTGCCCTATGTAAGTGGAAGATATAGTCACAGTCTTCAAGGACATCTGTGTTGTGGAGCAATTCACAGCCTTCTGAGACAGTATTTCTTACAACTCTCGAGTCCCATAGATTCTTATTTTGAAAGTCATTTCTGTTTTCAAAATTGCATTAATTTGTTTATCTTGGTTGAAGGATTGCACCAATTTTTCTCTTTCAGTTTTCATAGAATAATATAAAGGATGGGATCTGAAAATGTCTTGATGAAAAACCCTGGCAGTGTTTCCCATGAATACACAGTGTCTGTGCTACACTTCAAAACTTCTTAGTGAAATGAGCATTTTCCCAGTCTGCAGCCTTTCTCAACTCATTTCATATATTTGTATGCATTTTAATGGGCATCTTATTTCCAAGTTAGCGCATGTCTTTTCTTATAAATAATATACAACAGATTATCAGAAGGATCAACAGAAAGACAAGAAAAAAGACTCAAAAATTACAGTTTCTACTTACTTTCCTTGGGAATGTTGACTGTGGATTGAAGAACAAAAGGAAGAGCTGATTTATTGGTGGGAAACCAAAAAGAAAATTAGAGTTTCTAGAAAATCAAGATGATATGTTTTTCCTACTATTATAACAGATAATGCCAAGTAATTGACTATTATCTTTTCTCTCAAGTCTCAGACATCAGTATTTCACTGTCCTGCAAATCATTTCAGTATTGTGTACCACTGTGAAGGCAAAGATAAATAATTAAATAGAGTAGGTAGCACTTCTCAAACTTTGAGCTTACAGATCACCTGGGGGTTTTCATTAAAGCCCAAATTCTGATTCAGGGTCTGGAGTGGAAGCTGTCTTATTTTTGTTGTTGTTCAGGCACTAAGTCATATCCAACTCCTTGCGACCCATGGACTGCAGCACACTAGGCTTCCCTGTCCTTCACGGTCTCCCAGAGTTTGCTCAAATTCATGTCCATTGAGACAGTGATGCTATCTAACTGTCTCATCCTCTGTCGTCCCCTTCTCCCCCTGCCTTCAATCTTTCCCAGCATCACGGTCTTTTCCAGTTAGGTAGACTCTTCGCATCAGGTGGCCAGAGTATTGGAGATTCAGCATCAGTCCTTCCAATGAATATTCAGGATTGGATATTCTGAATATTTAGGATTGACTGGTTGGATCTTCTTGTTGTCCAAGGGATTCTCAAGAGTCTTCTCCAACACCACAGTTCAAAAGCATCAATTCTTCAGCACTCAGCCTTCTTTATGGTGCAACTCTCATGTCTGTACATGACTTATATCTGCTTTAATACTGTAACTGCCAGCCACAGGTGGCTACTGAGCATTTGACATGCGGCTAGTGCCCTCCACATTGTACAATGTATGATCGGCCTGTCAAGAACAGTCAGACGCCAGACCAGTGACACTCTGTAAGATCTCTCTTATATGGGCATTCTGTTTCTTTTGTTATTTTCTAGATAGTAGCGCATTTCGCTCATTTGATGATACTGAATTTTCTGGAAGAAGCTTTGAAAGCACATGTTTTGTTTTTTATTTTGGTAAATCTATGCAGCTCTGTCTGAGGAGAGCAAAGTTAGCTATGACCTTTTGTTAACTTTTCCATCTGAGATGTCTCCAACAATGCATAAAGTCAGTGGCACGTTAAATTGCTCAATGAAAACACATGCATTTCATTCACTCATGGAAAAATCTCTTCCTGTGCCAGATAGTAGAATAAGTAGATTGGATAAGAGATAAATATAATTTATTTCTTCATTTAAAATTTAAGAATTCTTCATATCTTTTGTCTCTGTTAAAATAGGAGTATAAATACTAAATACTTAAATACTAAAGGTATAATCAATGGGTAAATCATCTAATATGTGTATTTCTTTTAACATTTTTCTTTTTTATGGCCACACTATGCAGCTTGTGGGATCTGAGTTCTCAGACCAGGGACTGAACCCTCGCCCTTGACCCTGAAAGCATGGACTCCTAATCACTGGACCAACATGGAGTTCCCACTAATACAGAGTACGTTAATATTTACTCTGTATAAACATAAAAATCCTTCCTTTGAATGATTTATCCTGAAAAATAAATCTTCCCTAAGAGAATAAACAAAATCCTCTAGCTTAGTGCATTAAATGGGCACTGACTGAGTTGGTTGTACTTCCATAGATTTTTAAGATAATATATTATTAGTAAATATTTACATAATATTTATTACACATCAGGCACTATTCTAAGTGATTTCAGATAATTCTTATTTAACCTTAACAACAATTATATTAGGTATTAGTATCTATCCCGTTTATAAATAAGAAAAATGGAGCGCAGATAAATGGAATTAATTTGCCAAAGGTCAGACAGCTAACAAATAGAAACCATGTTTGATAATTGTCAGAATCCATGCTCTAACTATCCGTGCCAGGCTGTGTGCCAGTTCAGTGTTGGCTTGGTATGAAAGGGTAGGTTTTCTCACATTAGGCCCCGTATTTTAGATATATATTATCAGAATCACTAATTCATTCAGTTCAGTTCAGTTCAGTCGCTCAGTTGTGTCCTACTCTTTGCGACCCCATGAATCGCAGCACATCAGGCCTCCCTGTCCATCACCAACTCCCGGAGTTCACTCAAACTCATGTCCGTTGAGTCGGTGATGCCATCCAGCCATCTCATCCTCTGTTGTTCCCTTTTCCTCCTGCCCCCAATCCCTCCCAGCATCAGAGTCTTTTCCAATGAGTCAACTCTTCCAATGAGGTGGCCAAAGTACTGGAGTTTCAGCTTTAGCATCATTCCTTCCAAAGAACTCCCAGGGCTGATCTCCTTCAGAATGGACTGGTTGGGTCTCCTTGCAGTCCAATGGACTCTCAAGAGTCTTCTCCAACACCACAGTTAAAAAGCATCAATTCTTCGGCGCTCAACTTTCTTCACAGTCCAACTCTCACATCCATACATGACCACTGGAAAAACCATAGCCTTGACTAGACAGACCTTTGTTGGCAAAGTAATGTCTCTGCTTTTGAATTTGCTATCTAGGTTGGTCATAACTTTCCTTCCAAGGAGTAAGCGTCTTTTAATTTCATGGCTGCAGTCACCATCTGCAGTGATTTGGGGGCCCAAAAGATAAAGTCTGACACTGTTTCTACTGTTTCCCCATCTATTTCCCACGAAGTAATGGGACCGGATGCCATGATCTTCATTTTCTGAATGTTGAGCTTTAAGCCAACTTTTTCACTCTCCACTTTCACTTTCATCAAGAGGCTTTTGAGTTCCTCTTCACTTTCTGCCATAAGGGTGGTGTCATCTGCATATCTGAGGTGATTGATATTTCTCCTGGCAATCTTGATTCCAGCTTGTGTTTCTTCCAGCCCAGCGTTTCTCATGATGTACTCTGCATAGAAGTTAAATAAGCAGGGTGACAGTATACAGCCTTGACGTACTCCTTTTCCTATTTGGAACCAGTCTGTTGTTCCATGTCCAGTTTTAACTGTTGCTTCCTGACCTGCATATAGGTTTCTCAAGAGGCAGGTCAGATGGTCTGGTATTCCCATCTCTTTCAGAATTTTCCACAGTTTATTGTGATCCACACAGTCAAAGGCTTTGGCATAGTCAATAAAGCAGAAATAGATGTTTTTCTGGAACTCTTTTGCTTTTTCAATGATCCAGTGGATGTTGGCAATTTGATCTCTGGTTCCTCGCTGTCTTTAAAAGTGGGAAGCATTATAACCATTTTTTTTTTCTGCTTTTACTTGTGGTCAAGCTATTGAATTTTATATTCAAATTTGAAGAAGCTTTGGAATTTAATTTTGCAGCTCTGTTATAGTACTTGTGACACTTGGCGCAAAATTCTTCATCCCTAAACTTTGACTTTCTATGCTTTCATGTGGTTAATCATAGAGCCTACCTCACAATACTTTCTATTAGAGTAAAATGAGAAGTATATAATCCACAGAAAACACCTAGCCAAGAACCCTTAAAATATTTATCACTTCCCAAGAAATATAGCAAATAGAAATTTAAACAAAACTAATGTAAGTAATCCAAACAGTCCATTCTAAATGAGATCAGTCCTGGGTGTTCTCTGGAAGGAATGATGCCAAAGCTGAAACTCCAGTACTTTAGCCACCTCATGTGAAGAGTTGACTCATTGGAAAAGACTCTGATGCTGGGAGGGATTGGGGGCAGGAGGAGAAGAGGACGACAGAGGATGAGATGGCTGGATGGCATCACCGACTCAATGGATGTGAGTTTAAATGAACTCTGGGAGTTGGTGATGGACAGGGAGGCCTGGCATGCTGCAATTCATGGGGTTGCAAAGAGTCGGACATGATTGAGTGACTGAACTGAACTGAATGTAAGTATGTGAAACTATCAACTGAGACTGATTTCATATAATAAAATCAAATACAAAAATTGCCTGTAAATTTGATGAAATTCAAAGTTTAATCACACTTGTATACTGTGGTGGTAGGACATTTTACTAAAACTATTTGGGAAGTAGAAAGAAATTAAATTTATAAATTGATTATTATAATAGTTTTTCTAGTACATATATGATTGTTTTTCAATGTATAATAAGATGTGTTAATTCTTATTTGTGTTTAATTGATATATATTTTAATGAAGATTTGATGTAAAATGGATTTATTATAATGCTGGTTCATCATATTCATTCCTTTCCTAAAAATGTCTAACAAATTTGGTATCAAAATGTTGCCATAAATAATTGTCCTTACTATACAAATAATGTGGCTGAAGGATTATTGGGGCAAATATTCCAATTGATTGTATATTGTTAACTTTCAATGTAAGCTTTTTTTTTTTTTTCTGTTAGAAGTTTATTGGTTGGTTAGGATGGAGTATGGCTGTAAGGGAAGAGAGTTTATTTTACTTTTAAAAGTATTATTTCATGCTTAATTTACTTTTGGCCTTTTAAAACCTGGGAGTTTATATTTATTGCAATAATACTGCCATAACCCAAAATATTTTTAACTCTTTCTTTTTGAAATTTTCTTCATATTTTTGACACATTCCAAACAGTTTAGTAACTGTATTTACTCTTCTTCTATTTGCAAATGGATTTGATTTTTAGAGAGCCCTTAATGTCATTCAGAACCAAATCTATGGCATAAGATGGATGATTAAAAATTACTTATTCTTTTGATGACAAGAAGTAGAGTTGACACAAGTTGTGAGACATAATTGTAAAGATGTGAGATGCTGTCAGCCACCTTGAGGCTGATAACACCCGTACCAGTGAGAGCTTCCTAGGGTTCTAGTATTTTCTAGCCACTGTTTTCGGTAATTAATTAATTTTATTTTTTTTAATCTTCATGGTAGCTCAGTATTGTTTTTCCTAGCTTTCAGCTGAAAATAATGATATTTAAAGGCTTAGGTAATATTCTCAAGGTCACATAGCAAAAAGCAATGCAAGGTTTAAAATTGAAGATTATGTAAATCTAAAACCCATGCTCTCTCCAGGGCTTACACTGTTACAAAGTATTATCTCTCAAATGTTTGAATTACAGTATGGACAACATCAATGGAGAAAATGCCTGATCTATCTCAGTAATGAAATTAAGGGCAGTGTTTAATTGGATGTTGTATTTGTAAAAAGAGATCCCATTAAATTTAGGATAGGCTTCTTATATTCTGGCAAATTTAGAAGTTGAAGTGCAAATCAACAAGTACTAATTTTATCTAATATGTTGAGTAGAATATTTGCTCAACTTGAAGTCATTGTATTCGATAAAAATGTAACATGCCGTTTGATGTGTGTAGTTTCTGTGGTGATTAAGTTGTAAAAAATCTTTGAAGAACTTTTGTTATTAGTTTTTTTAATGTAATTTTTTATATTGAAGTTGAATTTATTTGGGGCTTCCCTGGTGGCTCAGTGGTAAAGAATCTGCCCAATGCAGGAGATGCAGATTCGTTCCCTGGATCAGGAATATCCCCTGGAGAAGGAAATGGCAACCCACTCCGGTATTCTTGCCTGGAGAATCCCATGGACAGAGGAGCCTGGCAGGCTACAGTCCATGGAGTTGCAAAGAGTTGGACACGACTTAGTAACTAAACTACGGGCACAACGATAGTTTCGTGTTAGTTTCATGTGGTGGTGGTGTTCAGTCACTCAGTTGTGTCCGACTCTTTGCGACACCGTGGACTGCAGCATGCCAGGCTTCCCTGTCCTTCACTATCTCCCAGAGTTTGCTCAAACTCATGTCCACTGAGTCAGTGATGCCATCCAACTGTCTCATCCTCTGTTGTCCCCTTCTTCTCCTGCCTTCACTCTTTCCCAGCATCAGGGTCTTTTCTAATGAGTTGGCTCCTCGAATCAGGTGGCCAAAGTACTAGAGCTTCAGCTTCAGCATCGGTCCTTCCAATGAATATTCAGGATTGATTTCCTTTAGGATTGACTGGTTGGATCTCCTTGCAGTCCAAAGGACTCTCAAAAGTCTTCTCCAACACCATATATATGCACACATATATACACTTACATATATGTAAGAACCTCAGGTTCGATCTCTGGGTTGGGAAGATCCCCATTCTTGCCTGGAGAATCCCATGGACAGAGAAACCTGGTGCGTTACAGTCCATAGTGTTGCAGAGTCAGACAAGACATGACTGAAGTGAGTGAGCACACAAACATATGGGTAAATATATATATATGTATATATTTCCAGTATATTCTTTTTCAGATTCTTCTCCCTTTATAGGCTATTACAAAATATTGAGTCTAGTTTCTTGTGCTATAATAGGTCCTTGTTGGTTATCTATTTTGTATATGGTAGTGTGTATATGTTTATCTCATATTCTTAACTCACTGCCCCCTTTCCCTTTTGCTAACCATAAGTTTGTTTTCTGTGTCTATTTCTCTTTTGAATATGAGTTCATTTGTATCTTTTTTAAAAAAAATTCCACATACAAACTGTATCATATGATATTTGTCATTGACTGGCTTACTTCACTTTAGTATGATTAGCTCTAGATCCATCCATGTTGCTGCAAATGGAATTAATTCATTCTAATTCAACTCTCCAAGTAGGCCATAGGATCTGTCTACCTACTATTCAAGAAAGGGCCAACTCTTTCTAAATTGTGCAAAGCCTTTCGTAGTTATATCTGTTAATTCATAAGGGGGGAATAGGTGGGTGGGGAATTGACGTGGTTCATCTAAGTGGTATTCTGTCTAGACCTGTATGTGGAAAACTTCCTTCTATATGCAAACCTAAGACCATTGTTATCCTCTAGGGCTATACATCTGACTTCTGGATTTAATTTGCCAAGTGGGAAGAGATAATGGATATTAAATAGTCAACTCACAGGATCTCCCACACATTTGTAAGGTATATGTTGGATTGGCCCAATAGTTCATTCGAGTGTAATATGGAAAAACCAGCATGAAATTTTGGCCAACCCAGTACATTACCTACTCATACCCACAGTCATGACTGATACCCACTTGTTCCTTGTTTATGCTGAAAAAGCATTGCCATTTTTCTGTTTCTGTTAACTCTCAGAATATCTGGCCTACTTACTCTAAGTGCTTAATAATTTCTTGCTCATAGAATGCAAATTTGAATCTCAAAAAGGTTTCATGTATTCTTCCCAAATCAGCTTCAAAAAATAAACTCAAATGGGAGTTGAAAGAAAAAAAGCAGCAGAAGGAAAGGAGAATGAGAGAAAATGGGGAGAAGAAAGAGTTTCTTAAGTTGCTCGCCATCCTGAAATGAAAGAAATTAAACCTCCAGGGCTAAAGGAATCTAATCTTGGTCAGGGTGAGAACTTTGACATGCAGCCCTGTTCTCGGCCATGACCGAGTTCGTCTTTGCCCACGCTCATTTCTGCACCGAGCACCTGAGGACACCTCCAGACATGCTTTGTGTTGGGATGGGCACAGCTGAGCACCGTGGCCCACATCAGGATCCTTCTGGAAGCTTCATTCTGGAAGCATGCAAGAAATGTGAAGCTTTTAGGGGTAGTCATAGCTTCTCTAATGAGGAAGTGTACCAGTAAGACCATTTTGTGTTTCCTTCCTCCCCAGTACAAAACATTTTCCGTGTCCCTCTCAGTTTAATTTGTGGGATGCCATTTAGGGGAGATGTGTTTACTGTAGGACCCCTAAGAAAAGATTCGTTTCTGGCAGGAACTAGAATTAATATCCACAGGGCAAACTGTTTTGGCCTTACAGATCAAATTTTCTTCCCCTGTGTTTTCTTGCTTTCTCTCAAGTGGTAATCAAGGTACTGTATAATCCACCAGAGTGTTTGAAAGGATGAGATGGCCCGTGACAGGGTGGCCAAGAAAAGTGTATTTGTGCATCATCAGATCTGGGCTGCTGCCAGCGATCCAGGAGAGGGTGGGAGCCTGGCCTAGCTGGTCCCAGGGCTGCTCTGCCCAGTTCCAATAGCCACTAAGCCCATTGGAGTATAAATAGCAATATGACAAGCCTCCGTTCAATTTATAGTGTTTTCATGGCAGGCTGTGGCAGTAAGTAATTTGTCTAAGGTAGAACTCCCTAATGAGCCCAACCAGCCCCAATGTACAGACCAATTTAAAACCAGTGTTTACAAATCACAAAATACTTGGAGACAAAATCAAGAAAGATTGATTCTTTGGTTATAAATCTCATTTATTCATAGACGCTAAATGTATGGATTTTTAAATAGCCATATGGCTTAAACAAAATTAAACAAGGAAATCTTCTCCCAGCAGATCACAGAGAGGAGAACCTCCTCAGCTTGAATTATCTTCCTGAGGGCTTGATCAGATTGTAAGTTTCCAAGTCTATTGTTTTTCAATAGCAGCCTTTTCCTGCAGACTTCTATTTGAAATACTTATGCCATTGCTCTAGAGGTTTCTTTAATGGGATTTCCACAATGAAAAGTGGGGAGTGAGTGCTGCAGATGGTGTCTGTGTTTTGAGCTGTGACTTCTGAACAAAACCAGCTAATTCACTCTGTGCTCTCCCTCCCTTGAGAATTCCGCCTTCTCTCATTACTGGCTATGGCTAAGCGCTGCTTCTGCTGCTGTTAAGTCACTTCAGTCGTGTCCGACTCTGCGACCCCACAGACGGCAGCCCATCAGGCTCCGACGTCCCTGGGATTCTCCAGGCAAGAACACTGGAGTGGGTTGCCATTTCCTTCTCCAATGCATGAAAGTGAAAAGTGAAAGTGAAGTTGCTCAGTCGTGTCCAACTTCTTTGCGACCCCATGGACTGCAGCCTACCAGGCTCCTCCTTCCATGGGATTTTCCAGGCAAGAGTGCTGGAGTGGGTTGCCATTGCTGTGGTCAAACAAGACTTGTTCCGCTTTCAGGGCTCCTGGGTAAAGAGTTCCCATTAAGCCATGGGCCAGAAAAAGAAAAAGTTAGTTATTACTGAATTACAGCTAAGTTTCTTGAATAGAAAACATAGTTGCCCTCGAGTTAAGAGACCTTAGAATTTCAAGGCTGGGGAAAAAACCATGAAATACACAAAATCACAAAATTGTCTCTTGAAAGAGAATCATATCAAGAGCTTGGGAGCAATTTGTATAATGAAAAAATATTCATGGACCTAGGATACCAAAACTCAAGGGTAAAAGAATTGATTAGGCAGAATTATCCCAGTAATTGTATTCTAGCTTGTACCTTTCCTAGGTCAGCTGCTAGCCGGAGGCCACACTGAACATTTATATTCTAAAGTTAAAACAAACAGTTGATAGGAACGTTAGATTGCTACTCTCTGGAAATTTGTTGCCTCGTTGGAATGATGACTTTTTCTAGATTTTCCTTAGTATGAGCTTCCTATAGGCATTTTTAGTTAGTGTTAGTCGATCAGTTTTGTCTGACTCTTTGTGACCCCCATGGACTGTAGCCCGCCAGGCTCCTCTGTCCATAGAATTCTCTAGGCAAGAACACCGATGTGTTCTCTAGGGGATCTTCTTGACCCAGGGATAGAACCCAGGTCTCCTGCATTGCAGGCAGTTTCTTTACTGCCTGAGCCACCAGGGAAGCCTTCTTGTAGGAATGGAACAAGCCTTTTTGAGGTTTTAGCCTTCAAGTTTCTCACATTATTATTAACCAATATCATCGAATGCCTGTTAGGTGCTAAGCCTGTTCTAGACATTGAACACAGCAGTTGGCAAGAAAGACAGCTATCCTTTTCCTATGTATCCTTTATTCCCGTGGGACAAGACAGATCAGAAACAAAATCAACACTTAATAATGTGATGTTTTAGGAGGTGAAGTGTCCCAGGTTATAAATAACAGAAAGGAAAAGGAAGAAATACCGGGATGGTAAAAATGTAACTGCAGTTTTTTATTTTTTTAACGTCTTATTTTGTATTAGGGCATAGCCGATTAGCAAACAATGTTGTGATAGTTTCAGGTGAGCAGCGAAGGGACTCAGCCACACACACACACACGTGTATCCCTCCTCCGCCGCGCTCCCCTCCCATCCAGGCTGCCACATAGCATTGAGCAGAGCTCCCTGTGCTCTACAGTAGGTCCTTGTTAGCTATTCATTTTAAATATAGCACGTTCATCCCAAACTCCTTAACTATCCTGTCGCTCTTTCCACGCCCCCACCCAGCAACCATGAGTAACTGCAGTATTCTAAAAGGTGCTCCATAAAGGCCTCCCTGAGAAGGCGACTTTGGAATCAAGACTTGAAAGAAGGGAGGGCATGTGATCTGTGAGGGAGGGAAGACTATTGCTGGGACAGGGTATACCCGTGGCCACGGCCGTTGGGTGGAAGCTTGCCTGATGCACTGAAGGAACAGAAAGGACACCGGCGTCACTGGAGTTGGGTTGGGGAGAGACAGCGGGAGGAGGGGTCCCGGAGAATAAGAGGGCAGAGCCTGTGGGCCAGTGTAAGGTCTTTAGTCCGCATTCTCAATGAGAAGCCACTGGGAGACTTTGCATACAGGGATGACAGGGATGCATTTTTATTTTAAAGAGGCCATCCTGATTGTGAGAGTCAACTGAAAGACAAGAATGAAAGCAAGGAGACCACCCGGGAGTCCATGGTAATACTACAGGTGAGAGGAGGTTATAGTTTGGAAAATAATGAGAGATTGTCAAACGTGGATATATTTAGGAAAATTGCCTGTTGCTTGAATGTTGGGGATAGTTAAGAAGAAGAGGCAAAGATGAATCCAAAGTTTGGGGCTTGATAATTGCACAGAAGTTGTGTGTGTGTGTGTGTGTGTGTGTGTGTGTGTGTGTGTGGGTATGTGTGTGTCTGTGGCTCATGTAATTGCCAAAACAGAGAGGAGAAACTTAGGTAGATCAGGTTTGTCAGAGAACCAGGAAAACGTCTCACATATGTTCAGTTTGAAATTAGACTTTCCATTGAAGTTGTTTAAGAGGAACTTGGGTGTCATAAATATGGGATTCAAGAGAGAAATCAGTGCTGGAAATACAAATTTGAGGTACAATTTTATGCCTCAGTAAATGATCATTTTAAAAAGTGAACTTTTGCCCTCAACTGAGTAATGTATTTTAACAGATTTTCCTCTTCTGGAAAGCAAATCTGTCCCTCTCTTTATTCATGCTTTCAATCATCAAATAGTCATTGAGCATTGCATGAACCTGGTAGTGTACGGGCAATGATTGAAGTGGCAGATTTCATCTATGCTCCCACAGGGTTCGTGGCAAGAAAGGAGGGAGATGAGACAGAGGACCACAGTACTTTGATTCAAGTGCATGTTATGGGCAGTAAAAGGTCTCATGGTAGCAGAGAGAGTGGGGGAACCTCACACAGTTAATGAGTCAGAAAAATCTTCTTGGAAGAAATTAGATATTGAGGTCTTAAGGAAATGTAAACACAGAGGTGAAAACTACTCTAGGCAAAACAGTCTATGGAGGGAGGGGCTTAGAGCTGAGAGAGAGCCCAATGTATTAATCTTTGTAAATGGTCAAAGTTTCATTTGCTTGGACATAGAGTGCAAGCTTGAAGTAGGGTAAGGTAAGGAGGGCTGGAAACGTAGAGGGCCTTCTTGTATAGTCGTGTACTGGTTAGTCCCATACTCACAGTTTATCCTCCACCTCTTCCCCTGTGCTCACCATAAGTTTGTTTTCTATGTCTGTGAGTCTCTTTCTGTTTTGTAAATGAGTTCATTTGTACTAGATTTTAGATTCCACATATAAGTGATATCATATGATATTTGTCTTTATCTGACTTGGTGTGATAATCTCTAGGTCCATCTATGTCGCTACCAATGGCATTATTTTATTCTTTTTTTAATGGCTGAGTAATGTTCCATTGTGCGTATTTACACATCTCCCTTATCCATTCATCTGCTGATGGACACTTCGGTTGCTCCCATGTCTTGGCTATTGTAAATCGTGCTGCTGTGAATATTAGGGTGCATGTACTTTTTGAATTAGAGCTTTCATCTTTGCCAGATGTATGCCCAGGAGTGGGATTATAGGATCATATGGTAACTCTATTTTTAGTTTTTGAAGGAATCTCCGTACTGTTTTCCATAGTGGCTGAACCAGTTTACATCCCACCCACAGTGTAGGAGGATTCCCTTTTCTCCACACCCTCTCCAGCCTGAATTATTTGTAAACATTTTGGTGACGGTCATTCTGACCAGTGTGACATGTTACCTCACTGTAGTTTTGATTTTCACGTCTCTAAAAATTGGCGGTGGTGAGCATCTTTTCATGTGTCTGTTGGCCATCTGTGTGTCTTCTTTGGAGAAGTGTCTATTTAGGTCTTCTGTTCATTTTCTTGATTGGTTTTTGCTGTTGTTGTTGTTACTGAGTTGCATGAGCTACTTGTATATTGTGGAAATGAAGCCCTTGTCAGTCCATTCATTTGCCAATATCTTCTCCCAGTCTGTTGGTTGACGTATTGTTGTGTTTATGGTTTCCTTTGCAGTGCAACACCTTATACATTTGATTGTGTCCCATTTGTTTATTTTTCCTTTTATTTTTATTGCCATAGGAGACTTGACTTAAGAAAACATTGCTATGATTTATGTCAGAGAAAGTTTTGCCTATGTTCTTTTTTAGCAGTTATATGGTGTAATGACTTATACTTAAGTCTTTAAATCATTTTGAGGTTATTTTTGTGTATGGTGTGAGGGTGTGTTCTAACTTCACTGACTTACATGCAGCTGTCCAGCTTTCCCAACACCACACTGCAGAGACTGTGTTTTCTCCATTGTACATTTTTGCCTCCTTTATTGAAGATTAACTGACTCTAGGTGTATGGGTTTATTTCTAGCCTCTCTATTCTGGTTCCATTGATTTGTACGTCTGTTTATGTGCCAATATCATGCTGTTTTGATTACTGTAGCTTTGTAGTATTTTCTGAATTCTGGAGGACCACCCTCTAGCTCTATTCTTTTTTCTTCAGAATTGCTTGGAAGTTCTGGGTCATTTGTGGTTCCAATTTTAGGGTTATTTGTTCTGTTTCTGGAGGGGCTTTTTAAGGAGTTTGGACTTTATGCTAAGAGCAAAAATAAAAAATGATTAAAACTTCAAAGCAACAGGTGTTTGTTTTATCTAGTCAATGTCCAATAATCAATTTGAGATTTTTTTTTTCTCACTGAAATTGGGTCCACCATGTTTCTCGTTATGAAGTGCCTTTTGTATCTGATCAATAGTGATTTATTTTATGTTCCTTGATATGCTTATTTATTTTTATTGAGGCATCTGGTTGTTTCACTCAGCGGCTAATCTTTTGGTCAGATTTTGATGCATGTGCAGAGATAATTCCGAGTATCTGAAAAGGCCAAACTCATGTTTGTTCAGATTGCTGAGAAATCAGTCCTTGGTTCTTTCAGATGGTTGTGAATCTTAAAAAAAATAAGGAACCAAGAATTAAATGGTAGAGATACAGGTGATGTACATAATGCACATCATTATGTTTGATGATGTGCATGATCAAACATTTGAAAATGTTTGAAAATGAAACAGGGTCCAAACATTTCCAAAAGTCTAGTTCTCCATTGTCAGTTCATAGCAATTATCAGAACACACAGCCAAATCTGAATGTCCAGTAACTTAACGACCATTCATTTACCACGGTAAATCTCTGCCAGAAATGTGTTGAATGGAGTTACTTGAGAGACCAAAAAGTGGGATGGAGGAGATGACATGACAGAGCAGAAAGTCCTGAAAATAGACAAATATAGACATTATTGCCACATTTCTTGTACAGAAAAGGAAGATGAGAAGAGAAGTCAACAGACAGCCTTTAGTCTCAAGTCAAGACAGTGAAATTTGCTCTCAAAAGGATCCTGGTCCCACAAGAGAGGTTGCCAAGGTGAAGTTAAATATTTCATACTATTTTTCAAAGAAAATTTAGCAGGATTCCTTCATACTCAGCCACATGCATAGACAAATGCCACACACAGTAACAAGCTACTGATGTCCTGCTAGAGAACTGAAATGTTTCAGGTAATTCACAGGTAGTGAAACTTAGTGAATAAAATTTAATTTTTCCTGAATTCAGTTAGAGTATCATTGTAAGGTCAAAACCAGCTGTGAGTGAAAAATGGCATAATCTCACTTAACCTAAGAGTGAGATTCCTTCCCAATATTAAATATAGTTAATATATCAACATGCAACTTTTAGGTTATAACATTAAATGGATAAATGATGTTACAGAGCAGTTAAGCATTCACTTTTCAGTGTAGGGTACTTGTTCTGTCTTCTCTATTTTAATGCCCCATCTTTATATTAGTTTCTATTATGTGGTTCAACAACTGGTCTCAGGAGAGTTTCAGGAGAATTTAAGGAAGTAATAGGCTAAAGGGATATATCCCTTCTATCGGTATGAATGATCTGAAATTTATAATTTCCCCTGAGAATTGTGAAGTTTCTTAAGGGCAGAGAGTCCAAAAATACCCATTTATCTAAGAAGGTCAAAAATGCTAAGTAGGAAGGAAAGTGAAAGTTACTCCGTAGTATCCGACTCTTTGTGACCCCCCAAGGACTATACCCCAAGAATTCCATGGAATTCTCCAGGCCAGCATACTCTAGTGGTAGCCTTTCCCTTCTCTAGAGGATCTTCCCAATCCAGGGATCAAACCAGGTCTCCCACATTGAAGGCAGCTTCTTTACCACCTGAGTTATGAGGGAAGCCCAGGAATAGTGGAGTGGGTAGCCTATCCCTACTTCAGTGGATCTTCCCGGCTCAGAAATTGACCAGGGTCTCCTGCATTGCAGGCAGCTTCTTTACCACCTGAACTATCATGCAATCCCAAATAGGAAGAAAGTGGCACTTAAAATTTCTGCAGCCTTATATTTTAAGCAAAATGTTGTGTTTGTGTGTATTTTTACGCTTTGGATTCCCAAACTAGCAAAGGAGGACTGGAAAAGAGTCAACTCAGCCATAGGAAAAAGGACTAATATCAGACTAATTCTCATTTTCTTTTGTGATGGAGTGACCAGTTTTGTGGATGGAAAAAACAACAGACGTAATATATCTTCCCTTCAGGAAGGCTTTACTTTGCTCTCCAAGATATGCTCATAAACAAGCCAGGAAAAAAAAATCGTGGGTTATTTATGTCAGATGTGTGGAGGTCCAGGAGATTGTTTATCAATGTTTCAGAGTCAACACACCAGACTGCATTGAGAAGCTCAGTTCTCTAAGCTTGGATAAGGCTCAGAATGTACATCAGTGGCACGTCACAGTCCCCTCGAGTTCAGGATGATTTGCAGATGACTTAGCAAATGATTGACCTGCACTCAATGGGTGAACACTGGGTAGAATAAATTCCATTAGTTCCGAATTAATAGCTTTACAAAGCTGGAGGGAAAATAGTTATTTTAGGGATGAAAATAGAGGGGAATCTAGGTTATTCATGAGTTGAATTGTTACCCCAAAAGATAAGCTGAAATCCTAAATGTCCATGGCTATGAATATGACCTTACTTGGATATAGCCTTTGCAGATATAATCCAGATAAGATATGTCAGTAGAGTGGGCCCTAATCTGTTGTCCTTCAAGAAGAGGAAATGCCATGTGAAGACAGAGGTGCCCAGGGAGAAAGTCACGAATGGTCACGGAGGGAGTGGTCAGAGTGACGTAGCTGCAAGTCGAGGAAAGTCAAGGATTGTTGGCTACCACCAGAAGCTAGGGTGAGAAAAGGAAGGATTCTACCCAGAGTTTCTGATGGAGCGTGGCCCTGCCAACACCTTGATTTCAGACTTCTGTCCTCCAGAGGCATTGGAGCCTACTTTCTACTGTGGTTTTTTTGTCTGTCTGTTCTTTCTCTTTTTTAGCTGCTTCTAGTTTTAGTTGCGTCACGTGGGATCTTCACTGCATCATGTGGGATCTTTCACTGCAGTGCACAGACTCTCTAGTTGTGGGGTGCCAGCTCAGTAGTTGTGGCTTGTGGCTTCAGTTACGTGCGTGTGTGATTCTAGTTCCCCAGGCAGGGATCAAACCTGAGTCCCCCATGTTGCAAGGTGGATTCTTAACCACTGGGCCAGGGAAGTCCTGATTTCTATCAGTTTCAGTGACTCAGCATGTGGAACTTTGCTATAGCAGTTTGAAGAGATTAAAACAATGACAAATAGTAGGTGTTCTGCAAAGGAAATTTGTGTCTCTGAGGACACTAAGGCACCATTTAAACACCAGGGGTCTGGGCGTAAATCCAGGAAGCAGTTACTGTGACAGTGGGCACATGCTTTCACTCATTTGAGTCTGAGTTTGATGAACTTTATAAAGGAGAGATGCTGGTGTAGAATGAAATTCGATTGGACTTTCCTAAGTAATATTCTGCCAGGCATATCTTTCCTCATAAAAAATAAACAAATTTTATAAAATTTTGCTTAGCACTTTAGGGAGCTCACAGACCTGTTTTAGCTCAGCACATGGTCCCCTGTTTAGATGTCCTGCTTTAAACAATGCCAGGTGGAGCTAATGGTAAAGAACCTGCCGGCCAGTGCAGGAGACATAAGAGATGTGGGTTCAGTCCCTGGGTTGGGAAGATCCCCTGGAGGAGGACATGGCAACACACTCCAGCCTGGCAGGGGGGTACAGGCAGTTGGGTTGCAAAGTCTGACACCACTGAAGGAACTTAGCACACAACACCTCTCTAAAACCAAGCCAGTTGATGAAGTTATGCTCTATTTGTTCATCATGGCAATAATGACAGTTTCATTCTGCCAGGGCCAGAGGTTTGAAGAAGACAAACAGAGTCCTAAATGTACTTGATCTTCTGTTTTCTGCCAGAAGAGAACTCCCAGGGGTGACTCATTCTCAAAGTTCATGCTGAAGGTCTGTCTCCATCACAGACTTTCTCCTCCTCTTTCATCATCTTCTCCCCAATCACTCTTATCAGAGCTTCATGACATAACAAGCAATTGCTTGTATCTTCACTAATTGTTTTCCATACCTTTACACATAGATTATAAAATACTGCTCCTGGTTTGGAAGGGATGAAAAAAAAATGGTGAGGAATCCTTGCCACCATAGCCATTCACCATGAGAACCACTGCTGAGGATTTAAAAAAAAAATAAATGCATTTATTTGATTACACTGGGTCTTAGTTGTGGCATGCAGGAATTTTTGTTGTGACATGTGAACTCTTAGTTGCAGCATATGGGATCTAGTTCCCAGGGATGGAACCTGGGCCCCCTGCATTGGGAATACCAAATTTTAGCCACTGTACCACCAGGGAAGTCCCCACTGCTGAAGATTTTAATTTCAGCACCAGTTTTCCTAAATGTCACACCTGGGAATTGCTTGTCGGCATTTCCTTTTATACTCTGGAATGAGAAGTCAAGTGCAGAGAGAGGGATCGAGAAAAGAATGGAGGGGAAGAAAGAGTGACCGTGTCTGTCATGATTAGTTATAACCTGTTACCTCTAAAACAAGATGACACGTGGTACAGCTTTATTGGGGAAGCTGGAAGGTTCTGTAAGTCAAGGCTTCACCATTGTTGGTTTAACAGTTTAAAATAGGTTTCTGGATGGACATCACACATGAGCTTCAACAAGAGACTTGGTAACTATCCCCGGGGACGAGGGCACAGGCCTCTCCCCTGAAGTCCTTCCAAACTACCCCTACATAAGAAAAATCATGATACCTTTGAAAGTCACAAAGCAAAAACAGAAGTCTCTAAGACCGAGCGGATAATTCCATGAGGCCTATTCACAACACCTTCTTCAGTTACAGTCAATTTTCTTCCACACAGTGTTTATTCCTTTGTCAGATATTTATAGTCCTCATACCAAGAGTCCATTGAACATCAACTGATGATAAAGTAACATAAAGTAGATTTATACATTCGGCTTGTCTAATACTCTATTGGGAAGAGAAGACATTGCTCAATCTAATAGCCTCCTTTCTTAAGAGAGATTCATTTTAAAATGTTATCTTATAAATACAAAATGGGTTGAAACTCGTGTGCTCTAAATATTTTAAGGGATTTATGTTTGCATTAACTGTCCTTTTAATCAAACTTCAGCACATTACAAACACTGCAGACATTTCAAGGAGAAGAATACTACTTGCTGTTTCAAAGTTAAAAGTTTCCTAGTAGAATGGAAATCCTAAAAGTTCTAAAAGATGATACTAGAAACATATTGTCAGATTCATTATTATACATAGAAGATGTTCCCATATTAATCATAGGTTTGAATTTTTTTTAAGAAACTTGTACACTTTATGAAAATGTCCCAAAGATTTATGTCTGCATTTTTGTAGTGTTAAAAATATGTATTATTGGCCTCCCCTGGCAGGCCAGTGCTTAAGCTTTCAAGCCACGTGTGTGTGCTAAGTCACTTCAGTTGTGTGGGACTCTTTGGGACCCTATGGGTTATAGCCCGCCAGGGTTCCTCTGTCCATGGGATTCTCCAGGCAAGAATACTGGAGTGGGTTGCCATTTCCTTCTCCAGGGGATCTTCCTGACCTGCCTCATGGGCACAGGTTTGATCTCTGGTTGTGGAACTAAGATCCCACATGCTATGCGGCCAAACAAATGTTTTAAAAGAAAGAAAAACTTACTAAGATGTATGTAATAGCTTTACCTCCTCCATCTTTATACACACAAATTTCCGTTTTCATTTAGTACATTTCAGTTTCTAAGTAGACACTAATATTTCCGTGTCTTTAAGGCTGTGCCTTCAAGGACTAGAGTATCTGGATGTCACTGAAGCTGATCTTGTTGCGTTGGCTATTCTGACTTACTGGAGCAGCTCTTTCTTTACATTCACTGCATTTGCCCTTCTACCTAGAAACCCAATCTTCTATAGTCCCGACAGAACGTAATCCTCAACCCTGACCCATTTTCTCTCTTTTTTTTTCACCCCTGGACTTACTGAAGGAATAGATCCAGTGTCTGTCTCTGCCTTCCACAGCATCCTTACCCTCTTCAGCCCTTTACAGTCTGACCCCAGCCCCCAACCACTGCCTGAAATCACTTTCTCTCAGGTCCACAGTGACAAAATTATATTCATGGCTTTTCATTAATCTTTTAGTTGACTTTCTCAAATCATTGTCACGGAGAAGCAAATTTGGAAGAACCTTTTATATTATTTGATGTGGTGTTTGAAAAAATTTGTGAGCCATGAAACTTTCTTACATAACATCTTATTCAGAAGCCCAGTAAAGATAACAGGGCTTATTTGATTGAATTGAGATGGGACCTGGCTATAGAGTGTTAATTAGAAATACCATTTAGATACAGTTTAAAAAAAATCCTTACTTGGAAAGGCTTGAAAAATATAGGTTTTTTTAGCTTTATTAAGGTACAGTTGACAGATAAATTTGTAATTATTTAAAGTGTACAATGTGATAGTCTAATATTCATATATATTGTGAAAGGATCCCCCTTGCCATCTGGTTGGTTAACGCATCCATCGTCTCACATATTTTTCTTCTCTTTCTCCTCCTCCTCCTCCTTTGGGTGAGAATATTTAGGTTCTACTCTCAGAAAATTTCCATTCTACAATACAGTGTTATCAACTATGGTCACCATGTTATACCCTAGAGCCCACCTTGTTCATCTTGTAACTGAAAAGTTTGCGCCTTTTTACCAACCCTAAGTCCCGCAGACCGCCCGGACCCGAGAGCCGCTTTTCTACTCTGTTTCCGTGTATCCCACTTTGTTGTTACTGCTGTTACTTTTAGATTCACATGTAAATCGCAGCCTTCGGGATTTGACTTGGTCTGGCTTATTTCACTTACCCTAGTGACCTCTAGGTTCAAACAGGTGGCATATGACAGGATGATTACTGTCTTTCTAAGCCTGAATAATATAGCATGGTATATATAAATCAAATATAAATGCTATACATAAAATATATGGTTTTTGAAAACAGAAACATCAATTTCATTGACAAGATAGGGCCACCATGGGCTACTTCACAAATACAAATCAAACAGTCCCAAGATGAGAGCGTGAAACTGAAGCAGACAGTTTAATATTCTTCACCTCTTCATCCTCTCCCTAAGGGCTATCTGATCCAACATTCTCATTATCCTTTTCAAGAGCATCATGTCTTCATGGGCCTCCTATCTGTCTGTCTATCTATCCATCCATCTATCCATTATCTATCTATCCATTCACCTATCCATCTAACATTTTCTTGACACTTTCATTAACTGATGGACACAGGTTATTTCTATACCTTGGCTATCGTGAATAGTACTGCAGTGAAGATAGAAGTGCAGATAACTCTATGATATATACCCTTTGGATATATACCCAAAAGCAGGATTGCTGGATAATATGGTAATTCTATTTTTAACTTATTAAGGAATCTCCATACTGTTTTCCATAATGATTATACAAGTTTGCCTTCCTACCAACAAGTGCACTAGAGTTCCCTTTTCTCTACATCCTTACCAGCATTTATCCTCTCTCTTCTTTTGACAGTAGTCATCTAACAGGTATGAGATACTACATCATTGTGGTTTTAATTTGCAGTTCCCTGATGATTAGTAATGTTGAGCACTTTTTCATGTACATGTTGGCCATTACATGTCTTTAGAAGAGTGTTTGGGTTCTTAGGCCATTATTTAATTGGATTATATGTGGTTTTTTGATATTAAGTTATATATTATTTGTATGTTTTGTTATTAAACCCTTCCCTGATATGTGGATTCGCAAATATTGCTCCCATTCCACAGGGTGCCTTTTTGTTTCCTTTGAATAGATGTTTAGTTTTTTTTTAAAAAAAGTTTGCTTTTCTTGTCTTTGCTTGTTGTCAAAATCAAAGCATTATTGCCAAACCAGTGTCAAAGAACTTACTGCTTGTGTTTTCTTCAAGGAGTGTTAAAACTTCAGGCCTCTTGATGAAAGTGATAGAGGAGAATGAAAAAGTTGGCTTAAAGCTCAACATTCAGAAAATGAAGATCATGGCATCTGGTCCCATCACTTCATGGCAAATAGACGGGGAAACAGATAAACTTTACTTTTTGGGAGGCTCCAAAATCACTGCAGATGGTGACTGCAGGCTTGAAATTAAAAGACACTTGCTCCTTGGAAGAAAAGTTATGACCAACCTAGAAAGCATATTAAAAAACAGAGACATGACTTTGCTAACAAAAGTCCATCTAGTCAAAGCTATGGTTTTTCCAGTAGTCATGTATGGATGTGAGAGTTGGACTATAAAGAAAGCTGAGGGCCAAACAATTGATGCTTTTGAACTGTGGTGTTGGAGGAGACTCTTGAGAGTCCCTTGGACAGCAAGGAGATCCAACCAGTCCATGCTAAAGGAAATCAGTCCTGAATATTCATTGGAAGCACTGAAGCTGAAGCTGGAACTCCAATACTCTGACCACCTGATATGAAGAGCTGACTCACTGGAAAAGACCCTGATGCTGGGAAAGATTGAAGGTGGGAGGAGAAGGGGATGACAGAGGATGAGATGGTTGGATGGCATCACCAACTCAATCGACATGAGTTTGAATAAACTCTGGTAGTTGGTGATGAACAGGGAGACCTGGCGGGCTGCAGTCCATGGGGTCGCAGAGTTGGACATGACTGAGCTACTGAACTGAACTGAATCCAGTCTGAGTTGTCATTTAAATATAACATAAGATAGATCCACTTTTATTCTTCTGCATCTGGCAATCCAATTTTCCCAAAACCATTTCTTGAAGAGAACTAATTAATTGTATTTAAAATATCTACTCTCCATTCACTCTCCTATTTCTCCCTTTGTGATTTCATGCACTCCATGGAAGAAATTTTTGATGGATATATAGCTATTTCTTTTAAAATAATTTTGGCTACTGGTAGCTCTTAACCCCATTGCAATAATTCATCAAGAAGTGGTCATTATCATTTATTTGTTTTTTTTCCTGCTCCTATCACCACCCCCATTGGAATTGATTGCCAACTACAGCACCCCATTCAGAGAACCAATAATTCATTCCACCCAGTGGTGGCCTTTGTGATCTCAATATGTTAAATAAGAACAGTTAGAATATTTGAAGTGTTAGTCACTTAGTCACATCCAACTCTTTGCAACCCTATGGACTGTAGCCTGCCAGGCTCCTCCATCCATGGAATTCTCCAAGCAAGAATACTGGAGTGGGTAGCCATTCCCTTCTCCAGGGGATCTTCCCAAACCAGGGATTGAACCCAGGTCTCCTGCATTGCAGGCAGATTCTTTGCTGTCTGAGTCTTCAGGGAAGCCACCGCCCCCGCCCCCCCCACACATGATATTCATATGCCCTCTCCAAAAACTGGTAATAATCTGCCCTTGAGCTACTGCAAATTTCTTTTCTTTCTTTTTATTTTTTGAGAAATAGTTGATTTAAAATATTATATTAGTTTCAGGTATACAACATAGTGATTTGGTATTTTTTCATTGACTGTATCCCCTGTGCTGTGCATTATATCCCTGTGACATTTATTTTATAACTGGTAGTTTGTACCTTATAAAGCCCTTCATCCATTTCACCCATCCCCCCATCTCTCTCCCTTCTAGTAACTTCTAGTCTGTTCTCTATACTTGTGAGTCTGTTTTGATATTTATATATTTGTTTTGTTTCTCAGTTCCTATGGAAAGTTTCTGGGTAAAGAATTGAAAGTTTGAAAATGGTGTTGAGTTTATTTGAATATCTAAAGGGTAAACTCCAGGCTACATATCTGAAGACAAATATTCTCTGAGATTTGCACAGTAAAGAGGTATGAATTAACATTTTTTTGCTGTAAGACAAAGAGAAAATAATGACTTTTCAAGCCCTCAGTCAATGACTAAAGCCTTATGACTACAATAAAGTACAGCATCTAAATTGAAGATTTTTATAGGGAATTTCAATAATTTAAAACTGATTTTTGATGTGCATATGAAAGAGAAAGTTCAGATGAATTATAATATGAAAGTAATAAGATTCAAATAAAATGAGAGAACAAGTAATGAACATTTCTTGAAAAATACCCTTTGCTTATTTGTAGTATTATATTGCTAACTGTGAATATATACTAATATATTAGTATATATTCCTAACTGTGTAAAACTATGATGTTAGTCGCTCAATCATGTCTGACTCTTTGTGACCCCATGGACTGTAGCTGGACAGGCTCCTCCATCCATGGGATTTTCCAGACAAGAATACTGGAGTGGGATGCCATTTCCTTCTCCTGACCCAGGCAGGGATAGAACCCAGGTCTTCCACATTGCAGCCAGAATCTTTACCATCTGAGCTACCAGGGAAGCCCTTAAAACTATAATAGTTAATAAAAATAATAATGTACACAATCAAAACTGACTTAATTCAGCATTCTCTTTAGGAATAATATTATTTGCTGACTAGCTCATGTTATTTTAAATATAGATTCAGAAAGGTTAGGTTTTTTTAAAGCAAACACTTTTTATTTTTAGTATGATGTGACTAGCAGACTGCCTATGTGGCCAAGCCAGTGATCCTAAGGCAAATGTCAGGATTGGCTTTAAGTATGAACTTTGAGAAGCAGAAGAAGTAAGCAGAGACCAGAAAATCAGTAAGAGTGCACAGGTGAAAGCCGATCTTCTGGAGTAAGTACTGTGTGTATCTGTTAGTCACTCAGTCCTGTCTAACTCTTTGCAACACCATGGACTGTAGCCCCCGCAAGGCTCCTCTGTCCTGGAGTTCTCCAGGCGAGAATACTGCCCTTCTCCAGGAAATCTTCCCAACCCAGGGATTGAACCCGGGTCCCCTGCATTGCAGGCAGATTCTTTACAGTCTGGGCCACCAGGGACTAGGAGGAGGAGATCAACAGAGCAAATGAGGACGCTAGTTATATGGGCCCAGAGTGGCAGTGGTCAGAAGTTGTGATGTCAGCTCATTCAGCTCTTTCTATTTGGATGGTTTCCTCCCACTGCTCATTCAAACCCTCCAAGTGAAGTCCAACCCAGATTGTGCACCCAGGAGAGGCTGCATTATGACTTTCATGAGCCTCCTCTTCCACAAAAAATATTAAAAGCCATATTTCATGAATGTGTGTTCTCTGTTTTCAAAGATTCTCTGTTCATGTTTGTCTTCCCTTTATCCCAAAGACAACATTATATTTCCCTATTTTCTGTCTTTTTGGTGCTCTGACATTTGAAAGCCTTGCAGACTCAAGGACAGACTGCTGCTGCTGGGGCTGGCTGATTCTTGAACATAATAACTTTTTTGAAGAGCATGCCTTTCAAATGCAAAGCAACCAATTCTGAGTCTATGTACCCAACCATCTCCTTATCTGACTCTCAAACACCGAGACAGTACCTCCCTCATCCTAAATCATCTGAGGGCCAGGCATCAGACAAGAAGAAACCCCTCTTATGGGCCATAGCCTGCAGAAATTGTTCAGACCAGCCAGTCCTAAACTGCTCACTCTGCTTTGTCTTGCCTCTCTACAGAAACTCCAGTAAAGGCTTGTTCAACACTGATACTTTCCCCATCATCCTGCATGGTACACAGTGCCTCCTGTCTAGGACCTGTGACTATAATCCACTTTTCCCAAGCCCCATTCTCATTTCCTCCTATGGCCATGCTGACTCTTTACCATATTCAGCATTTACATCCTTGGAACACTGAGTTGCCATAAAGACAAATGCATTGATATTAATCATTAAAAATTTTGTAACCAATATAAATTTTTTTCTGATATTAAAAGGAATTTTACAGTTTCATATGCTCCTAGGAGTATCATGAGCCTTTGACACTGGGTCTACTGTGCCTGGTAGATAAAGTTGGCCCAGTAGCCAGGGTCTGCCTGCCTGCTCTGGTTGACAACCTGGTAAGGGCCTGAAAAACTGAGTTAGAAGTGGACAATGGTCAGTCCATATATAATAAGTAGAACTCTGACCCACAGCCTCTGCAGCAGCCTTCCTAGGAAGCCAGTCATAGCCTCCTCAGCAACTGGCCTTGAATGGTTCAAGATTTGGTCAGTGATTGTCAGCTTCCCTATTTTTTTACCCTTGTTTCCAATTCCGAACCAACCAGAGAAAGCTAAATATGTTCCCCAAACCAATAGCATAAGATGAGCCACTTCTAATTAGCCTGCTTCCAACAACTTCAGTGCTGCGCAGCCAATGACCTCAATCACAGGATATCTAAAAACTCCTCATATCCACTATTAAGCTTGCCCACTGCTTCGCCTGCCTTTCTGTCAAACACAAGTAATGGTGACTGATTTCTTGCTTTAGCAAACTGTGAGTAAGTAGCCTCTGCGCTTGTTCTCACTTGGGTGGTCTCTGTTTATTTCCACACATCCCATTTTTCTTGAATTTTTAGTTAAGATGCTTCCGTCTTACTAACTGCCACCTATCCTATTCATCTTCTAAGGAAATGGTTCATCATATACTTTCTAAGATAACAAGGAGATTATCCGATGAGTTCATCTCTACACACATAAAAATATAAGGTTCATACATGCCTTTGCCAGTTTTCCTGAATATTGAAATTAGAAAAGTCAGAAACTCTTGAACCTCATTTTCTAAAGCGTGTCTTTATCCAAAGGAGATATAAATAACAAAGTAAATAGAGTTTAAGCGTAGGCTGGCAGAGCAGCATCACCTGGGATTTAAGCGTAGGCTGGCAGTAGCAGCATCACCTGGGATCATGTTAGAAACGCACATTTGGGAACCCCACCTCGAACCTACTCCAAGTGATCCCAATGCACTCAAGTTTGAGAACCATTGCTCTATCCGATTTTATTGAAATTCCCTAAACCTTTTGTTGGGTCTTAAAGCTATGAAATAGCTTGATCAATGTTTCTGTGCTATTAAAAAATAATCATGCCATCAGTGCTGCCTAATCGTCCTTGAACCAAACTCTTATTTATCAAGAGGTTCTTTTATCCTTAATATAGCTGTCCCCTTAAGGGGTGGTATCTCAGTAGGTCTCTGAGCATACCAGAAGTGCCTGAATCCTAGACTAAACAGCGCTTACACTTGAGTTAGAGCCTCTGATACCTATATTCAGAGAAACAAACATGTATGTGAAGCCATTTAAAAAGCATAAAGCATTATAAGAACAATATTATAATAATCCATCATTACTATCGTTACTGTAACCTTGGTGTGGAGGACAGACTTCAGTTTGGGCCCCATGATCTTTACTTCCTGATATTCATTCGCAATCTTGTGTAATCCTCTCCTCTCTAAAAATAGAATACCAAAGATGATGGGATCTCATTCCCATGATGGTTACTTTATATAAGAATCTATCTTTCTAAGAGACCCACTACATCAATCTCCCTTCACTGGCTTTGGAGAAGCAAATTACACATAGGTGTTCTATTGTGATAATTAATTGTTAACTACACTTTCTCTCTGATGAAACACTGCAGTAAAATATTTTAAAATAAAAAATGATTACATATTAACAGAAAATGGTGATTATCAGACATTAGAGCAGAGCTTGTGATAGAGAAGACTTCAATCAAAACACACTGATATAACTTGGAATAAACAGAGATATGGAGAAGGCAATGGCACCCCACTCCAGTACTCTTGCCTGGAGAATCCTACGGATGGAGGAGACTGGTAGGCTGCAGTCCATGGGGTCGCTGAGGGTCAGACATGCCTGAGCGACTTCACTTTCACTTTTCACTTTCATGCACTGGAAAAGGAAATGGCAACCCACTCCAGTGTTCTTGCCTGGAGAATCCCAGGGACGGGGGAGCCTGCTGGGCTGCCGTCTATAGGGTCACTCAGAGTCAGACACGACTGAAGCGACTTAGCAGCAGCAGAAAACAGAGATAATGCAGTGAACAGAAGAAAATTTCAACAAAACTCAGTTAAAACATTAGGCGATAAAGTAGTATTCAGCCTTCACAAAATCAAAAGTCTAACAAGTAAACTTTCAGAATTTGAAAATATTTTGCAACTTGAAAAGCCATAGCAGGAAACTAAAAAAATACATGGAAGATAAGTTTGAGAAAATATCAAAATTAGAACAAAAAAGAAACGGAAGGTAATGATAATGATAAGCAACTTTTCCCTATGATGTCTAAAATAACAAGCTGGACTTGTACTATTTTGGATCTCTTATTTGGGGAGTCTAGGGTTTTCCCTTGTCATAAAGCAGGAAAGGTAATGTGCAGAGGCATATTAATTTTAAGCTGCCATGGAAACTCTGAGAATTGGGGAAAGTCTTTACCAAGCCACACTTCATAATTGAGCACTATGTCTTCACTACCTATATCAGTGTTTTCTAAACTTTTCCAAGAATTGATTTTTCAGTTTCACTCTTAAGTATTAGATATACTGAAATTTGTGATTACTCTGTATTTACTTCATAAAAAACTGCACAGTCTATTTAAATTCATATGTAATTGCTAAAGGGCTTCTGATGAATCATTATTCCAAAAACATTTTTTGTAGTAAGGCTTAATATTAGGAGCAAGTGCCGAGGTCCAGCCCTGGCTGATCCAGGGTATTCGAAGGAGAGACGGCGTAGGCGACCTATTTACATATTCATCAAAGATATAAAGAGTAATAGAATGAGGATAGCTCAGTAGGAAAATTCAGTGGAGAAAAGAGGCTGAGTAGCTTGGTTTACGCGGAAAATCAATATAACCTGTGACACCAGGTTAGCTCTGACCACAGAAGCCGCAGGCGCCCTCTCTAATAGTGGAAGGTGCCCCACCTTAGACACCTTCTCGAGTGGGTCTTAGAAGCCCAGGCAAATAAATGGTCGCAGAGGACCTCCGCCCTCCACATGGAGACTCAGCTGGAAGTTAAGGAGAAAAATGATATGGGGAGACCAAGCTTTGGTGAGCAAGGGCCGTAGCTTTATTTTCAACAGGGGTTTTTATACCCTAAATTACACACAGAGGATAATAGGGGATGCAAAGTCAGCAGTCTTTGATCCTTATCAAAAACCAGGGTTTCTTTCCTGCAAATTTATTGTATACAAATGGTTTAGGTGATTTACATCATCTTCTGGCCAGGAGGCCTATTAACATTTTATGACTCTTGACAAAGGTTTATCAACTATAAGACTTATTTTCTCTAAGAGTAATTATTTTAAGGTTTTGTGCCATCTTCCGAAGGTGTTAGATAAAATTGCATTCCTATAGGGCAGAGGTGCAATGGGTTTACAACAAAGGAAAGAATTTATTACCTTAAGGGTCTAAAGTTGCTGACACCAAGGCCACTACTTATTTTTTCTACATACCAACTATATTAATTAATACACATTCAAGGATACAATACAGGGGATGTGGAAACTTGGCAGCAAGCATTGGCTCATCAATGAAATCTTTTACTAGTTTTATTCTGACAGCCTCTCTGAGAGGCTCTAAGCTATTTGAATATCTTAAGCTTCCCATGCCTCTCGAGGCTGGGAGACTGTAAAAAATCATATGCATAGCTGTAGGAGTCCGGGTAAACTTGTCAGGCGAGTTAGAGAGCTATCTGAGGGGTTTGGATTTAAACACTTTTAATCGCCCAGGAACTTTATTAATTGGAGCTGTAAGTTAACTCTTTGTCAGAGAAAGTGAGATGGTGGTGGGAGACAGCCCCCAGTAAAGTCAGAGGTGAGAGCACAAAGCAATAAAGTAGGCAGACTCTGATTTTTAGGGATAGATGCTCAAGAATATCTAGGGGGACTCCTGAGGCCTTTGCATATGCCGAGCCTCCTTCCTCATGACCTTTGTCACGAGTGGAATGCCTCACCGGCTCCCGGCAAACAAGGGTATCAAATCGTATACCTTAATAAAGGATATTCAAGCCTCAGTTATTTCATCTATAGAGTGAGGACATCCTGGCTCATGGCATCTTCGCAGATGATGACATATGGTACCATGTCTGGAATCTGAAGTGTTAGCTCTTATTAATATTTTCATCATCATTATTTTATACTGAGTCTAGGGGATACAATTCTATGTCAAAACAAACAAAAATAATTAAGAGGATCTAACAGAGGCTTTATTGTGATCCACACAGTCAAAGGCTTTGGCATAGTCAATAAAGCAGAAATAGATGTTTTTCTGGAACTCTCTTGCTTTTTCTATGATCCAGCAGATGTCGGCAATTTGATCTCTGGTTCCTCTGCCTTTTCTAAAACCAGCTTGAACATCTGGAAGTTCACGGTTCACATATTGCTGAAGCCTGGCTTGGAGAATTTTGAGCATTACTTTACTAGCGTGTGAGATAAGTGCAATTGTGAGGTAGTTTGAGCATTCTTTGGCATTGCCTTTCTTTGGGATTGGATTGAAAAGTGACCTTTTCCAGTCCTGTGGCCACTGCTGAGTTTTCCAAATTTGCTGGCATATTGAGTGCAGCACTTTCACAGCATCATCTTTCAGGATTAGGAATAGCTCAACTGGAATTCCATCACCTCCACTAGCTTTGTTCATAGTGATGCTTTCTAAGGCCCACTTAACTTCACATTCCAGGATATCTGGCTCTAGGTGAGTGATCATACCATCGTGATTATCTTGGTCGTGAAGATCTTTTTTGTACAGTTCTTCTGTGTATTCTTGCCACCTCTTCTTAATATCTTCTGCTTCTGTTAGGTCCATACCATTTCTGTCCTTTATCGAGCCAGGAGGCAACAGTTAGAACTGGACATGGAACAACAGACTGGTTCCAAATAGGAAAAGGAGTACGTCAAGCCTGTATATTGTCACCCTGCTTATTTAACTTATATGAAGAGTACATCATGAGAAACGCTGGACTAGAAGAAGCACAAGCTGGAATCAAGAATGCCGGGAGAAATATCAATAAACTCAGATATGCAGATGACACCACCCTTATGGCAGAAAGTGAAGAGGAACTCAAAAGCCTCTTGATGAAAGTGAAAGTGGAGAGTGAAAAAGTTGGCTTAAAGCTCAACATTCAGAAAACAATGATCATGGCATCTGGTCCCATCACTTCATGGGAAGCAGATGGGGAAACAGTGGAAACAGTGTCAGACTTTATTTTGGGGGGCTCCAAAATCACTGCAGATGGTGACTGCAGCCATGAAATTAAAAGACGCTTACTCCTTGGAAGGAAAGTTATGACCAACCTAGATAGCATATTCAAAAGCAGAGACATTATTTTGCCAACAAATGTCTGTCTAGTCAAGGCTATGGTTTTTCCTGTGGTCATGTATGGATGTGAGAGTTGGACTGTGAAGAAAGCTGAGCACTGAAGAATTGATGCTTTTGAACTGTGGTGTTGGAGAAGACTCTTGAGAGTCCCTTGGACTGCAAGGAGATCCAACCAGTCCATTCTAAACGAGATCAGTCCTGGGTGTTCTTTGGAAGGAATGATGCTAAAGCTGAAACTCTAATACTTTAGCCACCTCATGCAAAGAGTTGACTCATTGGAAAAGACTCTGATGCTGGGAGGGATTGGGGGCAGGAGGAGAAGGGGACGACAGAGGATGAGATGGCTGGATGGCATCACTGACTCGATGGACGTGAGTCTGAGTGAACTCTGGGAGTTGGTGATGGACAGGGAGGCCTGGCGTGCTGCGATTCATGCGGTCGCAAAGAGTCAGACACTACTGAGCGACTGAACTGAACAGAGGCTTATGTGGATAACTGCTTAATTTCTGCTCTACTTTTTCAAAAAAATGAAAATTAATCTATGTTACTGGTTTTGCATCTCACTACTAGTCTGAATAACTCAGCTCAGAAATCACCTGCTGGATTAAGGAAATCTTAAAATATATTGTTATATTTATAGTTAATAGAGTTATATCAGAATAGTTCCACTCTTTTTTGTTACTCCACTTGAATCAAGTACAGTGCACATGTAAAGCTGAAATTGAACATATTTGATAAAAACTTGAATAATAGTGATATTATTTAAGTCTGATTTCAATTATTTGTGATTCAGATAGATTGCTAGAGTCTTTCTTTTCTGGTCCCTAATAGATATATAAAATGATGCACACAAGACACGCGTGAGTTCCTGCGTCTGACATGTGAAGTGGTATGCTAGATGGTCTACCAGGATCCTTGTAAATAGTTTTTTAAGAGAGTTCTTTCTCAAAGCCTCCGGGAGGATAGAAGCTTAAACTGCAACAAACAGAGAGATTTAAATTAGTTATGAAGATAAATGCCTAGATGAGAGAATGATTTAACATGGAAATGGGGTTTTTGAAGCGTCATCTTTTCTGATTTAAATAACGCTATTCCAGAGGCTGATTTATTCTGTTCCTCAGTCTCTAACCCACCCCTTTTGAGTCCTCCAAACACTAATCCAGCTCATTCACTCACTTTCTGGATGCCATCAGCATATCCTATTCCATCTTTTTATATAAACAAGAAGCTTTGTTTTAGACCCACTAGAAGTGTTAATTGCTCAGTCGTGTCTGACTCTTTGTGACTCCATGGACTGTAGCCCACCAGACTCCTCTGTCCGTGTGATTCTCCAGGCAAGAATACTGGAGTGGGTTGCCATTTCCTTCTCCAGGGGACCTTCCCGACCCAGGGATCAAATCCAGGTCTCTTGCATTGCAGACAGATTCTTCATAGTCTGAATTAGCAGGGAAGGCCATTTTTAAATAAAGGAGCGGTTCAAAACTCTGGTTTCCATTTCTGGCACGAGAATGTGCTTGAGAACTTTTGGAACACATTCCTGTAATGGCTTAAGACCAAAGTCTGACAATTACACAGTCAGCCAGTGTCTTAGGGTCCCTCCCACCCAGGTAATCCCTGGCCTGTGTTTTCATTTGTTTGATTTTTTTTTTCTGTTTTTTTTTTTTTTAAGCAAAAGACCTCAAAAGAGGAAAGACCCTTCCGTTGTCTAGATTCATGTAATTTTGCCATCTGGTGGGTTTCCACCATAATTGCAACCATTAGATGCATTTACTAGTGGACAGAGGTAGAAAATTTCACGATACACTTTGAAAGAGGAAGTCTTGCAATTTGATGAAAGGGAGGGAGAAATATATATTTATCTATCCCTGCTAAATCTACTTGCTTTCAACTATATAAGGAACTTAAGAACACCTAAGGAGAATCCTAGTTAATGTTGACAGCATATGTTTGATTCCAAGAGTCCAAAAGTAAGTCTTAAAAACTGAAGCAAATAGATGTCACCATATAACTAGATGCTACATAGACATTTATGTGTGACGTTGTGTGTGTGTATGTGCATAATGGATATTTCTGCATCAGGAAAACCTAGCTTGAGAAACTGTTCTGGGGCAAAGTGAATAATGAGCATAACCACGAATATCTCCTTTTGGATCCAAAAATGAATATTCATGTCAGAATCCTTACAACCTGGTCTACGACTCTGCGATATTTAGTAAGACAGCAACATTAGCTATTTCTCAGCAGGGGCTCTCGAAAAGCCTAAGTTATAGTTAAAAAGGAAGCTTAGCTAGCCTGGGCCCATGCTTTAGAAATTCATGGATTAAAAGCAGTCTTTTATTTCACCTTATTAACTGCTGTGTAATGTCATAGAAATAGCCTCAACCATTTGAATCCAGTAAATTAGAAATCCCTATTATCTCCTGGTGTCTTATAGTTTTAAGTTTCTGTTCATGGGGCTTAATGACTATTTACAGAGTGAAAAATGCAGCTTTGAAGCCTGAGATGCCTGTGGGCTGCTTAAAAATGTTTCCTCCTTTTAACCTGTGAAGAATTGCTCGTTAAACAGGGGCCATCCCTCACACCACCTGTAGTGCCTAAAATGCCACCATTTTCAGTTTAAAACATTTAGTTTATCCAGGAGGAGGTAGTGTGTGTTTGTCTTAGAGGCAGGGAGGGGACAGAAGAATAGTGCAGGGAGGGAAAGGCAGACCATTAAAGATCAACATGCTAATTTGTTCTTGAATCTGAAGATGAGTGGTTATGGCTGTGACATGCCCCAGAGTGTGAGACTGCGGATGGTTCCCCTCATTTGTTTGCTTGCGTATTGCTACCTACATGGGCTACTGTTGGTTTTTACCTCTGAAAAATACTTTATGCCTGAATTACATTTCTCATTGTTAATGTTTGGTTCCAAGAAATACATATTTTCCTTTGCTTAAGAGAATGATTTTTAAGAGGGGCAAGTGACAAGTGAATGCTGGGTTGTGCCTAAGTGTCTGTCTTTGACATTTCCCTCTGAATTAACATGTTAGTCTGTTCTACCGACTCCAGAGACACTTAACGCTCATTTTCCAGGCCAGTGCTTGTGGCCCACAGGATGAATGCTCTAGTGAATGTACTATGTGTCTCTGTGGAATTAATAATCATTTTCCCTTTATTTTTCAACTTTGGCTTATATCCCAAGATCAGTTTTTATTTATCTGTGCCGTATATATATGTACCTTGTCTGCTCAAGACACCTGCCACCTTCTAAGACCAACAGAGCAGTTTTTGAGAAAATACCTCTGCCTCATCCTCTGCCTTTAACCCAACCATGGTGAACAAAAACTCCCTCCAGTATTCTTGCCTGGGAAATCCCATGGACAGAGGAGCCTGGGGGGCTGCAGTCCATGGGGTCACTAAGAGTCGGACACGACTGAATTGACTTAGCAGTGGCGGCAGCAGCATGGTGAACAAAATGGCGGCCCCTGTGTTCCGACAGTCTCCCATGTTTGGCTGTACTTGATGGTGTGAAGGTAAGCGCTTGATACGATAAGGCCAATCATAGCTGATCCCAGGAATGTCTGAACTTGGCAAGATGGAGAGAATATAAATCAGCCCCTCTCTGGTGATGGCCACTGTGGGGAGTCTTGCTTGGGAACTGTCGGCCGCTGTGTTCTCTAGCGCCTGAAGAAAACCAGTGTGCAGAAAGACAATTTGTGGCTGATATCTCAAAAAAGCAGAGTCGAGAATTTTTCAGGACTTCAGTGGATCTTGAGATAACTAACTTCCCTGCTGTTACAAAATACAACTCCAATATATTTCATCTATAGCCTTCAAATATATTTTTGAATATATTACAAAATAGACTGTTACAAAATACACCTCCCGTGTATTTCATCTAAAGCTTTCAAATATGTTTTTTTTTTCCCTGTAATGATTTGAGTTAATATCATCTGGAGCTGAGGGTCCCAGCTGACCGAGTTCTCCCCAAGTATAGTGTTTCTACAACAGCGGTTTTCTACATGCATACATTGCACAGAAGTCTCTCCAAGTCTGTGGCTTCTGACCATCGAAGTGTGGTCCTCTTTCTTTCTCCCATGAAGGCTAAAGAAGACATAAGAAAGTTGGCATAAGAGTACTGGGAAAGCAGAAAGGAGGCTTTCCAGGTGGCATTAGTGGTACAGAACCCATCTGCCAATGCAGGAGATTTAAAGAGATGTGAGTTTGATCCCTGGGTCGGGAAGATTCCCTGGAGGAGAAAATGGCAACCCACTCCAGTATCCTTGCCTGGAGAATCCCTTGGACAGAAGAGCTTGGCGAGCTACAGTCCATAGGGTCAGACATGACTGAAGCGACGCACGCACTCACATAAACCCAGTTTGAGGGACATTGTTGTTAAGTCACTAACTAATGTCTGACCCTTTGCCACCCTATGGACTGCAGGCACCAGGCTTCCCCTGTCCTTCACTATCTCCCAGAGTGTGCAGTGGACAGAGTGAGTTTCCTTTGGCCTTCCCGAAGCCTAACTGTGCTGTGATAATCAGTCCTAGGGTTCCTTTCAGAACCTCTTGCCTTAAACCTACTTAAGAATGCAGCTTATTTCTCAGAATGCTTCTGTGTGTTCATTACCTTTAATTATTGAAATTTTATTTCTGTTTGCTAAGTAGGTTTAAGCATAAGCCTGACCAGGATTTGGCTTCTCATTTGTCAGAAATGCCACCCGGCTCAGGGAGATTCAGGATAATTCCTCTTGTTGAATGGCTCTGGTAGAATCAAGATGTAGACTCAGAGTGAAGCTGTGCAAGTTTTTTATTTGTTTGTATTGAAGCAAATTAAGCTCAAATTACTCACCTTAACATTTACTACTAAATACTGTGATGGCATTGTTATTGGTGACAACTTAATACCTTTCCAAGGAAAGATTGTATTAGAAAAAAAGGGGAGTTGACTTCCTCAATATGAACTACTCAGTTAGTGACAAAATGTATTCTTTAATTAGGAAAAAAATGCAAGAAAGTAGTCCTGAGAGTCCTGTGCAGTGAAGGAACTGACCATCCCTAGGAATTTATAAGAAAGTCTCTTTAGAGAAACCATTGTAGAAACCAACGGACCAGGTGAAAGAAGTGCATTTGGAATATGTTTCTCCACTCAGCAAAGGTTGCCCCAAGCTCGTGTTTCTCACCAGCTGCTTGACTAGTTCTTCTAAGAGCCTCTTCAAGGGAGCCCCAGGCTTTTAAAGGACAGGAGACCTTGATGTCAACAGATTCGTCACAGTGAGATTTCTTCCCCCAACTATTCTGATAGTTGCAGTCCATTTTCTCTCTGAAATTGTTAGCCAACTCAGGTTTGGCTGCTCACTGCTCAAAAGCCAGTACTTGAGAGGTCAGCGTTGGTAGGAAAGACCAACCAAGCTTGCTTATTTAAGAGGCTGACAACCTGGGGGGAAAGTACACTCATATCCCAAAACCAACTCGCAGGTGCCAATCAGGGGGCAGGGACTTTTAAGGAGGGGGTGGGGCTCAAGGGTCGCACAGGAGGAGGGAGGGGGCTATGTGCAGAATAAAACAGTCACCTCTGACAGTCGTCTTGATGTTGGTTGTGTGGTGGTCTGATCAGCCTCATCTTGTTTGTTTTAAGTCCAGTTAATCTTTAATTCCAGAGTCAGTTTGTTCTCCTTTCTTTGTGCCCAGTTTCTAAAATTGTGTAAAATGGAATAACTTGTATCATGGCTATAGTCTGGTCATCAGTCAGTTAACTTCTTCCACCTAGTGGGAGTTTTAGTATCTGCAAAACATCTCAAAGGACATGGCTCAGAATATTATCTGCAGCATTTGAGAAGCAACTAAAGGTCCTTGACTTAGATTAATGGCTAAACTATTACTACTATTGTTTTGTGTTGTCCGACAACTTTCGTTTGCTTCTGCCTTGTCTTCTCTGATTAAATTCATTCTTTGACTAAAGTTTTTTTGACAGACAAGGGGCAGGCAGCAGACATGAATTGGGGGGTGGGGGCCTGTCCTTGTAACATCTCTAGGATCCTGCTTGGCTACAAAATCCCTTATTTCTATAACTGTCACATCTGTATGCAGCTATGTAGACTTTAAAGTCACTGCTCTAAGATCACTTTTTTAGTTGCTCAGTCATGTCCGACTCTTTGTGACCCCATAGGCTTCTCTGGCATAGTCAGTAAAGCAGAAATAGATATTTTTCTGGAACTCTCTTGCTTTTTCGATGATCCAGTAGATGTTGGCAATTTGATCTCTGGTTCCTCTGCCTTTTCTAAAACCAGCTTGAACATTTGGAAGTTCACGATTCACATACTGCTGAAGCCTGGCTTGGAGAATTTTGAGTATTACTTTACTAGCGTGTGAGATGAGTGCAATTGTGCGGTAGTTTATATGCAGGTCAGGAGGCAACCGTTAGAACTGGACATGGAACAACAGACTGGTTCCAAATAGGAAAAGGAGTACATCAAGGCTATATATTGTCACCCTGCTTATTTAACTTATATGCAGAGTATATCATGAGAAACACTGGGCTGGAAGAAGCACAAGCTGGAATCAAGATTGCCGGGAGAAATATCAATCACCTCAGATATGCAGATGACACCACCCTTATGGCAGAAAGTGAAGAGGAACTCAAAAGCCTCTTGATGAGAGTGAAAGTGGAGAGTGAAAAAGTTGGCTTAAAGCTCAACATTCAGAAAACGAAGATCATGGCATCCAGTCCCATCACTTCATGGGAAATAGATGGGGAAACAGTGGAAACAGTGTCAGACTTTATTTTTTTGGGCTCCAAAATCACTGCAGATGTTGACTGCAGCCATGAAATTAAAAGACGCTTACTCCTTGGAAGGAAAGTTATGACCAACCTAGATAGCATATTCAAAAGCGGAGACATTACTTTGCCAACAAAGTTTCGTCTAGTCAAGGCTATGGTTTTTCTTGTGGTCATGTATGGATGTGAGAGTTGGACTGTGAAGAAGGCTGAGCGCCCAAGAATTGATGCTTTTGAACTGTGGTGTTGGAGAAGACTCTTGAGAGTCCCTTGGACTGCAAGGAGATCCAACCAGTCCATTCTGAAGGAGATCAGCCCTGGGATTTCTTTGGAAGGAATGATGCTAAAGCTGAAACTCCAGGACTTTGGCCACCTCATGTGAAGAGTTGACTCATTGGAAAAGACTCTGATGCTGGGAGGGATTGGGGGCAGGAGGAGAAGGGGACGACAGAGGATGAGATGGCTGGATGGCATCACCGACTCGATGGACCTGAGTTTGAGTGAACTCTGGGAGTTGGTGATGGACAGGGAGGCCTGGCATGCTGCAATTCATGGGGTTGCAAAGAGTCGGACACAACTGAGTGACTGAACTGAGGCTTCTTTGTCCATGGAATTTTCCAGGCAAGAATACTGGTGTGGGTAGCCATTCCCTCCTTCAGGGTATCTTCCTGACCCAGAGATTGAACCCAGGTCTCTGGCATTTCAGGTGGTTTTTTTACCATTAAATATTGATTAATTTAAACAAAATTTATTTATGTTGCTCTGGTGTAATAATAAATAGAATTTTCTTCCACTCTCAAAATTATCCTGGTTTGGGTGTATGGGCTAAATGTAGGGTGTAGCAGCTATTTACTGAATCATGCAAATTTCTCTTTCTTTCAAGCTGGCATTGTTGATAGCATGGTTAAGTAGACTGATAAGAGATGTTATCCTTCCCACTAAATCTGAGTGTTAGTCAGATGTGTCTGACTCTTTGCGACCCCATGGACTATATAGCCTGCTGGGTTCCTCTGTTCATGGGCTTTTCCAGGCAAAAATACTGGAGTAGGTAGCCATGTCCTTCTCCAGGGGATCTTCTTGACCTTGGGATTGAACCCAGGTCTCTTGCATTGCAGGTAGATTCTTTACCATCAGAGCCACCAGGAAAGCCCCTAATTTAAATAACATTTAATGGGAAGGATTCTTGTCTCCTATCAGCCTACTTAACCATGCTATCAGCAATGCCACCTTGAAATAAGGAGAAATTTGCTTCATTCAGTAAATAGCTGCCACATCTACATTTAGCACCCAAATCAGGATAATTTTGAGAATGGAAGAAAATGCTATTTATTATTACACTGGAGCAACAGGTATAAATTTAAAATTTTCTTAGGAAATCAGAACATATGTTTTCTCAAGCTCCGATTATGATTCTGTTTACAGTTCTAATTGGATATGGAGGTGGGGTAGGCATGTCTTGGGCTACCCATCCCGTTCACATTTTGTTCTCTGAAAACTTTCATTTTTGATCCTGTTCTGTGGTTTTTTCCTTGGAAAATCTGGAGCCACAAGCCCTGTCATTTCCAGTCAAAACTACAAGTAGAGGTGACTGAACTTAGGGTGGATTTGGACCCAAGATGGGTCAGTCAAGTGGTGTTTTTACTAAGCAGTTTAAAACTGGGATTCAGAGAGCCTGGTTAGAGTCTACTGGGTTTTAAACCGAAAGATCATGGAAAGCAAGACTATCATGACATGTGAATGCAGACACAGAGAATATTGCTTTGCTGAAGAAGGAAAGGAGGCAGACATGTGGAGGTAGACAGAGTGATGATTACATCTTTTCCAGAAAGAACAAATGGAGGCCAAGACTGAGTGGGCTTCTGACTCCTTTCTGCTTCCGGGTTTCAAGATGTACCTGGGATCCACAATGGATTCAAATATTTATATAACAAAATCTTCCTTTTGCTTACAATGGTTTGAGTGTGTTTCCTTTGCTTGTAACTCAATATTCCCTGAGACAGGCAAATATTTGCTTAAGAAGCTCTCTTTCTAATGTATCACCTATGAATTCCAAAAACAGTTGACTCAGTCTTGGTCTCTGTAATGAATTATAATGTAAGAAAATTAAAATTAACTATTAAAAGAAAATATGCTTTAGTTTCTTTATGGTCTCTAAAGACCAATTAAAATACAGCTTACTTTTGAATTGACATACTATTAGCCTTAATGGAAGAAGCAGTAAGTAAGTAGTCACTCAGTCGTGTCCAACTCTTTGCGACCCCATGGACTGTAGCCTACCAGGCTCCTCTGTCCATGGGATTTCCCAGGCAAGAGTACTGGAGTGGGCTGCCATTTACTTCTCCAGGGGATCTTCCCGACTCAGGGATCAAACCCGGGTCTCCTGCATTGCAGGCAGACGCTTTACCCTCTGAGCCACCAGGGAAGCCCCGGAAGAAGCAGTAGCAGCAATCTAATTTTCTCCTTGTTCCACCTTGCTTCAGAGGTTAGCTGGTGTTTGCCTTCAACAGAGAAGAAATACTCAGGAAGTGGCAAGGCAGTTGGCATATTCTTCCTACTTCTCTGGCCACTTATTATTTTTTCAAACCTAAATTGTCTGTTCCAGGTTTATCAAATCCCTTAAGATATGCGACAGTTGGAAACTTTCAAGAAGCTGCAGTTGCAATGTTCAAATAGGCTAAGTTCTCAAGAACTGAGTAAAAAGTGAAAGAGCGTGAAAAAGTCCAGTTGCCAAATTCTCCAGAAGAGTGAAAAGTGCACACATGAAGGAAAATGCACGTATTTACATAGATAGAGACCATTTAGTACTAGAGAGACAGTCTGAATTCAGAGCGCTGCTCACTTGGTGGGCCCACAGGGAAGAGATGAGTTTTGTCAGACATTTAATAAAAGCACTGTAACACACTCTCATTCTTGGTAGGGTGTCTTGCTATAGTTAGAAACAAACAGAATCAGTAGTGTTGATTTAAAAAATGTAGTGTTGATTTTTTAAAAATCAACAACTTTGTTATTGTTTAATCATTACTGTTAACTTTTGGCATCAACCTCATCATTAAGGGAATTAAATTATTTGTCAATATTGAATGTGATCCTGACTTAATGAAGACTAGTGTGTCTGTCGGAGAAGGCAATGGCACCCCACTCCAGCACTCTTGCCTGGAAAATTCCATGGACAGAGGAGCCTGGTAGGCTGCAGTCCATGGGGTCGCTAGGAGTCGGACATGCCTGAGTATGTCTGTGGCTATAGGTCAACTGATATTGTTTATTACATTACAATTACAAACTATGTGCGTGCTCAGTTGCTTCAGTCATGTCCGACTCTTTGTGACCCCATGGGCTGTAGCCCTCCAGGCGCCTCTGTCCATGGGATTCTCCAGGAAGAATACTGGAGTGGGTTGCCATGCCCTCCTCCTCCAACTGCACAGTTATACAAATTATACCACACAGTAATTAATTTGTCCACGTGTATTACCAGAGAGAATTAAGTAGTGGAATCTGATATTAAGCTTCAGTATTTTGGTCAAATCAGAGGTATACGACAGTCTTATGGTTATTATATTTGTGTATGAGGTTGACATCTCCTGAAGCATACGCTGACATAATTTTGGGTAAAAAAACCAATGTCTCATCAATCTTCATGAGGTCATATTCTCCCATATTTAGAGGAACGTGTGGGTATATTGGATTCAGAAACACTGAACTTCATAGACTTAAATATACAACAGATTTCAGCAAATCAATAATTTCTAAATTTTTTATAATATATGCTAAATTAATGGTTTGATAAACTGCAAGCCGCAGGTTTTGCAATGAACTGGACTAACCTTATAAGCTGGATTTTTAAGTGTTGAGTTTCAAAAAGGATATTGGATCCATCAAGGGTCAATCAGAGAAACAGAATTATTGGGAGATGTATATTAAGGGATTTATTGTAAGGAGTTGGCTTGCATGGTTGTGGAGCTGGCTGGGCAGATTTGAAATTTGTAAGTTAAGCTGTTAGGAAGAACAGGCTGGAATTCTCAGACACAGACTGAAGCTGCTGTCCATAAGCAGAATTTCTTCCTCTTCTGGGAAACCTTGGCTCAGATTTTGAGACCTTTTAGTTGACTGAATCAGGCTGACCCTTCAAGTTAATTGATTACAGTATGATCCAACTACAGAATACCTTCACAGGAACCCCTAGATTCATATTTGACTGACTGACTGGGGTCTGTAGCCTTGCCAGGTTGGCACAGCAAAAAGACCATCCCAGATTGCTAGATAGTGGACCAGTCTGTAAGGTGCATCTCTCTTTTTTCTGTTCAGCAGCAGCGCCTTCCTCTACTCTTTCAGCTTATAGATCCATTCCTCTGTATCATTTCGTCTACTGTTGATTCCTTCTAGTGTATTTTCCATTTTAGTAATTGCATTCTTCATCTGTGGTTGTTTTTCACATTTTCTGACTCTGTTGGAAACTTCTAATGTCTCACTCATTGCACACATTCTCCTTTCCAGTTCTTTGATCAAATTTATGATTATTACTCTGATCTCTTTCTTGGCTAGATTGCCTGTCTCCACTCCACTTAGATCTTTTTCTGGGGTTTTATCTCATTCCTTCATCTGAAACACGTTTCTCTGTCTCTTTTTGACTTAAGTTGCTGTTGGGATTTTTATGTATGTGATAGATTGGTTGCCTTTCTTGACCTTGAAGAAGTGGCCTTCTATAGAAGATGTTCTGTGTGCTCTGGTAGCAAACTCCCCTCTGGTCACCCAAACTATACGCTCTAGGGATTCCCCCAAAGAGGGCTGCGTGGGTCCTTCTGTAGAGTCTGGGCTATGTGGGTGGTCTGATAGATGGGGTTGACCTCTGGTCCAGTTGGTTGCCAGGCCCTGACTTGTGTGGGTGCTGCTGGTTAGCAGGGTCTGGTCACCAGGTGGCTGATGGCCAAACCCCAGAGGTCATGGGGCTAGTACTTGCTCACTCCTGGGTGGAGTCAGGGTTCAGAAGACTCTAGGACTGTTTCCTCCTACTCGTGGGTGAAGCCGGGTCCAGAGATTAGCCCTGAACTACTGGCAGGCAGAGCCAGATCCTGGAATCTAGCTGTGGGGCTCAGAGATCCCAGAGCTGAGACTGTTTACTTCAGATTGGACTTGAACCCATGTATGGGAACTTGGGCCCAGCCAAAACTCAGTCTTCCAACTGTGATCACATCCCTGTTTTCAGGACCTAATGACACTCAAGTTCTTGATGTCTCATTGCAGACAGAAGTTGGTGAGAAACAAAGTGATAGGTAAGAAGTGGATTTATTTAGAGAGAAACACACTCCACAGAGTCTGGGCCATCTTAGAAGGCACGAGTAGCCTTGGGGACAACACACTCCACAGACAAAGAGTGTGGGCTGTGGCAAAGGGCCAGTGGGGTCTCAAAATGTGGTGTGGTTAGCCTTTAGAGGCTGGGTAATTTCACAGGCTAATGAGCAGGAGGATTATTCCAACTGTTTTGGGGAAGGGGTGGCGATTTCCAGGAATTGGGCCACCATCCACTTTTTGGTCTTTGATGGTCAGCCTTGGAACTGGCACGGTGCCTCTGGGTGTGTCGTTTAGCTTGCTGATGTGTTACAATGAGTGTATACTGAGAATCAAGGTCTCCTTGAAGTTGACTTGTCTGTCTTCTTGGACCAGTTTAGGTTGCGTCCTTGGGCCATGTCATTCTTTCAAAAGTTGTGCCCTACCCTCTTCCCAATGGCTTCTGGGGAGGCCTTACAGATAGCTGTGAAAAGAAGAGAAGCGAAAAGCAAAGGAGAAAAGGAAACATATAAACATCTGAATGCAGAGTTCCAAAGAATAGCAAGAAGAGATAAGAAAGCCTTCTTCAGCGATCAGTGCAAAGAAATAGAGGAAAATAACGGAATGGGAAAGACTAGAGATCTCTTCAAGAAAATCAGAGATACCAAAGGAACATTTCATGCAAAGATGGGCTCGATAAAGGACAGAAATGGTATGGACCTAACAGAAGCAGAAGATATTAAGAAGAGATGGCAAGAATACACAGAAGACCTGTACAAAAAAGATCTTCACGACCCAGATAATCACGATGGTGTGATCACTGACCTAGAGCCAGACCTCCTGAAATGTGAAGTCAAGTGGGCCTTAGAAAGCATCACTATGAACAAAGCTAGTGGAGGGGATGGAATTCCAGTTGAGCTATTCCAAATCCTGCAAGATGATGCTGTGAAAGTGCTGCACTCAATATGCCAGCAAATTTGGAAAACTCAGCAGTGGCCACAGGACTGGAAAAGGTCACTTTTCATTCCAATCCCAAAGAAAGGCAATGCCAAAGAATGCTCAAACTACCGCACAATTGCACTCATCTCACAGGCTAGTAAAGTAATGCTCAAAACTCCCCAAGCCAGGCTTCAGCAATATGTGAACCATGAACTTCCTGATGTTCAAGCTGGTTTTAGAAAAGGCAGAGGAACCAGAGATCAAATTGCCAACATCCAATGGATCATAGAAAAAGCAAGAGAGTTCCAGAAAAACATCAATTTCTGCCTTATTGACCATGCCAAAGCCTTTGACTGTGTGGATCACAATAAACTGTGGAAAATTCTGAAAGAGATGGGAATACCAGACCACCTGATCTTCCTCTTGAGAAATTTGTATGCAGGTCAGGAAGCAACAGTTAAAACTGGACATGGAACAACAGACTAGTTCCAAATAGGAAAAGGAGTACGTCAAGCCTGTATATTGTCACCCTGTTTATTTAACTTATATGCAGAGTACATCACGAGAAACGCTGGACTGGAAGAAACGCAAGCTGGAATCAAGATTGCCGGGAGAAATATCAATCACCTCAGCTATGCAGATGACACCACCCTTATGGCAGAAAGTGAAGAGGAACTCAAAAGCCTCTTGATGAAAGTGAAAGTGGAGAGTGAAAAAGTTGGCTTAAAGCTCAACATTCAGAAAACGAAGATCATGGCATCCAGTCCCATCACTTCATGGGAAATAGATGGGGAAACAGTGGAAACAGTGTCAGACTTTATTTTTTTGGGCTCCAAAATCACTGCAGATGTTGACTGCAGCCATGAAATTAAAAGACGCTTACTCCTTGGAAGGAAAGTTATGACCAACCTAGATAGCATATTCAAAAGCAGAGACATTACTTTGCCAACAAAGTTTCGTCTAGTCAAGGCTATGGTTTTTCTTGTGGTCATGTATGGATGTGAGAGTTGGACTGTGAAGAAGGCTGAGCGCCCAAGAATTGATGCTTTTGAACTGTGGTTTTGGAGAAGACTCTTGAGAGTCCCTTGGACTGCAAGGAGATCCAACCAGTCCATTCTGAAGGAGATCAGCCCTGGGATTTCTTTGGAAGGAATGATGCTAAAGCTGAAACTCCAGGACTTTGGCCACCTCATGCGAAGAGTTGACTCATTGGAAAAGACTCTGATGCTGGGAGGGATTGGGGGCAGGAGGAGAAGGGAACGACAGAGGATGAGATGGCTAGATGGCATCACTGACTCGGTGGACGTGAGTCTGGGTGAACTCCGGGAGTTGGAGATGGACAGGGAGACCTGGCGTGCTGTGATTCATGGGGTTGCAAAGAGTCGGACACAACTGAGCGACTGATCTGATCTGACCCTCTACTGTCCTGTTTCATAGCTGCTGTCATATCACTGGCAGAGGTAGGGAGGGGGGCGGTGATTTCTGGCACAGTTGGGTATGGGACCTGAGGAATCCCAAAGCTAGCATTGCTCTGCTAATAGGCAGGGCTGGGGACCAGTTGGTCCCAGGGCAGGATCTGACCTTGCTGTGGGGTGTGGAATTGTGGTTTTCTTCATTCTGGCATCGGTCTCCTGGTAGGTGAGGCTGGTCTGGAGGCTGGGACAGGCTCTTGGAAGGGTGGGGCAGTGCCTGCCCACCTTGGTGGGTGGAGCTGGGTCTTTGCCCTGTGGTGAGCAGGGCTGTCTAGAGGTGGCTGTGGGCTCAGGAAGCCTTTAGGCATTCTGGCTGTTGAGTTGTTTGGTGTGAGGCATCCCTCCAGAGCTTACAGGCTGTTGGGCAGGGCCAGGTCTTGGTGCTGATGAGCTGATGGCAGGTCCAACACTGGCTTCAGGCTTCTGCAAAGTAGAAGGAGCTGCCACCAGTGTCTCCATCCCAGGGTGAGCTGCAGCCCCCTTCCCCACACCCCTGATTCTCTGGGAGACTCTTCCAGAACATCAAGTAGGTCTGGCACAGGCTTTTATCAAATTACTGCTTTTGCCCTTGGTTCTGCACCTGGGGGCTTCCCCAGTGGCTCATTGGTAAAGAATCCACCTGCAATGCAAGAGCCACAGGAGATAATGATTTGATTCCTGGGTGGGGAAGATCCCCTAGAGGAGGGTTTGGCAATCCACTCCGGTATTCTTGCCTAGAGAATCCCAGGGAGAGAGAAGCCTGGTGGGCTAAGGTCCATGGGATTGCAAAGAGTTGGACATGACTGAGAAACTGGGACCCATAGTCCATAGGGTCCCAAAGAGCTGGACACGATTTAAGTGACTGAGCACTCATGCACTCCAGACACGTGAGATTTTGTGTGTGCTCTTTATGAGTGAAGACTTTATTTCCCCTAGTCCTGTGGGGCTCCTGAAATGAAGCCCAGCTAGTCTGCAAAGGCAAAAGCTAATATCAGGGCTCATCTTCCCAGTGCTGGACCCCCAGGACTGGGGAGCCTGATATAGGGTTCAGAACTCTTACTGCTGTGGGAGAACCTTTGCACTGTTCTCCTATTTTTTGGGCATCCACTTGGGGGTATGGGACTTGATTATATCGAGGGTCTACCTCTCATGGTGGCTAGATGGAAGAATTTGCCTGCAATGCAGGACACCTGGGTTCAGTCCCTGGGTTGGGAAGATCCCTTGGGGAAGGGAATGGCTGGCTAACCACTCCTGTATTCTTATCTGGAGAATTCCATGGACAGAGGAGCCTGGTGGTATACAGTCCATGGGATTGCAAAGGGTCGGACATGACTGAGCAACTACCACGTTTTCCACTTTCCACCTCTTGTACCTGTCTCACTGTGGTTCCTTCTTTATGTCTTTAGTTGTAGACGATCTTTTCTGGGAGGTTTTTGTCATTTTCATAGATGACTGTTCTTTTGGCAGTTGTGGTTTTGCTGGGTTCATAAGAGGAGGTTAGCTGAGGCTCTTTCTGCTCTGCCATCTTGGCCTAACCCAACCCATAAGGTAAATCTCAGGTGTAATCTTACATTCCTCAGTGATGTACAAAATCTGATTTACTCCTTCATGAATCAAACACTTGGCAATTCCAAGAGATCAAGTTGAGAGGCCTTATCAATTCGGCTCTTTACGGAGTTTGTAAAAAAAAAATGCCATGTAGGTGGTAGAGAAGACATTTTAAGAGAACCTTGATCTCCGCTTCAAAAAAAAAAAAAAAATCCTGCTTTGTCTTTTTTGATTTGAAAAAATTCTTTATCTCAACAGTGATCTAACATCAGGCCACCATTATCCTACACAAATGTTCTATTTCATTGACATGATGATCTGAGGCTAGATCCCAGAATGCATTCTAACTACCACTTTTCTGAGTTTTAGAGACCTTGGAAGTTTTATTGAAGTATGTCAGAGGGGATTAATAAAAGCATTTTCTATTACATCACATTTAAACACAGAGAGTTATGATGGGAGAGTAAACTACTCATGATAAGTAACACATGCTATCACTTTAGTCTGAATTTACTATGCTGGTTTTCTAATAGGTTTATCATAGGTTAATGTTTCATTGGCCAAGAGCAGATATACTATGTATCTGCTTGTATATATTTTTGTATACTATAGATACAAAAAGATGGCATTTCTTTCTAGTGCAAATAAATGTTATTCATTTCAGACATTTTTCATGTAGCCAAATGACATGAGTTTCTTTGAGTAAATCAGGTCAGCAGATAAAGATGACAGCAAGCTAGTCCTTGATCAGAAATCCGACTGATTGTTACGTTAGAGTTTGTTCAGGTCTGGTTTCTCAGCCATTTCATGTATTATTTTTCTAATGATTTGAAAGCATAACATTTTCACTCTTAATCATGTAAATGCCTTGAAATATTTGTACAGTTACATAATTTCTTTCCTAGTTTAGAGCAAATATTAGAATGTTAGAAATGCTCAGTACCACTGCATGTCTGAAAAGGGCATCAGATTTCTGTTTTTGTTTTCTTCTCATTGCAAAATATATCACCATAAAACCAACAATTTGAGAGTAGAATTGGCCCCCATTTACTGAATACCTATTATTTGCCACTCATCATGCTGCTGCTAGGAACTCTATAATCATCTCTTCTCATCCTTTATAAATACTTCTGTATCATGATTTCTACTTTGGAGATGAGGATAGTAGGCTTAGGGAAGCTGAATGCCCAGGTTAAGATCAAACAGCTTCCTTCTATTGAAGTTGATATTTCAGTTGATGTCCGCTTGTTTCCAAACTCCAATTTTTCTCTACCATCCCATCTGTCAGTTTGTTATTTGATAATACATAAAATATGTAGTCCAAGGGAACAGTGATTCCCAAAGCATGCCACTTTAAGTAATCTTTTCCAGAAACTAGAAACTGTCCCATACATCTTATGCCGAAATATCAAGAACAGTCAGGAGTACCATGAGCCTCTATAATTCTGACTCTATATTTTGAAATTTGGACCCATTGGGTAATGGTATGGAGGATTTCATTTAAATTAGATAAAATTCACTTTTATGCTAAGAATACCTTTAAAATCAAATGATATCTAAGCAAATTAATTGTACAATTAAGATTGTAGGGCAAATGTTTAGCCTATTTTGTAGGACTGGCTGATTTTAAGCACTTAGAAGTACCATCAACATACAAGTAATTGCTGTGCTCCTTTGAAAGTGGTCTGCTTATTATCCATTCATTAAGCCAATCATCAAAGAATTCTGCTTGACAACAATTTGTTAACCTTCTTCAAGTTACTATATTTACTTAAAAGTCGTTAACCTGAGCTTTTTGAAAACATTTTATAACTGCTTTGGTTTCATACTAATCATGATTGTTTCCTTGAAGTGGTTCTAATCAGTAGAGTTTTTCTATATATAAAATATGCTTAGGTCATATGGCAGTGTTTTTTTTTTTCTCAGAAAAATCTTATTAGATATCAAGGTGGAACTAAATTGTTGGACTCCATTTGAAAATGACCAGTGGATAGATGTTTTGATTACTTTTACTAAGTGACCTAAGTATTTGTGGTTGTCATGGCCCCTAGAGACACAGGAGTACTTAAAGAAATCTTAACCAAATTAATGGTTATTATTTTGGGGTATTGTCATCACGATCAGGAAAACCAAAGTCTGAGTCATCTGAGAGATTCATACTGTGGCAGGTTACGCCCATCTCAAAAGTTTGGATTAACACTTAAAAGAACCTTAATTGCACATAAGAACCCTTTTACTTTAAGCTTAATTTTTTAAAACAATCTTTAAATGCTGTCTTGACATTTCTAAATAGCTGTACATTTCATTACACGGTATCAGAAAGAACGGGGGCATAAAGACACATGTAATTAGAAGAGAGAAGAGCAGTAAGAGAATATCTCCATCAATTAGGTAATATTTTTTCCCAGAAGACACATGTGATTCTCTTTATAATCTTTCGGTCTCCGTCCATAGTCAAGGAATGAGATCTCAATTAGATGAGCATGGTTCAAGACCTTTCTCATGCCCATACACTCCAAAATTATATGGATTCTATGCATTAACTTGTAGAAAGATGAAAATCATTTTGAGAAAATGCGACATGGCAGTAGCCCAGTTTAACAGGTAGGAAACCACGAGGTTTATTCTACTGCTTGATGTAAGTGTTGGGAAACAGAAACAGTGCCTTGTCAGAAGACTGCGGAAAGAAATTTTAACTATAGGATATTTAATGCGTTGTGGGCACAGCGGTCAGAATCGCTATTTAAATCTACTTTTTTTTCCTCTAATAAAATATACTACTTCCTGTTCCCTCTTAAACCAGTATTTCTATATAAGTATCTCCAGAAGTTCCTAGGTGTTCATTGGACTCGTGTACTCTATAGGACATTTAGTTGGTAATAATATCCTGCTTTGAATTGCACTACAATTAGATGGAAGAGAAATTGCTCTCTTGCACTATAGCTTCTATGCTTTTTGGTAACTGCAGTTGTCACTGAGTATCTCAACTTCATTTCCTAGGTAAATAACACTGAACTTGTTACTGCTAATTTGCTCTCAGCATCTATTAAGTATCCATATTGTGCATTTGTTTTTGACATGAGAGTTAAGGTTGGCTTCCTCTTATGTTTCAGAAATGTGTCAAGGGAAGATTAGCTCAGGGAAAATACCTGTCATGAGCCCTAGAGAAGATAGATGAGTGTGTACACCGACTAGAAACTTCTCAGCTATAGAACTATCTAAAAAAATGAACTCCAATCACCTGTCTATAAGTGAAAAACATTTTGTTTCAAGTCCATAAAACATCAAAAAAATTTAGTATACTGATTTTCTTTTTTTAAAAAAATTACATCAATTAACTGGCTTTCTGTCATTCTTAATTCCACTATTCCTAATTTGGTTATTATTCATCTTGAGAGAGGTGACAGCAATATTTTTTTCTTTTTGCAATTATGTAGATCTACACAAGTGATTATTCATTTGGGTACAGGTTTCCCTACTCTTCAGAATTTATTTTTTAAAAAGGTATAAGGGAACTTATATACCAGATTTTGAATAAAATTTCAGGGGATCATAAACCCACCTATCCCATGGAGGTGTCATTGTCTCTAAGCATGCATTCTGGGACTGTGTATAGTAGTTTTGAGACCTGTGATCTCATAGTTATCAGTTTTGCATTCCTCACAAAGTCTGGCATAAGTTGACTCAAATATTTGCAGAATTGATTCACATACAAGTAAAGTAGATTAATTTTTACTTGTACAATGTCAAGACCAATTATGTTAAAAAAAGATATTCTGATCCTTAAAATAGAGTCTAGAAATAGGCCTCCACATATGTGGTTGATTGATTTTTAACAAAAGTACCAAAGTTCTTTAATGAGGATAGTATAGCTATGCAATATATATTCAAAATATATGTACCCAGTATATCACCCGGGAAATTATAGGGCTGTTTGGAGCTCTGTGTCAGGAACTGGAGTCAAAGACCAACTATGAGAACCAAAGATTATCCTCATGCTTTTATCACTTAGGAACTTCCATGGGTCTCAGGAATGTGACAGGAACTGGGAGCAGAGAGCCATATATATATTTTCCATTACCTTAGGGACACAAAACAAATAAACAATAAGTAAAAAGCACTGATGAATTAGCCTTATCAAAAGTAAAAAATTCCTTTTTGAAATATACAGTTAAGAAACAAAAGTGAAAGCCACAGACTGGGAGAAATTATCCTAAATAGAGTATTTGTACTGAGAATGTATAAAGAACTTTTACAACTCAATAAAAAGAGAATCAGCAATCTAATCAAATAAATGAGTAAAAATTAAACAGAAGTTTCACAGAAGAAGATAATCCAAACAACACACAAATGATACTTAACCATCAAGAATGATAATCAAAACCAAAACTGCAGTGAAATATCATCACACGCCTGATGGAAAGGCTAAAATTAAAAACAGAGTGACAACATCAAGTGTTGGCAAGTGTGGAACAACCAGAACGCTCATCCATTGCTAGTGGGAATATAAAATAGCACAGCTATTTTCGAAAACAGGTTGGTAGTTTGTGATACAGTTAAACATGTAAGAACCATAGAACTCATACACTCTTACATTCCTAGGTAATTGCCAAAGAAATGAAGATAAATATCCATGAAAAAACTTGTGTTCAAATGTTTACAGTTGTTTTATTCATGATAACCCAGACTATAAAGAATCCAAATGTTCATCAATAGATGAAGAGATTAGCAGATTATAGTATTTGCATTTCATGGAATTCTCAGAAATAAAAAGGAACACACTACGGATAAGGACCTCAAAATTGTGCTGAATGAAAGCTTGATGTAGAAAAGTACCTATTATGTGATTGCATTTATATATGATATGATATTCTAGAATAGATGAAGTTGAAGCTACAATACTTTGGTCACCTGATGCAAAGATCTGGCTCATTAGAAAAGACCCTGATGCTGGGAAAGATTGAAGGCAAAAGAAGAAGGGGGCAGCAGAGAATGATATGGTTAGATGGCATCATCGACCCAATGAACATGGAATTTGAACAAACTCTGAAAGACAGTGAAGGACAGGGCCCTGGTGTGCTGCAGAGCATAGGGTCACAAAGAGTTGGACACAACTGAGCAACTGAACGAGTCTGCACGTGGTCAGTCATGTCTGACTCTCTTGCGACCCCATGAACTGTAGCCCACCAGGCCCCTCTGTCCATGGGATTTTCCAGGTGAGAACACTGGAGTGGGTTGTCATTTCCTCCTCCGGGAGATCTTCACGACCCAGGGATCGAACCTGCATCTACCCTCATCTCCTGAATTGCAGGCCGATTCTTTACAGTTGAGCCATCAGGAAAACCCACTGAACAACAACAGTTCTAGAATAGACCTAGTGACAGAAATCAGCCAGAAGTTTTCTGAGGCTGAGTGTATGTATGGGACTAGGGAAGGGTAAAGGGGAACTTACCTTGTATTTTGATTGTGGTGGTGGCTACATGGTGTGTATATATATGTGTGTGTGTGTTTGTCAAAACTCATTGGATTGTACTTTTTAAATTGGTGTGTTTTATTTTATGCAATTATGTAAGTTTCCTAGTGCTGCCACTAGGTGGCTTAACAGAAAAGAGATATATCACAGTTCTGGAGGTTGGAAATCCCAAATCAAGGTTTTGGCAGGACTGTGCTCCCTCTGAAGATTCTAGGCTCTTCCTTGGCTCTTCTTAGCTTCTGGGTTTGCTGGCAATCCTTGGTGGTCCTTGACTAGTGGCAACATAACTCTGGTCTGCCTCCTTGACCTGGCCTGTTCTTCTCTGTAGCCAGATTTCCCTCTTCTTAAAAGGATACCAGCCACTGGATTAGGGCCCATCTCACTTCAGCTTCATTATACCTGCAAAGACCCTATTTCCAGATCAGGTCATGTACTGAGGTTCTGGGCAGACATAAATTTGGGGGAGAATATTTTTGAGATACTGTTCAACCTCAATCAGTCACATACCTCATCAAAGTTGATTAAAATAAGTAGGAAAAAAGATGAAAAGTGTTAGTCGCTCAGTCGTGTCTGACTTTTTGCAATCCCATGGACTGTAGCCCTCCAGGCTCCTCTGTCCATAGAATTCTCCAGGTAAGAATACTGGAGTGGGTTGCTGTTCCCTTCTCCAGGGATCTTCCTGATCCAGGAATTGAACCCAGGTCTCCTGCATTGCAGGCAAATTCTTTACCATCTGAGCCACCAGGGAAGGGGAAAAAAAAGATATTGTCTCGAAATGTTTTGTACTCTTGGAAAAGTCAATACATTTTCAGAATCTATCACTTCAGAATTCTAGCCGCCACCAGGGGTAGGTACCAACTTCCATAGTAGAAACAGTTTTCCCCCCTTAAGGCATACTTGTCAATTCTCAGATGAAAAATCATATTTGGATCGCTAATTACACTGCCCAATTAAGAGCAATAACTTGAACTGGCTTTCTAACACAGACCTTGTTTAATAATTGTCCCGGGGTAGTTTTTTGCGTTCATGTGTGCCTTGTTAGTACTTATGAATGACCACTCTGAATGGTACCCAGCAGACCTCCTGATCGCATCCCAACCCACAATGCAGAGGTAGTCAGAGTCACCGGGACACGCAGCAGCCACCTGCTTGGCTGAGGGAGCAGCAAGGAGACATAGCCAAAGAAAGGTCAAGTCGTGCTGTCGCAGCAAAGTTAACAGGGATTCTAACAGCCCCATGCTTCCCTGCTCTGCTTCCTTGCATTGGCTAAGGCCTCTCCCTTTGCAGACGTTAGATGTGACTCTGTAGAGAAGTTCTGCCGGAGAAATGTGGTGCATGTCCACGTAACAGATGGACAGAGGCCAGAACACAGCCATTCACATCCCACATTGCGGGCTACTTGTATGAAGGGCTAGGAGGGGGCCCATAAAGCTGGCAGATAAGAATGAGTCAGTGACTGCAAGAATGGCCGAAGTAGCTTTAATGATTTCATTTTCCTTAACTAAGGGTTAGGAGATGGGACTTCTGTGGACGAGCACCAGGTAGGAAAATGAAAGAGAAAGCTAAATATCAGTATGTGTGCTAAGTCACTCCAATTGTGTCAGACTCTTGTGGCCCCATGGACTGTGCCCAGCCAGGCTCCTCTGTTCATGGAATTCTCCAGGCAGGAATACTCGAGTGGGTTGCAATTCCCTTCTCCAGGGGCTCTTCCCGACCCAGGGATCGAACCAGTATAAATAAGTATAAAATGGTATATTGATAATAGTAATAACAAATCGATGATACATATAGCAATTTTTAAAAGACTTGTTTTTGATGTGTACCATTTTTAAAGTCTTTATTGAATTTGGTACAGTATTGCTCCTGATTTATGTTCTGGTTTTTTGGCTGCAAGGCACGCAGGATCTTAGCTTCCCAGTCTGGGATCAAACCTGCATCTGTAGATTGGAAGGCAAGGATCACTGGATCACCAAGGACGTCCCATAGCATTTGTAGCTTAGAAACTGTTTGGATTGTTTAAAGATATTCTTGCATAAATTCAAGAGGGGAGCAGGACTTACTGGCCACACTTTGTGGAGAAAGGAGGTGATTCATGACTTTCCCAAGCTAGTGAATGAAATATCTGAGACTCGAATGTCATGTTTCTGCTGTGCCTTTTGCTTCTGTGAATATTATTGCTAAGGCTATGGTAATATTCCTACTGCTTGAGCTGGCGCCTCACACAGAGGAGCTGTTCAAGAAGTATTTAAGTGAATGAGTGAGTCATCAGCAGTGTTGAAGATATTCTCTTTCCCTCTTTAACAAAACAGCATTCTGATACAGGAAACCCTGATGAAATAAACTGAGCTTTATTCACAGGTGGCATATGGATGAGGCTCATGGTGGAAGTTTAGCAAAAGCTTGTTATATGAATAAACAGACCTTTCTCAAGTATCCATCTTTTTAAGCAACACATTTAAAAGATTAAGGGTATATAATCAAAGCTGCCCTATATGTTATACTCTCCTCTTAAGTCAAGCCTAAGCACAGCCCTGAAAATCTTTGGAATTGGCAAATACTGACATTTCAGTGTTTGTTTCGGAGAAGGCAATGGCACCCCACTCCACTACTCTTGCCTGGAAAATCCCATGGACGGAGGAGGCTGGTGGGCTGCAGTCCATGGGGTTTCGAAGAGTCGGACATGACTGAGTGACTTCACTTTCCTTTTCACTTTCATGCATTGGAGAAGGAAATGGCAACCCAGTCCAGTGCTCTTGCCTGGAGAATCCCAGGGACGGGGGAGTCTGGTGGCCTGCCGTCTATGGGGTCGCACAGAGTTGGACACGACTGAAGTGACTTAGCAGCAGCAGCAGCAGCAGCAGCAGTGTTTGTCTCCTCTCCTAGGTGAAAGACAGCTATGTTGAACACAGAACTCATCTTATCATTCTCAGCTTACTTATAACACTCTCTGCGATGCCCCCTCTGACTCTGTGAAATCTGGCCCCAAACACAGCAAGAATTCCCTGGTGGCTTAGATGATAAAGAATCTGCCTGCAATGCACGAGACCCGGGTTCAATCCGTGGGTCGGGAAGATCCCCTGGAGAAGGGAATGGCAGCCCACTCCAGTATTCTTGCCTGGAAATTCCATGGACAGAGGAGCCATGTGGGCTACAGCCCATGGGGTGTCAAAGAATTGGACACGACTGAGTGACTAATACTAAACCCAGCAAACAGAAGCTTCATGAATTCAGGACAACGTCTGTTTCCAGTGATCAAGCATCCACAGAGAACACAGTGCATAATCAGGGATGAATTCCCGAAAGGATGCTACTGCGTGAAACTGCTCATGGCATCAGAATAGCGAACACAGCAATTTTGGCAGGAGCCTACAGGCCATGAATGGAAAGTTCTGAAATGAAACTGTTCCTCTGTTGGCACTTACCATTCAAATACTGAAGAAGAATTCATGAACACAAAGCATTCCATATATTTTTATATTTTATTTATATTTTATATTTTCAAGGTAAATGATGCTAATTTTGAAAGACAGTTGAACATTATTTTCACTCTGGGAAATAGCCAATGCCTGCAACATGGAAACTTACTGGAAAAACAAACAAAAGTCTTTAGGACAGATTTCTGTGGATGTGTTAAGACTCCAGTCACATTGATGGTGCAGAAAAACAAAAATTCTAAATAGCAACATTTCCATGTAGCTTTTTATATTACATGTGTAGTTCTACATATTGAAATATTCTTTTTTTTTTTTTTACAATTTTCTTCCCAATTATTTACATGATTAATTCTGGTATTTGAATGGTATAAATTAGTCTCTGATAGATAGAATGATGGGCTTTCCTGATGGCTCAGGTGGTAAAGAATCTGCTTGTAATGTAGGAGACCTGCATTCGATCTCTGGGTTGTAAAGATCCCCTGGAGAAGGCCATGGCTACCACTCCAGTATTCTTGCCTGGAGAATCCCATGGACAGAGGATCCTGGTGGGCTACAGTCCATGGGGTGGCAAAGAGTTGGACACAACTGAGCAACTAACACTTTTAATTTACTTCAGATAAAATGGTTAAGTAGACTGTTGATTTTTTTTCTACTCCACAATACTTTCTTCTAGAAAGAGCTTTTTTTTTTTTTTCCTAGAAAGAGCATCTTTTAGTGCACTTCTCTCTCTCTTCATCCGCGCCCCCCTTTTCCTCCCCTCTTCATATCCCCAGGTATGTTGTTTTGGTTGCAGCTGTCAAGCGCCTGTGTTTCCCAGGTACAGGGGTGGTCAGTTGTCCAGACCTTGCCAATCATTAGACTCCCTCTGCCTGCCTGCTGTGCTAGTGCCAAGTAAAGGCACCTTCCTCAGAGTACGTCAGAGAGGTCTTCCTGGAATTGCATTCCCCAGAGCCGCTGCAGGGCTGTGAGGGTCCAGTCCACACCAGCTCCAGACATACTCTAGTCTTGAAAGAGCTAATGTGAGGGAGCAGTTTTGTACCATCATCCTTGGTTTGAAAATGTGCTTTCTGATGTTCTTGATGTTTGACCTCATATGAACCCATAAATTTCCCATTATTGCTGAAGTTCAATTCTGATCCTCAGAAACTATTTAATAGAGACTCCGTTAGACTGTTTGAAGCCTTCGTGTTCAAATCACATTTCTCTGGACATGCTTGAAGATTGGCCTAGAAGAGCTCAGGGTCACTTCCAATTTATTTTACTTTATCGCCCTTTAGATCTCATGCTTTGCGGATTAGGATTTACTTTTCTAATTTCTTACCTTCATATTTTGGATGATAAAATTATTTTATGTAATTCTATGCTGAGATATAGTATTTGTCAATAGCAGAGGGAACAAATGTGAAAGATGTTTAAAAAGTATGGAAGGAGCATTTTGTGCCCTAAGCATTTTTGAAGTTGAAAAATATTCAGGGGCTCTATTTTTAGTGGCTTAAACTCTGAAGTTAATTTTGTTCAAAGAAATTACCTGAAATAAACTCTTTAATTCACTTTTTTTTATCTGGTATTAACATTAAAATATAAACTAGAGAGGGAGGAAAATCATGTAACTGGGGCATTTTGCATATCCATAGATTCATGTTTATAGTTCATACTCATATTCTTAGCTACTATTCTTTAAATAGTACTTAGCTACATTTAAGTAAATGTTTATATAAATTGAAAGGATTAACATAAGGTGTCCTCCTATATAAGAAACCTTCAGGTGATTTCCAGAACCTTCTTTGTATAATTCAAGACCTGACTTCATTATGACTTGAAGAAAAGCATTGCTTGATAGTTTTATTCAGCATATTAAAATTAATATTCCCTCAGTGGTTGATGAACCTCCAGAGAAGCAGAATAGAGTTAAAGAGCAAGGAGCAGATTTGGACAACAGCCATTTGATAAGAAGAATAGAAAAATGATATATATTATTATATATACAATATATTATTCTGTTCTTTTCACAATAAAAGAACAATAATACTGACTATGGTTTTTTCTCAGAACTCAGAATTACTTAGAAAAAATACTCCAATACACTTAAATTTTTGAAATGCAATTACAGGTAAAGAAGATGCAGAAATCAAATTGGCTCTCTTTGGGTTGTTGTCTAAACACATAATTTTGCAGTCTAATATATCCTCTGGGATCTAAAGCGTCATTAAGAAACCATTTATCAACAAGAAGTATCAGCAAGAAAGCAATAAATCCAGATGGTTATAAAGTTTTATTTTAGGAAATATTCAGTGATAAAGCATATCCAGTTTTAAATGAGAGTTGCAAATAAGCAGTAAAGCTATTTCATCTTAATTTAGTAAACGTTTTCCTTCTTGAATCTGAAGCAAAAACTCCAAGATATAAATTTCCAAAAGCTCACATTATAATTTAACCCAAATGCAGTAAACTTGACAAAAAAATATAAGACCATGTTTTAAAAAAGCTGAAGTAGAGAATTGTGCAAAACAAGAAGACTCATTTTGGTTCATTTCCCCTTCCCCTGTACTGGATAAGGGTATATGTCCAAGAATATGAGAAAATGTGTCTGCTTGAGATATACAGATAACATGAAAAATGCTGATGGTTTTGTGGAATAATCAGCCTGAATATATGGTTGGGAAGGCAGTAGCTTAGCAATCAAAATATCTTTGCTATGATAAGAAAAACTTCCCAGTCATATGATGTTGATACTTTCCTAAAGCAGCTGACATAGTTTAGTCTTGTGAACTTTTCGCTTTACCTAGAGAAATCTAGTTATTTTTGCCACCCTGCATCCATGTCTCCTTCCTTCTGATAATGATTCATAGTACCCTCCCCTCTCCTATTCTCATTCCATGGGCTTCAAGACAATTGACATCACCCCAGGCCTTTGGGGGAGGAGTGAGTGAACAAAACTAATAGCAAATTCTAACAACTTGATTACAGTGATTGGTTCAGGGTGGACCAGTATCACATCCAGCCAACCAGGGCCAAGGAAAGTCAACACTGAAACTATTGTTTTTGGTCTCCAAGAAGGTTTTCTCTCATTGTATCCCCTCCAGTTGATACATTGTATGTGTTGTATCCCTTTCCCACCTGAAATTAAAGGTGTGTGAAATTAGTCTACTCTAAGTTTTTCAGCTACATGAGCCAATATAGTTTCCCCACTCCAGTACCCTTCCCTGGAAAATCCCATGGATGGAACAGCCTGGTAGGCTGTAGTCCATGGGGTCGCTAAGAGTCAGACATGACTGAGCCACTTCCCTTTCACTTTTCACTTTCATGCATTGGAGATGGAAATGGCAACCCACTCCAGTGTTATTGCCTGGAGAATCCCAAGGACAGGGGAGCCTGGTGGGCTTTCGTCTATGGGGTCGCACAGAGTCGGACACGACTAAAGCGACTTAGCAGCAGCAGCAGCAGCAGGAGTTTGAATTGGATTTTCTGTTGAGTGCAGCAGATGGAATTCTTATCGATACTTGTTACTGCTACCAGACCAAACTTGAGTCTGTTCACTCCTGCTCTGTAAGCCAATCGACTGACACTGGATTGTGGTGAAGCGAAGTGCAGCATTTACTGCAGGGCACCAAGCAAGGAGTCCAGGGAGCTAGTGCTTAAAAGACCTAAATTCTCCGATGGCTTTCGGGAAAGGTTTTAAAAACTAGGTGAGGGAGCAGGGTTGTGGGGTGCCTAATCAGCACATGAACATTCTGATTGGTTGATGATGAGGTAATTGGGGAGTTAGAATCATCAACCTTCTGATTCCAATCTGTCTGGGGTCTTTGTGTTTTCTGGCAGCATACAGTTAAATTTTTCCACCGGTAGGTGCTTCAGTATCCACAAAACAGCTCAAAGGACATGACTCAGAATATTATCTACAGCCCTTGAGGAGGAACTAAAGGTCCTTGACTTTGTTTAATAGCTAACCTGTTAATATTTTGTCTTGCTTGACTGCTTTCCTTTGCTTCTGAATTTTCTTTCTTCTCTGATTAAATTTATTCTTTGGAACTCAGGGAAAGCCTGAGAGGCTAAAGTTGGGCTTTTTTGTTTGTCTTGTTTCATATATTTATTTATTTAAAATGAGCAGGCAGAGGACATGGCTTGTGGGGAGAGAGATCTGTCCTGGGAAGGCCCCGTAGGATCCGGCTCTGTTACATTGTTCAGATAGAAATCAACTGGGGAGGTTGTTAAAATTACAGATTCTCAGACTCTACCCTAGACCAATTGAATCAGTATCTCTAGAATTGGAACCTGAGTTTTGATATTTTAACAAGATTTCCAGATGGATTTTAAATTGCTAAAGTTTGAGAAACACTCTCAAAGAATTCGTTAGGACCAGTACTTGAATGTTATTCAGTTTGGTGATAAAAACACATATTTTAGAAATGACAGAGTGGGTTCAAAGTCCAGCTATACACAGACTAACCAGGTGACCTATGGCAAAGTACATCATTACTCTAGTTTGAATTTCCTCATCGATAAATAGAAACAATAGTGTTTCACACATTACACTGTTGTTTTATGCAGTAAATGAGACAATGTATCCAAGGTTCTTAATGTAACATGTTGTATATCGTGAGTATTTAATTTCATTAGTATTTATTATGTTATTGAATTTATCATCAGAGTAAGGCAAACTCTTGTGGAATATTAGGAAAAGCACAAATTTGGAAAACTTCACAACAGAAAGTAAATCAGATAGAATTGAACAGTGCTGTGTGACCAACATTTTGATAGATAGATTAATTTTTACCAGATTTTGGCTCTTGACTGCATGTAGCACTTTGTTATTCATAGTTGATGCAATATAAAATTTCAGTTTATTCATTTATTCAATAATTTCATGCATTTGTCAGTCAGTCAGTTTGACCTCCATGTGCAGGCTCACAGTGAAAGGCCATTGATCTATAAAACACATGTGAAAAGCCGAAAAATTTAGTTTAAAAGGAATCTCCTTTCATAACCAGATCTGAGGAGGGTCCTGATTTGAATCAAGAGAATCAGAGGAAGAAGAAATCTTGTTACTTGCTGTGAAGTCTGACGTACAGGGTCTTCTGTCTCACTTAGATGGATAAATGTGTGAAGAAAATATCAGGATAAAGTTTCATTTAACATTACTATGTAGCAGAGCGCTATATTATAATCAATTCAGTCACTCAGTTGTGTCCGACTCTTTGTGACCCCATGGGCTGCAGCATGCCAGGCTTCCCTGTCCATCACCAACTCCCGGGGTTTACTCAAACTCATGTCCATCGAGTTGGTGTTGCCATCCAGCCATCTCATCTCTGTCGTCCCCTTCTCCTCCCACTGTCAATCCTTCCCAGAACCAAGGTCTTTTCCAATGAGTTAGTTCTTTGCAACAGGTGGCCAAAGTATTGGAGTTTCAGCTTCAGCATCAGTCCTTCCAATGAATATTCAGGAGTGATTTCCGTTAGGATTGACTGGTTGTATCTCCAGAACAAGGGACTCTCAAGAGTCTTCTCCAACACCACAGTTCAAAAGCATCAATTCTTTGGTACTCAGCTTTCTTTATAGTCCAACTCTCACATCCATACATGACCACATGACCATAGCTTTGACTAGATGGACCTTTGTGGCAAAGTAATAGCTGGGAATAGAATTCCTTCTATTGAGAGAAAGGTCTTTAGGGAGAAAGAGACTTAATTAACTGCTTAGGTTATGACATAAGAGCCTAGAGTTCTGTCTACAATAAGCTGAACTACGAAGGAGTCAGTAATGCTTACCTGAAGGAAAAGAAGATAAAGATTTATATATTTTTCACCTGGAAGTAGGTAATAGAAAAGAGCCAAGAGAGAAGGAGGGGAAGGGAAAGAGAGGGGAGTTTGAGACATAGTGTATGAACATTATATCAGGGTCTGTGAGTCTCTCCTTCTGATAAAATGGCCACAGAACATTTTTAAATTGGAATGTTCATCACTGCAGTTAATGTAAAACCCTCTTAGGCCTTCTCTTTCCTTCCTGTCCTCACTTCAGTCTCAAGTGAAGTATACCACTTACAATCTTGTATTTGCTTGTTTTTAATGAGACAGTCAAGGAATTACCTAATGAACCTGACTACCCATGAACAAGAACTTGAGCCAATATTTCAGACTCCCTGCCTCTGGAAGTTCACAGAAATTTTGGGAAGGATCTTGGATTCTAATCAGGTGTGGAATTTCCAGTAAAATCCCCTCCAGGGCTTTCTCTTGCTTGTATTTTAGATATTAAAGGTCACAGTTTTCTGGGCACACATATTGATAATTCATACCACTATAGCTTTGTAAGCTATAAAATACTACTTTATAACTTATAAAGTGTATTTATATGGAGTATTTAATTTAATCCACATAAGAAATCTATGAAGTATGCATGCTGGATTTTATTACCCTGTGTTATAGATGAAAATAAAGCAAAACAAACTCAAACTCAGAGAAGTTAGGTATCTGTTCAATGCTCAGTGGCTGGTAACTCAAGGCTATTATTTTTTCTTTTTTTATTGTGTTAAATGAAATACACATAAAATTTACTATGTTAACTATTTGTAAGAGTACAGTTGCTGCTGCTACTGCTGCTAAGTCGCTTCAGTCATGTCCGACTCTGTGCGACCCCATAGGCGGCAGCCCACCAGGCTCCCCCATCCCTGGGATTCTCTAGGCAAGAACACTGGAGTGGGTTTCACACTGTTGGGCAGCCATCTCCATAACTATCTGTCTCCGTAACTCTTCATGTTGTAAAACTGAAGCTCTATAGCCATTAAACAATAACTCCACCTACCCCTCTCCCCCCAGCCCCATTCTGCCTCTAAAGTTTTGGCTACTCTAAATACCTCATATAGGTGGAATCGTACAGTATTTGTCTTTTTTGGCTGGCCTGTTTCATCTAGCATGATATCTTCAAGGTTCATCCTCCCTGTATGATATGCCAGAATTTTCTTCCTTTTTAAGGCTAGGTAATGATAGCTCAGTTGATAAAGAATCTGCCTGCAATGCAGGAGACCCTGGTTGGATTCCTGGGTCAGTAAGATTCACTGAAGAAGGGATAGGCTACCCACTCCAACATTCCTGGGCTCCCCTTGTGGCTCAGCTGGTAAAGAATCTGCCTGCAATGTAGGAGACCTGGGTTTGATCCCTGGGTTGGGAAGATCCCCTGGAGAAGGGAAAGGCTACTCACTCCAGTATTCTGGCCTGGAGAATTCCATGTATAGTATAGTCCATGAGATCGCAAAGAGTTGGACAAGACTGAGCGACTTTCAGTTCACTTCACCGGTGTTCTTTTATATGTATATACCAAAGTTTTGCTTATCCACTCATCTGTTGATGGACATGCAAGTTGCTTCCATGTTTTTAGCTCTTGTGAGTAATGCTGCTATGAACATGGCTGTATAAATATGTTTTTGAGATCCTGCCTTCAATTTAAAGATTAATTCTTTTGACTGGGAGCTGTACCATTCCAGGTTCATCTCACAGGTGTCAAACTAGGAGGGTCCATAAAAACCCCACCACAACTGTTATCTGATCTTCTAAATGATAGCCAAGGACTGTCGTCTACTGCTGTTGCTGCTACTGCTAAGTCGCTTCAGTCGCTTCAGTCGTGTCCGACTCTGTGCGACCCCATAGATGGCAACCCACTCCAGTACTCTCGCCTGGAAAATCCCATGGACAGAGGAGCCTGGTAGGCTGCAGTCCATGGGGTCACTAAGCGTCAGACATGACTGAGCAACTTTACCTTCACTTTTCCTTTCATGCATTGGAGAGGGAAATGGCAACCCACTCCAGTGTTCTTGCCTGGAGAATCCCAGGGACGGGGAGCCTGGTGGGCTGCCATCTACTAGTCATACCTTTATACACTTGAACCCAACTTGTCTGTGCAGTGACATTGAAACTTTTTTTTTTTTTTTCTATTTCCTTATCTCCGCCAGAATATCTGTTCTACTGTCTTTGAATTTGGTGTGTGTTTTTCTCTTTTTCCATTGCATTTTAGACCTCATGGTCTTGGTGGTTGAGTTTTGCTCAGCCTTGGCCTAGTGGTTTCCTGTGTGTGCTGTAACAAATTGTCATACATTTAGTGGCTTCAAATGACAGACATTTATTCTCCCACAATTCTGCAAGCCAAAGTTTGAAATCTGAGTTGAAATCAAGACTGCTGGCAGGGCTGCGCTCAGCCAGAATCTCTAGGGGAGGACCCGTGCTTTGCCTCTTTCAGCGTCTGGTGGCTGCCAGCATTGTCTGATCTGTGGCTGCATCACCCCAGTCTCTGCCTCTGCTGTCATGCCGTCTCCTTCTCTTCTGTGTCTGCATCAAATTGTCCTCCGCCTCCTTTTTTATAAGGATGTGTGTGATTGCATTGAGAGCCCATCCAAATAATCCAAGACGATCTCCCAATCTCAAAATCCTTAACTTAATCCCATCAGTAAAGACCCCTATTCTGTTCCAAACAAGGTAAAATGTGCAGTTTCCAGGCCAGGACCTCATCTCTGGGCACAGTTATTCAGCCTATGATATTCAGTCCTCTTGAATGAAGATACTGCATGTCCTTCTGCTTTTTGGTCCTGGAGAGCTCTGTTTCTGGCTCCAAACCAGTGCAACCCTCACACTTATGCAACACTCTCTGGAGTGTTTGACTATTGTTCCTAGCCTACAGGTCCTTTTTTTAAACCACACTGCTATTTCCTCTGAAAATTTGTGGTGGTGTTGTTATTGAGTTGCTCAGTCGTGTCCAGCTCTTTGCGACCCCATGGACTGCAGCACGCCAGGCTTCTCTGTCCTTCACTATCTACTGGAGCTTGCTCAAACTCAAGTCCATCGAGTCAGTGATGCCATCCAACCATCTCATCCTCTGTCGTCCGCTTCTCCCTTGCCTTCAGTCTTTCCCAGCATCAGGGTGTTTTCCAATGAGTTGGCTGTTCGCATCAGGTGGCCCAAACTATTGGAGCTTCAGTACTGGAGCTGAAAATTTATGGCACAGGTGAATTTGACTTGGAAATCTAGGTTTCTTAGAAGAATCATTGTATGGAGATTTTAGAGTATTTTAACCTGTAAGATCCAATTACACTTCACATTTCCCCCCCCCATTCTTCTGCTCTTTTTCATAGTATATCTTTTTCAAAGAGTTATTGCATGTTTACTTCATAACTTCCTATTCCATCTCTGGCTTCCGGTCTCTTTCCTTCACTAAAACTGCTCTTGGCTTTGGTCACTAATAACTTGTACGACCATAGAAACTATCATCCAAATGAGGTTATTTTGAATGTGAAAGTAGACGAGATACCACTCTAGATACTGACCACATGAGGGCATGATGGATGCATCAGTGCGACTGTCCCCTGAAAACTAAAGAGCATGGTTACCTTATCAATGACTCCTTGATAATTTTCATCTGCAGTATTTTATCTTTGTCTTACCAGCATCTCACCAACTTTTAACTACACCTGATTTCCCCTCCTTTTCTAATGCTTTTTCTCTTTTCTTCTGTCATACCAATTTTTTTTTTCCCGTTACTTTCCTCTAAGGAAATGCCTGCTCGTTCCTATTATTGGCCATACTTTTAGCCTGACCATCTACTTCCTCGTTCTCTACCCAGTGTCTCCATCCTGGCCTCTCTTGGGGCTCAGTTTGGCCCCATTCTCTTTTTCACCAAGTCTCCTATACCTTTAGGTGTCATCATTTACTTGGCGATTTCTAAATTTATGTCTCCAGACCAGATTTTTCTTACATGTTCTGGATTCAGATATTCAATTACATTTTTGTTGCCTCCTCTGGGATATCACACAGGCTCTTTAAACATTGTTCTCATTTTTCCTATATATACCCATGACCCAAAACTGTTTCTCTCCCAGTCTCCTATATCACAGAAAATGTTAACTACCAACTTAAAGGCTGCTCAAGTCAGAAACTCACCCCATCCAATCCATCTGCAATTATGTTTGTTTTTATCTTGAAAACTCATTTCAAGTGTACTCACTTTATTTTTATTCTTTGCCACCACTGAATTACACCTTTCTTATAGCCTTTTTCCACTTTTGCTACTTGGAATTCATTTCCTACACAATAGCCAGGTTGATATTTTAATACACATATAACAGAGTTGATATACTATTTTTGTAAACATTAAAATAACAAGATTTCTGGTCAATTTAATTCTTGATGCCTTGTGGCTTCATGAGTTGACTCAGTGCTTCTAGTACATAAAGGGAAATGAAGATGCTAATAAGTATGCACATAGTGAAGATGTCCAAGATATGACATAAAGAGGATTTTCTCCAGAACTTAAAAGGAAGCATATAGTTTCTACTGGATAAGCCATGTCCCTCAATGGGCAGGGGTATGCAAGGAGAAACGAAATTCTTAACAGGTCATCTCTAATTTCCCTGACGTTGTTCTATAGGGTAAAACTGTAGGGCAAGGGGGCAAAAGATGATGGGAACCCAGGCATGGAGGGAGGGAAGCTGAAACCAGAAGACTCCTGGGTTCTTGTCCATGTGGCTTGTAGAGTTCTTGGAATGGGACAGCTCAGAAGACTTGGTATTGCTATGAGGGAAAATGGTGGCTTGATAACACTTAGCAGAGAGAATACTGATGCTCAAGCATGAATATAAGTAAGGAATCAGTAATTCCAACATGCTGTCAGTGGAGCATTTGAGAGAAATTTGAGTTGAGAGTCACTGACTCTGCCACACTTTCATCATGGCCAGGGGAAGGGTACATTTCAAATAGAGGTTTCATAGGGGATAGCCTATTTGAGGTCCAGCTAGAAGATAAAGCTGAGACTCAGGTGTGAAAGTGACAGAGCTTAGGTTGACCCAGTTCTGGGCCTGGTTGGGGGGGTGGAGTGGGGGGATTGTGGGATCCTATTGTGCTGAGAGAAAAGACTCTCCCTGTCTTCTGATGCAAATCCTGGCAGTAAAGGCCAGCAGGGTTCCCAGCAGTGAGAGGGAATAAAGGCTGACTTGGAAGCAGTGAGGATGCACACTTGGTCCAGAATGCCAGAGAATGTTTGTGCTTCCCTGGGAGGCATCTTGGAAAGAATTGGCAAAGGTAGGGCTTTTGTGAAGAGAAATGCAGATGTGACGGGAGTTAGAACTCTGTTTCTAACAAACAGACAGACTTAGTCAAACAGAAGGAAGCTGCTTTAAATGAAAAAGAAATAAGATGCCTTTCATTGATAAGATTGAGATTTGTCTCTTTTCTCAATCAGAACTGGGGATCATGAGCAATCAGGAACAGTAAAGGGTGCTGTGTGACTTAGCACATATAAGGTAGCATGTACAGCTCTACAAAATCTTAGTATACCTAAGTTAGATCTTAAGTCTCTTCTTTTTTGTGTCTCAAATATCTGCTATTTCCTTTGGAATCTTAGCTTGGCATCATGCATGGTGAGATGCAGCATGATCTGACCCAACTGCAGCTCCCTAGCATCTTCATTCTATCCTTCCCTCCAGCTCAGTGAAGGGCTGTTGCACTTATCATCTGTTCATCACTTGGATAAACCAAGTTCTCTCCCAGGCTGGGGGCTTGCTCAGTTTTTCCCTCCATCTGGAACGTTCTATGTTCCCAGTATTCATTGGATTACTCCTTTCTATCCTGTGGTTTCAATGTCACCTCCATGAAGAAGTCTTTCCCTATTTAAATTGTCTCCATTCCCCATCAAGAATTATGAATAATCTTTAAAGATATGTCTATATTGCAGTTCGAAGCACTCATTACAATTATAATTGTTACACCAATCTGTTCTTTATCTCCACAAGCAAACTGTGAACTCCATGAAGACAGAGATCACATTCATGTTGGTCACTGCTGTTTTTCCATCACTAGTTCAGTCATTGGTGCATAGTTCATATTCGGCAGACGTTTGTGAATGAAAGAATAAAACTTTATATTCAGTGGCTCCTTATTAGTAACAATATCTTAGATCACCATTATGGAACCATTGACTTTGTAAATGTATTTCATACTTTTTTCCCTCACAAACAATATACCCCAAACAAAGCAAAAGAAAACAAAACTCATTCTGAAATACTAGTCCCAATTTTTGTCCTATAAATTCCTCCCTTTGTAGCTTTTTGTTCATATGAAAATTTCTTTTATCTGTACAGCCCTTTTCCATCTCTAAAGGTGTTTAGGTTTTCTTTATTATTTAAAGCCCTTTCGACATACCACGTTTCCTATGAGACTTCTGTGAACCTACCATGTTCCCTATGAGACTTCCGTGAACCTTAGTTTGATTGTCCCTATTCTGCTGGAATTTTGTCTCTGTCTGTGTGTGCATGCTAAGTTGCTTCACTCGTGTCCGACTCTTTGTGAGCCCATGGCTGTAGCCCGCCAGGCTCCTCTGTCCATGGGGATTCTCCAGGCAAGAACACTGGAGTGGGTTGCCATGCCCTCTTCCAGGGGATCTTCCCAACCCAGGGATCAAACCTGTGTCTCTTACGTCTCCTACATTGGCAGGTGTGTTCTTTACCACTAGCACCACCTGGGAATCTCTCTCTGTCTAAATGTGTCTCAACTGTCTTATTTGAGCTGTACTCACCTATACACACACACACATATATATATAGATAGATACATACATTCTTTTTCCTGTTCGTGAAAGATATACAGATTTACCCTTTGGTTTTCTGGTACCCCTAGAAGGCACTTAATAAATACTGGTTGTATACATTAAGAAAAGGGAAAAAATATAATACCAGCTATTGGAAAACTTTTTTCTAAATCTACATGCATACTACAAACTATACCTATAATGTTAGAACCACACCTGAATGACACATTTGTTAAATTACTATTTATATATTTTAAACACATGAAAATGTTCACAAATGTCAAGGACAAAGATGGAGTGTAGAGGCTTTCAGAAGTAGCATTCAGTAGACTTTTGACAAGTACTGGAAATTTTAGTAGGAGCTTTACTTACGTTGTTCAATATAAATTAAACCCTACAGTATACATCTACAGTAAATGTGATTGTTGATTTTTTCAGAAACACCCTATTTCAGGAAGAAATGGGAATAATTAATGACAAATAAGGAGCCACATCTACAAAATTAAAATCCTGCCATTGTTAAGAGTGTTCCAGACCAAAGAACAGTTTTCCCCTGAATAAAAAGAAATGTCGCTGAGGGAAACCACCACAGAGTCAAAGAACAGCACAAGAATTAAATCCTTAAGAAATGTTAAGAAGGTGAAAAATTATTCTACCAAGGGGTATTTTGTCAAACTTACATAGAGAGTCAGGAAAGATATTAGCAAAGACAGGGAAATTAAAGGACTGTCATTAATTTATAAGGAAGAATGTTAATTAAAACCTGAAAGGAATCTGGGAAAAAATTACTTCTGCTATTTATTTCAAGAAATCTTTTGAACTGCTAATGAGAGCATTTGGATTATCTCATGAATAATTGCCTTCATATTTATTGTATCAAATTATGACTTTTCAAAGTTAAGGTGAAGGAGAGAGATAGTCAGAAATGAAAGGAGAAGGAATACAGTAAGATGGAAAGAATAAATTGGTAAATAAGAAATAGGTGAAGACTACTTAGGTAAATGGAAATTAGGACAAAACCTGGGTGCTTAAAATATACCTATGTTTGTTTCTTTTTTCCCCAGGGCTTGGGCAGGGAGGTGGATGCATAACTGGGTACTGGGGTGTGTCTAGCGAGGAAGACCCAGAGGCTGCCCACTGAGTCCCTTCCCACCTGTTGTTCTCTTTGCTAAATTGGACATGCAATATTCTTTTTAACATTAAAAAAAATTCGACTGGAGTATTAGTTACTTTACACTGCTGCGTCAGTTTCTGCTTGTACAAAGTGAATCAGCCATATGTATCATTATCCCTTCTTCTTTGGATTTCCTCGCATTAGGTCACCACAGAGCATTGAGTAGAGCTCCCTGTGCGGTACAGCAGGTTCTCACTGGTTACCTCTTCTCTACATACTATCAGTAGTATATATGTGTCAGCCCCAGTCCCCCAGTTCTTCTTCCCCCTTCCTGCTTTGGTATCCGTGTTTGTTCTCTACATCTGTGTCTCTATTTCTGCTTTGCAAATGAGTTCACCGGTAGCCTTTTTCTAGATTTCACATATATGCATCGCTATACAGTATTTGTTTTTCTCTTTCTGATGTACTTCACTGTGTATGACGGTCTCTAGGTCTACCCATGTCTCTGCAAATGGCCCAGTGTTTTTCCTTTTTATGGCTAAGTTAAAGAAAAAAAAAAATAATAAGGGCTTCCCTGGTGGCTCAGCTGGTAAAGCAGTGTGGGAGACCTGGGTTCGATCCCTGGGTTGGGAAGATCCCCTGGAGAAGGGAACAGCTACCCACTCCAGGATTCTGGACTGGAGAATTCCACAGGGTCACAAAGAGTCGGACATGACTGAGTGACTTTCACACACACAAAAAGAAAAGAACCTAGTAGTCAACAATTACAGTGGCATCTGGAGAGTTGCCCCTACAGTGCACCCAACTTTCCCATTATTATGTCTGTAGACTTAGGGAAAATGTAACAGAAGATGGAAGAGAAAAAGAGGGAGAAAAGAAGACATTATTACTGAAAAATAGGACCTCTCTACCAAACCAGAAAGGTTTTTCTTTTTTTTTCTTTTCCCCTAACTGTAAGACCAATAAGATTCAAGGAAGCATAATCGATGGGCTATTCTAACCATATTGCCAGTGATCTTATACAAAATGATCTTCGGACCATAGGCAAAAAGTTTATACCAACCAGAGATCCAGGCAAGTGTCACTCTGGCTCCCTCAAAAAGCATCAGGCACCCAGGAGTTATTCATTCCTTCCTCTAATCTGTTTCTCCACTATAATCAGTTGTTTAGTACAACTGTCAGAACAGAACTGGGCAGAAAGGGTAATGGAGGAACTAACATGCTTGGGCACAATTTCTCATCTTTACACTATTTCAGGTAGACGTAGAAAAGAGAAAGGGTGTTTATTCTTGAACTTTACTTTTTCATGCACTCCACTTGGCAATCAGGTAAAAAAAAGTCTATTGAACAGAAGGGGTCATAAAATGGGGCAGGACCAATTCAAATGAACAGAAGATTGATCTGAATAGATCTTTCTTCATTTCAGATTTAATAGATTCAAAATACTTAAATTTAAAATAAAGATTAAATCTAAAGTAGTGAGCCATAACAAGCTTATAGGATAATCCTTTTACAAAACCAGAAGGAGGTTCTTTCATAGAAAACTGATATTTTCAAATTTATAAAGAAATATCAACTCTCAAAGAGAATTGAAATATATGGAAAAAAGAACAGGATGGGATAAAAAGACAGCATGATGAAATAAAGAAGGCAATGAGTAAAAGGAAGAATTGCAATAAAATGAAAAATGCAAGTGCACAATTAAAATCATTATTGAAAGCAGTAAAAGACTTTACAAAAAGTAGAAGCAGTGATGTGGATGGCCAGTCTGAGAGGATACAAGGAGTGTTTAAAGAGTAATGCCTGAAAAATCATGAGAAGTTTAATGATAGAATGGAAATCAGGAAATATCTTTAAGAATTAGAGATACATCTTTAAAACATACCAAAATAAATGGAAAGAAGCAATTCATGAATTAAAGAAAATTTCCATGAAAGAGAGGCAATGTCAGTCTTTGTGGATTCCAGCTTTGTATCAGCCTCTCTGACTTGCCACTTTCTTCCAAATCTATTAAATTCTCTTACATGTGTTTTAATGCAATCTATCTATCTTCATTGTAGCATTTTTGGGTATTTAAGATAGAGAGTGGGGCTTCTGTGGTAGCTCAGATGGTAAAGAATCCACCTGCAATGTGGGATCCCTGGGTTCGATCCCTGGGTTGGGAAGATCCCCTGGAGGAGGGCATGGCAACCCACTCCAGTATTCTTGCCTGGAGAATCCCCATGGATAGAGGAGCCTGAAGGGCTACAGTCCATGGGGTTGCAGAGTTGGACACAACTGAGCAACTAAGCACGAGATAGAGAGTGTATCATTCTTTGACTACTCCAAAATCCTTTTCATAAAAATATTTGCAGTGAACAAGTAGCTGGTTTGTCCCCTAACTTTGTCTTGTCTAGATCAAACACTAGTTTTATTTTATTTTTTTCAAGTAACCAGTTTTCCATGGAGATAGCCTCTCTGATTGTTTCTGTGAATGCATGACATTCTTCTGTAAGAGATGACAATGTAACTTGAATATGTGAGATAAAATAGACTGTCGTAGATATATTACTTCTAGTTCGTGCATATCAGTTTAACATGTTGGTGCTGACATGCTTACATTTCAAGAATCATAGAATAAATATCAGCGTTTATAGAAGGTGACTCTGGAATATCCTTATTTGGAGTTTTAAAAAATTGTGGTAGAATATATTGATACTTTGGAGAAGGAAATGTCAACCCACTCCAGTATTCTTGCCTGGAGAATCCCTGGCAGACTATAGTCTATGGGGTGGCAGAGAGTCAGACATGACTGAGCAACTAACACACACACACACACATATTGACACTTAACGTAAAATGGGCCGTTTTAATATCTCAGGTGTACTGTACAGTTCAGTAGCCTTGTGTTCACATTGTGCTACCATTACCACCATCCATCTCCAGAACTTTCTTCATCTCCCAGAACTGAGACTCTGTACCTATTAAGCAATTACTCCTCACTCCCCTATCTTCCCAGCCCCTGACGACCACCATTCTACTTACTGTCTCTCTGAATGTGACTACTCTGCTGCTAAGTCGCTTCAGTTGTGTCCGACTCTGTGCGACCCCATAGACGGCAGCCCACCAGGCTCCCCCATCCCTGGGATTCTCCAGGCAAGAACACTGGATTGGGTTGCCATTTCCTTCTCCAGTGCATGAAAGTGAAAAGTGAAAGTGAAGTCGCTCAGTCGTGTCCGACTCTTAGCGACTGCATGGACTGCAGCCCACTAGGCTCCTCCATCCATGGGATTTTCCAGGCAAGAGTACTGGAGTGGGGTGCCATCACCTTCTCTGGTGACTACTCTAGGCACCTCATATAAGTGGAACCATACACTGCTCTTTTGTCATGAGCTTATTTCCCTTCGCATGGTATCTTCAAGCTTCACCCATGTTGTAGCATGTGTCCGAATGTCCTTCCTTTCTAAGGGTGACTAATATTCCATTATATATAATATATATATAGTATTTCATTTATTCAGTTGTTGAGTATTTGGATTGCTTTCACCTTTTGGTGTATAGTGAATAATACTGCTATGAATGTGGGTATCCAAATCTCTCTTAAGTCCTTAATGTTAATTCTTTGGTATGTATGCTCAGAAGTGGAAGTGCTGGATCATATAGTAGCTCTAAGTTTTACCTAGTGGTTCAGCATAAAAGAATCCACCTGCCAATACAGGAGGCACAGGTTTGATCCCTGGGTCAGGAAGAGCCCCTGGAGAAGGAAATGGTAACCCACTCCAGTGTTCTTGCCTGGGAAATCGCATGGACAGAAGAGCCTGGCGAGTCACAGTCCATGGGGTCCCAAAAGAGTTGGACACAATTTGGTGACTGAACAGCAACAGCAGTGGTTCTGTGTTTAACGCTGAGGAACCACCATACAGTCTTCCGCAGTAACTGCCCCAGATTCTATTCCAACTGCCGATGCTCAAGGGTTCCAGCTTCTCTAGTAATCTTAATCATATTCCTGTTTGTTTGTTTAGGTGGAATGATTATGAGTCGAAGAAGCTGAGAAGAGCTGGTGGCCTTTAAAACCCCACCTGTCCTGTCACTGGTGATGCATGGTCTGCAAGGAAACTCACTAAGTAGTTCTTTGCTTACCCCAAAGAGTGAGTAAACCTTTTACTAATCCATCATTTTCTCTTAAAGAATAGATTATATGCCTAAACTTGATCCTTTAGTACTCACAGCAATATATTTTTCAGTGCATATATGTCCCCATGTTGACCCAGTAGGAATGAAATATCTCGAGGATAGAGAGTATCATACTTATTTGGTTTTGGTGTGTTGCTGTGGGTACAAAATTAGGGTCTTTGTCTTGGGTTGCTACTGCTGCTGCTAAGTTGCTTCAGTTGTGTCCGACTCTGTGCGACCCCATAGACGGCAGCCCTGGGGTTCTCCAGGCAAGAACACTGGAGTGGGTTGCCATTTCCTTCTCCAACGCATGAAAGTGGAAAGTGAAAGGGAAGTCGTTCAGTCGTGTCCGACTCTTAGCAACCCCATGGACTGCAGCCTACCAGGCTCCTCCACCCATGGGATTTTCCAGGCAAGAGTACTGGAGTGGGTTGCCATTGCCTTCTCCGAGTTGTCTTGGGTTAAGTCCCTTGAAAAGTCCTTGATGTGAAGATTTGTGTAAAAGTGGGTTATCATGAAGTGCTCCCAGGGGAAATCACTAGTGGGATGGGAGAAGATGGAAAGAGAAAGGAGACGAGCCAAACATGGGTGCCACTTCTAGGGTGCAATATTGTGGAGCAGTATCTCCCCACAGGGGGCTCCCCAGGTGCCTCAATGATAAAGAATTCTCCTGCCAATGCAGGTGATGCAGGAGATGTGAGCTTGATCCCTGAGTCTGGAAGATTCCCCTGAAGGAAATGCCAACTGCACTAGTATTCTTGCCTTGGGAATCTCTTGGACAGAGGAGCCTGGCAGGCTGCAGTCCACAGAGGTCTCAGAGAGTCAGACCCGACTTAGTGACTAAGCACGCAGCCATGCATCTCTGTGTCCCCACTGAGTCACTTTGGTTCAGTCCTGCCTGAGGCTCTGGAAATAAGTTGGCTTACACTACAGAGTTGTCTCAGTCAGGGCATGGGGGCTTGCATTTAACAGTATTGGTAAGATCTATCTGATCTGGAATTCACAGGTCTCCTGTGTGTGTAGGCAAAAAAGCAAATTCTGGCAATGGGAGGGCAACCTTCTAGCAGACCTGGGTGTTGGCTGTTGGGATAGAAACCTTACTGGACGTGTGCTTGAAACAGCAGAAACATCTAAAGGGATGTGCCAGAGGACTGACAGTCTCTGCTGTTGCTGTCCTTTAGTTCCTAAGGCGTGTCGGAGCCCACAGACTGTAACCCTCCAGGCTCCTCCGACCGTCCCTGATCCACATGTCCAAAAAGGCAGCACGTGTCCTGAGGAGGAAGAACGCAGACAGGCAGGGGTTTGGGGTGTGCTCATTTCATATCAGTCGTTTGATATAAATAACACGGAGGAAGAACTTTGTATCAAAACTTTATTTATTAAACAAAAAAATGCACCATTGGAATAACATTTCTATAAAAAATGAATATGAGACTGTTCTACAGTGATTACAAAACCCCTTTTTCCTCGTGTAGTAGTATACAAGATTTGTGTAGAAACAGTCACTGTTTTAAACTGTAAGCAAGTTTCCTTTCTCATAGAACAAGATTTACACTTAAATATTGCAATCACTAGTCTAATTTGGTTAACGATGCTAGAGTCTGACAATTTAAAGAAACTCTTTGTGGGCTCAAAATACCTTTTTTTTTCTTTTTTTGAAATTAAAAGGCATTTTGTAGCAACAAAAACTTTCTTTTTTCCACTAAGGCTAGTTAAAGCTGTAGTATACCCACTTCTACCAAATAAACCTACCACTAACACACTAACAATTTGAATCGCAAAGCCCTTGGAGAGAATGAGTAGCATTTGATCTGAAAAATGCCATCGGAATATTGTAGGTTTGGTGGTAATCAAGTTTGAATGACCCTGGCAAGGGAGAAGGCGGTGATGATGGAAATTCAGTGGGGGCTTTGCCTGGGCATACCCTCATACTCAGCAGTGGACAATTCATTTCCAAAGTGGTGCCTCTAAGCTATGGAACACTGCAGCTTTAACAGCCATATCTAGATTCCCAACCAGGTCTCCCTTTGTATCATAAATTATCCAAAAAAGAAGCCACTCTAAATAATAAATTAAATATTACTTATAAAAAGTACACCCCAGACCCACCCCCCCAGCCCCCCACCCCCCCAAACAAGCTGACAATTCACAAAGTTCTGAATTGTCAGGTTTACCCTACAGTAATTAAAAAAACAGCATGTCTCCTCCTCCCTAACCTTCCTTTCTTGCATCTGAGAACACACGTTCAGCACACACTGAGATCCCTTGGCCCATGTATCTGTGTTCGCGACATCTTGTAGAGTTTTGCTGTTGCTCTCCAACCAACAAAAAATCAGAGCATACAATGTACAGAGGCTCTCTACTGAGAGCAGGAGAAGTCCTTCAGAGAGTGCAGCAGAAATCCAGCAAGGGAACGTTACCCAAGAGCGGCAATGGAGAGCCCAGATACAGTCTTAGTGTGTGCGCTTCCGTCTGATCTCACTGACCTGGAAATACTCAGGCATTTCTTTTCAGAATCAGGACATTTTGGAAGCAGGTATTTCGATAGCAAGTTACACTGACGCATGGGCTAGCATGTGTTTTCGAATGCAGTGGAGTAGCATACAAAACATCTATGATTTTTTCCAAAGTCTGACTTAATTGGAAATCAGGTGAAAAGCTTTTCTGTACACTAGGAAAGTGACTTCTGAAAGTTACCAGAGAAATACAAATTATTTTAAGTCAAACGTTGCTTTTAAAATATTTAGAAAGAGATAGTAGGTTTGAGTGTATGACCGACTGCCCTGCTGCTCTGGACTGTTGGGGGTTCTCTCTTGTGTATGTGGGTGATAAACATGTGAAGATATTAACCTCTGGCCTTAGGGATGGTCTGCATTTAGATGAAGTAAATTGGTCCAGGAAGGGAAAGTGACTGCATTCTGCATCTATTTTAAAGTTCTGACAGTTTTGTTTTTGATAAACATGTGTCAAACTAGGGAGTTATTCTATTTTCTTTTTCTCTCTCTCATGAACTAGAAATGGACATTCTAAAATTACAAGGCGTCAGTCTGGAACACAGCTTTTTATATAAAAGGTAAGGGGATTGCTTTAGAGGCTTTTTTGGGGGGATGGGGTGGTTAGAATGTCAGTTCAGCAGCCACGTGCGAGACACTCTGTTATGTTTGGAGAAGACCTTCAACTGTTTCTTTAAACAGGGTCAATAGTTGTATCACAAGGGTAACTAGGAAAGAGTAACCATTTTCAAGCACAGACTATGAAGGCTTCCAGAAAGACCTGTACTTAGATTCTTTATGGGAAAGGCCAATGAGTGCCCAACATTATAGTTTCCACATGTCTGGAATGACACACCAGTGCTGGGCCTTCATAGGTCTTACCCAATGCAGGGGGCGGAAACATGTACGCCACTGGGAATGACCCTTATTTTGAAGAGAATAATGTTATACCCAACCCCTCCTAGCCTTCATAAATTCACCTCCTATATCCCTGCCCTAGCTTGATTTTTTTCCAGCTTGTTCAATTGTATGTGCACTTTATAATATTCAAATGTAAAGTTCCATTATTTAAATGCTCTAGAAGCTTATAGCTCTGTTCTATAAAGAGCTGTGACTGGTTTCTTATTGAGACTGAGTCACTAAGAACTATTTAACTTTTGGCTAGAGCATCCTCCAAGTGTTCTGTGCATCTTGAGCTATCTGCATTTTTGTGAGTTTCTCAAATGCAGAACTTCCTAGAGGAAAGTAAATAGCTTTCTTATCAGCATGAAATACCAAAGAAACATACCAAGCTTTTTCAAGAGGCGGCTTATGCCTGACAGTTCAGCAGAGCGGGAGGTTTCGGGGGCGGGGTCTGAGCATGCTCTGCCAAGTTTTATTTTCTTCTTTTTCAGGGAGAAATGACTCCTGGTGGCAGAGCTGCTGGTTGGCTGTCAAGCATCACCCCACGGGAATCAGAGAGATTTATGAGCTTAAAGAGCCCTGTTTGTCATGAACTAGACTCAGAGTAAGAGCAAAACAAAGGTTATCTTACACTATTCACAGATTTCTTCTTGTCAAGAGATCAGGAGACCGGGAAATTAGAAAGTTACCTGTACACTTGGGCAGGCAGTTGTACACACACGTGAACTATCTGAGAGAACAGGGAGCAGGGTTGTACAGAGTTGCAGTGAAGTCATGTTCAAACCATTGGGCCAATCTCCCAAAAGCCTCTTGTGAGAATGTAAATGGATTCTACCATATATTCCTTGCATGGAGCTAAGACTTATTAGCATTGCCAGTTACTAAGATAGAGCATTGGGTGTGTTTATGAAGACAGTTTCAAGAGCATGCTGAAATCATATACTGTATATTTTCATGTGTTTAAAAAATGTATCTCCTAAGATCAATGACTTTGACTAGAGGAGTTTGAAATGTTGTAAAAATGCTAGTTCTCTTGATTGTGCAGATACAGAATACAGATTGAAGACATGACTAGTCCCTGAAATCTGCAAGATTTACAGCTCATTCCTACCTGGACCCTCAGGATGACTCTCCTTGGATGTCAGATGCCTTCAGAGAATGTTCCGTGTTTGTGAGGATTAGAAAAGAAAAGCCATCCTAGGACCTTGAGAGGGTAAGGTGGGCTAATGAACTGTTTTTTCCCCCTGATGTCATGGATTATTTTTTGTAAGACTCAATATTATGTTATGAAATGCCTTGTTCCAGGTCAGTGGAGTGTTGTTTGCCTAAGTGTTTAGATGTTGAATAAGAGTTATCTGCCCCAGAGGATAACGTCACATAGCTCTTCAGAAGGACTTCATGAAAATGTAAGTAAATTGAACAAGCACTCTTATTGAAGGAATGATTTCACAAATGGACCGGACTTTCTAATGAACCATTTGAACAAGCCCTCTCTTTGACATCAGATTTCCTTCCCGACATAAAACTGTAAAAAAATAATCTGAATTATTACTTCTGTTACAGTGCCATTTTGCTCAAAATATTTCATTCAGGGATTCATATATAATTACCCACCTAATAAAAGGAGCTATTAGGTTGTAAAGATCCTATTCCTTCCATGCTCTTTGAAAATTATGACCTACTCAAGCTTGAAATCAAAGGCAGAGCTGAAAGGAATAATTCAGCTGAGACTCTCTCATTGGGTTTTCAAGTTGCCTGACAGATAAATATGCAAACGGGCTCCCTTTTGGCGATTCAGCTGCACAAATGGATTAACTCCAAATTTGCAGCTGCAAATTCAGAAACTAAAAGGGTGCACACACAATGTTTTTAATTTCACCTAGTTGCAAGCTGTAGATAAACACGGCAATAGGAGTTTAAGGTTCTAGCTCACAATGAAGATGCAGTTTTTAAAGAGCATCCACCAGATTTAGGGTGATGTGTCAGAAGTGTCAAGCGATGTCTTCCCCCCGTTCCTCTCTGACTCTGGGCAGGTGTGGTACAGAAGGTTTCCTTGACAACAAGCCTGGCGGTCACCACTCACCAACACTGCCTGCTCTGAGTCAGTGAGGACCCTGTTGGTGGAAGAGACATCACGCAAGAGAAGGTACTGTTTGAAACTGCCTTCCATTTTCCTTCCCTTCCTCGGATGGGATGGGTCTGCCACGTCCACAGAGGGTTTCAGGAAGGTAGATTGGGGCTAGGGGGTGGCATGGAATGTGTGGAGCTGGCCACCTGCCCAGGGCTGGCTGCCAAGGAGGACTCAGGGAGGGATGGGGTGGAGAGGAGAACTCTTCCAGCCAGACTTCTGAGGGAGACGGACGTGGTGAAGTTTGAAATATCATCACAGTGTGGGATGGCACAAAAGCCACCCAGATTGAACAGTGTCCTGTTAGAAGTTTTAAGCTCATAATTACCACGTGTCTGAGAAGATTGCATGTTGTATCCTCCTTCAGGGAATGGACTGGTGGTTGGCAGCATGCCCCTCGCTGGAGATTTTTAAATGTTCCTGTTCTCCAGACATCAGTGTTAACCAAGGGTGGATTTACAGATACCTTGCTAACATGGGTGAATTTCACAGCCACTTGCTGATACCCAGCACCTGTGCAAGTGTGACCGCGTTACAGAATGTACACCTTCTGTTTGCTCGCTTACTTTTTTTGTGCTGTCAGAAAAACATCCAATCCTTTGGTGAGAAAGTTCCCATGGGTGCTCTGTACTTTAAATTCGAAAACAAAATAGTGAGCTTGCACTGGTTTGCCGTGGCAGGGTACAGGCTTCAATAATGCACTTGCCTTTTGTAAGACTAGACCCACACGTTAGGAGAAACTGACAGGCCTTGATGAAGAGCGTTAAGTATTCGTCATGACAGTGAGGTCACTGCAGTGGCAAAGGCCCACGAGTATCCTCGCAGCTTCAGCTTTGACATTGCAGTGAAGACGTATCTTTGCTTTTGTTAAGGGACCCCAGAGTCCTCATTTTGAAACTCCTGATGCCCAAGAAGGAAGGACTGCTTCTTCCTTCGGAACTGCTTCAGGATCTTCCAGGAGTGAGTGGTCTTGACGGTTGACCTGTACACTGGTTAGTGTTCTTGGATACAGGTGTGCTGTTCATGGGTAACTGGTAATGCGGCAGAGGTCCCCGAAAATTCAGCTCATCAATTCAGCGATGCGTGTTAAAAGGCCGAGCCTGTGATAGCGTTAAGCTGCTTCATCAGCCCTTCCAAACTTGCCATTTGTTCACTCAGATCATCCTGTTCATACACCTAGAGAGAGAATGAGAGCAAAGGATTAGTGCAGGTGAATGTCAGTGCCTTCCTTTTGTAAGGGGGGGCCATCTCTGATCATTTCACTGTGCATTCTCATGCATGACACAGTGGCCCATAGCCCAGGGGCTTCACTCAGCATATGATCACTGGATGAAGACACTGGTCATAAAAGAGGCAGTGACGAAGGCCTGTGTGCTATTTCACCAGCTTCATCCCTGTGAGGAGGCTTCAGTGTTGAAAACAAAATCTTGTTTCAAATCAAGTTCTACCAATTACTAGCTATGTGATCTTGGACAAGTTAGTAAACCTCTCTGATGTGTAGTTTTCAGGTATAAAATGATGATGATTATATCTTTTTCAAAGGCTATTCTGAGCATCCTGTGAGTTCAGCACATGGTAGATATTGAGTATGTTAGTTACTTTTCTTGTCCATCAGGCTATAAACAGAATTTACATAAGCAGCTTTCCTTTGTAATACCACATAATCATTTTTTTTGTGGGAACTTGACCTCATGGTATTAAACAGGTTGCAGATGGTACCTTCCTACAGGAATTTCAGCCTGCCAGTAAATGATCTGGTCATTTACTGTGTTATCTTCAGAGATGAACAAGGATTGAAAAGAGCCACTTTGGCTCAAAAGACTGGCCCTATATATGAAAAGGGAGGTTGCAGTGAGGTGATTAGTTTTGTTACTGCTTTCCCCAAATGATGTCATAGTTGTCTGGGTTGTTTTTCTTGAATAATCTAGATCTCATTGTCCAATACAGCAACCTCAAGTCAAAAGTAGCACCTGGGGTTTTGAAATGTGAATAGCCTAAATTGATATGTGTTGTACATATAAAATATACATCATATTCTGAGCACTTAGTACAAAAAAAGTAAATATCTTAATGATAATTTTTTAATATTGCATGTTGAAGTGATAATATCTATATGGGTTAGATAAAAATATATCATTAAAATTAATCTCACCTATTTATTTGCACATCTTTTCATGTGACTCCTAGGAAGTTTTAACCTGTGTGGTTCACATCATATTTCTATGGGATAGTGATGACAGTGTGTATATAGACACACGTGCGTATTTATATATATGTATATACACACGTGTGTGTGTGTATGTATGTAAAGTCACTCAATATGTTGCTATCAGCTTGTATGTATAAAGATTGCCTTTAAGTATCAATGATTTTTTTCATATAACTAGATCCTTGATGTAATTTTTTTCCATAAAGTTTTTTCTCTTCATATTCAAGTGCAGGAAAACAGAACTAAACCAACAGTAAGAACAGTGAGGGCCTGGGCTTAATGGAGAGGGCTGGATGGCTTAGACTGCTTTGCACAGCACTGCCCCCATGAATTTCAAGGATGGGCTTACGTTGGCTGGATCCTCCGTTGGTTTGTGGCTCTCCTCAGACACTTCAGGGGCTGTTGGCACAGATACAGGAAGCAAAGGAGATCTTGCCTTTCCAGCCAACCCAAGAGAGGCTGTTTTAACATGAGTCTTGGGAAGAGTAGGCCCTAAAATAGAAAACAGAGTGATGAAAGTACTGTGTAAAACATTCTGGAACAATCTCGCAAGTGTGTAAGCCAAATCCAGTGGGTTGGCATTGCCTTTAGGCTATTGTTCATCCTGTAGTCAAGAGATGGGTTCTGACACATGAATGGGCTCATTTTATTTCTCCTGAATGGAAGACAAATCCTGATTAGGCCTCTCCAGATGAAGCTCCACCAGTCATATGTCATTGCGAGTGCATTTCGGATACCCCTGTGAAAGGTTGCGTGGGAACTGCGGAATGTTTGTCATACGGTATAAGTGTCAGGCCGGCTCAGCTGGGGCCGGTCGCAGCTTTGGGCCAGACAGCCCTGTCCTCAACCACCTGTACAAGCCATTCACTGTTTAACAAGTACCAAGGAACACTCACACAGTTAGAAGAGATGGTTGCTCTGATCTGCAGAGCCTTAGATGTTACAGTGCCAAACAGTTCTTTATGGCTAACCTGACTGAATATTTTCTGCTGGAAAAGAAAAAAAAAAGATACGATTCTGTCCTGATCAGTATAGTTTCTCTCAATGAAACACATTCTAATGCTCATGAAAGTCATTTGAATAACTGCTGAGTTTCTACAAATTACATTTCAGTCTGCTACAAACAATGGCTACCTTTTATTTTAGGGTCTAAAATTTGCCTTATAAATTCTGCTTAACACATAGCAGCAAGTATAATTTTTCCCTATAGTCTAAAATACAAATTCTATAAAGGCGTGTATCAAATCAGCTAGTATACCTCTATACCTAAGGTCTTTTGTCATGTTTAGTATCGGAACCAAGGCCTTAGCATAGAAGGCATTGAAGCTATTACAATGTTTGCCTCAGTTCTCTTCTATAATGAATGATGCTATTCAAGTTCAAATGATCCCAGTGACATACTGTATATTTTGGGGGGGGGGGGGAAGTTATTTTGACCATACTTTCAAAAATGTAATCTAGTTAATAAAACTCAAAAGTTATTTTACTATCAGATAAATAGGGGATTTTTGCTTATTAGAAAAGGAAGAATGCAAACCATCTAGGAAGCTAGCAATTTATAAATGCTAAACCCCATCCAGCACACATTTTCTCACACATTTTGGCCTAGCATCTAATTCCTTCATATTTATATTCAATCACCATTTTTCTTAAACCAAGGCTGAAAAGTCTGCAGTTAGAATCATTTATCACTAGAGGGTGATCTTAAGTTTTTGGTAACTCATATGAGAAGAGATATAGACAGGAGAAGTAAGAATCATCTTATTAAGAAAGGAAATACTAATATTTGTGGAACTCCTACTAAGCTCTAGACTTGTGCTAAAAAGTTTACTTCATTTTAGGCAATAGCATAGTAGGGAAGAATTTGGGACTTACCAACTGAATCTGAATTCAGGTCCTGGAAAGCCTAACTATACATTCTACCTGTGTAATTCCTTGCTCAACTAACCTAATTTCTCTTGCCTGTTTCTTGATCTATAAAATAGAAATAATAATTTGTGAGGACTAATAAGATGATGTATTTAAAGTTGCTGATTTCCTGTAACTCTTTCAAAGAGAGCTAGCTGTTAATAAGATTTAACAGACTTTTGGACTCTGTGGGAGAAGGCGAGGGTGGGATGATTTGAGAGAATAGCATTGAAACATGTATATTACCATATGTGAAATAGATCGCCAGTCCAGGTTCAGTGCATAAGACAGGGAGCTCAGGGTTGGTGTGCTGGGATGACCCTGAGAGATGGGATACTAGGGAGGGAGGTGGGAAGGGGGGGTTCAGGATGATGGACCACATGTACACCTGTGGCTGATTCGTATCGATGTATGGCGAAAGCCACTACAATATTGTAAAGTAATTAGTCTCCAATTAAAATAAATAAATTGAAAATAAGATTTAATTGTCAAAACAAGCCTGCTAAGTATCCTATCTCCAGTTCATATATGAGGAGGCTAAAGGGAAGAGAAATGAAGTAACTTACCCAAATTCATACATTTCAGAAGGGCAGACAGAGTAAGAATTTTTACCAAGATCTGTCAAACTCCACTGAACACATTAATGTTTTTTTCATTGGCATGTTGATTTAATCCATCCAACTTAAATGAGCTTTGTGAAGAAGCAGTGTAAAAAAAACATGAAACCTAGTTCAGGACTATAAGTCATTTGAGGGTATAAACTACTTATTGTATTACAGTTTCTTATAGTTAAATTATGTTTGAATTTAAAGAGGAAAACAATGAATTTCGGCATTGATTTAAACTACTTTTATTACAGTGTTATTTAAATTTATACAAACATAAAACTTGGCATAACTTTTATAAACTTGTAGCTCTAAGCCTATTCTATAAAACCAAAACATGTTTAAGTTGAATAGCAAAGTACTATACAAATAATACAATTTAAATTAAGATCATCAATTTAATGAGACTGGAGGTCAATGGGCTAGAACAAAATAATCACGTAAATTTTGTACTGACTGCTGTGTCACACAAGTCATTTTGAGTTTGTCTTACACGATCATTTTTTACCATCAGTTTTTTTTTCTGGTTGAACAACTGGCAAACCTTCATTCTCCCAAAGAATGTAATAATACCAGCTGGTCTTCGTTGGATCTGAAGAAATCATTTGTGTAGTAAATCTACCTCTATATTTTTCCTTTGGCCTCTGACTAGAAACACAGTGTTCCTACAGCCAACTTAGTTGTAAACCTAAATACAAAGGCAGGCACTAAAAACCCTGTCAGAGTGATGCTATAAAAGTACTCTCTAGCTACTGCAACATGTGTAATTCACATTGATATTGTAGATGATCACACAAGTGAAAGCACAGAGTTTAAAGAGGAGTCTTCATGCAGCACTGCTGAGCCCTGGGAATGCATCTATGGAGCTCCCACTGTGAAGGCCATTTTCTGAATTGTGTTTACAGTCCCTTCAAGTATGTTCACAATGTTGTGATTAAACCCAAATGTAGTTTTATTGCCATGGAAAGACGTTCCTCTGAGCACATTCCAAGACCTCCTGGCTCGTCCTTCCTATTAAGAACCAGAGCAGCTACATTTGAACGATTAACACTTTATATGGAAATATTTTTTGTTAAAATTTTTACTTTGATTTTCTTGATGGTATATGGTGAAATCCAATTAGTTTTTGAATTTTAAATTTTAGTTCTTTAAAAATTATAGTTGATTGACAGTGTCGTGCTAGTTTTAGGTATACTACAAAGAGATTCCAGCACACACACACATATATTCTTTTTCAGAGTCTTCTCCATTAGAGGTTATAAGATACCGAATATAGTTCCCTTTGTTGCTGTGCAGTGGGTCCTTGTTTATTTTTATATAGTAATTTATATATATATATAAATGCTAATGCCAAACTCAAATTTATCCCTCCCTTCTACCCCTTTCCACTTTGGCAGCCTTAAGTTTGTCTTCTATGTCTGTATATCTGTTTCTGGTTTATAAATGTTTTTAATATCATTTTTCAGATTCCACATATATCTAAGATTCTGTGGCATTTGCCCTCATTTAGTATGGTAATCTCTAGATCCATCCATGCTGCAAATGTCACTATTTCATTCCTCTTTATGGCTGAGTAATTATATAGATGCTCTACATCTTCTTCATCCCTTCTGTCGATAGACAGTTAGGTTGCTTCCATGGCCTGGCTATTGTGAACAGAGCTTCAGTGAACACTGGGGTGCGTATATCTTTTTGAAGTAGTGTTTTCTCTGGATCTATGCCCAGGAGTGGGACTGCTGGATCATATGGCAACTCAATATTTAAAAATTTTTAAGAAACCTCCATACCGTTCCCCATGGTGGCTGCACCAAGTTACATTTCTACCAATAGCGTAGGTTTCCATTTTCCCCACACCCTCTCCAGGATTTCTTATTTTTAGTCTTTATGGCCCTGGTGGCTCAGATGGTAAAGAATCTGCCAGCAATGCAGGAGACCTGGGCTCGATCCCTGGGTTGGGAAGATGCCCTGGAGAAGGGAATGGCAACACACTCTGGTATTCTTGCCTGGAAAATTCCATGGACAGAAGAGCCTGGCTGACTAAAGTCCATGGGGTTGCAAAGAGTTGGACACGACTGAGCGACTAACACACACATACGCACACGGCCATTCTGACTGGTCTGAAGTGATATCTCATTGTGGTTTTAATTTGCATTTCTCTGATAATTAGTGATGTTGCACATATTTTCATGTGCCTATTGGCTATCTGTGTGTCTTTTTGGAGAAATGTCTATTTAGATCTCCTGCCCACTTTATGATCAGGTTGTTTGGGGTTCTCTGATATTGAGCTCTATGAACTGTTGCATATTTTGGAGATGAGTCTTTTCTTGGTCACATCATTTGTAAATATTCTCTTCTGTAAGTTGTCTTTTCATTTTATTTCTGGTTTTCCTTGCTGTGCAAAAACTTACAAGTTTCATTAGGCCCTACTTGTTTATATTTGCTTTTATTTCTTTTGGGAGATTGACCTCACAATAAACTGTGGAAAATTCTGAAAGAGATGGGAATACCAGAACACCTGATCTGCCTCTTGAGAAATCTGTATGCAGGTCAGGAAGCAACAGTTAGAACTGGACATGGAACAACAGACTGGTTCCAAATAGGAAAAGGAGTTCGTCAAGGCTGTATATTGTCATCCTGTTTATTTAACTTCTATGCAGAGTACATCATGAGAAATGCTGGACTGGAAGAAACACAAGCTGGAATCAAGATTGCTGGGAGAAATATCAATCACCTCAGATATGCAGATGACACCACCTTTATGGCAGAAAGTGCAGAGGAACTCAAAAGCCTCTTGATGAAAGTGAAAGTGGAGAGTGAAAAAGTTGGCTTAAAGCACAACATTCAGAAAACAAAGATCATGGCATCCAGTCCCACCACTTCATGGGAAATAGATGGGGAAACAGTGGAAACAGTGTCAGACTTTATTTTTCTGGGCTCCAAAATCACTTCAGATGGTGACTGCAGCCATGAAATTAAAAGACGCTTACTCCTTGGAAGGAAAGTTATGACCAACCTAGATAGCATATTCAAAAGCAGAGACATTACTTTGCCAACAAAGGTCCGTCTAGTCAAGGCTATGGTTTTTCCAGTGGTCATGTATGGATGTGAGAGTTGGAGTGTGAAGAAGGCTGAGCGCCGAAGAATTGATGCTTTTGAACTGTGGTGTTGGAGAAGACTCTTGAGAGTCCCTTGGACTGCAAGGAGATCCAACCAGTCCATTCTGAAGGAGATCAGCCCTGGGATTTCTTTGGAAGGAATGATGCTAAAGCTGAAACTCCAGTACTTTGGCCACCTCATGCGAAGAGTTGACTCACTGGAAAAGACTCCGATGCTGGGAGGGATTGGGGGCAGGAGGAGAAGGGGACGACAGAGGATAAGATGGCTGGATGGCATCACTGACTCGATAGACGTGAGTCTGGGTGAACTCCAGGAGTTGGTGATGGACAGAGAGGCCTGGCGTGCTGCGATTCATGGGGTCGCAAAGAGTCGGACACGACTGAGCGACTGATCTGACTGATCTGATCTGATCTAAGAGAATGTTTTGCCTTTGTTCTCATCTAGGGGTTTTTGGGTCATATCTTATATTTAAGTCTTGAAGCTGTTTTGAGTTTTTGGTATGGAGTGAGGGTGTGGTCCAATAACTTCATTGGTTTCCATGCAGCTGTCCAAAGTTCCCAGCACCACTTGCTGAAGAAACTGGCTTTCACCCACTGTATCTTGGCTCCTTTGTCAAAGGTTAATTGACCAAAAGTGTGAGGGTTTATTTACGGGCTCTGTCTTCTGTTTCAGCGATCCATTCATCTGTTTCTGTGCCAGGGCCATGCGATTTTGATTACCGTAACTTTGTAGTGTTGTCTGCAGTCAGGGAGGATTTTGTCCCCTGCTTTGTTCTTTTCCCTTAGGATCACTTTGCAATTCTGGCCTTTAATGATTCCATATACATTTTAGTATTATATGTTCTAGTTTTGTGGAAAAAAAAGTCATGGGTAATTTGATAGAGATCACATTAAATCTGTAGACTGTGTTGGGTAGTCTGGCCATTTTAATAATAATAATGGTTCTTCCAACTCAAGAGCATGGAATAGTTTTTCCTTTCCTTTAAATAACCTTCAATTTCTTTTATGAATATTTTATAGTTCTCAGTATATACGTCTTTCACCTTGGTCAGGTTTATTCCTAAATATTTTATTTCTCTGATGCAATTTTAAAAGGGATTATAAACAAATTTTTTTCTTTTTATGCTATTTGTTAGTGTAAAGAAATGCAACTGATTTATGTATGTTAATCTTGTATCCTGCTACCTTGCTAAACTTAGTTCTACTTGTTTTTTGTGTGGAGTTTTTAGGGTTTTCTACATATAGTGTCATGTCATCTGCATATAAGTACAATTTTACTTCTTCCCTTAAAATTTGGATATATTTAATTCTTGTATGATTTCTGTAGCTAGAATTTCAAATACTACATTGAATAGAAGTGGTAAGTGGGCATTCTTGTCTTGTTCCATGTTTTAGCGAGAAAGTGTTCAGGTATTCACCATTAAGTATTATGTTAACTGTGGGTTTGTTATAAATAGCTTTCATTATGTTGTGATATATCCCTTCCATTTCCACTTTGGTGAGAGTTTTTATCATGAATGGATGCTGAATTTTATCAAATGCTTTTTTCTGCATCTGTTGAGCTGATCACGTGGTTTTTATCTTTCTTTGGTTTGTGACTGGTGTATCTGATTGATTTTCATATGTTTGCCTTGTGATCCTAGCATGAATCCAGCGTGACTATGATGTATGGTCCATTTTGTGTGTTGTTGAATTCAGTTTGATAATATTTTATTAGGATTTTTGCATCTATATTGATCAAAGATACTGGCCTGCAATTTTATTTTTTGGTAGTTTCTTTGTCTGGTTTTGGTATCAGGATGATGGTGGCTGCAAAGAATGATTTTGGGAATGTTCCTTTTTCTTCAGACCCTTGGAAGAGTTTGAGAGAGACCAGTGTAAGTTCTTTTTTAAATGTTTATTTAGTAGAATTCCCCAGTGAAACCATCTAGGCCTGGGCTTCTGTTTGCATGGAGTTTTTTTAAATTATAGGTTGTTTCACTTCTAGTGATCAGTCTGTTCAAATTATTTATTTCTTCTTGATTCAGTTTTAGTGGGCTGTATGTTTCTAGAAACTTTTCTGTCTCTTCTAGGTTGTCCAGTTTGGTGGTGTAGAGTTGTTTATAGTATCCCCTAATGATTAATTTTTATTTATATGGTATAACTTTTTATGTCTCCCTTTTCATTTCTTATTTCATTTATTTGGTCTTCTCATTTATTTTTGGTAAGCGTGGCCAAAGGTTTGTCAATTTTGTTTATTCTTTCAACAAAACCAGCTTTCGGTTTCATTAACTTCTCTGTTTTTAAATCTCAAGTTCCTCTCTCATATTTATTATTTCCTTCCTTCTGTCGACTTTAGGTTTTGTGTTTTGTGGTTGTTCTAATTCTGTTAGGTGGTAGGTCAGGGTTGTTTTTTGAGGAAGCTGTATTTGCTATAAACTTTACCCTTAAGACTGCATTTGCTATATCCCATAGATTTTTGTATGGTTGTGTTTTTATTGTCATTTGTCTTTAAGTATTTGTAAAATTTTCTCTTTGATTTCATCCTTGGCTCATTGGTTTCTTAGTAGCATGTTGTTGGTCTCCATCTATTCTTGTTTCTCATTTCTAATTTCATGCCACAGTGGTCAGAGAAGATGCTTGAAATAATATCCATCCTCTTAAAATCTGTTGAGACTTGTTTTGTGTCCTATGTGGTCTATCCTAGAGAACATTCCATGTGTGTTTGGGAAGACTGTGTTTTCTTTTATGGAGGGATTTACTGTTCTAAGGGCTTCCCCTCATAGCTCAGTTGGTAAAGAATCTGCCTGCAATGCAGGAGACCCTGGTTTGATTCCTGTGTCAAAAAGATCCACTGGAGAAGGGATAGGCTACCCACTCCAGTATTCTTGGACTTTCCTTGTGGCTGAGCTGGTAAAAAATCTGCCTGCAGTGCAGGAGACCTGGGATCGATCCCTGGGTTGGGAAGATGCCCTGGAGAAGGGAAAGGCTACCCACTCCAGTATTCTGGCCTGGAGAATTCCATAGACTATATAGTCCATGGGGTCACAAGAGTCGGTCACAACTGAGTGACTTTCACTCTCTGTTCTAAACTTCCCGGTTATACACCACTGTTTTGTTGTACCGGATCTCTGTTGCCTTACAGATTCTCTTCCTGGAGCCCTGTCCATTGATGCCAGTGGGGCATTAAAGTCTCCTGCTTTTATTGTATTCCCATCAGTTTCTCCTTGTGTATCTGCTAGTATTTGTTTTACATATTTAGGTGCTCCAATACTGGGTGCATGTATATTGATCCTTTTAACAGTATATAATGCCCTTCTTTACCTTTATGGGCTTTGTTTTTAAGGTCCCTGTTGTCCCATATGAGTCTTCCTACTCCTGGTTTCTTGTCATTTCTATTTGAATGAAATGTCTTTTTCCCTCCCTCACTTTCCATATAGGTATGTCCTTCACCTTCAAAGTGGGGCTCTTGTAGGCAGCATATTGTAGGTTCTTGTTTTATTGTCCAGTCTTCCCTTCTGTATCTTTTGATTGTGGCATTTAAAGTAATTATTTATGGGTATGTATTTGTTGCCACTTTAAATCTTGTTTACCAAAGATTTAAAGTCCATAGGGTTGCACTAAGCTGGACATGATAGAAATGAATTAGCATGCACGTTTGTAGTTAAAATCACTTCCACAATTTTTTTTTTTAATTTCTTTTAAAATATATGTATTGGCTTTAAGGGATCTACAATCCTTTTATATGTTTACTTTTCCTATTGCAATATTCCCCTTCCTTATAGACTCTTGCTGCTTTTCTATTTAGAGAATACCTTTCAGTATTTTATTTTATTTTTTATTTTATAACCAATATTGTATTGGTTATTGCCATATATCAACATGAATCCGCCACAGGTATACACGTGTTCCCCATCCTGAACCCTCCTCCCTCCCCATACCATCCCTCTATGCTCAGTATTGATGTATTCTTTGGTTTTTGCTTGTCTGAGAAACTTTCTCTCTCTCCTTCCTTTTATTCTAAATGTTAATCTTGCTGGGTAAGTATTTTAGGTTGCAGGTTTTTCCCATTCAGGACTTTGAGTATATCTAGCCACTTCTTTCTGGCCTATAAACTTTGTATAGATAAATCAGATGATATATTTATGGGGGGGGGCTTCACCTGTAATTTGTTTTTCTCTCACTGCCTTTAGGATTCTTGCTTTAACTTTTTCCATTTTAATTATATGTCTTAGTGTGGGTCTCTCTTCAAGCTCATCTTATTTTGGATCCTCTGTTCTTCTGTAACTGGGCATCTTTTTTCCTTCTTTAAGGTCTGGGAAATTTTCAGCCATAATTTCTTTAAATACATTTTGATCTCATTTCCTCCTGCAATCCCTACTTATGGATAGATTGGCACCCTTTATATTATCCCATAGATCTCTCTTTCATTGCTTTTTGTTTGTCTTTCTGTCTGCTGCTGTGATTGTATAATTTGTTATTCTGTCTTCAAAATCACTTATTCATTCTTCTGCATTATTTAGTTTGGTACTTTTTGCCTGTAACTTGGTTTTCACGTCAGTAATTGACTTGTCTAATTTTGAATGGCTCATTATGGTTTCTAGATCCTTGTTACAGTGATCTGCATTTCTATTGATAGTCCTTCTTAATTCCTTCAGTGTTTTTATTACCTCCTTTTTGAACTCAGAGTCTGGTAGACTACTGCTGCTAAGTCGCTTCAGTTGTGTCCGACTCTGTGTGACCCCAGAGACAGCAGCCCATGAGGCTCCCCGTCCCTGGGATTCTCCAGGCAAGAACACTGGAGTGGGTTGCCATTCCCTTTTCCAATGCATGAAAGTGAAAAGTGAAAGTGAAGTCACTCAATCGTGTCCAACTCTTAGCGACCCTGTGGACTGTGGCCCACCAGGCTCCTCCGTCCATGGGATTTTCCAGGCAAGAGTGCTGGAGTGGGGTGCCATTGCCTTCTCCCTGGTAGACTGGAGAGGTCTATTTCATATTTTAAAACAGGGGATTTGTCTTGTGTGGGTTTTTTTTTTTTTTTAATTGGAATGGTTCCTCTGCTTTTTCATTTCATATTTCTCTGATTCTATTAATTTAGGATAAACAGTTTTCTACTGTGGTTTTGAAGGGCTGTTTTTATATGGGAGTGCCCTTGTATAGCCTGAGTCCAATATTTTTGGCTCAAGAGGGCTGTTTTTGGTATGGATGCTTGCCATTTCTTTCTTTAGGTTGTGCTGGCCCTGGATAAAGTGTATGTTGCTGTGACCAGAGTCTTCAGCGGATGTGGGGTGAGGCCTTCTCTTTGCTCTGTGGTTGTCACAGCCCTTTCAGTGGCAGGGTCTGCTCCCCAGTTGTTGGAATAGAAGCCCACAGGCCCAAGTTTAACCAGTGGTATCAGTAGTAGGACTAGAGCACTCCACTGGGAAGGAGGTGTGTATTCCTTCCCGGGAACTGTCCAAGGACATGTACTCTGTGACATCACCTGCCACCTAGTGCGGGCACCCACAGAGTACACCGTTGCTGGCACCATCCTTGGATCAACCTCCGCCTGGGGAGCAACAGTAAGTAATCAGCTCGGATGTCCCCCCAAGCACTGTGCTCACAGAGCTGCCAGTGAGTTTGCTGGCGTAGTGCACCAGCACCCATTGTGGGATTACCAGGAATCGCCCGGTAGTCATTCACGCGATGGCAACCTACCTGTGCTTGCATGTTCCCAGAGCTTGTGGCAGTGGAGTAGCGCCCACTGTGAGCACACTGAAGTGAGGCTGCTGCACCCACTGTGAGCACACTGAAGTGAAGTGAGGCTGCTACGATGGGCCCACAAACCTCCCACTGGGCATGTGTTGACGATGCGGCTCTTACGGAGGACGAAGCCTCCATCCTACGTGCATTCCAGTTGTGGCCTAGACCACACTCCAGGCCCTTCAGGCTGCCTCTCTGCAGCCAAACCAAGTCCTTTCCCTGGGTCTGGCTACTCAAGTCTGAGTTTCAGAACCCAGGCACTGGGCACCCAGCAGACACGTGTCTGGGGCTGGGGAGTCAGTGAGGTGGCAAGGACCTTCTGTGCTACTGCCCTTTCCTCTGATCCTCCCAATCTGTCCCAGCTGACTTCCCAGCCAGAGAAGAAGATTCCTAGTGTGAGGGAATGTTTCCCGTTTCATAACTCCCTGCCAGGTATGGGGTGCCATTTCTTTTTTCCCCACTTCATACTATCCAGTTACATGGTCATCTCTTTCTTGTAGCTTTGGTTGTATGAGATCTTCTGCCAACATTCAGTAAGTATTCTGTTAGAATTGTTCCAAATATAGATATATTTCTGAAGGATTTGTAGGAAGAGGTGAGCTCCACATCCTAGTCTCCCATATTGATCTCTGCCTAAATGTCAGTTTTTAAGTAATTTTTTTGAAAAGTTTACATTTTAACCCTTAACACATGCAACATATATTCATGAATTAACACAAATCAATTCACTTTAGCATAGAGATATATACAAAGAGAGTCACACACAAAAGAAGTAAATAGTATAGGTTTAGCCTATTATGCAGAAAATTGAATCAAGCCTGTCCCTGTTGTATACTGGGAAATATATTTAAGAATAAAAATTATTTAACTACTTTTTTGGTAGTTTTACACAGAGAAATTATAGTTCTCACTATTAAAATACATTCTAATGGAGTATTTTCTACCGGGGATTCTAATGATTTGGGTAGGTCTACACAGAGTCGGACATGACTGAGCGACTGAACTGAACGATGTATTATAGTGCATCTGAAGCATTAGTATTATTATAATAAGATGCAGACATGCCTAAAGAGTACCATAGCTCAAACTCATTAGAAGATAATTATAATAATTGATTATCTCTAGTGTCCAGGCAACAGTTTTACACCTGCTGAGTGTTGAATAACAGGCAAGACACTGTGCATTTTACAAAAGGAATCAAAGACATTGCCTAGTGTTTAAACCTCATATGACACTCTTTTCTCAAGCAATATTCACAGATGCAAAGAAGTTTAGAACGCTGGAACCTCGACGGCCCTTGGAGTTCAACTAGTGCCCTTCCCATTATTTTGCTGAAGATAACACTGAGGTCCCTGAAGATCGAGAGGTCAAGGTAGAATCTAATTTCAATAACATTCCAGTACAAGAGAAGAATTTAAAGGGTCTCTCGAGTTCAGTATTAGCACTTTATCTGGCATATTATATGGCCTAATTTTTTTCTTTTTCCTGAATGGGGAATTAAAGAGTATGAGAAAAATTTTCCAGGAGAGATTTATCAACAGCCAATAAGACAACTTTGGTCTTAGGAGTGCCCTTTAGTAAAGCGGAACAAATGTTTAAAGCAAAGATTTCCATGAATAGATTTCCATGGATAGCGGACACACTTGCTTTTGGATGTGCATTAACTGTCCCTGTGCTATATACATTTGTATTTGGGTAGATTCAGTATTTTATACTCTGAATCTCAAATGTTTTGGCTTGGAAACTTTTCTTCGCCTATTCACTCACTGTGTATTCCTGGCTCTTGATTTGCTAGTCTGCATATTTATTCTTCTGAAGAATTATGAGGCATGCCTTTATCACTTCATGCTTGAGACCTTACCTGTGGCTCTTCCAAAGGCTTCATTCTGAATCTATTTTCTATACCACTTAAACCAAGCAAACTTCTTCCTATAAAACAAGCAGTCTTGTGGCACAGACAGTGATGGAGTAGTGGTACCCGGCGTTTGGATTAGTAGGTGATGTCTGAGAGCTCAGTCCAATCTGAACAGGACTCTAGGAACCATCTTGCAGCCTCTCACCTGCTGATGGACTGTGGGTGTTGCTCGGTGATTTATCCTAAGTCCATTCATCCTCATTTCCTTCTGTATTTTCAACATAGTCATTTAAACTGCAGATGGGCTTTGTCACACTTCCTCTGTTGCTATCTGCGTTTTGGTACACTGTGCTTATACACCAGTTTAAAAGCCAACTATGTTCTTGCAGTCTTGCCTGATCCCCCATCTTTCAGTACTCTTTCTATATGATGAGTTATTTTAAGGCATGATAGCCTTTGCCTTGCCTGATGGTGTTCTGACACACTGGAAGACAATCATACCCTCCCAGAGAACTAGAGAAAACAGTAGCAATTAGAAAAAGCATTTACTTCAGGGTATTAGACTCCTGTTCTGCAGTGTCAAGAAATGATAGGATTTTTGACAGATTTTCCTATTGTAGATCTAGGGAGAAGACTTTGCTTCATATTTACTTATTCACTTTGGAGAACTGCAATTATGCTCATAATTAGTTTAACATAAATTTAATAACATTTCTCTTAATTTCAGTGAAGTTTTTCTGAGTCTTATCAGAGTAATATATCGAAGGAAAAGAAAATGGGCCAGCAGCCAAGAGGTCGGATAGAAAGACCCGGAGCTCACCTCCTCTCATGAGCACACCAAAGTCACAACTATCTGCAGGACCACCACTGATGAAAAAGAACCTCCCAGAAAAGATTTTTCACAACTGGACATAAAGGAAGAACCACAATGAGACAGGTAGGACGGGTAGAGTCATGATATAATCAAACCCCACACCCTCGGGCAGGCAACCCACACACTGGAGAACAGTGCTGCAGAGGTTCTCCCACAATAGTGAGAATTCCAAGCTGCTGGTTGGGCTCCCCAGCCTGGAAGTCCTGTATCAAGAAGATAAGCTCCCAAAGCATGTGACTTTGAAGGCCAGGGGAAATAGAGACTTCACTCTTACAGGGCACATGCAAAATCTGACACATACCAGAACCCAGGGCAAAGCAGTGGCTTTCATAGGAGCCTGGGCCAGACCTACCTACTGGTCTTGGAAAGCCTCCTGGGGAGGTGGCTGCCACTCACCCTGGATACGTGATACTGGTAACAGCCATATTTGGGGAAATTCTATGATGTGAACACTGCTCCTGGCATCTTGGCTCATCGGCCCCAAGACTTAGCACCATCCAAAAGCTGAAGATGCCAGTGCTGAGAAATTTCATGCCAAACAACTAACAGGCTGGGGACACAGCCCCACTCACCAGCAGACTGCTACTGCTGCTAAGTCGCTTCAGTCGTGCCTGACTCTTAGCGACCCCATGGACAGCAGCCTACCAGGCTCCTCGGTCCACGAGATTTTCCAGGCAAGAGTACCGGAGTGGGGTGACATCACAGACAGAATGTCTAAAATCTTCCTGAGCCCTCAGCCATCTCTGGACAAGCCCTAGACATGACTCTGGACAACAGAGGGCCAAGACCCAGCTCTTCTCTCTGTGGGCAGGCACCAGGTCTGCCCTCCAGAAAGCCTGCACTAGCTTCTAGACATGCTCCATCAGACCTACCCTGAAAACTATGATCCTGTGGATCCAGGCCAATGCAAGCTGAAAAATCCCCAAGTGTGGAAAAAGAAAGAGTCACCCAAGTCCAAGAAGCACAAAGTCCCACATAGCAACTTTGGTGTGTAACTCAGAGGAACACACCAAGACATACTACTTTAAATGACAAAAAGAGACTATTAAAGGCAGCAAATGAAAAGCAAAAACCTGCAACCAAGAGTCCAGCACCACTAAGCCAACTTTACAACAAATTGTAAAGGAACTTCTCTAGGTGAAAAAAGAAAAGCCCACAACTAGAAATAAGAAAATTATGAAACAGAAAAGCTCACTGGTAAAGACAGGAAATCATCCACATACAAAGTTACTAGGGAGATTAAAAGACAAAGATAGCATCTATATCCACAATAAGAGGTTAAGGGATACATAAAACAATTTGAAGTAAAATATGATATCAAAAATTAATTATCAGGGACGGAGAACACCTAAGCAGGGTTTTTAAAATAATACATTTGAAATGAAGGGATCAAGCAAATACACTTATACATGTACATTGTTGTTGTTTAGCCAGTAAGTCGTGTCTGACTCTTTGTGACCCTGTGGACTGTAGCCCACTGGGCTCCTCTGTCCATGGGATTCTCCAGGCAAGAAAACTGGAGTGGGTTGCCATTTCCTCCTCCAGGGGATCTTCCGGACCCAGGGATCAAACCCACACCTCCTGTATTGCAGGCAGATTCTTTACTGTTGAGCCACCAGGGAAGACCACACACATAATACACATATATACATACACATATTGTTGTTAAGTAGCTAAATCACGTACCACTCTTTGTGATCCCATGGACTGTGGCACATATATATGTATTTATATCTACACATAGACTGCTACACAAAATCCTCATAGTAAGCACAAACCAAAAATTTAGAACTACATGCAAAATGGAATCCAAACACAATGCTAAAGATAGTCATATAATCGAGGGCAAAATAAGAAAGGGAATAAAAAAGACCTACAAAAACAAATCCGAAATAACAAAACGGCAATAAGAACATACATATTGATAGTTACCTTAAATGGTCTGAATGTTCCAACCAAAAGACATAGACTGGCTAAATGGATATGAAAACAAGACCCATATATATGCTGCCTACAAGACACTCACTTCAGATCCAGGGACATATTCATACTGCGGGGATGGAAAAGGGTATTCCACACGAATGGAAATCAGAAGAAAAAGTAGCAATATTTATATCAGATAAAATAGATTTTAAAGACTGCTACAAGAGACAAAAACATACACTACATAATAATAAAGGAATCAGTATAAGAAGGTGATATAACAGTTGTAAATATATGTATACCCAATACATGAGCACCAAAATATATGAGGCAAATATTAATAGACAGAAGATTAATAGTAACAATAATAGGAGACTTTAATACCATATCAATGGGCAGATTGATCATCCACACAGGAAAACAACATGTAAACACAGTTGAACACATTAAACCAAATGGGCTTAACTAATATTTATAGAACATTCCATCCAAAAGCTGAAGAATACACATTATTCAGGATAAATCACATGCCAGGATATAAAACAAACCTCAGTAAATTTAACAAAGTTGAATTGTTCTATCAAATGTCTTTTCTAACTATAATAAGACTAGGAATCAACTACAAGGAAAAATGCCAAAAATACAAACATGTGGAGGCTAAAATAATATGCTACTAGACAACCCATGGACCACTGAAGAAATCAAAGAGGAGATGAAAATGATGAGAGAAATGAAAACAACAATCCAAAACCTACGAAATGCAGCAAAAGCAGTTCTCAGAGGGAAGTTTATACTGATACAGAATACCTCAGGAAACAAGTCTCATATAAACAACCTAACCTGACACCTAAAGAACTAGGTAAAGAACAAACAAAGTCCAAAGTTAGTAGAGGAAAATAAGTCATAAAAATCAGAGCAGAGATAGATAAAATAGGCTTTAAAACACAGTAGGCCAAAAAATCAATGAAAAGAATGAGTTGGTTCTTTGGAAGAATAAACTTGATAAATTAGACATATCAAGAGAAAAGGGAGATAACCCAAGTCAATAAAATTGGAAATGAAAAAAAGTTGCAACTAACACCACAGAAATACAAACGATCTTAAGAAACTAACAGAAACAACTGCTGCTGCTGTTAAGTTGCTTCATTCGTGTCCGACTCTGTGCGACCCCACAGACGGCAGCCCACCAGGCTCCCCCATCCCTGGGATTCTCCAGGCAAGAACACTGGAGTGGGTTGCCATTTCCTTCTCCAATGCATGAAAGTGAAAAGTGAAAGTGAAGTCGCTCAGTCGTGTCCAACTCTTAGTGATGCCATGGACTGTAGCCTATCAGGCTCCTCCATCCATGGGATTCTCCAGGCAAGAGTACTGGAGTGGGGTGCCATTGCCCTCTCAGCAGAAACAACTAAATGCCAATAAAATGAACAAATTCTTATTAAGGTACAATCTTGCAAGACTGAATGAGGAAGAAATAGAAAATATGAACAGAGCAAATATAAGTACTAAAATCCTATTAGTAATTAAAAACTCCCGATAAACTGAAGTCCAAGACCGGATGGCTTCACAGGTGAACTCTACCAAACATTTAGGTAAGAGTTATCACATCCTTCTGAAACTATTTCAAAAAATTACAGAGGAAGCAATACTTATGAACTTTTTCTATAAGACTAGCATCACTATGGGAGAAGGTGATGGCACCCCACCCCAATACTCTTGCCTGGAAAATCCCATGGATGGAGGAGCCTGGTGGGCTGCAGTCCATGGCATCACTAAGAGTTGGACACGACTGAGCGACTTCACTTTCACTTTTCACTTTCATGCATTGGAGAAGGAAATGGCAACCCACTCCAGTGTTCTTACCTGGAGAATCCCAGGGACAGGGGAGCCTGGTGGGCTGCCGTCTATGGGGTCCCACAGAGTCGGACACAACTGAAGCGACTTAGGAGCAGCATCACTATGATACCAAAACCAGGAAATATATCACAAAAAAGAAAGTTGTAGACCAGTATCACTGATGAACACAGATGCAAAAACCCTCAATAAAATATTAGAATTGAACAATATATTGTGCTGGCCAAAAAGTTCATTTGGGCCCTTCCTTTTCTACCAAAAGACTCATACACCATGATCAAAGTGGGATTTATCTCAGGAATGCAACGATCTTTCAATACCTGTAAATCAGTGTGATACACTGCATTAACCAATTGAAGAATAAAAGTCATGTGATCGTCTCAGCAGATGTATAAAAAGCTTTTGCAAAAAGTTCAACATCCCTTTATAATAAACTCTACAGAAAAAAGAGCACAGAGGGAGCAGAAAGCTCCATACTAAAGATCATACGTGGCAAACACATAGCTAAAATCATACTCAATATTGAAACACTGAAAGTATTTCCTCTGTGATCAAGAACAACAAGGATGCCCATTTTTGCCACTTGTATTCAATGTAGCTTTGGAGGTCCAAGCACAGCAATCAGAGAGTACAAAGAAATAAAAGGAACCCAAGTTGCAAACCAAGATGTAAAACCATCACTGTTTGGAGATGACAAGGTACTGTACATAGACAATCCTAAAGATATCACCAAAAAACTACTAGAGCTCATCCATGAATTCAGTAAACTTGCAGGATACAAAATTAGTGTGCAAACATCTGTTGCATTTCTATACACTAACAATGAAGTATCAGAAATAGAAATAAAAGAAATAGTGACACTTAATATTGCATTTAAAAGAGTAAAATACCGAGGAGTAAACCTACCTGAGAATGCTCAAAACCTGTGCTCTGAAAACTGTAAGACTTTGATGAGAAAGAAATTGAAGACAACACAATCAGGTGAAAAGATATATTGTTTTCTTGGATTAGAAGAATCAAAACTATTAAATGACCATTTTACCTACAGCAGTCTGCAGAGTCAATACAATCCCTATCAAATTACCAACAGTATTTTTCACAAAAATGGAACAAATAATTTTAAAATTTGTATGGAAATACAAAAGACTCTGAATGGCCAGAACAATTTTGAGAAAGAAGAATAGTGCTGGAGGAATTATATTTCTGACTTCAGACTACATTAAAAAGCCACAGTCATCAAAACAGTATGGTACTGGCATGAGCGTGTGCGCGCGCAGACACACACACACACACACTCAAAACAGACACAGAGACACAGATCAATGGGACAGGACAGACAGCCTGGAAGCAAAGCCACTCACTTATGGTCAATTAATCTACAACAAAATAGGCAAGAATATACAATGGAGAAAATACAGTATCTTCAATAAGTGGTTTTAGGAGAATAGGACAGCTACATGTTAAAGGATGAAATTAGACATTCTCTAACACCACATACAAAACTAAACTCAGACTGGATTAAATACCTAAATGTACAACTGTATACCATAGAGCTCCTAGAGGAAAACATAAGCAGAACACTCTTTGACCTAAATCCATATTTTATATCTCCTAAATCAAATGATATAAAAGCAAAAATAAACAAATGGGACCTAATCAAACTTACAAGCTTTTGCCCAGCAAAGGAAACCATCCATAAAATGAAAAGGCAAGGTACCAAATGGGAGAAAATATTTGTAAGTGATATGATCGATAATAGATCAATATCCAACACATACAAACAGTTTTTAAAACTCAACATCACAAAAGCAACTTGATTAAAAAATGGTCAGTAAAACTGAATAGACATTTTTTCCAAAAAGGATATGCAGATGGCTACAACCATGTGAAAAGTCGCTTGACGTTGCTAATAATCAGTGAAATGCAGTCAAAACCACAATAAAATGACATCTCAAACTTGTCGGAATGGCTATCATCAAAAATAATACAAATAACAAATGTTGGTGAGGACATGGAGGAAAGGGAACTCTTGTACTTTGGGGTGAGTATGTAAGGTGGTGCAGCCACTGTGGAAAACAGTATGAGAGGTTCCTCAAAAAACTAAAAATTGAACCACTTAATATCCAGGAATTCCATTACATTTCTGGGTATATATATCAGAAAAAAAGACTAATTCAAAAAGATGTGTACACCCCAGTGTTCATAGTGGCATTATTTACAATTGCCAAGGAAGTCATCCACAGATGAATGGATGAAGATACACACACACACACACACACACACATTACTACTCAGCCATAAACAAGAATAAAATTTGCAGCCACACGGATAAACTTGGAGGGCAATATGCTAAGTGAAATAAATTGTAGACAAATACTGTTTGACATCACTTATATATGGAATATAAAAATGTCACCACACTAGTGAGTACAACAGAGAAGAAGCAGACTCAGAGACACAATGTTTTACCAGAGGGGAGAGGTGGGGAGGGGCAGTATACGGGTGGAGGTATGGGAGCTACAATCCACTGGGCATAAGACAGGCTCAAGGATGTATTTTACAATATGGGGAATATTGCCAATATTCTATAATAACTGTAAATGGAAAGTAACCTTTAAATATTGTATAAAAATCTTATAAATTTTTTGAAAAATAATAATAAAGAAAAATCAAAGAACTCTCTTCATGGCTCCCAGATGCTAATTTCATATAATTTTAGCCTGGCAGTCAAGATGCTCTGTGATCACTCCCCAAAATGAAGAATGCTTTTGAGAATGTGATAAAGAAAACCCATGTTCATTTCGGAGCTGAAGGTGAGCAAAGCTGAGGAGGGAGAACAGGACAAAAGGTTTCTGATTTCCTGTATTATTTTTCCCCTGTGATAGTAAAATGTGTGTTAACTACACAAGGAATTCCAAGCACAGAATGAGTGCTCAAGTACATACCCAAATACCGAGGGAGAATCCCAGCCTGGGGCTTAGGAGAGCCATTCTTTGTAGTTTTGTGACTTTTACCCCATAGCCTAATTTCTTTGGTCTTGGTCATTTTAATTTCTATAAAGGTTAAACAATTTTATCTTTTAGCTATTAGCTGTAAAAATTATATGAGAAAATATTCTGTGAAGTGAAAGTGTTAGTCACTCAGTCATGTCTGACTCTCTGCAACCCCATGGGCTTAGCCCACCAGGCTTCTCTGTTCATGGAATTCTCCAGGCAGGAATATAGGAGTGGGTAGCTATTCCCTCTCCAGGGCATCTTCCCCACCCAGGGATCGAATCCAGGTCTCCTGTGTTGCAGGCAGATTCTTTACTGTCTGAACCACCAGGGAAGCTATTCTACCTATTACTTAACTTTACTAAGTATTATAAGTATTCTACCTATATATTTCATTTTTTGGGATGTTTTGGCTATTAAGATTTAGGAAGTGTAGCTAATTCTCTGGTAAAAATGAATCTAAAGAAATATCTAGCAAGTGAATCATTAACTCATGAGTTATGATAATTGGATTTTAAATTGGTTCTCTCTATAGAAAAATGTTCTATCATTTTCTCTTAAAGTTATTAATGAAAAACCGTAACAATAATTATGGTTGTTTTGCTTTTTTATTTCAGACTAACATCAGACAGTTCAACCTAAAATAAGCAATATCAAATTACTATGTGTTTAAATGATCCATGATTAATTGAAAAATTAAAATTTACAGATGCTTAGTCTGCAATAGCTGTAGTTTTCTCTCCTCCCCAGGGTGCCTGTTGGAGAAGTGTTTCAGGCGACCCTTAGGTGAAACACATGATGCTGATATGATAAATAAATGAATTTACACTGATACACAGCTAATTAAGTGAGCACAGCTTTGGTTTTAATACTGCTCTCCCCAGAGCGACCCAGTGAGTCGGGGGAAATGTGAAGGATGCTGGTGTTTTGAGATGGGCCTGCACATCAGGTGGAGATGAGCCGCCTCAGCAGGAATTTACTGTTTTAAGTTTTATTTTCACAGTGCAGTTATTAAACATTTCATTTGCTCATAAGGTACATAATGTATGACTGCCAGGTGCAGACTCCTGTTAGCACCTCCCTGCAGAGGGCTCTCCTGGGTAAAACAGTTCTTGGTGAGAAACATTAGACTAAGCTGCAGCAGGAGTGAACTGTACAGACTCAGCTGGGTCAAATCAGAGGCTGATGCGCAGCATGATTCTGATTTCAATATTAATTTTTACATCCTTATTTACATTCTCCTATTTCCTATCTCATTTTCCACTCCTTCACCCTTACGAGTAAGGTTAAAATGGGTAGCTTTGCAGAGGCCTGAGTTCTTATCTCCACTTTGTCTCACCTCTTCTGTGATACGAGACACACAAAGGAGCTTCTCTTGGTCTAGTTTCCACATGAACCATAATGTTATTCTAACATGTGCTCATTAAAATGTAACTGCCCTGTGCACAGGTTGTTTGGGGGAATATAAAAGTGTCATACAGACGTACACACTTCTCACATGCAAGGAGTTTTTGAGGTTATAGAAGAAATACGACATATGTAAATCGAAAACTTTGTGTAATACTCCCTACCTTTTCATGTTCACAAAATACTGAAAAGAGAGTAACTGTATTTACCTAGATGCAATAGCTTCAGGCATTCTTCAGAAGGGATAAAATTTCAAACGTGAAATTTTGGCATCGATCTTAAACATTTGGTTTACTATGTGTATTACATTTAAAGGGGGATAAACATTTAAGTACCACTTCTGGGAATAGAAGCTTTGTGTTATTCCAACCTGCCTGTTCCTCCTCTAAGATAAATAAAACATTGAGGCTGTGTTAAGGAGGGGCTTCTACCAACCTGACTACCGTTCTTTACTCCTCCCCATTAAGAAGTAAGGGGAACTACTCTAGGAACAAGTAAGCTGGCTTTCATTGGGCCCCCACTCTGTGAAATGTGGGAAGGTACAGTTAATGAACTAATGGTCACTATTCAAGTTTTTAGACCTTGTCTATGCTGGGACACAGGCAGTCCCCACCCTTTCTGGCACCAGGGACTGGTTTCATGGAAAACAATTTTTCCACAGTCTGGGGTGGGGAGGGGATGGTTTGGGATGACTCATGGACATTAGGACTTCCCTGGTGGCTCAGACAGCAAAGCATTTGCCTACAATGCAGGAAACCTGGGTTTGATCCCTGTGTCGGGAAGATCCTCTGGAGAAGGCAATGGCAACTCACTCCAGTACTCTTGCCTGGGGAATCCCATGGACAGAGGAGCCTGATAAGCTACAGTCCATGGGATCGAAAAGAGCTGGACACGACAGAGCGATTTTCTTTATTTTCTTCATGTACATTTATCATGCACTTTATTTCTATTAATATTATTATTACATCAGCTCCACCTCAGATCATCAGACTTTAGATCCTGGAGGTTGGGGACCCCTGGCATAGAGGACCCCAAACTTTCTCTCCCTAAAATTTCCAAAGGCTGCATTTGTTAAGCAAACAAGACACAGTCAGCCTCTAGCAGGGTAGACAGCCATCTCTCTGTTCTAGTTCACTGCTGGTGATCCCAACAGTCCTGCAGTCAAGGAAGAATAAGCCTCGCAGCTACTTCCACCCACATATTCCAGAGGGTCATGATTCTTTGGGATACTTGATTCTCATTTGATTATCAGCATTTTTCCCCTCTTTTATTTCCATGAACTGGAACCCAAAGAGGAAAAGAGCAAAACCTAGGTATCTTCTCTCCCAAAGGCACATAACTTGCAAGAAAACTTTTTTTTGCCTAAATTGTCTAATACGCTCTTTAAAATAAACCCTTCAAAACATCTTACTGCTCACGTCATGAAGATAGAAAAGTCAAAGTTCAAAGAAGATAAGGAATTTCCTCAAAGCTATTCAGCTGGTAAATGGGGTTTGACTACTATTTTTTAAAGTATGTGTTCTTTCTTAGACAAAAAAAAATACAAATATAATTCTACCAAGTAGGCTTTGACGGAAAGCAAGACATTGTTCGCTTTGGAAAGGAGAGAGTGAGAATGGAAGAAAATGAGAGAAAACAGCAGTGACTGTGTGGGATGGTGGTAGTGGGTGACAGAAGAGAGAATACATTAACAAGCTCTTGCTCTTTTTGCCTTCATCTCAGGGAAGATCCCCCTGGAGAAGGGAATGGCAACCCACTCCAGTATTCTTGCCTGGAGAATCCCATGGACAGAGGAGCCTGGAGAGCTACAGTCCATGGGGTTGCAAAGAGTCAGACACGACTGAGCAACTAACACTTCACTTCAACAAAGAAGATATTCTACATCCAAAGACATAACGAAGAAACCCAACAAGACAGTAAGAGAGGCGCACTAGCAATATTATCAAATCCTACCTGGGTGGGTGAGCCACAAACCAGAGAATAATTAACAGAAATTCTCTCACAACAGTGAGAGTTCTCAGCCTCAGCACAGACCACCCCCCAACCTCCCGCCCCAGGTGGAGGTTCTGGTAATGGGAGGAGGAGCCCCAGAGCATTTGGCTTTGAAGGGCAGCAGGGCTTGATTGCAGCAGCTCTACCAGACTTTGGGAAAGAGAAACTCCATTTGTGGAGGGCACACACAAGGTCTCATGTTCACCAGGACCCAAGGCAAAAGCAGTGACTTCGTAGGAGCCAGGGCAAGACCTACCTGCTGACCTTTGGGGGATCTCCTGGGGAGGCAGGGGGTGGCTGTGGCTCTCTCTGAGGTCATAAAAGCTAGTGATGGAAATACCAGGGAGTGTTGATCTACCTGAACTCCTGCTGGTAGCAGACGTCTTGCTTGAGTAAGAAGTGCCAGGACCTGGCCCCACCCAAAAGGCTGCAGGCTCTAGCACTGGGATACCACAATCCAAACAAGCATCAGGGTAGAAACATATCCCTGTGCATCAGGCTACCTAAAGATTTACTAAGCCCACACCCACCTCTAGGCACGCCCTTTGACATGGCTGCCTACCAGAGGGATAAGAACTGGCTCCTCCCTCCAGTGGGCAGGCACAGTCCTTCCTGCCAGGAACCCTGCACAAGCTCGAAGGTCAGAACCTACCCTGGAACCAGCCAGTCTCTGGCCCTTGGGTGATGAGAGGTGAGTGTACTGCTGGGGCATACAGGACATCTGCTGCAGAGGGCACTTCTCCAAGGTTGAGAAACATAACTTACCTTGACATACATATACATACAAATAGAAATTTAGATAAAATGAGATGGTAGAGAAATATATTCTAGATGAAGGAACAAGATAAAACTCCAGAAGCACAGCTGAGTGACATGGAGACAGGCAATCTACCTGAGAAATAATTCAGAGTAATGATTGTAAACATGATCCAAAGTCTCGGGGAAAGTATGGGTGCATAGAGTGGGAAGTTACAAAAAAATTTTAATAAAGAGTTAGAAAATATAAAAGGCAGCCTAATGCAGTTAAAGAATACAATAACTGAAATGAAAAATACACTGGAAAGAATCAATTGTAGAATAAAGGATGCATAAAAATGGATCAGTGAGCTGGAGGACAGAGTGGTGGAAATCACTGCTATGGAACAGAAATAAAAAAAAGAATCCAAAGAAATGAGGACAGTTTAAGAAATGTCTGGGGCGACATCAAAGACACCAACACTCGCATTTAGGAGTCCCAGAAGGAGAGAGAGGAAAAGGGCCTGAGAAGATATTTGAACAAATAATAGCTGAAAGCTAACATGGGAAAGAAAAACAATCACCCAAGTCCAGGAAGTACAGAGTCCCATCTAGGATTCACCCAAGAAGGGATCTGCAAATGAATCTGTGTGATACACCACATTAACAAACTGAGGAATAAAAACCATATGACCATATCAATAGATGCAGAAAAAGCTTTTGATAAAATTTAATATCTACGATAAAGACTCGCCAGAAATTGGGCATAGAGGGAACCGAACTCAACATAATAAAGGCCATAGATGACAAAACTACAGCTAAGATCATAGTCAGCAGTGAAAGGCTTGAAAGCATTTTCTCTAAGATCAGAAACAACATGAGGATGTGCATTTCGCCACCTTTATTAACATCGTTTTGGAAGTCCTAGAGAAAATGGGAAAAAAAGGAATCCAAATAGGAAAAGTAAAGAGAATAGTCATTGTTTGCAGATGACATGATACTACATATAAAAAATCCTAAAGATGCCACTAGAAAACTATCAGAGCTCATCAATGAATTTGGTGAACTTGCAGGATACAAAATTAATACATACAAATCTGGTGCATTTCTAAACACTACGAACAAAAGATCAGAAAGAGAAATTAAGGAAACAATCCCATTTACCATTGCATCAAAAAGACTACAATAACTAGCTATCCTGCCTGAGGAGGCAAAAAGCTATACTTAGAAAACTATGAGACATTAATGAAGGAAATTAAAGATGGCAAAATCAGATGTTAAGATATACCATCTTTCTGGAGTAGAGGAATCAATTTTGTTAAAAGGACCACAAAACCCAAGGCCATCTACAGAGTCAATGCAATCCTTAGCAAATTATCAGTGGAATTTTTCAGAGATCTAGAACAAATTATTTTAAAATTTGTATGAAAATTCGATAGACTCTAAATAGCCAAAACAATCTCGCTAAAGATTAATAGTACTGGAGGACTTTTTTCCCCAAATTTCAGACTATATTAGAAAGCTAGTCATCAAAACAGTATGATGCTGGCACAAAAACAGACACAGAGGTAAATGGAAGAGTTTAGAAAGCCCAGAAATAAATTCACATACTTGTGGTCAATTTGTCTACTCAAAGGAGGCAAAAATATACAATGGAGAAAAAAAGTCTCTTCAATAAGCGGTGCTGAGAAAACAGGACAGCTACATGTAAAAGAATGAAATGAGGACAGTCTCCAACACCACGTCCGAAAAGAAACTCAAAATGGATCAAATATGTAAATGTAAGATCATATACCATAAAACTCCTAGAGGAAAACATAGGCAGAATATTCTTAGACATAAATTGCAGCAATATCATTTTGGATCTGTCTTCTAGAGCAATGAAAACAAAAGCAAAAATAAACGAATGGCACCCAAGTAACCTTTAAAACATATGCATGGCAAAGAAAACCGCACACAAAACAAAACAACAACCAGAATTGGAGAAAATCTTTGCAAACAATGTGACTGTCAAATAATTAAACTCCAAAATATATAAACAACTCAATATAAAAAAACAATCCAGTCAAAAAAATGAGCAGAAGGTTTAAATAGACATTTCTCCACAGAAGATATATAGATGGCCAAAGGAACATGAAAAGAAGCTCCATATTGTGAATTATTAGAGAAATTCATATCAAAACTACAATGAGGTATCATTTAATCTTAGATAGAATGGCCATCTTACCTCAGAATGGCCATCATCAAAAAGTCTACAAATAATAAATGCTGGAAAGGGTGTGACGAAAAAGGAATTCTTCAACATTGTTGACAGGAATGTAAAGTGAAACAGTCAGTATGGAGGACAGTATGGAGTTTGCTTAAAAAGTTAAAAATAGAGCTACCATATTATCCAGCAATCCCACTCCTCGGTATATGTTTGGAGAAAACCACGATTCAAAAAGATACATGTACCCCAATATTCATAGCACTATTTACAACAGCCAAGTCATGCACACAACCTACACATCCGTTGACAGAAGAGTGGTTAAAGCTGTGGTACACACACAATGGAGTATGACTCAGCCCCCAAAAGAATGGATTAATGCCATTTGCAGCAACACAGACCTAGAGATTCTCATATTAAGCGAAGTAAGCCCACAGAGAAAGATATCATATGATATCATTTATATGTGGAAAGTAAAAACAAATACAAATGAACTTATAGACAAAACAGAAATATACCCACAGACATAGAAAACAAATTTACCAAAGGGGAAAGATGGGCTGGAGGGACAAAGTAGGCATATGGGATTAACAAATACACGGTTCTATACACGTAAAAGAGAGAAGCAATAGGACCTATGACAATGCAACGAGAATACTCAATATTTTGCAATGTGTAAGGTTAAAAATCTGAAGTATTATATATGTATGTGTATATTTTATATATATATAATTATATATACATATAATTATATAATCTGAATTACTTGGCTATGCACTGGAAACAAGATTTTAAAAAACTATTTAATACAATAAAATTAAAGGAAAAATATAGTACATGGTTGGTATGGTTTGTCTTTGTTTGAGTAATGCTGAGGGTAAAGAGTGTCTTCAAATTTCTTTTCTCTTTTGTACTCCTTTCTTTCCGGATAGTTCTCCCCACACATGGCCCCCTTACTCTTCTTTCTGTGCACATCCAATGTGAGATACCAAGAGCCATCATACAGCTCTGCATCCTGATACATGATAGAAAATGACCCAATAATTCAACCAGTGACAAACTATTAACATTATTGTCTTTCTCTTGGGCTTGATTACATTTTAAAGGTAAATCACAAAAAGAACCATATAAGAGATTCTTTTCTACTAATAAGTTTTCTGTCATCATTGCAACTGAGCAGGGGAGATGTTGGAGAAGGACATGGCAACCCACTCCACTACTCTTGCCTGGAGAAGCCTATGGACAGAGGAGCCTGGTGCGCTGCTGTCCATGGGGTCGCACAGAGTCGGACATGACTGCAGCGACTTAGCATGCATGCATGCATTGGAGAAGGAAATGGCAACCCACTCTAGTATTGTTGCCTGGAGAATCCCAGGGATGGAGGAGCCTGGTGGGCTGCCGTCTATGGGGTTGCACAGAGTCGGACACGACTGCAGCGGCTTGGCAGCGGCAGCAGGGGAGATGTTTGTGGTTTCTGAGATACCTCTCAAATCTGATATTGATATTTTTTCCATCTCCCTTTTTCCTCTTGACCAACATTTTTGGCACCAGGGACCAGCTTCATGGAAGACAATTTTTCCACGGACCGGGGTTGGGGGGGATGGTTTGGGGATGATTTGAGAGCATTACATTTATTGTGAACTTTCTTTCTATTATTATTATAGCAGCTCTGCTTCAGATCATTAGGCATTAGATTCCAGAGGCTGGGGTCCCTTTGAACAACTACATAATAATCCAAAAGTAGTTCAATTCTTCCCTTGAGGAAACACCAAGTTCTAGTTGCTTCAATTATAAAGATATACCCTTTCCTAGTTCTACATATTTGTGATCTATTGTACCTTCATACCTTTGCAAGCTGGAATCTTGGGCACATCAGAACCTACCCAGCAATAATTGAAGAAAATAGTCAAGTTTCCAAAATCCTGGAGGGGAGAAAGTGAAAACCTGTCTTGGAAAGATGAATTAAATATTGTCCCAGATAGCTTAGAATCCATAAAAATCCTTTATACAAGAGAGGTGTTTATTTTGCATTTTGTAACGGATAAGGGAGAGCTTTACAGAGGATTTAAAGGAGCTGGAACTGAGAATGAGTCATTCTATAAAGTCTATGTTGGGAAGTAATGACTAAGCGTAGGATGGCCAAGAAGCCCTGAGGGACAAAACCTCCGTCTAATATGTCCTTTTGTCTTAAGAGTTAACATCAGTGCCTGATTTATGCAGAACAGAGCTGACATCATACTTTGTGGAATTCATTCCTGGAAACAAGACTGAGGCAGACCAAAGCAACAACAGGCACATGAGGAAGCAAAGATACTGAACTTACGATTCTACTTGTTCCTTGCCTCTTGGTTTAGAAACTCTATGAAATAGGTTCTAGGAAAGTCATCAATGATCATGAGAAATGAATTTACCAGAACAGTTCTACCTCTCCTCTCTTCTCCTGATCCTTCTCTGAGGTTCCTAGACCATAAATTAATAAAATAGCAAAATAAACTGAAAATGACAAACTTTAAACCTCTGTGTTACTTACTTGCAGGATCCCACAACTGAAGGTAAAAATGCTGATTCAATATTGCTTCCATTACTCACTTAAAAAGGTCTACTTTGATTTCCTGTGTCCTTTTGCAGACAATATCAAAGTCAAGAGGCTTCTCAGTTAATTTCATGGCTATTCCAGATCATTTCTAAATAGTCTGGAACTTTGTATCCTCTGTCCAAATCTGTAATTAAATTTTCTAAATTTTCTTACCCAGATTGCCTCAAGAAGCAACAAGTTTGAGCTGTTTATTTATAGTTACTGCAATTCAGCTGTTTTGTACTCCAAGGAAGAAAACTGTCAATTCTGTTTTTCATGAAAAATAGATTTAAAAATCCCTCCTTTATTATCTCTTTTTTGATGATATCCTAGTGATCAAACTTCAGAGAAACAACTCTCAATTCATAAGGAAACAAACGACACCACATACTGTTTTCATCTTTCATGAAAACATCAGAAAAAAGGAGAAATGCTACAGAAATCCAGCATCAGTCTTGTAAAACATTTGTAATTATGTACTTTGTGTAGAATGTCATCACAGTCCAAATTCATCCACATTACTATGCAGCAATTACAATCCTGGTAAATATTTCATATGATGTGTAAGTGTAATAATTTTCACTTTTCAAAAATCAGTTTACTTTGTAAATATTGAAAATATTTCTCTTTGTGAAAACGATTTGATTGCCACAGAGGATTCTGTTTTTATAGTAAAATCTTATTACTCTAAAACAGATATAGTAATATCCTGAAATAATTGATTTTTTAGTCTGACTTCATCTTTAATAGAAGTCATCAAATTATATGCATGCACACACATACTGAAATATACACACATCCATATGGATATCATCATTATGGCCATAAATATAACTTTCAGATTATATTCGAGACTTAGTACATAACGATCGTAACCCAATATTTTCCAACTATTACATGTATGTCTCTCAGACTGACCAGAACACAACATGATTAGTATTTTCAAGGCACAAGAATATTATAAAAGCTTCAAGAACTCAATATAAAAAAAGCCCAATTAAAAATGAGTGGAAGACCTAAACAGACATTTCTCCAAAGAAGACATATAGATGGCCAACAAACATATATGAAAAGATGCTCAACATCACTGATTAGTAGAGAAACGCAAATCAAAACAATTAGATACCACCTCACACTGGTCAGAATGACCATCAAAAAGTTTACAAGCAATACATTCTGGAGAGGGTGTGGAGAAAAGGGGACCCGCTTGCACTACTGGTGGGAATGTAAATTGACACAGCCGCTATGGAGGACAGTATGGAGGCGCCTTAAAAATCTAAAAATAAAACTGTCACATGACCCAGCAATCCCATCTCTGGGCATATACCAGAGAAAACTATAATTGAAAAAGACACATGCACCCCAATATTCAGTGCAACACTATTTACAATAGCTAAGACATGGAAGCAACCTAAACGTCCATCAACAGGGGAATGGATAAAGAGGATGTGGCACACATACACAATGGAATATTACTCAGTCATAAAAAGGAATCAAATTGAGTCAATAAAACTGGGTAGAGACATGGATGGACCTAGAGACTGTCATACAGAGTAAATTAAGTCAGAAAGGGAAACACAAATATCATATATTAATGCATATATTTGGAATCTGAAAAAATTACCATAGACAATCTTATTAACAAAGCAGAAATAGAGGCACAGACATAGAGAATGAACATATGGATACCAAGGGGGAGGGGAGTGGGTGGAAGTGGGAGATTGAGATGGACATACAGACATTATTGATTCTATGTATAAAATAGATAACTAATGAGTAAACTAACGTGTAAAATATAGAAGATTCTCACTAGGTCTATTTTATACATAGAATCAATAATGTCTATATGTCCATCTCAGTCTCCCACTTCTGCCCACTCCCCTTCCCCTTGGTACTGATATATTTGTTTTGTACTTCTTGTATAAAATAGCTAATTAATGAGAATCTGGGCTTCCTTGGTGGTTCAGAGGGTAAAGAATCCCTGCAATGCAGGAGACTTGGGTTCAATCGCTGGGTTGGGAAAATCCCTTTGGAGAAGGAAATGGCAACCCACTCCAGTATTCTTGCCTGGAGAATTCCATGGATGTGGGAACCTGGCGGGCTACAGTCCATGGGGTCACACAGAGTTGGTCATGACTGAGCACACACATATATGTACGTGTATAGCTGATTCACTTTCTGTACAGCAGAAACTAACATATTGTAAAGCAACTATACTCAAATAGAATATTTAAAAAAAAAACAAAAACAAAAAGAAGGCTTAAAGAAAATTAGTCAATGGAGCATGGCCACACATTTTAAAAACCTTTTCAAGTGTCTTAAGAGTTAGCTCACATCACCGCGTCCGCCCCAGAGACCACGTCTGCTCTGAGGACAGCACCTTACGTGAACACTGCCATTTTCCCCGCTGACTGACTGCTTTCCCGCGCTTGCGATCATACTTCCAGGGCCTCTCTACCCTTGCACATCATCTATTTACCTATTCCCCATGGCTCTCTGGTCACCTGGCTTTTGCCCTCACTAATTTATAGAAATGTCAGCTATCAAGGTCATAAACACCCTCATAATGTTTCAGTCTAATGAGTATGTGCCCTCTAAACGTTTCCATGGGATTTGTTAGTATTACATTTCCTCAGTTCTAAGGCTCACAGCAATTTCCCTGAAATCAGAATGTTTCTTCCAAGTGATTTTGTACAATTATTATAGTTTTTATTTTCCCCTCTAAAAGTATACAACTAAATCAGTGGCGCACTCCCTAGGCAACGCTATCTTAAATATGTGCTGAAGTGTTGTGGGTTATAGTGAACTAATGTCTACGATTTCTTTTGAAATGCAAAAAAAAAAAAAAAAAAGTAACGTGGATGGCTAGAGAAATAAATATGTGGCAAAGAAAATAAGCAAAAAGTTAACTGTAGAATCTTGGTGGTGGGTAGATGGGAGTTCATAGCTTTCCTGGGCATTTGATATTTTTATAACAAAACAAATATCATATTAACACATAACATGTGGAATCTAGGAAAATATATAGATGATCTTATGTGCAAAGCAGAAATAGAGACACAGATGGAGAGAACAGATATATGGATACCAAAGGGGAAATGGTGGGGGTAGGAAGAATTGGGAGATTGGAATTGACACATATACATTATTGATACTATGTATAAAATAGATGACTCCTGAGAACACTGGATGGCACAGGAACTCCACTTAATGCACCGCCCTGACCTGAATGGGAAGAAAGTCCAAAAGATGCACAGTGATTCATTTTGCTGTACAGTAGAAACTAACAAAACATTATCAAGCAACTATTCTTCAATAAAAATTAGCTTAAAAAAGCAAACAAAAGCATTTAGAGGAAAAATAATTCTATGGTAACTTTGAATCAAAGAACTATTGTACTTAAAACTATATTTTCCTTGAAATACACTCCCTTCCTGGCTTCTGAAAAATACTTCTGGGACCTCTTCTTTATTCCTTCATAAAATGTAGATTTACCTCATGGTACAACTTTCACAGTTTTTTTTTTTTTCCTTTCAAATTCTTTCCCAGGGAGTAGTTATCTAATTCTGTCTACTATATGCTGAAACTCTTACCTCTCAGAGAATGATTCCCCAGCCTGTTCTTCCGTATGACTTCCCTCTTGAATTGTAAGCACTCTGCCATATCCATACACTACGTATTTCCACTTGGATGTCCCACTGCCTCTTTATGCTCAACATACTTCACTTTTTTTTTCTTTTTAAATCAAGGTATAGTTGATTTACAATGCTGTGTTAGTTTCTGCTGTACAACAAAGTGATTCAGTTATACAACAATACATTTTTATATTCTTTTCCATTATGGCTTATCATGGGGTTTTGAATACAGTTCCCAGTGCTATACAGTAGGACTTGTTTATCTATCTTATATATAATAGTTTGCACCTGCTAACCCCAAACTGAACCGACTTCACTCTTTCCTACTCCCCCGCTACTACTCTCAAGGAGGAATCTCTCAGTTCACTTCCCTGTTTCTCACCATGTTCCCAAAGACAAAGGGTTACAACGAGAGTCCTTTGGACCTCACCTTCTGCCTCCTCCTCCACATCCAGTTTTTCACTCAGTCACCTGTCTCTTCTTTGGGAAGATCACTCTTGCAACTGTCTCTTCCATCCATTCTCACGGCTGTCAATCTCCATCACATGCTTTCTGTCTCCGTCTCAGTTTATTGTTTGATCCTCCTCAAAGCTCTGCTCTATTTTCAATCACAATACCCTGCCCTTTTCCAGCTTAGTATCTCATAACTGCACTACGAATCATCTTCTGCAGCAAGAATGCTTGACCTGCAGACTCTGAAAATGTCTTGTACTTTTCTATCTCTGGGCCTTTACTTACTCTTGTCTTTCTTCTGCTATACTTTTGCAATTGGTGAAAGAGAATAAGTATTACAGTCACGCAGAAACCGACTTATATCCTATCCTTGCCCTTTATTGACCTTGGAGATGTTATTCAATTATTCTGTACTCTGGGTTCATCCCATATAAATTGACATGGTCTACTTTAGAAAGATGGTATGGGATTTAAGGACAAAGCACGTGCAAAATGGCATTCTCTTCAGCCATAAGTTTAGAGCTAATATAGAAATGGCAACTGATAAACATTTATATGTTATAAAATGATTTCTATTTTACCCTGAGCTATCCAGAAATGCAATTTCCTGAGAACAGTCCATTCCCCAAAGATACTAGTTAATTGAGATTATATTCTTTATTTGCAGTGGAACTAAATGTCAATGAAAAATTTCTGACTAATCCTTGTCATGCTGGGCCAAAAATAAGTTCTGTTCAAGCCCATATGTGGGGAATTATTTATGACAAAATATGTTTCTATGCAGTGTTTCATAAATTCTTCCATATTCAGCATATTCTGCAGCATGGTTTCTGAATATTTCATGTCTATAAAATGATTAGAACCTACTTCTAAAAAATAGGTTATAGGATATCTTGTACTGGGCTTAGAAATAAGCCCATATTATCTTGGGTTTCTGACAACTATATAGGTATTTATTTTAGTCTTCCAGTGAAAAATAAAACTTTTTCCAGTTGGATGTGTTGGGATAATTCAAGTATGAAAGAAATGTAACCAATACCTCTTTGGAAAGGAAACTGAAAATGTGACAAAATAAAACTCAACAGAAATGTAAATGTTATATAGAGAACCTGGAAATGAACAAAGTCTATTTTTTCTTTTTCTCTGTGAAAGTATGCGTTATCGTATCATGGGTATAAAGATCAGAGAAAAACACTAGGAAACTTCTGGAAAAGTAACTGTACATGTATGAAGGTTGAATGTTTATTTGTGATACTCCTATTCACATAATCATTGACCCTTTATGTATATGAATCATAATACAGTTGTTCAGAAAAGTAGGCTTTGGTTTCAGAAAGTCCTAGGTTCAAATTCTTGTCCTGCCATTTAAATACAATGTGATATTGAATGAATTATTTTATCCTTTCTGAGCCCCAAATTTGTCATGAATAAATTAGGAGAAATAATACTTCACTCTCTGTGTTTTTGTCAAGATTAAATGAGGCAGTAAAGTGATAGTTAAGTGCTTATTGGTAATCATCACTAATGAACTTTGCAAACATCCTCATCATGGTTCGAGCAGTTCACTTTTTCAGGAGCATCTACTGGGACCCATTACATATTAAATTTTACTGTTTGAGGGCTTTCCTGGTGGTTCAGTGGTAAAAAATCCGCCTGCCAATGCAGGAGGCACGGGCTAGATCCCTAGTCTGGGATGATCCCACATGCTACAACGCAACTAAGCCCGCACGCCACCACTTCTGAAGCCCGCCCACCCAAGAGCCTATGATCTGCAACGAGAAGCCTGCACGTCGCAACGAAGAGTAGCCCCCACTCACCCCAAGTAGAGACAAGCCAGCAGCAACGAAGATCCAGAACAGCCAAAGTAAATAAATACATTAAAGAAGCTTTACTGTTATAGTAAAGGATATTGAAAATGAGTGCCTATCCCACTATATGTTGGTGTGTGAAGCCCAGTCACGTAAGTGTGAACTATTTAATTAGAATTGTACTATGTAAGAAATAGAGAAACTTTATGAGCTTTCTGAGATTTAACCCAGGAAAGAATTAGAGACAGTGCTGATTGTGTGGCATCTGGGAGACGATGAAGCTGGAGGAAGAGAGGGCGGTACCCGAGAGGTGGGATGGCCTCCACGTGGCAGAGGGGACCCCGAGTCAACCTTCAGGACCTGGCTCCCGCCCTGTCTGTGAAACTTGGGAACTGAAGGGGAGAGGTGAGGGCAGGCCTCTCAGCCCCAAATTTGCAAACATTCAAAACATCAAGAGACCTAGGAAAATACATTTTAATACACTTTTCTCCAAGGTATTTTCCAATGTTACCTCATAGTTTCTGTCTCTGGTATGGTATTTCTCTGATGCAAATACTCATGCCCTAGCTAAGTGCTTGGGTAGCAACTTGTTTCCAGTTAAATTCAGAAGCTCTGATCCAAAACACAAACAAACAAAAAACCAAAAAGAGAGACATAGCAGGATGCAGGGAGAGAGAGAGAGAATAAAGAGAGAGACACAGCAGGATGCAGGGAGAGAGAGAGAATGATTTTAATTGCTCCAACACTGACTGGAGAAACAGGTCATTTTTCTTTAAAAATCTTTCTCCCTCCTGCCACCCCTTTTTACCACAACCAAGCATCCTCAGGCACATATTTACTCCTTAGAATTATTTTATATCCAATAAATGATTTAGGATGAGATCTTTTAGGATATTATATGACTTCTTCACTCTTCAAATATTTTCATTTACTTCCTATTAAAAATTATCTCTGATTTACACTACTGCTGTTCATAGATTCACCTACCCTCATGACCACAAGAAGCAATTTTTAAAATATGTTTTACAGATTCTATATGCTGTTCATCCCAGTATGACACTGGCTGAATCAGAAATTTACATGGGATGGTGAGTCACTGTCTGGTGAAATGTGTGTGCCTCTTTTGGCAGTGCTTTCTACTGCACACCAGAAGGCGAGGTGCTGAAGATGGGTTATGATGACCCTCAGAACACAGGGTGTCGATGACAGCTTATGATGACCCCCAGAAGGCGAGGAGCTGATGATGGGTTATGATGATCCTCAGAACACAGGGTGTCGATGACGGGTTAGGATGACCCCCAGAAGGCGAGGTGCTGATGACGGGTTATGATGACCCCCAGAAGGTGAGGTGCCGATGATGGGTTACAATGACCCTCAGAACACGGGGTGTCGATGACGGGTTATGATGACCCTCAGAACACAGGGTGTTGATGACAGCTTATGATGACCCCCAGAAGGCGAGGTGCCGATGATGGGTTATGATGACCCTCAAAACACGAGGTACCGATTACGGGTTATGATGACCCTCAGAACACAGGGTGTTGATGACAGCTTATGATGACCCTCAGAACACAGGGTGTCGATGATGGGTTATGATGACCCTCAGAAGCTGAGGTGCCAATGATGGGTTATGATGACCCTCAGAACACGAGGTACTGATGACGGGTTATGATGACCCCAAGAACACAGGGTGTTGATGACAGCTTATGATGACCCTCAGAACATGGGGTGTCGATGATGGGTTATGATGACCCTCAGAACATGAGGTACCAATGACAGGTTATGATGACCCCCAGAAGGTGAGGTGCCAGTGATGGGTTATGATAACCCCTGTCAAATGACAACACATCTCTGTTTCCCACAGGAGCGTTTTGGAGAAAGTTTTTCCTAGAGAGTTATGGATCTCCTCTATCAGTTTTCATTTAGGCAACAAAAACAACTTTCAGAAGCAGGACCTCTTTTAAGATGTTTGTAAATACTAATCCGACTCAAGCAATGAAAAACGTACACAAAGACCTGATGTTTCTACAAGAAAATGAACAACTTAATTTTTTAGAATTTCATTGAGCAGGGCAAAAGTGTTCTGCTCTTGGCCTTAGATCATAGAAGGTTACCTCAGCAAAAGACATCCTGGAATTGGTCTTGTTTAAAAACAAACAAACAAACAAAAAACCAAGACAAAACAAAAAAGGACTTTGGAATTTATTTTCCACAGAGACTAAAAGCAAGTGAATGACAAAATGGCAGCTTCAGATCAGATCAGTCGCTCAGTCATGTCCGACTCTATGCGACCCCATGAATCGCAGCACGCCAGGCCTCCCCATCCATCACCAACTCCCGGAGTTCACTCAGACTCATGTCCATCGAGTCAGTGATGCCAACCAGCCATCTCATCCTCTGTCGTCCCCTTCTCCTCCTGCCCCCAATCCCTCCCAGCATCAGAGTCTTTTCCAATGAGTCAACTCTTTGCATGAGGTGGCCAAAGTACTGGAGTTTCAGCTTTAGCATCATTCCTTCCAAAGAACACCCAGGGCTGATCTCCTTTAGAATGGACTGATTGGATCTCCTTGCAGTCCAAGGGACTCTCAAGAGTCTTCTCCAACACCACAGTGGACATCACCAGATGGTCAACACTAAAATCATTGATTGATTATATTCTTTGCAGCCAAAGATGGAGAAGCTCTATACAGTCAGCAAAAATAAGACTGGGAGCTGACTGTGGCTCAGACCATGAACTCCTTATTGCCAAATTCAGACTGAAATTGAAGAAAGTAGGGAAAACCACTAGACCATTCAGGTATGACCTAAATCAAATCCCTTATGATTATACAGTGGAAGTGAGAAATAGATTTAAGGGCCTAGATCTGATAGATAGAGTGCCTGATGAACTATGGAATGAGGTTCATGACATTGTACAGGAGACAGGGATCAAGACCATTCCCATAGAAAAGAAATGCAAAAAAGCAAAATGGCTGTCTGGGGAGGCCTTACAAATAGCTGTGAAGAGAAGAGAAGCGAAAAGCAAGGGAGAAAAGGAAAGATATAAACATTTGAATGCAGAGTTCCAAAGAACAGCAAGAAGAGATAAGAAAGCCTTCTTCAGCGATTAATGCAAAGAAATAGAGGAAAACAACAGAATGGGAAAGACTAGAGATCTCTTCAAGAAAATCAGAGATACCAAAGGAACATTTCATGCAAAGATGGGCTCGATAAAGGACAGAAATGGTATGAACCTAACAGAAGCATAAGATATTAAGAAGAGATGGCAAGAATACACAAGAGAACTGTACAAAAAAGATCTTCACGACCCAGATAATCACGATGGTGTGATCACTGACCTAGAGTCAGACATCCTGGAATGTGAAGTCAAGTGGGCCTTAGCAAGCATCACTACGAACAAAGCTAGTGGAGGGGATGGAATTCCAGTTGAGCTATTCCAAATCCTGAAAGATGATGCTGTGAAATGGCAGCTTAAGTGGCCCTTAACTTATTTACAAATAATGAACCATTTGAAACTTTAATGAAAGCTGTGAACCTACTCAATAGAAAAATACACAGAGAGAAATGTGAATTTAATTTCAAATGAATCATTAAACCCACAATTTCTCCCCTGAGCTCCAGTTGAAGAACATGTGATCAGTTTTAGAGTTTCACTACTCGAAATGTGATCTACAGAAGGGCAAAAGCAGCATTGCCTGGATACCTTCCTGGAATCTCAGGCCCTCTTCTGGATCTACTGAATCAGAACCTGTATTTTAGGAGGCTCTGAAGGTGATTCCTGGGCACCTAAGATTTGAAAAGCTCTGCTTACATAGTCACGTTCAGGAAGAATTTAGAATTAAAAATGTCTATCTCAAATCACGTTTGAAAATGACTCAGACTATAATATTCTTAGTAGAACATATATCTTATTTGTAAATGGATAAACCACAAGGTCTTACTGTATAACACAGGGAACTATATTCAATATCCTGAGATAAAACATGATGGATCAGAATACAGTAAAGAAAAAATATATAAATATATGTATGTATATACATATATATGTCACTTTACTGAAATATTTATTAATTTACTGTACAGAAATCAACAATACTGTAAATCAAGTATTACTTCAATTGGAAAAAAAACTTTTGAAAAGAACACATATTAGATGTAAGTGAAAAAGACAAAGGTTTAATATTTTATATGTGTTGATGAAAAACGTCCTTTTCCTACTTTATGGTCCTCATTTCTTACTCTTTGCCCTACAATTGTCTTTGCAGAAGGTTAGGGCCTGGAATAGCTAAGCTGGAAGGGAGAGCTAGGACTTAGGAAGTTCTAGAGGCTTTAGTCACATTAAATTGGTTCATGATGAGAAGCAATTCAGGAGATGCAGGGTTTATAAGTGAGAGGAAGTCAGGCATGTTACCATCAAATCTGAACACCTACTGGACATAAATCCTTAGTGGGCTTGAGGAACAGACATTCATAACAATAGGCGGAGAGACAGATTAAGAAATTGCAGGGGGAATGCTGTTTAATGCGGTTTGGTCATTTACAGGGGCTGTTGGGAAACAGCTTCCTGGCTGTTGGATGGACTTATGATTTAAGAGCAAGGCCTGCTTAACTGAAAGAGGCTATGCTGCTCTCTAGACATACGAAATGATATTCAGACCGGTCTGGGCAGCTGTTGTGAAATTCTCAAGGCCATTCTGTGTTCCAAGCCAGGAAGGGCCCATTTCATTGACTGCTCCTTCTGTGGTGAAATTCAACCTGCAGAATTTGGATCTTGTGTAGCCACTGAATCAGTAAAATGTACTTGTAACCCTTCCACATGACCCTATTGCTTCTTACCATAAGGCACTGGAAAATTCACTGGGCCCAATTTATAAGGTAATGTGGTCTCCAGATTATATGGAATCAGAAGCTCCTGGATTCAGTGCTAACATTTCTAACTAGCATCGTTCATGTTTACAGGCTCTGACTCCCTTGGGAAAATGAAATTCTTTCCAGGCTAGATTTTATTCTCTGCATTTATCGTTGTGGAAAATGGAAGCACAGAGGTTAAATAACTTATATAAGGACAACCTAGCCAGTGAGCAGGGGTGCTGGGTCCTGCTGCTGCTACTGGTAAGTCACTTCAGTCGTGTCGAACTCTGTGTGACCCCATAGACAGCAGCCCACCAGGCTCCCCAGTCCCTGGGATTCTCCAGGCAAGAACACTGGAGCGGGTTGCCATTTCCTTCAATGCATGCAAGTGAAAAGTGAAAGTAAAGTCGCTCAGTCGTGTCTGACTCTTAGCGACCCCATGGACTGCAGCCTACCAGGCTCCTCCATCCATGGGATTTGCCAGGCAAGAGTACTGGAGTGGGGTGCCACTGCCTTCTCCAGCTGGGTCCTAGTGGAATTTTATCATTTTCTTCCTGAAGTTCTCTTTCAGTCATAGTCTGCTCTTGCCAAAGACTGGCTGAATTCTCATCACATGAAGCCTTTCTGCCCTTAGTCCTGCACCACGGCAGGCATCAGCTCACACTTGTGGGTCCAAAGCACTCTGTTTCTATTAACTAACTGTGGTACCATTCCAGAGAGGAGCCAAGAAGAGAACAGATAACTATAATTTAAATGCAACACCTCCTGAACCTAAAGGTTAAACCAGCAATCTCAGACTTTAAAGATATAGAAAGTGAACACATTATTGTAGCTTGAAATATGCTGTTTTCTATTAAAAAAAAACATGACTCAGATGACCACAGAAGTAGAAAGATATAAACTGGGTAAGAGGATGGGATACAAACAGCTGACTCATTGGAAAAAACCCTGATGCTGGGAAAGATTGAAGGCAGAAGGAGAAGAGGGCGACAGAGGGTGAGATGTTTGGATGGCATCACTTATTCAATGGACATGACCTTGGGCAAACTCCAGGAGACAGTAGAGGACAGGGAAGCCTGGTGTGCCGCAGTCCATGGGCTCGCAAAGAGTCGGACATGACTTAGTGATGGAGCAACAACAGCGAGAGGATAGGAAATGTAAAAGAAGAATATTTAAGGGCAATTTGGAGTAGATACAAAAAGAGCAGTTGTTTTAAGTACCATCAAGTGAATTGGGCTTACCGATCACTGTTTTGCAACAACTTAAAAAAAAAAAAAGTTTTTTGGAATCCCTTTACCACAAAAGATAAAGGCATTCTCCTCTGAGAGCTTCGATACCCCAGTAAATAAGAGATTCTGGCAATAAGAACATCAATCCTCTTGTAAACCTAAGATGAAAGTCTACGCTATGAAGCATACAAGATGCTTTAACATGGCACTTGAATTTCCCATCAAGTCCCTGCCAGTAAACATTATAAACATTCAGAAGAAGTAGGACCTTTAAATGGTTTTTACACATTCTTTCAGATATCACAGGTCATATCTTTAGAAATAGTTTGCTCATGATTAAATTTTCACTTATTCACAGAGATGTTGTTTTCGGCGTGTTTGATTTTTCACAACACACTTTTAATAATCTGTTAACAATTTTTCCCTGCTCCCACAGAAAGCAACTGGAATCTGACACAAATTGATGAACTATATGGAACTCTGTCAAATGCTTAGAAGATTTAAGATGCACGGTGTGTAGCTCAGAATCTTTATTCAAGGCAAATCTTTCTCTTACTCACGCTCTTTAACAATGCAAAGAAGAAACACAGAAAGAATGCCTACCTTTACGACTGTAGTAATTGAGATTGCTCGGTTTCATGTTTCATTTTTCTTTGAAGAGGAATGCTGATATAATTTCACAGATGATAATAAGCAGAATTCAGGAGAGCATAATTCCATAATATTACATCAAAATGGAGAGAAGACATTATTTGCACTGAGCTTCACTCCCCTTTCTGTAGTAATTTAAAGGGGACACAGTTTTTCTTCATGTACTATGTGTATTTATTTTCACAAAGTTAAGTTACTGAATAGAACTTCCAGAGGTGGTGGCTTAGTATTACTTTTTCCCACTTTATGTAATTTAATTCAACTTTACCAGAAAGTGTTATTCATAGTTCAGGCCATTTAGCATTTTATGATCAAATGGTCATGAATTTGGGAATTGTTTCATCTTATATGCATTTATCGGAGAAGGCAATGGCACCCCACTCCAGTACTCTTGCCTGGAGAATCCCATGGACGGAGGAGCCTGGTAGGCTGCAGTCCATGGGGTCGCTAAGAGTCAGACACGACTGAGTGACTTCACTTTCACTTTTCACTTTCATGCATTGGAGAAGGAAATGGCAACCCACTCCGGTGTTCTTGCCTGGAGAATCCCACGGACGGGGAAGCCTGGTGGGCTGCCGTCTATGAGGTCACACAGAGTTCGACATGACTGAAGTGACTTAGCAGCAGTAGTAGCAGCATATGCATTTATTATAAATATCTAACCCTTTTCAGTTCAGTTCAGTTGCTCAGTCGTGTCCGATTCTTTGCGACCCCATGAATTGCAGCACGCCAGGCCTCCCTGTCCATCACCAACTCCCGGAGTTCACTCAGACTCATGTCCATCGAGGCAGTGATGCCATCCAGCCATCTCATCCTCTGTCGTCCTCTTCTCCTCCTGCCCCCAATCCTTCCCAGCATCAGAGTCTTTTCCAATGAGTCAACTCTTTGCATGAGGTGGCCAAAGTACTGGAGTTGCAGCTTTAGCATCATTCCTTCCAAAGAAATCCCAGGGCTGATCTCCTTCAGAATGGACTGGTTGGATCTCCTTGCAGTCCAAGGGACTCTCAAGAGTCTTCTCCAACACCACAGTTCAAAAGCATCAATTCTTCGGCGCTCAGCCTTCTTCATAGTCCAACTCTCACATACATACATGACCACTGGAAAAACCATAGCCTTGACTAGACGAACCTTTGTTGGCAAAGTAATGTCTCTGCTTTTGAATATGCTATCTAGGTTGGTCATAACTTTCCTTCCAAGTCTTTTAATTTCATGGCTTCAGTCACCATCTGCAGTAATTTTGGAGCCCCCAAAAATAAAGTCTGACACTGTTTCCACTGTTTCCCCATCTATTGCCCATGAAGTGATGGGACCCGATGCCATGATCTTCGTTTTCTGAATGTTGAGCTTTAAGCCAACTTTTTCACTCTCCATTTTCACTTTCATCAAGAGGCTTTTTAGCTCCTCTTCACTTTCTGCCATAAGGGTGGTGTCATCTGCATATCTGAGGTGATTGTTATTTCTCCCGGCAATCTTGATTCCAGCTTGTGCTTCTCCCAGCCCAGCGTTTCTCATGATGTACTCTGCATATAAGTTAAATAAGCAGGGTGACAATATACAGCCTTGACGTACTCCTTTTCCTATTTGGAACCAGTCTGTTGTTCCATGTCCAGTTCTAACTGTTGCTTCTTGACCGGCATACAAATTTATCAGGCACTTTTGCCAACTCCCAAATTGCCTTGCTTCACCTATAATAATCACTAGAGTTGAAATTGAAGACCTGAATTTAATTTCTGGCTCTTACTTTGTTATTCTATTCTGACAAACTCTACAAATATTTAGTGAGTGTCCATTATGTGTAAGGGTTTGTATAAAGGTCAAAGAACAAACACATATGAGCCTGAAACAGGACAAATTATTCAACCTCTTTGCATCAATAATGGTGATAATAGTTACTTTGCAGGTAGGCAGGAATTCACTTGAGAATATCCTTTACAAATTGTAAATGGTGACAAAATGTAAAGTATTAACCCTACTAGTTTCTCCTAAGCTAATTTTTAAAAGGCACTTTGACCCTCAAGAATATTTTGTAAATAACAAAATCTCTATAGCAGTAGTTAATCATGTGACTGATCAGGTTCTTAGGTAACAGGAAAGGAAAAACTGCTGCCTTGAAAACAACCTATTCTTCACCCTTTCTCTCATCATTTTCTATCACTCACAAGGCCACCACTTCCCAGTATAATCAAAGGACCGTCTTCTTAGATTATATGCTTCAAACTATATTGTCTACTATGTCATAGATTTGTTTTTATTTTCTCTACAGTTTGATCCCCCAGGTTGGGAAGATCCCTTGGAGAAGAAAATGGCAATCCACTCCAATATTGTTGCCTGGAAAAGTCCCTAGACAGAGGACCTGGCAGGTCACAGTCTGTGGGGTCACAAGAAATTAGACGTGACTGAGCGCACAGACACATGACTATCTAGCTGGCAATGCAGTGATTTAACCCAGAGTCAGACTGCACGCTGTTGATAATTAGCTTCAATTTAATCGTGATCTAACAATTCTTGCCTCTAAAAAGCAGAGACATTACTTTGCCAACAAAGGTCCATCTAGTCAAGGCTATGGTTTTTCCAGTAGTCATGTATGGATGTGAGAGTTGGACTATAAAGAAAGCTGAACGCCAAAGAATTGATGCCTTTGAACTGTGGTGTTGGAGAAGACTCTTGAGAGTCCCTTGGACTACAAGGAGATCCAACCAGTCCGTTCTAAAGGAGATCAGTCCTGGGTGTTCATTGGAAGGACTGATGTTGAAGCTGAAACTCCGATACTTCGGCCACCTGATGCGAGGAGCTGACTCATTTGAAAAGACTCTGATGCTGGGAAAGATTGAGGGCAGGAGGAGAAGAGGACAACAGAGGATTAGATGGTTGGATAGCATCACTGACTCAAAGTACATGAGTTTGGGTAAACTCCGGGAGTTGGTGATGGACAGGGAGGCCTGGCATGCTGTGGTTCATGGGGTCGCAAATAGTCGGTCACGACTAAGCGACTGAACTGAACAATTCTTGGTACAATATTTTCTCTTATTTTTTTTAATTGTGCCCAAGTTTGATCAAAAGGGCTCAATTTTGACTCAATGGTGCTCATTTGCCCCCTCTTCCCAATAGCTTTTTGAAATTCTAAAAAATACCAGCCGTTTCTTTTTTCACTCTCATTGACTTTCACATGTTCTGACCCACAATCTGAGTAATAGTCTCACATGCGTTAACTTTTATCTTTGCTTTACACTCCCTTCTGTGCATCTGAATTTTATGATTGGACTCCAAAGCCATGGTTCTCCATGGTGTGTGGTGCTGAAAGCACCAGATGCCAGCTCTCTGGCCCCTTGCCCTACTGTCAAGGGATCTGGCAGGCTGGACAGTTGAGTTTAATAGGAGCTATTTCAGAGTTCCTGGCTTAGTATCTCCCTTTCTCCATCTAGTCTACATAAAAGAAGAAAACATTTACTCAGATACTAAGCTAAATAATTCAACCTGCCTTCTATCAACCAATTCTTTCTGAGGGATATTTAATAACTAGAATCATCCTAGAAACCCAACTGTACAAAAAAAAAGTCAATCTAAAATAGCTACTCGCATCACTACATGCTAGCTAAAATGCTTGCTTTTTCTTCAGTGTTCTATCTCTCTGAATTCTGTAAACTTGACCAACAGCTCAACTCTTAACCTTGGGCGAGCCACTTAACCTTTTTGGGCTTCAGTTTTGTTATTTATAAGTGAGGTACCAGTCACATGGCTTACTTATAAAGTTTCCTAAAGTTGCTTCTAGAAATTCCTCTCTTTGAGGCAGTTAGCAGAGATTTTTCCTAAATCCTGGAACACCATGCTAAAGGAAAAAGTATTTTATTAAAACATCAAGTAGGTTTCAGTGTTACAAATATTGGTGACATATAAAGCAAATTTGACTTAATTGCATTTTGTGTGCATGTTAAGTCGCATCAGTCGTGTCTGACTCTTTGCGCCCTTTGGACTGTAGCCCGCCAGGCTCCTCTGTCCATGGGATTCTCCAGGCAATAATACTGGAATGGGTTGCCATGCCCTTCTCCAGGGGATCCTCCTGACCCATGGATCAAACACACGTCACTTATGTCTCCTGCACTGGTAGGCAGGTTCTTTACTACAAGTACCATCCTGACCCAGGGATTGAACCTGGGTCTTCTGCATTGCAGTCAGATTCTTTACTGTCTTAGCCACCAGGGAAGAGCCAACTACATTTTACCAAGGAGTAATTTAGAATGACTAGACCAAATCAAATCAAATCAAATTTCACCTATTAAAAAACTAATCTGTTAGACATGAGGATAGGACAATTTAGAAGGTACCTACAAAGAAAGCAACCGCCTGCCCAAGCACAAAAAACAAAAACATACAGAGAGCTGAGCTTACACATGAGATACAGCATAGTAGGGGGCGGTGTAATTTTCTCCTCTGAAACTGATTGATGGTATCGGCTCCAATAACATCAAATCAACACATCTCTCCTACTTAACTGTGCCAATGATTTATTTGCTCTGACTGGCCTGGAAAGTGACCTTCTTGTTCTACCTGCTGAAGAATGTCTGACCCCCCAAGACCTTTGCCCATGGCTGATTTCAGCAAAATGGAACACTCAGGTGGAATCCTGATGAACACCCACAACGGTGGTGCACATGTGGCTCAGGGAAGGAACTGAACTAATGTATTACAGTAATTTATCGGCAGTTCTGTGTGACAGCATATTTACAGAAATGAGGCCTGCCAAAAAGATCAGGTTATAGCAGGAACACATGATTTCCCAGCCAGCCATAAAATACAAATCAAATGCCTTTTCTGCCCGCTGTCAGCCACCTCCACCCACTCCTTGTCCCCAACCCTCAGACAAATTGAAGCACATGCCACAATTTGCAGAGGGAAAATCAAACTCAATTTCGCAGTACAATGAAGTGAGTTTTGGTCTTGTCATGTCCACTGACATATTGATCCCTAGAAGACTGAAAAGAGGATGTCCTGGTTTTCCCTTTATAAATAAAAACATGTGGAGATGCAGTGTGTAAATGGATGACAATGAAGCATGCATACAGCTTTACAAAGATGCAAGAACTCCAGGAGACCAGTGTTGTAAAACAGCACTACAATATAAAAGTCACTATTTAAGAGGTCACATTTTCTTTCCCTTTAGAATTACAGCCTTGCAAGACAAATGGTCCCCTAATCCAGGTTCATTTAAAGTGCAGCTGATCAGTTCACAGCTAAAAGGAATTTTCACTAGTGAAGGAAAAAAAAAATAGCCTATCTTGGCCCTTTGTAGAATTTATGTCAGATCTATAAGGCCATAAGCCCAATGCTCCATCAAGCATTTTCTATTTAATCTGAAAGGAGACTAAGCCAAATCACTTATATGGCCACATCTGTGATTTGCAAAATGTAGTATTTGCAGCCTCCCTGATATGTGTAAAGACCACACAGTTATTCACATCTATAGGTGAAGCATTAAGAAATGGAACCACTTTATCATGAGGTGATGATCAAATTGTAAGAAATACCATAAAACGCCCTATGCTATGCTATGCTAAGTCACTTCAGTCGTGTCCGACTCTGTGCGACCCCATAGATGGCAGCCCACCAGGCTCCCTGAGTGTAGTAAAGCTAAATTTCTAATCGTGGAAGGAAAACATAAATGATGGAATAATCTCTGTTTTCAGGTAGGTAGAGGTAGAACGTCAGTCATTATGATAATAGGATGGCTTTCTAATTACCATTTATTATAGAAATCCTGCAAATCTCTGTGCAACTGCAGGGATACCATTGCTGCACATTATGCGGAGAAGGGGACAACAGAGGGTGAGATGGTTGGATGACATCACTGACTCAATGGGCATGAGTTTGAGGAAACTCTGGGAGTTGGTGAAGGACAGGGAAGCTTGGTGTGCTGCAGTCCGTGAGGTTGCAGAGTCAGACACGACTGAGTGACTAAATAACAAATAAATCATATAAAACTACTGCAAACATAGCTTTGCGTGCCTTTTTGGGAGGCAAGCTGAGGCACAGGTCGATAATACTGCCCAAGAAAAACCATACACAGGAACCTGAGAAGAAAAAAGAACTTCTTCCCCGATCCTAATTTAAATGATTTCAAACCAGAAGGGGCTTCTCATTGGGTATGATATTTCAAAATTACGGTGATACCTCACATTACCATATCTAAAGTAACTACTTGTAGTAAGTAAAGATAAATTCATTAGTAATTATGCGGTCTTTTATTATGAAACTCAGAGTAAAATTACTTGAGGTATTGTTTTTAACCCAAAAAGAGAAAGACTTGACATCATCCATCAGTTTGACTCAAGCAATGATTTTCTGAGAATTAAAATTTGTCGAAAGCTCTAAGTATTTCATCTTTTAGAATAAGAAGCATGTAGTTAATGTCACAGCTAATACATTTGTCAGTCTGCTAATTTTCTGTTTCTATTAGAATAAGTAAACATCAGCCCTTTCTTAACAGCATACTACTTACCATGTGTCAGGAGCAATGCAGGGAGAACTTATTTGAAAATCATGCAGTAACAGTAGTCACAGGGAGACAATGGAGAAAGACAAAAAGGGAAAGGCATTTAATAATGCCCCAGTGACAGTGGGGGTGGGCCTCAGGTGAGTGGGGGCGGATGGCATTTAAAGGGGAACTATGGTTTTATACAAAATCAATCCCCCAGCAAGTCAAAGACACTGGAAAATTTTAAAGAAAAGGTAGTTTATAAGAAATCATTCCACTAAAATAAGAACAATATTAAAATAAATGTAGACTTATAAATATGGAGGGGAAATAAAGGAAAATGAGATCTTGCCCACACGACATTAGAACAGAAAGGCTCTTCAAATACGCTCAGTATTTGAGAGAATAGGTGTAGAGACAAAAGAAAAACCTCTCTGACCCATCTTTTAAAGATATAATACACTCATTCATGCTGCATTGAGTATATTTTGTTTTAGACAGCTTTGGTTTCACGTAACTAGAATAATAATAATAAAAAAAAAACTAGTAAATGACCATGATAAGTGCTTTGTTCTGCCTCTTATTGGGTGTTCTTTCTAAAATTGGGATCACTGGGTCACTTGGGGGTCATTTTTTGTTACTATAGGTCACTTGGAACATCAGTTTATTTCCAGATTTTGTGTTCCAAACCCACTATTACTGCCACTGCAGAATTTTCATTTAAAATGGACTTTTGAATATCATTTCCATCTTTTTTTCTCTGCATAACACAGTTCCTAAAATAAAAACACTTTTACTTCAAAATAGAATATCAACAATATAAAGTACTACAGCATTTTAGTTTCTTGGTGTTATAAAATTGGTATTCTCAGGATAAAATAGTTAAATATCTCTAGAAGAAATGGATGAATTCTCAGAACGGTACAATCTCTCAAGACTGAACCAGGGAGAAACAGAAAATATGAACAGACCCATTCCAAGCACTGAAATTGAATCAGCATTTTAAAAATTCTCAACAAGTAAAAGTTCAGGACCAGATGGCTTCACAAGTGAATTCTACCAAACATTAGAGAAGAGTTAACACCTATTGTTCAGAAGCTATCCAAAAAAATTCCAGAAAAATGAATACGTCTGAACTCACTCTATGAGGCCAGCATCATTGTGAAATGAAAACCAAAGATGTCACACAAAAAAGGAAAATTATAGGCCAATATCACTGATAAAGACAGATGTGAAAATTCTCAACAAAATACTACAAAACAGAATCCAATAATACATTAAAAGGATCATATACCTTGATCAAGCGGGATTTATCCTAGGGATGCAAGGATTTTTCAATATCCACTATTTAATCAATATGATACACCAGAGTACCAAATTGAAGAATAAAAACCATGAAATCATTTAAATTGGTGTAGAAAAAGCTTCTGATAAAATTCTCATCTTCTCTCACTCATCAAAATGCGAGGGAACAAACCTTGTGAGAAAATGGTATTTCCCAACTCAGAATTATTTCAGATGTTTCCCATTTTTTTCTTTTTATCAGCTTTAGACTGATTTAATTTAATAGGCTTTAAAAATTATCTTTGCTTTTGTCATTAAATGAGTTAGACATAAACCAAGAGTTACAAATGAGTTCCTAAAAGTTCAGAACCCCTGCTTTCTACAATCAAAAAGAGTGGGAAAAGAAGCCTTGCTCCCTAGCTGTGTAGATTTAAATATACTATTTAAATGCTCTTTATTACAATTTCCTTATCCTTGAAATAGGTTTAAAAAAGGCACAACCTCACAAGGTTTTGAGGATCATATAGCACACTACAAGCCTTCAGAAGCATATAGGTCGCATAGCACGTGTTCAATAAAGGTTAGTTATTAGTAGTAGTCGCAATTAACCTGCCATCTATCCTGAATACCAGTGTCCTCCAAGATCATTTCCCTTAGTTGGCATTTCAGTGGAAAGTGCGTATAGCCAGAAATCACCAGGCAGCATGTTCTTGACACAGGAATTTCCTGAAATAAATTTTCTTGCTTCAAATTGTTCCTGTCTCAAATAGCAAAGACCTCACAGCTTTGGGGCAATATCAAGTAGCAGATTCACCAAATCATGTGTATGTGGGATATATGTGTGGCTAGCAGAAGAGATTGGACAATACTGACTTGCTTCAAATCCTAGTGTGGCCTTCTTTGGGGCTAGAAGAGCCATCTCCAGTGAAATGAAACCATGACCTACAGTGAACTTGTGTGTCAGAGAAGACCCCATTCTGCCCAGGCACAACAGGCAGCTCGCATCTCAAGGGAGGGAGGTCCCCAGCCCTCCTGGGTTCTACTCCACCTCCCAGAGTTGGGTAGCTGAGCAGCCATACTAGACTCCACACGAATGGTGAGAAACCAGATACTCACAAATCCATCGGCGTGATGCCAGGAACAAGATAGAGTCTTAATGTTAGTATAAATTTAAGATTCATAATTGCAGCCTCATTTTTCCTAGTGTCAGCAGGTTTGTGCACTAATGTAGTGGCTAAAACTGCTCTGGGTATGTAGCTGAATACAGAACTAACTCAAAGGTATCTGTACAATGGCTGATTGGTCCATGCAGCTACCTGTGTCTATTAAGGGGGCATCTCGCTTTACACGGAATTATTGAACTTAATTGTCTTGTGCCTAATATGCTGGGGTTGTCAAGAATGATGCCGATATCCCAAATAATTTTAAGCCCTATGTAGTTCTTTATGTACTTACTTATCTAGCTACTGACCTTTCTTTCATCTTATCTATTTATTCCTCCTCCCCTGCTCCCCTCCTCCTCTTTCTCATCTTTTTTCTTTTCCTTCTCCACCTTCCTTCCTCCTCCTCTTCCTCTCCCCATCTCTGCACCCCCTGATTCTCCCTAATCCATAACAGAAACTAAAAGGAGCTCTGGTTCAATGGAGCCAATGGATGCTAGCCAAGGTAACAGCATGAGCACTGCCTTGGGAATTAGGGACTCAGGTTCTTCTCTCTGCATCTGCATTTCTTAGAAAGGAAACACTGATTCCTATCTAAGTTTGGGTTTCTATTTTTTTATTGTTATTTCTTATATACTCTTATAATACTTATTTAATATTATTTCTATATTTCTTTATTTCTAAAATTAGGAGATTAGACTCTATGCTGGTTTGATGCTCCTTTCTGGCCTTGGAACTCTAAGAACCCCTGGGAGATGACAATTGAAAGGAGCAAAACAGAATTATGAGATTTACATACATTTCTCTAAAAAGTGATTTTCACAGACTTCTGTACCTTGAACTCTAATTTTGCAGTCTAGCTTTAAATCTGACAACCCATGTAGCAGAAAGTCCAGTATTCTCTATTGGGCATATCTATAGCACATATTATAAGTACTGAACTGATATTCAGCATCAATGAATCCCTTTCCAAAGGAATGAAAGGCACCAAATCAGCCAGCTGCTTATGAGGCAAATACTTAAAAGCTGCACCACAAAAATCAGCCAAAGACACGAGTGCACTGGGCACGTGATCAGCATCCGAAAGATACATCCGAGCCTTCTCAGGAAGCCTCAGCACTTACACAGAGCCACCAAGAACAAAGCTTCTAAATGCAGACAAATGGGCACTTACCTGACTGAGACAGAAGTGGTGTATAAGGGACTTTCGGTTCTATTGCACTCATTGGCGGAGGTAGCAAAGGGTTGGCGAAGCTGCGGAGGGGGTGAGTTGGACGAACACAGGCCGTGGGGATGGTTCTGCTGGGTGCCTCCTCACTGCTGGGATGCTCAGGCTGCGCTGGGGGCAACATGGGTGGCTGTTGGGTGGCTGGTCCTTCGCTCACCGCTGCAATAAACACAGTAGAAGCCATTCATTATTCCCCAACAAAGTGGGCTTTCTCTAAGTCACTGGAACAGTTCAGAGAGTTGTGCCAGGATGTGGCCAATCTATTCTTCACATTTAAGAACATCTGCATCCCACTATCCTCTTGTGTTTATGGGACGTGTTAAGCACTGCCCCTTTAAACAGAAGAAACAGACCCAGTAGGAGAGGCCTGTATCTTCCAGGATGAATAGTAAAAGATACACAGTGCTGACTGTATTGCCTGAATTGTCTGGGCCCTGCAATCATAAGTGATGGAGCGAGAAAAGAGAGTTATTTCTCCTTTCATAAGTAGCAATGTCAGTGAAATTCAATGTACCAAACCAGGCTACAGCTGCATTATTATCTACTAGCCAATATGCCAATTTTTCTGTGATTTAAACATGCCATGTCAGCTATCAAACACAGCAGAGTTACCGGGTGCTCAAGGCATTGCTAATAAAATGATGCAAATAATAACCATTGTCGTTATCTTCTGAAACAAAATAGATGCCCATCAATCTAAGAAGTTACATGCGAGATGACTTTGCTGAAACAAGTTGCCTGAATGCAGAATTGCAGTTTTTCCCCTTTGATAGCAAACCTTGTAATTTTCATTCAGATTACTATGGTTGAAGAGGCTTCACATAGTTGTTTGTGACAGCCTTTGGCTATTTGGACAATTTTGCGTGTAGAAACACACCTTTTTCTCCAAAGAACACAGTTGAGTTGTACTAAAATTTTGGCCAGGCAGTTTTTCATGCTAAGAACACTGTGATTTGACTTTGTGCATTCATCTTCAGTCAACAGATCCAAGTTAAATTGAAAATGAACAGAGCTTCATAGTAGGTATAAGTGTGGATCAAAGAAGAATATTTCTGATTATTTCTTAAGAAAGTACTATTGGGTAAAGGTGGAAAAAAATGCAGCAATAGAAGATAATCTCTTACCTTTGAAAGAGAATTTCTAAGCAGGTAATATCTCAAGATAATTAGTTTGTGAGATAATTCTGAGACACCTCTCTGGGAGGCTCAGTGAGGTCAGCAAAGGGCAGAGGAGACAGAAAATTTGATAATGCTGAAGGGGGTGGAGATTAAAGATATAAAAGATATGCAACAGTGAAATGTGCCTGTAGAGGGCATTTGATATTAAAGCTCATTTTTCTATATTCAAAAAGGATTAGAGGTCCTCTGGGTCACTGAGCAGGCTTCAGGCTTACCCCATTCAAAGATGGAGGAGGAAAGACACAGGGTTGGCCAAGGACAGATGTAGCCACGTAGCACTCGGAACCAGAAAATGGGCAAAGACTTGATAAAATATTTCTTCAAATAAGGAAAATGTAATCAAGCAAACTAGATAGAACTCTGATGGCAAGCACAGTCTGAAGAGTGGTACCTTATCTCTATGCTAGGATGTCTTATCAAATATGGACATGTATGTATGTGCATATATAATCTCAAGGTTAAAGTGTGGGGCTGTAAGGAAAACATTAAGGTGAGTCTTCGGTGATGCTGGTTCTCAAAGACAAAAGGGAAAGGGACCTTCAGGTAGATGCTAAAAGGAGCTAAACTGCTTTCAAGAATGTAAAGGGAAAGAGGAATATGCGTGTAACTTGTGTTCCATCAGGATGGTATAATTAGGTGACTGAGAATATAGTTTTAGAAACAAAGAAAATTATGCAGGTTTTACTCTGGACTCATATTTAATCTAAGGGAATAAATGGTCAATTGCCCAAATAAAAATACAGTATCTCTTAGATTTAGATTGAGAGAAGCAGCTGCAAGAACCAACGATGAGGTCTTTCTTTTATTACCAAAGGGCTAGTTTTTATTAAAGGGTCCTTGTCATCATATTAGGGGTTTCCCCAATGGCTCAGTGGGTAAATAATCCACCTGCAATGCAGAAGGCACAGGAGATGAGGGTTCAGTCTTTGGTTCAGGATGATCCCCTGGAGGAGGAATTGGCAACCCACTCCAGTATTCTGACCTGGAGAATTGCATGGACAGAGGAGCCTGGTGTGCTACAGTCCATGGGGTCACAGAGTCAGACACAACTAGCATGCATGCACATCAGATTAAAAATGCCTCTCCATGAGAAGAAATTTCATGATTTTTCTCAGAAATCTGCTGTAATTCTATTGAAGATGGATTGCAGTAAATCTATATCATATTTCTAAAAACTGCTTTAGTCTTTACAGAGATAGTAATATTTTTTGATATCTTTTTTCTTCATTCCTTCCTTCATATTTTTTCTTTTCTATTTCTTCTACATTTTTGAAATGAAAGAGAGCTATATTAAAATATTATTATGATCATAGGTTTGATAAAACTTTGCATTTTTTTAGTCTTCTAAAATTTAGTTACTTAAAAACTTCAGGCTTCTCATGAATTCTGTTGACTTCATTGAATTTTGCAGGTGGGCACTACCATTCCTCTTCTCTTTAACATATTTGAAAATAAAAATGCTGAGTTCCCAAGTTTTCAGTTGGCTACCGTGATTCCCACTGGGAACGTCACAGTCTTGTTCTTGGCACCAAGGGAAGTAATAATGGTTTGGTACCACTGGACCAGCTCTTTAGCAAAATCAATGTTTCACGCCATGGAGTGAAGAGGAGAGCGCCTAACCTCACGTGCTAGGTGGGAATGAGAGGGTCCAGCCTTAAGATTGAATGTATCAATAATGCACAAAGGATTGTTTTTTTTGTTCAAAATGTTAATTTTGCTTAATACCTAATACAATGGCAAAGTATAGGTTTTCCATAGGTGATTCATAATACTTACATTTTGCATAGAGCAAAAAAAAAAAAAAAGTGCCTTTTAGAATTGGCTGACATTTAAGGCAGTGAAGAAACTCTCCAGCAAACACAACAGCAACTGCTCCACTGGAGAAAGCTCTCATTTCATCTGAGCCTGTTTGGCCAGTTCAGGTGCCAGCTTCCGGACACCTAAGTGAAACAGACTGGCGCTCTGACATGACATTTAGCCGTGCCAAGAGCTCCAAAAGCAAAGAAAACCTCCTTTCGCTCACAAAGTGCAGCCTCCCTGAAATTCACAGACTAAAGTGAGAATCAAATAGGTCCTGGCAAGGCACTCATTTTCAAATGAGATACTAGGAATTCATTGTGCAAATAGCATAGTTATACAGCAGAGTCAAATCTCAAGGCAATTTATAATAATTAATGTCAACACATAAATAATTGCTACAAAATAACTGGCAAAAGTATTGTAAAAACGGAAATGAGGATTTTCCTTCTATCTCAGATTGCCTTGAAAGAAATATAGCAGATGAATAACTAAACAAAGATACTTCAAGACATGAACCAAATTCACTCAATCTCAGAAGAACAACATCATGCAGTAATCCTGGGTAACCCCAATTCCTTATAGCTAGTTTTGTTTTTTTTTTAAGACCCTAGAGAAAGATCCAAGAACTCCACTGTTCTGGTTTTATTGATGGCAAGTTCCATCCGTTAACTGATTTCCAATCTGGGAGAGAGGCGCGGGAGAACGACAACCTGGAGAAAGGAGACTGGTGTTTTCACTGAGACAATGCCAACACTGAAGACAGCAGTGGGCATCATTGCCTCTAGCACCTGTTCCAAACGGGAGGAAATGGAGGCCCCAATTTTATACTGACTTGTAGAAAAGAGATCTACAGATGATTGTTTGAAGTTTTCAAAATACATCTCTTTTTGTTGTTCCCCCACGGCCAGTTCCTTTGCCCACGGATGTGAAGAGCAAAACTGAAGCTATTAAAAGGAAGAAGAAATATTTGTCCATCACAACTGTATAAACCTTTCTGCGTGGATCACCGAATATGTGTTATGCAAATGCACTGTATCCTATATCTTTCCATTTGTTATGGGAGGGGAGAAATTCAGCTTTATTAGTGTCCTTTTTGGGGGCAGGGATTTAGTGAGTCTCTCAAACTCAAAGGTCTTTGTGATAACTTTTGAGAAAGGAGAGTTGCTCCATTTCCCACAGTCAAAATGTTTCTTTTCCTACGTGTGCCTTTTGCTGTTTTTCAAGGTGACTAATAAGACATCTCCAGCCAGAGACGTGAAATGTTTTCTGCTTGAGACAGAACTGGGATGTTTAGTGTTCTCCAAGGCATTTAGAAACTGATACTGAATGGATGGAAGTTAACTGTTTCTGACAGTGATTTAGAGAATACTTAGTTTCCTAGAAAAGAGGATGCTTGTTTTATGTATTTCTTTTCAAAGCAATCACATGGAAACACATATCAGTTCCTATCCCTTTTGCACTGCACATAGCTTTGGTCAAAAAAAATACTTGAAGAAGGACTGAATATATCTTATATTTAAAAAAATCTATGGTATCTTGGCCAGGAGTAGACTGTCAATGCCTTTTGATTTTAGATGAGGTTCACGAATTATTAAACAAAAAATTATGTTAGGAATCCTTAATTTGCATAAATTCATATAATACATGATCTATTTTACGTTCATATTATATGTTATGTAATAGTAATAGAATTTTAAATGTATTTAATAATATTACTTTTAAGCAAATTAAAATAAAAATCAACTAAGGAGACTACATTTTTCTCCCTTCCTGCTTGCCCTCCTTCCTTCCTTCCTCTTTCTCACTCCCTACTCCCCCGCTTCACCTTTTCATTGTAGAACAGACCTTAATTTTTAGAGCAGTTTTCAGAGTCATAACAAAATCGAGTAGAAGATACAGAGATTTGCCCTCTGACCCCAGGTACGCATAGCCTCGTCCACTGTCAAAATCCTGCACCACAGTGGTTTGAGACTAAACAAAGGAATAAACGAATCTGTGATCCTTAACCACAGATGGAACGAAATTCTATACTAGTTCAGTTGTTTTCCTTTTCATTGAAATTTAACTTCTGGAATCCTTTTCCCCATGGTTTAATGAGACAGTTTTGCATGCTGTACCAGATCAGGAGAGAAAGGAAGGAGTCAATGGGATGTTGGGTTTTCAGAAGGAGATGATGCTTTTAAAAATGGAAAAGAATTTACGGGAACACCCACGAATGAAATAGTTAATTTCCAAAGTAGTGAACTTTGGCTATCTCAGTCTTGCTGGAATGAACAGATAAAGGCCATTCTGACACTTCCTTTTACAGTAAGAGAATATAAATGAACAATGAAGCAATGAGAAGAAAACTAAACTAAAACTGTAAACCTCTCTTCTCTTGGGGGTAGTGCAATTCAGAAATTGAAGAAGGGACTTGTGTGATCTGAATCCTTTGACTACAATTATCGTCCTAGTTGTTTTGGGATTCAGAAATTTGGAGGTGTTGGACTTCTCACACCTTTATTTAAATTCCTTCAATGTGGTCTGGAGGACTTTTTTTCTTTGAGTTTTTGCACACAACTCTATTCTCTAGACATGATGTGCAGTGAGAAGAAGAAAAATAAATCTAATTCTCTCTTGGCAGATTTTTGATGCCTTTTAATTCTAACCTTGCTACATCTAGACAATTTATGATTTCTTAGAGCTGTCCCTGTTGGCTTGGAAAAAATATAGCTACTCCACAAATATATTTTATTGCTGTTACCATCTTATCTATTACGAAATATCCTATCTCACAGGAGATGCTGAGTCACCTGTTCGTAACTAAGAGAAGAATGCCATAAAATCGATTTTAAAATGCTGTGCTTGAAGGGGAAAAAAGCCAAATAGCACAGGAAAAATCACCAGGGTGCATATAATAGCTTGAGAATCTCTCTCCATTTGTACATTCTTTGAAACAAATACTACTCTCAGGATACAAAATCAATATACAGAAATCAGTTGCATTTTGATATACTAACAACAGACTATCAGAGAAATTAAGAAAACAATCTCATTTACAGGAGCATCAAAAAGAACAAAATACTTAGGAATAAATTTAACTGAGGAAGTGAAACAGTTGTATACTGAAATCTACTACTTTGATAAAAGAAATTGAACAAGCCACAAAAAATGGAAAGATAGTCTGTGTTCATGGGTTGGAAGAATTAATATTGTTAAAACTACTACCCATAGCCATCTATATATTCAATCAATCCCTACTGTAATCCCAATGTCATCTTTACAGAAATAGAAAAAGAAAAAAAAAACAAACCTAAAATCTGCATGGAACTTATGAACCAAAAGTAAACCTAAGAACAAAGCTGGAGGCACCATAGTTTCTGATTTCAAGCTATACTACAAAACTATAGTAATTAAAACAGTATAGTATTGGCCTAAACACAGACACAGACCTCAGGGACAGAACTGCGAGCCTAAATATATCCCCAAGTATAAAATCAACTAATATTTAAAAAGAAATCCAATAATACACCAAGGGGAGGGAGCAGTCTCTTCAATAAAAGGTGCTGGGAAAACTGAATAATAGTCACTGTGAGTGAGTGAACCTGAACCCTTATCTTGTACCATATTCAAAAATAAACTGGGTTAAAGGCTTGAACATAAGACCAAGAACTGTGAAACTCCTGGAAGAAAACTTAGACATTGATCTTGGCAATGATTTTTTTTTTGGTTTGATACCAAAAGCAAAGGCAACAACAGCAACAATAAGTAAATGGAACTATATCCAATTAAAATGCGGCTACAAAGAAAGAAAACGAAAAGGGAAGGGAAGGAAATGCTTACGAACCAAATCTCTGATTAACTGGTTAATATCCAAAATATACACAAACTCACACAACTCAAAAACAAAAACACAAACACCATGATTAAAAAAGTGCGCAGAGGAATTGAATGGACATTGTTCCAAAGAAGATATACAAAAGACCAACAGATACATGAAAAGGTGCTCAGCATTACTAATCACTAGGGAAATGCAAATCAAACGACAACAAGGTATCACCTCACCTCTGTTACCATGGCTAAAATAAAAAAGAGCTAAGTGTTTGTGAGGATGTGGAGGAAGGAAAACACTTTTGCACTGTTGGTGGAAATATAAAATGATGTAGCCACTATAGAAAACAGTATGCAAATACCTTAGGAAATTAAAAATTGTACAACCATATAATCTAGCCATCCCACTTCTGCGTATATAGGCAAAGGCAATGAAAACAGGATATCAAAGAGATTCTGCACTCCCATGCATTTCTTTTGCCAACTATTTTTAATATTATTTCTTTAATTTGGAGGATAATTGCTTTCCAGGTGCTTTCCAGGTGGCTCAGTGGTAAAGAATCCACCTGCCAATGCAAGAGATGCAAGTTCAATCCCTGGGTTTGGAAGATCCCCTGGAGAAGGAAATGGCAACCCACTCCAGTGTTCTTGCCTGGGAAATCCTGTGGACAGAGGAGCCTGGCAGGCTATAGTCCATGGGGTTGCAAAGAGTTGGATACAATTTAGCAACTAACACACACTTGCTTTACAATGTTGTGTTAGTTTCTGCGGTACAACAGTGTGAATCGGCGGTAAGTATACTATACCATCTCCCTATTGAACCTCCCTCCCACACACCCCCAATTCCACCCCTCTAGGACATCACAGAGTACCGAGCTGAGCTCCCTGTGCTATATAGCAGCTTCCTATGAGCTATTTATTTTACATACTATATATATATATATATAAAATCTCTCAAAGCTATTCTCTCAATTCGTCCCATCCTCTCCTTCCTCTGCTGTGTCTGAAAGTCCATTCTCTACATCTGTGTCTCTATTCCTGCCCTGCAAATAGGGTCATCAGTACCATTTTTCTGGATTCCATATATATGTGTTAACATACAATATTTGTTTTCCTTTTTTTGACTTACTTCACTCTGTAAGTAAAACTAGATTCATTCATATCACTACAAATGACCCCATTTTGTTCCCTTTTATGGCTGAGATTCCCGTGCTTTTTGCAGCATAATTCACAATAGCCAAAGCATGGCAACAGGTAAGTTTTCATCAAGGATGAATGGGCAAAGAAGATGTGAGATACATATAAAATGTATACACACACACATATATACTATTTAGCCATGAATAGGGCATTTATATTTGCAACAACATGGATAGACATTAAAGGCATTATGCTGAGTGAAATAAGTCAGATGGAGAAAGACAAACATTATATTTGGAATCTTAAAAAGCCAAACTCATAGACATAGAAACTAGGACAAGGTTTACCCGGGACTGGGAGATGAGGGAAGAAAGGACATATTTGGTCGGACTTATAGTGAGAAGATGAATAAATTCTGGGGATATAATGTATAGAATGGGCTTCCCTCACAGCTCAGTTAGTAAAGAATCTGCCTGCAAGCAGGAGACCTGGGTCGGGAAGAGCTCCTGGAGGAGGAGATGGCAACTCACGTCAGTATTCTTGCCTGGAGAATCCCATGGACAGAGGAGTGATTATAGTTAATGATACTGTGTTAAACCCTCAGAAGTTGCTAAGAGAGTAACTCTCAAATGTTTTTACCACAAAAAAGAAATGCTCATTATGTGCCATGGATGGGGGTGCTGGCTAAGGTTACGGTGATTATCATTTTGCAACAGAGAAGTATATCAAATCAACACACACAACACACTGTTCAATGCCTACTATTCCCATTAAAGCTGGAAAAACACATACATAAAAACAGGTGAAATATTAGTCTGGAAAATTTTTTATTTCCGATAGTTATTTCTTAAAAGTTGAAAATGAAAAAGGTCTATCCATGGTGTTGCAAATGGCTGATTTAACTAAAGAAAGCTAAAACTTTCATACAGGTATTGGTTCATAAGGAAAATCAGAGACATCTTCAATTATTACAGACACTTAAGTGAGAATATGTTGGAGTTCAGTCACTTGCGTATTCGCTTCCCGCTTAACAGAACACATTAATTTCCAGCACCCATCACGTTGCTGTTTTACTGGACCTGTTCAGCTTTGTTTTCTCACAACTTTTCACATTGTCAGTGCAACAGACTGTGGAAAGACTCCTAGAAAATCAGTCCCAATACATGTTTAGGGTCCAAAAAACTGACCATGCTGAAAAAGAAAATTCTAGCACTCAGGTCACAGCTGAATCCCTCTTTACAAAGGATAAGAACATCAAAATGCTACACACTTGACAAGACTTTATTGATCTTATTCGTCTGTTCTCGGTAAAAAGAAAGGAAAATGCAATCCACTAACTTTTTCCTGCTCCGAAACCTCGGTCCGCTGACAGTGTTGGGAACGGCACAGGCCGGAGGGTGAACTGTGGGTGGGGGTATCCACACGTGGGTGATGGAAGGATTCCTGGGTACTGGGCACTTTCTAGGGTTGGCACAGGGATGGCACTCACGACAGCTGCAAAACAAAGGTGTTGTCGTTAATATTTTCAATCCCATGCATCCGCCGAACAAGCAAAAAGGAAATGGCTACATTTTCACATGTTCAAATCCATGGATGCTCCTCATAGTTTCATGTAGGTTCCTTTACTTACCTCTCTTTCTAGAAAGTCCCTTTCTCACTTCAGAAAAGACAACTCACTCTTCAAGAATCTCACCAGCAAGAATTACCCTGAGGTTTAAAATTTTTCATGGTTTCAAACAAAGAAGTGATTCATAGGCCACCTTACGGCTCCCTGGTCTTTATTTGGTTTAGTTTTGTTTTCATCTTATTCTTTCTTCTAGGCAAAAATGATGATGTTAGAAACATTAGATTATTCAGAAATGGAATATATTATATAGAGCATGCTAAAAAAGTGGGGATTTTCTATTAATTCTGTGAAGGAAAGTAAGGCTTTGGCGATCTATAGTCTGGAGAGAGAATATGAAAGTATACTCTAAATGCTCACACTAAGGATTTATATTTAATAGAAAATACTTCCAAGCAGCTGAAGTAGTACCACTTAGTGACACATTGATTTAAATGCAACTGAATGTTTTCTGAAATACCAAAACATGTTTGAAGTTACATTGGTCTAAACCTACAGATGGTATCTTACACAATATTTTCTAGGTTTATTGAGCATTGTCCGATTCCATTGTTCAAATGCCTGTTCAGTGGTATCACATTATGAATTAGGTATTTGATTTAGGTCATACCTGAATGGTCTAGTGGTTTTCCCTACTTTCTTCAATTTAAGTCTGAATTTGGTAATAAGGAGTTCATGATCTGAGCCATAGTCAGCTCCTGGTCTTATTTTTGCTGACTGTATACAGTGTCTCCATCTTTGGCTGCAAAGAATATAATCAATCTGTTTTGGTGCCATCACTTCATGGCAAATAGATAAGGAAACAGTGGAAACAGTGGCAGACTTTATTTTGGGGGGCTCTAAAATCACTGCAGATGGTGACTGCAGCCATGAAATTAAAAGACGTTTACTCCTTGGAAGAAATGTTATGACCAATCTAAATAGCATATTAAAAAGCAGAGAGATTACTTTGTCAACAAAGGTCCATCTAGTCAAGGCTATAGTTTTTCCAGTAGTCATGTATCAATGTAAGAGTTGGACTATAAAGAAAACTGAGCTCTGAAGAATTGATGCTTTTGAACTGTGGTGTTGGAGAAGATTCTTGAGAGTCCTTTGGACTGCAAGGAGATCCAACCAGTCCATCCTAAAGGAAATCAGTCCTGGATATTCATTGGAAGGACTGAGGCTGAAGTGGAAACTCCAATACTTTGGCCACCTGATACAAAGAGCTGACTCATTTGAAAAGACCTTGATGCTGGGAAAGATTGAAGGCAGGAAGAGAAGGGGACGACAGAGGATGAGATGGCTGGATGGCATCACTAACTCAATGGACACGCATCTGAGTAAACTCTGGGAGTTGGTGATGGACAGGGAGGCCTGGCGTGCTGAAGTCCATGGGGTCACAAAGAGTCAGACCCGACTGAGTGACTGAACTGAACTGTATCATATTATGAAATACTTACTCTCAGTGTAAGTCAATCTTCATCTTATAAAATGTTTAGCATGTTCTACCTTTTATTAACAAAAAATAAAAATTAAGCTAGCTGCTGGAATGATCAATTTCAACAGCATATTCTTATCTAAAAAATTAATGAATTATTTATTTTATATTATGATTTTTTAATTTAGTTATACCCTAAGGCCAGTTGCTGAAGTTCAACATGGACAGCAGTGTACATTTATCAAAGTAAAATCTTTTTTTTTTTTAAATCACATTCCTTTTACCTAGTAATTTCATCATCAAGATACAAATTACACTGCAGTATTGTTGGTTACAAACAGATTTTTAAAATATTTTGACTTAAAAATGCAGATTAATTACATGAAATACATAGCACTTTAAATTAAAAAGGTTCCTTCAAAATGACACATGTACCCCAAAATGTGTTCATTGCAGCACTAGCCAGGACATGGAGGCAATCTGGATGTCCATCGACAGATGAATGTATAAAGAAGATGTGGTACATATATGCAATGGACTATTACTTAGCCATAAAGAGGAATGAATTTAAATCAGTTGTAGTGAGGTGAATGAACCTAGAGCCTGTTATACAGAGTGAAGTAAATCAGAAACTGAAAAACAAATATCATATATTAACGCATATATATGGAATCTAGAAAAATGGTACTGATGAAGCTATTTGCAGGGAAGAAATGGAGACACACACCCGGAGAACAGCCAAGCGGACAGAGAGGGGAAGGCTAGGGTGGGGCGGATCGAGAAAACAAAACCGACATGGATACATTCCACCCGGGGCTCAGTGGTCAAGGATCCACCGGCAATGCAGGAGACCCAGGCTCAATCCCTGGGCCAGGAATATGCCCTGGTGAAGGAAATGGCAGCCCACTCCAGTATTCTTGCCTGGGGAATCCCATGGACAGGGGAGCTTGGTGTGTTACAATCCACAGGGTCGCAAAGAGACACACTAAAGCAACTGAACACACACGCGTATATACTATCATGTGTAAAATAGATAGCTAGGGGGCAGCTTCTGTATAGCACAGGGAGCCCCCCGCCTGGGGCTCTGATAACCTAGAGGGCAGGAACGGGGGTAGGAGGGAGGCTCAAGAGGGAGGGGGTGTGTGTATATATATACACACACATATATATGTAAAACTGCATTTGAGAATTTAATTTCAGTATATTTATAACACTCCTTAAAGTGCATATTAACATGTTTAATTGAAAAATGAACCCAGGTCTTTTTTCAGATAGAAAGTTTTGACTGACTGTTTTGGTAATGAGGACTAACTCTTTTTTAAGGAGGTTAAGTAATGGGATGGGGAAACAGTGGAAACAGTGTCAGACTTTATTTTTGGGGGGCTCCAAAATCACTGCAGATGGTCACTGCAGCCATGAAATTAAAAGACACTTACTCCTTGGAAGAAAAGTTATGAGCAACCTAAATAGCAAATTGAAAAGCAGAGACATTACTTTGCCAACAAAGGTTCGTCTAGTCAAGGCTATGGTTTTTCCTGTGGTCATGTATGGATGTGAGTTGGACTGTGAAGAAAGCTGAGAGCTGAAGAATTGATGCTTTTGAACTGTGGTTTTGGAGAAGACTCTTGAGAGTCCCTTGGACTGCAAGGAGATCCAACCAGTCCATTCTGAAGGAGATCAGCCCTGGGATTTCTTTGGAAGGAATGATGCTAAAGCTGAAACTCCAGGACTTTGGCCACCTCATGCGAAGAGTTGACTCATTGGAAAAGACTCTGATGCTGGGAGGGATTGGGGGCAGGAGGAGAAGGGGACAACAGAGGAGGAGATGGCTGGATGGCATCACTGACTTGATGGACGTGAGTCTGAGTGAACTCCGGGAGTTGGTGATGGACAGGGAGGCCTGGTGTGCTGCGATTCATGGGGTCGCAAAGAGTCAGACACGACCGAGTGACTGAACTGAACTGAAGTAATGGGTGCTTTGTCTGAATCAAATAAGAATGTATATTAATGTTTTAATGGGATAAAATATTTTTTCAAAAACTTACATTAGTAAAGATATTTCAATGTTTTAAATCCTGTCTTAGTATATTGTATTATACGAAGTACCTCTAAGTGAATAAAACCTGTAGATATATGTCATGATAAAGCTTTTTACAGTTGTACCTCCTAGAAAATTAGAAAGCAGATAACTTGAAGGATTAATCAATACTTGAATATAACTTTTCCTTCCAGAAAAATTAGAGGACATTATCTAGTTGTTAACTGAAATACTATTTAACTTTCTGGTTAAAACCCATTCCAGTACTCTTGCCTGGAAAATCTCATGGGCAGAGGAGCCTGTTGGGCTGCCGTCTATGGGGTCGCACAGAGTCGGACACGACTGAAGCGACTTAGCAGCCGCAGCAGCAGAATTTAACTTCCTGTGAAAGTTCACAGAGCTGACAGTTGTATGCAATTCTGTGGGGAAGTGAATTGTAGGTATTAGTTAAAGGAAGAAAATGAGTGGTACAAACTTTTCTCTGCAAAAGGGAAACTTCCTAACGTATTGACAACTTTGTAAATGGATGATGGTGGGTATCAAACGGCTATGGTGTTTTTATACCTTTGGCTTTATTTAAAAGAGTAGACTACCAGAAAAATTATGTATTTTGCAGATACTTAACCTATAATATTTAATTTTAAATACTGAATTAAAAACGTGTGTGGTAATACAAAGCTTTTCTAAATTATTTTTGGAAGGACTTCAATGAAAAATTCAGACTAACTGATATATAACATCATAAATAAAGATGTTTTAATTTAATAGATAAGATATTTTATAAAAGTAGATTGTGGCTATATAAACACATGAACAGAGTTTAGAAAAAGGAAAAGAAATAAAATGAGAAGGGAACCATCGAAAAGAATTAGAAATTCAAACCAGATTCCAGCCAAAATAATGATAAATTCCCTCAAGGAAAAGGTTATCATTTTGTAGTCTTTGTGTCTGTCATAGTACAGTTCTGGAGATACTTCATATTTTTCAAGTGAGTTAACAAGAGAGATTTTCTAGAAATATTTATAAATCTGTCATTTTAACCCACTGGAGATTTTTCACATGATTTCATGTATGTATTATTTTGTTTCCTGGTGTGTATAGTTACTATGTTACTACAATGATAATAATAGTAATAGATTTGAATACATTTGCAAATAAAAATCATATAATAACAAAGTCTGTATTCCTATGACTCAAAATTTCACTCTCTGAAGCAGTTAATTGAATTCATACATCTTACCAATCAAAATGAGATTACTATACAGTCATTAAGGTTGACTGCCAAATTGCAAAGCTTTTCCTGTGTTGACAATTTTTACTCATAAATAAATGTGACAATAATAGTCTCCCTTAAAAGTAGAAAGCACCCACTTGACAAACTGTGCACATTCTAATCAATATTGTTATCTGAATTTAACCAATATTTTACAACGCAGTTAGAAAAAGAATGTCATAAATATCTTGCAGTTGGTGCTGAATAAATTTGAATAGAGAAACATAAAATAATTTGGCAAGCCGCAGATTCTGTATAAGTTAGAGAACAGAGAGAACCCAAGAGACTAAATTCATATTCCAGCTCCAAGTCTCTCATTACTTAAGAAATTTTACTTTCTATGAGTTTTGCATTTTGACTACTGACCTGAGTACAAAAGGTTTGCAAATAATAAAAGTTCTTTTACAAAAACGATAAATCTGTTGTATGTCTCAGCAACTCAGAAATTTGCATTGTTCTATTTCCCTCACATGAATAGACTAGTCAGTATTCCAAAGCTTTGGTTTTGAAGTTTTCTGATCCATGATTCATTTCTAAAATAGAACAGACAGCTACCCTTACTTATAAAACAGTTGTTGCAAAACTAATCATTCTGAAATAAGTTGGACCTAACACTGTGTATTGAAGTGCATTTTTGTATTTTCAACTACACGTCAGTTTTGAGAGCCAGAAACACACACCTACACAGACACGTCCTCACAGTACAATTCAAGGCATTCACTGCCCTGCTCTGCTTATGCAAAACAGCTCAAAGAGTGATATCATCAAACATTTTCAATAAATCTCTGCCTTGCGGCCAACTATGACAAGAAATCTGTTCTGACACAGCTTGCTGACAACTGGATTTATCTCTCATACTGACGCATACAGATTTTTCAAGTAGAAACTCCCTCACCACCAAATTACTTAGTTTCCTGAACAGGGCACATTGATATTCAAAAACTTTAAACAACATTTACAAAAATGTTAGTGTTAAACACGAACTACAGGAAATCTAAAAATACAGATTTTATTTTTAAAGTTATTAAGAAATAAAGCTCTCTATAGGTACTTCTCCCCATGATACTTGACAATTTGAGAGATTTGTTGAGGAGGAGAGGTGAACAGAAGAGTAAAGATAATATTTTAAAGTGCAAAGAGCTTAAGTGACATGATTTCGCACTCTGCCTCTCTTTAGCGTTTCTTTTTGGCAATGGCCTACATATAATCTGGACTATTCGGAACTGTAGTTTCCATCACCCTTGATAAATACTCTCCTTCACATTTTCAGGTGTCCTTTGACAAGCAATTGTCACTGGAGGCCAGCCACAAGTATCCACAAATTCCTACTTGAGGAAAATAGTGAACATTCACAACGACACGTTCTGCAGTTATTCTTAAAATAGTGGTAAAGGGCCCGAACACTAGGTCAGACTGCCTGGGTTCATTATCTAGTTCTGCCAGTTGATAGGGAAACAATGCCACAGCCAACATCGAAGACAGTGCCCGTTGATTCTCTCTTCATGTATTCACATCCTTGTTGGAGTTCCCTGCCACAATTCATCCAGATTGGTCTGGTGACCAAAGAGTGCAATGGAAGTGATGGTATGTCACTTCGAAAAATAGGTTAAATGAGATTCTTTCTCATTCTCTTTTCCCCTCTCGCTCTCTCTGATGGTTCACTCTGGAGGAAGCCAGGAGTCATGTCTTGAGGACCCTGAGCTTGAACTGCCTGGCTAAATCATTCCTGGATTCCTGATGCTCAGAAGCTACTGAAAAAATAAATGGCTGTTTTCTGTTGCTACATTTTGAGGTAATTTGTTAGGTAATAGTAGGTAACTGGGAGAAGGCAATGGCACCCCACTCCAGTACTGTTGCCCGGAAAATCCCATGGATGGAGGAGACTGGTAGGCTGCAGTCCATGGGGTCGCTAAGAGTCAGACACGATTGAGCGACTTCAGTTTCATTTTCCACTTTCATGCATTGGAGAAGGAAATGGCAACCCACTCCAGTGTTCTTGCCTGGAGAATCCCATGGATGGAGAAGCCTGGTGGGCTGCAGTCCATGGGGTCGCACAGAGTCGGACACGACTGAAGCAACTTAGCAGCAGTAGGTAACTATACATTCACATGAGAGGGTATGTAATCTATTTCCTGTTTTTTTCATCAGTAAAGTGGAGATCATCGTGGTACCAACATTAGGATGTGGTTCTGAGGATTAAAGACAGCACCCACCTACAAGTGCAGCAGGGTGGAAATGTTGGTTATTGACATTAATTTCTCCTGAGTCCCAACAGATCTGCCTCAAGACTGAGCTGAATAACATTTAATAAAAAATACTGTTTAAAACAACCTTATCTATGACTTTGTGGTGATGGTATCATGGGTGAATGCACGTCTAAACTTACTAGACTATGTACATTAAATATGTACAGTTACACACATAAATTATATCTAAATAAAACTGTTCAATGATAAATAAAATTTTTAAAAATATGACCTCTTAAAATATAAGTCAAAAATTTCCAAAGATATTGAAAACTGTTTGAGTTCTGCACTCAAGTGACTAAAGCAGATAGTGAGGGTGGGGAAGAAAATGTTGGCTCTCGTAGTGAACGTTCTAGAAAGGCCCCCAACCAGTAACCATAGCAGCATCCAAGCTATCCTTAAAACAAAACTGTATGCTTTCTTCTGCCTCAGTCTTTTTAAACACCATCTAATTTAAGTTTTTGAAACTTCTAGCTTCTTTAGAGGCTGATCTTACATTTTTTCCTTCAAATATTTACAAGGAAATAAAAAACTGAAAAAAAAAAAAGAAATTCAAGAGATTTTTACTCAACAAACTCACACAGTGAATTATTAAAATTGTACAGCTGATGTGATCCTACAGGGTATCTGCTTCCATTTCTATTTTACCTAGATCTATTCTTCGCCTCTCCTCAGGCATTTTACAGCAGAAGAAAACACAATATGAGAATGGAAAAGGAATCTTTCCAAGGCAGAATAATTAGGATGCATGGAATAATAAAACACTGAAAGTGTAAGAAAAGCTGCCATCGCTCCAGGTACTGCTCTCAGCCAAAGAAGCTGCTCACCAAGCCTGTACCTTACTTCCTAGAAGCAGTCTGCCTCAAAGACTACAGAACCGCCCCCACGCCCCCACCTCATTTGGGACAACCTAGAAGGATAATTCCAGCACCAGAGCAATCTGTACTGTCAGTTGAGGCCTCCATCAAACTTTTGGGTTGGCCAAATAGTTTGTCCAGGTTTTTCCATATGCCAACCAGCAAGGAGATCAAACCAGTCAATCCAACAGGAAATCAACCCTAAATATTCACCAGAAGGACTGATGCTGAAGCTCCAATACTTTGGCCACCTGATATGAAGAATCAACTCATTGGAAAAGACCCTGATGCTGGGAAAGACTGAAGGCAGGAGAAGAGGGTGAAAGAGAATGAGATGGCTGGGTGGCATCATCAATTCAATGGACATGAATTTGAGCAAACTCCAGGAGATAGTGAAGGACAGGAAGCTTGGTGTGCTATACTCCATGGGGGTCTCAAAGACTTGGACACGATTTACAAAGTGAATGACGATAACAATACCTGATTAGTTTATTATCTCCCTCTCAGCAATCCTGTACCCTTTACCCTCACAGGTGTTACTCCTAAAGGAACTTGCTAATAAATCTCCTGTTTTCCAATCTCTTTTCAGAGTCTGATTCCTGGAAACTCAGCATATGACTTTCCTTCAGTTCAGTTGCTCAGTCGTGTCCAACTGTTTGCAACCCCATGGACTGCAGCACGCCAGGCCTCCCTGTCCATCGCCAACTCCTGGAGTTTGCTCAAACTCATGTCCATTGAATCGGTGATGCCATCCAACCATCTCATCCTCTGTTGTCCCCTTCTCCTCTTGTATTCAATCTTTCCCAGCATCAGGGTCTTTTCCAATGAGTCAATTCTTTGCATCAGGTGGCCAAAGTATTGGAGTTTCAGCTTCAGCATTAGTGCTTCCAATGAATATTCAGGACTGATTTCCTTTAGGATGGACGATTGGATCTCCTTATAGTCCAAGGGACTCTTAAGAGTCTTCTCCAGGAGACTAATTTATAGTAAGAAAATCACATAAAATTATTTTTGGCCACTGTAAAAATACTCACTTTTTGCCACAGTTTTATAAGAAAGAGCACCAGACTGGGGAAATCAGAATATCTGGATTCTTCTCCTGTCTATGTTATTAGCTACTATGCTTCTCACAGGCATCAGCTTGCTTAGCTGTGAAGTGTGTTCTGGGGTAAGAAGTAACATATGCCACCTAATATTTTCAACCAAAAAGCATAACCTCAGACAAATAAACAGGTTTTGTACTTCAATGAAATTAAATGCCATTTCCTGTGAATTTTAAGAACTAACAAACACTTCAGATAGTTTATATTTTATCTGGTAGTTATCATTTTGCAGAACATGGTGAGAAATGTCAAGGAAGAGGGGGGAAATAATCTTACAAAAATAGAGATTATTAAGTGGAACAGCAAGCATCTTTATACGTGTGACTGGAAACCCAAACTATGCTATGATGTAGTTTATACAAGACCTGATACACTAGTAAATCCAAATAATTGCAAGTGGGCCATCAGTACATGCATCTACCATTCTGAATGAAATCATAACTCTGTCAAGATACAAATCTACAAGTTTTTCAGCCTAGTTAGCTAAGGCCCATCAATCATGTCAGTTGCAAAGAATCTATTTTATTTATCAGAAAGTCTAAGAATTAATTTTAAAATCAACTTGGATTATATGCTGAAATAAATTTTCTCTTGTTAGATAGAGTTTAACCAACTGAGTTTGGAGCCAACAAAGAATGTAATGCAACAAAGATTTCAAAAGGTCTATATTCTACTGACTCTTCATTTCTAATTGAAGCTTTATTTAAATATAATATGCATATTTATAGTCCCTTGGACAGCAAGGGGATCAAACCAGTCAATCTTAAAGGAAATCAATCCTTAACACTCACTGAAAGGACTGATGCTGAAGCTCCAATAGTTTGGCCAATAGCTGGCTCATTGGAAAGACCCTGATGCTGGGAAAGATTGAAGGCAGAAGGAGAAAGGGTGCCAGAGGATGAGATGGTTGGATGACATCACCAAATCAATGGATATGAAGTTGGGCAAACTCTGGGAGACAGCGAGGGACAGGGAGTCCTGGTGTGCTGCAGTCCTTGGGGTCAAAAAGAGTTGGACACAACTTTGCAACTGAACAACAGTAATACATATTGAAAACTAAATATCGTCAGTACTGCTCAGTGATTTTTCAGGGTGAAATGTCTTCTGACCATCATCCAGGCCATGAAAATGGAACGTTATCAGAAGCTGCTCCATGGTCCCTTCTGGTAACTAACCACCTCTCATTAAGAGTAACTACTCTTTTGAATTCTAACCCCATAGGTTACTTTGCCTGTTTAAGATTTACATAAATTGAATCATACAGATGAATTACATTTCTGTTTTGCAAGAGTACATCTGTGAGAGTCTCCATATTGTTTGTATCATTTTAGCTTTTCCGTGTTCATTGCTACATGGTAGTCCACTGTGTGAATACGTTATATATTTTACCAAGTCATGACAAGCAGTATTCCCCAAAGTATTCTTATACATGTCTTTTGGTGAGCATATTAGGCATTTCTGCTAGATATACACCCAAGAACAGAATAAATCTAGGTATGGAACTGTTGAGTCAGAGTGTCCCTATGCATTTTATAAATGTATTTAACTGCTGAAAATCACATATATGCATGCTTTATAGAATAGTTTTCAAATTAATAAAACTAATACATTTCTAACTACTATTTTACTAATTTTAAACTAATTAAAGTAATAAATTACTTGTTATTTTAGGGCCTGCATTCATGTAAGACACTAGGAATAAGAGAAGTCGTGCTTTAGCCATCGAGCAAGTCAGAGCTTGAGATGACAGCATGAGGGGGTAGGGTGAAGCCAACAGACTGAGCACAAGCTTTGGGTTCAGACTCTCAGAACTTTGGTTTCCATGTTTGTAAACTGGAGATGCTAGAGTCAAACAAATTATTTTTAAAAATGAATACAAATAATATAAGGCATCTTTGTCCTTAGAAAAGAAGCACATCATACAGACTCATGGAAGGAAGAAAGTTTGTTAAGCTAAGACTATTTCCCATCTGTAAAATCAGGATAAACTCAACACATGAGAGTATTGGGAGGAGTAAATGACATATGAATTAGAAAGGTATTTAGCTAGTGAATAATATTTAGAAGTTCTCAACACTTGTTATATTTCATTACATTTCTCTTTCTTTCTAAGCTTGTTAGTTCTTGTTGAATGTAAACAATTTTAACTGCCTTTAATGTATCAAGTTTTTATTTGAAGATATCTATTAGAACTGCTAAAAAAAGAGCCTTAAACCCTGATGTGTTATGAACACAAGGCCTTCTTATAATACGTTTATTTTTTTCATCTAGTCATTTATTTGACAGATACTTAGCAAGTACCAATTTTATGCTAGATATTGAGTTAAACAATGTGTGAATATGAAGAAGAATTAGCTGCATCCCCTCCCTATCATGTAATACACAATCTGTTAGAGGAGGGAAGATTTGGACTTGAATACCTAAGTATATGAGGCAGTACTCTGAGGAATTAATTCCATAAAAGTGTTAAAAAGAGAGACTATTCAAACATGAGAAAAGAAGCCCTCATTTCTGGGTGTAGTAATCAGAGAGGAAAGAATTCATGAGAGCATTAATACCTCTCTGGTCTTTGAAAGATTCACAGATCTCTATTAGTTAGAGATGGCTACCAAGTCATTCCATAAGGGGGAAAAAAAAATGTGTTCAGAAGGAAAATCAAATAAACAACAATGCATATTTGTGAATTGGTGATTGGTCTGGCTTGGCAAGGGTGTCTAACATAGCAACAGGAGACTAGAAATACAGACTTACATCTGGTATGCACAGGGTTTTTTTTTTTTTTTTTTTTCTTGGAAGACAGTGAGGAGCCATTGGGAAAATTTATAGAGTAGAATGCCATATTTAAGTTGTTTTAGGAAGAAATTTGGCAAGCAGGATACAAAGACATTTAGAAGGTACTACAGAGAGGAGGAAGATTAATTATAAAGCTGTTTTGACAGTTCAGGGGTAAGGCCATAAAGAGAAGAATAAAAACATGAATCTTGGAAATGGGAATGCAGCCAGGGATTCAAAAGATACAGTGGAAGAAAAAAAAAGTCAATGGGATATGGAAACTTCTTAGATGAAGAAGTTATATATGGGAGAGAAAGTCCCATGAAGATTCTGAAACACACTGATTTTTAAGAAGAAAGCTATAGAAGGTTGGCACAGACAGAACTTAGTTATAAGAGGAAAGTGGCTGGAAGGAAAACACAAATAGAAGCAGCTAAGTGTACAGCATCCTTCTATGTGGTAAAGGAATGAATAGCTTCACAGAGGACTGCAGCTGGGAGCATAATGATTCAGAGCACAGAGGCTGAAGCCGGTCCGGAGTCCCAATTCTGGCCCTGTCACTTACTCGCTGTATGATTGTAAGCTATGTACTTAAACTCTGTAAGCCTCAGTTCTTTTATTAGTAAAACAGGCATAAGAACAGTATCTATCCCATGAGTTGAACAACTGGCATCTGTTATAAATTCCATTTATTATAGTAAAATTGAGAGCTATGTTGGAATGTAGAGGAAACATCACATACAGTAGGTAGAAAGAAACAGCCATTAGTTCATTCATTTGGCTGAACAGTATCAACTGAGTGCCTACCATGCCAATCTCCATTTGGGGTACTGAGGATATGACGTGATGAAAGCAGGCAAAATTCCTGCTCTCATAGAGCCTATACTACACAGGGAAAACACATGATAAGTAAACAAACACAATAAAGCAAGTAAGACAGTTATACAAATTAAGAAAAACAAAGCAGAATGAAGAGCGTAGAGAGAGACCAAGGAGGCTCCTAGGTAATGGTCAGGGAAGATCTATGTTCCTTCGCGGTGGTGGCAGTTGAACACAGACCTGAATAAATGAGGGAAAAGTCAACTAAATATCTATGGAAAGAAATGCCAGGCAAAGAGGACAGTAAAACGTCCCTGAGATGGAATGTGTGTTATTGCCAAAGAACAGAGAGGAGAGCTATGTGGCTGAAAGAGATTATAGAGAGAAACAGCAGGAGACAGTGTGAGAGACATGCCAGAGGCTGGACCACAGGGCACCTCTTGGGCATGATGAAATCGCTGGATATTGTGCCACATGTGACGGGAAGTCAAGAGGAATAACATCATCCAATTCACATTGAAAAGCTTCGGTGTAGACGACTTCCTGTAAGATCAAGAGCTCAAGAAAAGAGAACAGTTACAAGTTTACAGCTATAGTCTACAATCTATAGATTATATTTGCCATCTAGAGATGGTATAGCTTGGATAAGGCAGAAAAGTGGAGGTGGGAAAGAGTAGTCAGATTCGGGATGGGTTTTGAAAGCAAGAACTATCAGATTTGGTGAAAGACTGAATTTGCGATGTGAGGAAATCAGAATAAAGAAGTATGAAACTAGAGGTTGTGTTTTATTTTGTTTTTTAAACAAGAATAGATGGTTAAATAGTGGTACCGTGTATTGGGAAAAATAATAGGAATCAAGTTTGGAGCTGGGGAGAGGGAATTATGGAAGAGCAAGATTTCCATGTTGAGCTCACCTGGCTTGCCTATTAGCCATTTGAAGAAGGTGAGTCAATATTGTATATGGAAATTGATGTGGGTTTCAGGAAGGAATTAATCTGGGGATTAACTTTTGTGACTCATCAGCATGCAAATGGCATTAAAGCCATTGGTATTAGATGACAACTTCTAAGAAGCGAGTGTAGATAGTAGACAGCAGTTTGCAGACTGAGCCTGAGGGTACTCTATCTCTTAAGAGATTGGGGAGAAAGGAGGAGTAAGTAAAGGACTAAAAATGAGAAGGCAGTGGGACAGGAAGAAAACTGGGGGCATTTAGAACACAACAGGCAAGTGAAGAAAGCATTCCAGGAAAAACAGAAGCTATGTCAAATTTTGCTGAGCACTGGACAATTGAGCATTTGGTAAGAAGATGTGGAGATTATTGAAATCTTGGCAGCCATGGTTTTAGTAGAGGGACTGTGGAAATGCTATTAAAATTAATAAAGAAGATTAAAAGAGCAAAAAGTAATTACAGACAACTTTTAAGACAGTTTCTCAGGAAAGGGGAGGAATGGGCTAGTGGTTCCAGGGAAGATGCTTTAACAAGGGAGTTATGAGATAATGCTCATACACATATTGGAGTAGGAAGGAAAACTGATGATCCAAGAAAGGAAAGGGATAATTACAGAAGAGTCCCTAAGTGGGAATGAAAGGTTGTCCTCAAGGGAAAGGGCTGGTCTTACACAGAAACAAAAACAGATCACTAGATTTGAAGGGTAGATAAGGATATCATTTCTAAATGCTTCTCTTGGTGATAAAAGAAGCAGGCTTATTAGCAGGGACAGGGGAAAGGAGAGAGGTATTGAGTCAGAAAGGAAAGAATAGATATAAGATATTCATCTTATACAGTGAGACAATGAATGATGTCTCAGTGAATGATAATGAATGATTTCTCTCAAAGTGAGAGAAATGACTGGCATTTCCAAATAAATGACAGTTCACCTTGAATTTGTTGTCATAAATGCCCAGTGAATAGGCTATATGAAAGTGAAAGTCACTCAGTCATGTCCGACTCTTTGTGACCTCATGGACTATACAGTTCATGGAATTCTCCAGTCCAGAATACTGGGGTGGGGAGCAGTTTCCTTCTCCAGGGGATCTTCCCAACCCAGGGATTGGACCCAGGTCTCCCACATTGCGGGTGGATTTTTTACCAGCTGGGCCACCAGGGAAGCCCAAATAGGCTACATATCTTTCTTCAAATGAAGTCAGCTGTCAGGGTTCATGGTCAATGTTGCTGAGGAGCTAATTTAACCAGGGTTGAGTTTTTTTGGGTGGTAACTATGATAGGGAAGAAGAACCAAGGGAGATGAGGCTGTTTAGAAGGGACGGAAGGTAGTAATTAATGCTGGATTGGAAGTTGAGTTTTAATGGAAATAAAAAGACATGAGGAAGACCAGGGATAATGGGAAGGTTGCAGAGTTAATGGACTGTAGGTCCTAGTGGGATTAAAAATTTGTTAGCAAGGGGCCAATAAACGAGAAAAAGAATACTGTGCTAGAAAAAGAGATGACAGAAACTGACATTCTGCAGCAGGTACAGTTATTGGTTTACTGTGTGACATGGAACTGATGAATTGAGGTGGGAAAGAGCTAATATTGTAGGGAACATCAGGAACTAACATCAGATGGATTACGTGCATGGATACTGTAATTACCAAGATTGATCACAGAGGTAATTGGAAAGGAAGTGATTCGTAGATACTAATATCTTCAGTGAAAATGGCAGTATGACAGAAAACTTCAACATGAAGGGAGTAGGAAGTGATTATTTCAATATTTGTTTCAAGAGAGCTAGATTATTTAAGTCTGAAAATTAGACTTATTAAAAGAGTTTTTTAAAATCTATGAAGGTGGTTGTTAGAATAAGATCAATAATGACAAAACTTCCATTCTTTTTAGATCGATTCGTTTTCTATACAACTTCTTAAATATGTATCAACTGATTGCCCATAGATAAATCACGTGGTTGTGTAAGGCAAGCACAACAAACAACAGAGTGAAAATTCTAACTTCCAAATAAAAATGATATGATTTTAATTGTTCTTCATTATGCCCATTTGTCCAGAAAGTTCAGAGAAAACTCTAATCAGGTTTTGATAGCTGATAGAGAAAAGATACACAAAGAAAACTGTATAATATAATATACAAACTGAAACTAATATAATACTGCAAATCAAGGAGGAAAATGCCCACCCACTGGAGTATTCTTGCCTTAAAAATCCCATGGACAGAGGAGCCTGGCGGGCTACAGGCAAAAGGGTTGCAAAGAGTTGGACACGACTGAGCGGCTAAGCACGCATGCCTCATATTAACGTGATGTTGTTCCCGTCTCCACTGTGGCACCAACTGTCACTCACCAGGATTGCTGGACTGGGCATCCATAGGAATCATGAGCTTGGCCCGGGTGGCTCGGCGTGCCGCCAGTGACCTCTCCAGAGTGGACATGGAGCTCCCTGCTTCTTCTGTGTCTTGACCTAAAAGGAAAGCAATACTCTTGAGTATTAATGATGCAATACTTCATTTCTAGCCAGGAACCCCAATGCCTTTTTCATTTCATTGATGCTTTAAATAATAATATCTACTTTTTTGTTTATCAATATGCTCTCATTGTAGAAATGTTAATAAAATTTACCAGAACCTCATTATCCAAAAAGAACTATTATTATTTATTTATAATTTCCACACATGCATATATATGTGTGTGTGAAAGCAAGAGAATATATACTAATATACTTATTTTTCAAAAATGGCATTATACCATACATACTATTTTGTAGTCTTAAAAAAGTTACAGAAAAATCTTTCTCTGTCAATAAATAAGTCAGCAGTGTAATTTTTAACAGCTCCATAATATGCAACTGTATGAATTAACCACAATCTTTGCAAAATTTATACTTAAGCCCCAAAGACATTAAATCTTACTATGAAAACACGGGAAACAAACTACATTCTGCAAAAATATGGTTAGGTCTCTATATACAAATTTATTATACTTCCATAAAATGTCATGTTAGAGTCATAAAAATAAAAATGATATATGCAGATTTGAAAACTGAATAAAAATATATGTTGAAAAGTAATACTGAAATTCTGAATACTATATATCAGTTAAAAGAATATGATTCATTGACATGAAGTTTCGTCTGTTTTTTCTTAAATGAAGTATAGTTGATTTTCAATATTATATTAGTTTTAGGCATACAGCATTGTGGTTCAGTAATTTTATAGATAATACTCCATTACGTTATTCAAAATAGTGGTTATAATACCCCGTGCTCTACAGTATATCCTTGTCACTTATCTATTTTATATACAGTAATTTCTGTGTTTTCACCTCATGCCCTATTTTGCCCCTCTTCCCTTTCCTCTTTCCACTGAAAACCACTAGTTTGTTTTCTATATCTGAGTTTGTTTCTGTTTTCCTCGATACGTTCATTTTACTTTTTTCAATTTCGCAAATTAGTGGTATCATACACTATTTGTCTTTGATTCATTTCATTAGGCAAAACATTCTCTAGGCCCATCCACACTGCTACAAATGAGAGAATGTAATTCTTTTTAGTGGCTGAGGAATACTCCCCTGTATATGAATACCATAGCATCTTTATCCACTTGTCTATCGATGGACACATGCTTGGCTTCCGTAACCTGGCTACTGCAAACAGTGCTGCTATGAGCATCGTGTGTGTGTGCTCAGTCTGTGTCTGACTCTCTGCGACCCCATGGATTGCAGCCCACTAGGCTTCTCTGTCCATGGGATTTTCCAGGCAAGATTACTGGAGTGGGCTGCCATTTCCTACTCCAGGGGATTGTCCTGACACAGGGATCAAACCTGCTATGAACACTGGGTGCATGTATCTTTACAAATTAGTGTTTTTGTTTCTTTTAGATAAATACCCAAGCATAGAATTGCTGGATCACATGGTAGTTCTGTTTTTAGCTTTTTTCAGGAACCTCCATACTGTTTTACATAGCAGATCAATCAACTTACACACCTACCCACAGTGTACAAGGATTTCCTTTTCTCCACATTCTTGCCTACATTTGTTTTTTGTAAACTTTTTGATGACACCCATTCTGACAAGTGTAAGGTGATGTCTAATTGTGGTTTTGATTTGCCTTTCTATTAATTAGAAATGTTGAGCATCTTTCATGTGCCTATTGGCCATTTGTATATCTTCTTTGGAAAAATGTCTATTCAGCTCTTCTGCCCATTTTTTAATCGGGTTGGCTTTTTTTTATATTGAGTTATATGAGCTGTTTATATGGAGAAGGCAATGGCACCCCACTCCAGTACTCTTGCCTGGAGGATTCCATGGACAGAGGAGCCTGGTGGGCTGCAGTCCATGGGTTGCTGGAAGTTGGACACGACTGAGCGACTTCACTTTCAGTTTTCACCTTCATGCATTGGAGAAGGAAATGGCAACCCACTCCAGTGTTCTTGCCTGGAGAATCTCAGGGACAGGGGAGCCTGGTGGGCTGCCGTCTATGGGGTTGCACAGAGTCTGACATGACTGAAGAGACTTAGCAGAGCTGTTTATATATTTTGGATATTGACCCCTTGTTGGTAATATCATTTGCAAATATATTCTCTCATTTAGTAGGTTGCCATTTCATTTTGTCAATGGTTTCCCTTGCTGTGCAAAAGTTTTAAGTTTAATTAGGTCTCATTTGTTTATTTTTGCTTTTATTTCTTTTGCCTTAGGACTATGTGTGTGTGTGTGTTAAGTCTCTTTAGTCGTGTCTGATTCTTTGTGATGCTATGGACAGTAATCTGGAGTTTGCTCTGTCATGGCATTCTCCAGGCAATAATACTAGAGTGGGTTGCTATGCTTCTTCCAGGGGATTTTCCTGACCCAGAGATTGAACCCACATCTCTTACATTTACTGCATTGCCAGGCTCCTGAGACCCACCTGGGAAGACCTACCTTAGAGGACAGGTCCAAAAATTATTGCTGTGATCTATGTCAAAGAGTGTTCTGCCTATGTTCTCTTCCAGGAGTTATACACTTTCAGATCTTATTCTGTCTTTAATCCATTGTATTTTTTTATACAGTGTGAGGAAATGTTATAATATCATTACTTTATATGGAACTGTAAAGTTATTCCAGGACCACTTATTGAAGAGACTGTCTCTTCTTCTTTGTATATTCTTGCTTCCTTTGTCATAGTATAACTGACCATCAGTTCAGTTCAGTTCAGTCACTCAGTCGTGTCTGACTCTTTGCGACCCCATGAATCACAGCATGCCAGGCTTCCCTGTCCATCACCAACTCCCGGAGTTCACTCAGACTCACGTCAATCGAGTCAGTGATGCCATCCAGCCACCTCATCCTCTGTCGTCCCCTTCTCCTCCTGCCCCCAATCCCTCCCAGCATCAGAGTCTTTTCCAATGAGTCAACTCTTTGCATGAGGTGGCCAAAGTACTGGAGTTTCAGCTTTAGCATCATTCCTTCCAAAGAAATCCCAGGGCTGATCTCCTTCAGAATGGACTGGTTCGATCTCCTTGCAGTCCAAGGGACTCTCAAGAGTCTTCACCAATATCACAGTTCAAAAGCATCAATTCTTCAGCCCTCAGCCTTCTTCACAGTCCAACTCTCACATCCATACATGACCACTGGAAAACCATAGCCTTGACTAGACGAACCTTTGCTGGCAAAGTAATGTCTCTGCTTTTGAATATGCTATCTAGGTTGGTCATAACTTTCCTTTCAAGGAGTAAGCATCTTTTAATTTCATGGCTGCAGTCACCATCTGCAGTGATTTTGGAGCCCAAAAAAATAGTCTGACACTGTTTCCACTGTTTCCCCATCTATTTCCCATGAAGTGATGGGACCAGATGCCATGATCTTCTAAATATTTTCTGAATGTTGAGCTTTAAGCCAACTTTTTCACTCTCCACTTTCACTTTCATCAAGAGGCTTTTGAGTTCCTCTTCACTTCCTGCCATAAGGGTGGTGTCATCTGCATATCTGTGGTTAGGTGTGGGTTTATTTTGGGGTTATTTATTCTGGTCCACTGATCTATTTGTCTGTTTTGGGGCCAGTACCATGCTGTATTGATTTCTGTAGTTTTGTAGTATAGTCTGAAGTCAGAGAGTCTGATACCTTCAACTCTGTTCTATTTTTCAAGATTGTTTTAACAGTTCAAGGTCTTTTGTGGTTCCATATAATTTTCGGAATATTTGTTCTATTCTATGAAAATGTCATGGATATTTTGACAGGGATTGCATTAAATCTATAGATTGCTTTGGGTGATTTGGGCATTTTGATGATATTAATTCTTCCAATCATAGTTTTGTCCTTTTAACCAGGACATCATCAAGAACACTTCATGTATTGTCAAGTTTAACTAACAGGATCTCAAGTACTGCTTTCCCTATCACTACAGAGTTGGCAAGAAGGTCCTCAAATTAAAGACAAATGGGCACAAGCATCTTCTCACTCTGAATAAAATGGCTATCATTTGGAGTTAAACATTTCCCAAGACTTGGTAAGAGACATCAAAATCTGTCTCACTGATCTGAAATGTCACTGGAGCATATATATATATATAATGAGAAGGAAAATCAAGAAGGAGGTATCCTAGAAATCATTAGCAAAACCTTCTAAGGCCTGAGAGACAATTTTATTCTCTCCAGTGAGAGACAGAGGTGCTCTTCCTCTCCTGATGGCTAAGATAAAATGAAGCTATAATAAAAGACATCTACAGACTCTTGAGGTTCCTGCAAAAGAGATCTGCCTTTCATTTATTCCCTAGGTAGAAGCTTATTGAGGCAGCAGGCTTGCTGGTCTACCCTATGTCTATTCAAACAGACAAGAGATAACTGAACAAAGCATGTCTGAGAGATGAGCCAGTGTGGATTATGAGCGTTCTCATCATTTGGCTTGTCAAAGACAGAGGAGCTTCCTGTGGGTCACATGGGCAGCTGGAAAGTTAGGCTTGAAAGTAGCTGACCCTCCAGAAGACCAGTGAGGTGGACAGGTACATCTGTTTCGTGGGGGGGGGGGGAGGGTTAAGTCCTGACGAGGTATCTCAGATCATGGAATTGGCCAGAGAAGCATCCCACAGGCTCCCGTAAATAATTCATATTGTGTTTTATAAGAGGCTGAGAATCTGGGTGCCACCTGAGGTCAGCCCATGTGCCCAGAAAATCAGTGAAGAGCTTCACATTGTGCTCTCTTCCCTCCCACCTTGACTTTCTCCTTTCATCTTTTCTTTATCTCCAATCGCTGTACCCCCACAAAAACCAGGAAGAGCAGGGAGGTAAGAAGAATGGCTAAAGGTGTTTCTGAAATGGAGTAAGCTCCCTGCTTCTGTCCCACCCCCACTGCTCCATTTATTCCAAGGTGCTGGAGGATTCAGGAAACAAATTGTAACCCCCCTAGTCCTCAGAGCCAAAAGTCTGACCATAGGAGAAAAAGAATCTTTAAATTAAATTTCAGATTTTAGTTTCTAATGGAACTGGACCATGGTTTAATGATAGAAAGTGACAGAAAAGTTAAGGACTCTGCTTGAGATATCACTTAAGGTCTAGAAAAAGAATACTTACAATAAAAAAAAAAAAATCAGCAATTAGAATCTTTGTTTGAACGACACTGTGAGAAAGCCTCACCAACCAGCTACACTTTCAATCAGTTAGAATATTTTAATTTGGTTTAAAACAGCAATTCAGACAGTATGATACTAGCACAAAAGTAGAAATATAGATCAATGGGATAAGATAGAGTGCCCAGAGATAAACCCACACAGCTATGGTCAGCTAATCTATGACAAAGGAAGCCAGAATATACAATGGAGCAAAGATAGCCTCTTAGATAATTGGTGCTGGGAAAACTGGACAGCAACATGTAAAGGAATGAAATTAGAACACTCCCTAACACCAAACACAAAAATTAACTCAAAATGGATTAAAGACCTAAATGTAAGGCCAGATACTAGAAAACTCCTGGAGGAAAGCATAGGCAGAAGACTCTGACATAAATCACAGCAAGGTCCTTTTTGACCCACCTCCAAGAGTAATTAGAATAAAAACAAAAATAAACAAATGGGACCTAACTAAACTTAAAAGCTTTTGTGCAGCAAAGGAAACCATAAGTAAGATGAAAAGACAACCCTCAGAATGGGAGAAAGTATTTGCAAATATAGCAACTGACAAAGGATTAATCTCTAAAATATAGAAATAATTCATGCAGCTCCAAAAAACAAACAACCCAATCAAAAAAATGGGCGGGAGACCTTTTTAGACCTAAATAGACATTTCTCCAAAGAAGACATACAGATGGCCAACAAACATATGAAAAGATGCTCAACACCATTAATTCTTAGAGAAATGAAAAACCAAAACTACAAGGGGGGCGGGGTGGGGGAGATATCACCTCACACTGGTTAAAATGACCACCACAAAATCTACACACAATAAATGTTGGAGAGAGTGTGAAGGAAAGGGGACCCTCTTGTACTGTTGATGGGAATGTAGACTGATACAGCTACTATGGAGAACAGGATGGAGGTTCCCTGTATGCATGTGTGTTCAGTCACCAAGTCCCGTCCGACTCTGCGACCCCATGGACTGGAGCCCCCTAGGCTTCTCTGTCCATGGATTTCTCAGGCAAGAATACTGGAGTGGGTTGCCACTTCCTCTCCGGGGGATCTTCAAGATGCAGGGACTGAACCTTACAATAGCCAGGATATGGAAACAGCCTAAATGTCCAGGATAAAGAGAATGTAGCACATATATAAAATGGAGTATGACTCAGCCATAAAAAGGAACAAAATTGGGTCATTTGTAGAGCTGTGGATGGACCTAAAGAATGGCATATAGAGTGAGGTTATGTCAGAAAGAGAAAAACAATATGGCAGATTAATGCATGTATGTGGAATTTGAAAACTTTGGTATAGATAATGTTATTTACAAAGTAGAAACAGAGACACGGACATAGAGAACAAACATATGGCTACCAAGGAGAAAGCGGGGGTATGGGATGTATTGGGAGACTGGGGTTGATGTACATGTATATGTATATATATATACACACACTGTTGATACAATGTATAAAATAGACAACTAACGAGAACCTACTGTATAGCATAGGGAACTCTATTCAGTGCTCAATGTGACCTAAATGGGAAGGAAGTCCAAAAGGAAGGAGATATGTGTATACAGATAGTTGATTCACTTGGCTATACAATGGAAAATAACAACATTGCAGAGCAACTATACTCCAATAAAATTTGTTAAAAAGAAAAAAAAAGCTAAATTGTCTGGATAAAAATAATCCAGATAAATGAATAAGTGATTGAGCATTTTTTTTTATTGAATCTAATTATTTCCATAGACAACTGATTCATAAGGATTACTCATACAGTTGTGTTTTCCAAAGTCTATTTGGATTATTAGTATATTTGGCAGTGGTATAATACACTTCTAATTTCCTACTCAAAAAAACCAAACCAAAATAAAACCAGCTACTGATTCTGAAACTACCCAATGAATTGACCAAGCAATTTCTTGATGAGAGTATTGGGTTGATTATGCAACTTCCCATAAGCATTTTGAAACTATAAGAGCCCACAGAAAGTGAAACATCCTATCAACCATTTTCTGTTTATTTCTCAGTTATTCCTGGACATGGATTGTTCTCCACCAAATCATTAAACAGCAGGCTTTTTTTTTTTTTCTTTAGATCACTTTGTACACCAACAGAGCCTTCAGGGAGACTCCATTTGACTAGGCTAGTGAGTTTGAGCAAGCTCCGGGAGTTGGTGATGGACAGGGAAGCCTGGCGTGCTGCAGTCCATGGGGTCACAGAGTCTGACACGACTGAGCGACTGAACTGAACTGAGTGATCACATAACGTGATTGTGTGGGGATAACAGTCGATCTCCATGGTAATCAAGGCAAAGTAACAGAATAGTTGATGTTTTCATACTTCAAGTGTCCCTGAAGTGACTTTTTTTAAAGCAAGGGATTGACAGAAAATTTTAAATCAACTTTTCAAAGACACAGGGAAGTAAAATATGTACAAATGGCTTCAAATTTTGCCTTGACAAAACTTCTGTTCAAGATGTAACAAAATCCAATTGGTTCATTTAGCCTCCACATTTCGATATGTCCTAACTGGATTGCCTCCTGTCTCTTAGAAGTTTCAAGAAGCATCACAATTATATAAGGCAGATGACGAGACGATAGAATAGAAAGTAAACCCAGTTAATTAACCAAATTTACATCAGATTACTTTCAGTTCAGTTCAGTTCAGTTGCTCAGTCGTGTCCGACTCTTTGCGACCACATGAACTGCAGCATGCCAGGCCTCCCTGTCTATCACCATCTCCCGGAGTTTACTCAAACTCATGTCCATCGAGTCAGTGATGCCATCCAGCCATCTCATCCTCTGTCATCCCCTTCTCCTCCTGCCCCCAATCCCTCCCAGCATCAGAGTCTTTTCCAATGAGTCAACTCTTCGCATGAGGTAGCCAAAGTACTGGAGTTTCAGCTTTAGCATCATTCTTTCCAAAGAAATCCCAGGGCTGATCTCCTTCAGAATGGACTGGTTCGATCTCCTTGCAGTCCAAGGGACTCTCAAGAGTCTTCTCCAACACCACAGTTCAAAAGCATCAATTCTTCAGCGTTCAGCCTTCTTCACAGTCCAACTCTCACATCCATACATGACCACTGGAAAAACCATAGCCTTGACTAGACGGACCTTTGTTGGCAAAGTAATGTCTCTGCTTTTGAATATGCTATCTAGGTTGGTCATAACTTTCCTTCCAAGGAGTAAGCATCTTTTAATTTCATGGCTGCAGTCACCATCTGCAGTGATTTTGGAGCCCAGAAAAATAAAGTCTGACACTGTTTCCACTGTTTCCCCATCTATTTCCCATGAAGTGATGGGACCAGATGCCATGATCTTTGTTTTCTGAATGTTGAGCTTTAAGCCAACTTTTTCACTCTCCACTTTCACTTTCATCAAGAGGCTTTTGAGTTCCTCTTCACTTTCTGCCATAAGGGTGGTGTCATCTGCATATCTGAGTTTATTGATATTTCTCCCAGCAATCTTGATTCCAGCTTGTGCTTCTTCTAGTCCAGCGTTTCTCATGATGTACTCTTCATATAAGTTAAATAAGCAGGGTGACAATATACAGTCTTGACGAACTCCTTTTCCTATTTGGAACCAGTCTGTTGTTCCATGTCCAGTTCTAACTGCTACTTGCTTCCTGACCTGCATACAAATTTCTCAAGAGGAAGATCAGGTGTTCTGGTATTCCCATCTCTTTCAGAATTTTCCACAGTTTATTGTGATCCACACAGTCAAAGGCTTTGGCATAGTTAATAAAGCAGAAATAGATGTTTTCTGGAACTCTCTTGCTTGTTCCATGATCCAGCGGATGTTGGCAATTTGATCTCTGGTTCCTCTGCCTTTTCTAAAACCAGCTTGAACATCAGGAAGTTCACGGGTCACATATTGCTGAAGCCTGGCTTGGAGAATTTTGAGCATTACTTTACTAGCATGTGAGATGAGTGCAATTGTGCGGTAGTTTGAGCATTCTTGGGCATTGCCTTTCTTTGGGATTGGAATGAAAACTGACGTTTTCCAGTCCTGTGGCCACTGCTGAGTTTTCCAAATTTGCTGGCATATTGAGTGCAGCACTTTCACAGCATCATCTTTCAGGATTTGAAACAGCTCAACTGGAACTCCATCACCTCCACTAGCTTTGTTCGTAGTGATGCTTGCTAAGGCCCACTTGACTTCACGTTCCCGGATGTCTGGCTCTAGGTCAGTGATCACACCATCGTGATTATCTGGGTCGTGAAGATCTTTTTGTACAGTTCTTCTGTATATTCTTGCCATCTCTTCTTTAACTATTGGTAAATGACCCGAGAATGACTGGCAAGTATATACATCCACAAAAGTGGGAGACAATTTGTGATGGTGCTGCTGCTGCTGCTAAGTCGCTTCAGTTGTGTCTGACTCTGTGCAACCCCATAGACAGCAGCCCACCAGGCTCCGCCGTCCCTGGGATTCTATGGGCAAAAACAGTGGAGTGGGTTGGCATTTCCTTCTCCAATGCATGAAAGTGTAAAATGAAAGTGCAGTCGCTCAGTTGTGTCCAACTCTTCATGACCCCATGGACTGCAGCCTACCAGGCTCCTCCAGGGAGGGATTTTCTAGGCAAGAGTACTGGAGTGGGTTGCCATTGCCTTCTCCCATTTGGGATGGTATTACTTAGTAATTTAATTAATTACTTCAGATTAATTAATTTATTACTTATTTAATTAAGAAGTAATTAAGTACTTAAGAAGTAATCTGTAGTTCAGATTAACTTGGAAAAATTCCTTGAGCTAAGAGGTATTTATCAATAACCTGCTAATTTTACTTATATTTTGTTTCACTGTTGTTGCTTTTTCATTGTACCATTCTCTAGGGTATGTACAATTTGCAGAATATATTTCTGTAAAGATGACCATTTAATGTGTCCAGTTGTGGTGATAATTATTCCTATGTGTGCCTAGTCGCTCAGTCATGTCCGACTTCTTTTGAGACTCCATGGACTGTAGCCTTCCAGGCTCCTCTGTCTATGGGATTCTCTGGGCAAGAATACTGGAGTGGGTTGCCATGACCTCCTCCAGGGTATCTTTCCGACCAAGGGATCAAACCCAGGTCTCCCGCATTGCAGGCAGATTCTTTACCATCTGAGCCACCTGGGAAGCCCCATAATTCCTTTATTATGTTTTAAATATAATGCGTGTGTGCATGCTAAGTTGCTTCAGTCATGTCCGACTCTTTGCGACTCCATGGACTGTAGCCCTCCAGGCTCCTCTGTCCATGGGATTCTCCAGGCAAGAAGACTGGAGTGGGTTGCCATGCCCTCCTGCAGGGGACCTTCCTGACTTAGGGATTGAACGGCATGTGGCTCCTATACTGGCAGACAGATTCTTTACTGCTGAGCCACTGGGGAAGCCCTTCAAATATACTGTGTGGATATAAAAAATCGTGTTATATATAACATACATATGTAAGTTACCAAGTATCAATAAATAAAAGCCATGATTTCACCACAGGCTCGCACACACAAAGAGGGCATCAAGAGCTCCTCTGGGCAGGGGTCAGCGTGGGATGTCTTTCCTGACGCCAGTGAGGTCAGTTACCTGAATGGGAGGTGCTTTTGCTCCCCAGCTGCGTCTCTGACTGGCTGTGGCTGACGGGCGTGAGGTCTTGGCAGCTCTGGATGGGGGAGTCTCTCGCCGTCGGGTCGGTGCCTGGTGGCTTCTCGATATTTTTCATCTCCATTTCTTCATGATGGATCCACAGGTCCGGGGGCCGGAGGTCCTTCTGGCTGCCCTTTCTTTTGCCAACGCTGTGGGTGGCCCGTTTCCTATGGAACAAAATCAGGAGGCAGATGTGAGTACCTTTATTTGATGGCTTTTCCTCTCTCTCTCTCTTTTTTGTTTCTTAGTCAATTCAAGTTAGAAGCGAGAGAGAGGAGACAAAAGCGCTCCCAGGAGGAACCCCGTGAAATCCAGGCGCTGGCAGCCTCGGCCCGGCAGCCTTTCCTCTCCTTCCCTGGAGCTTCGCCGCCTTCCGGAGACGTGGCGCGGCCTCCCCAGGGCCCGGCGGCCTGCCAGGGAGCGCTTCACGCCAGCATCCCCGCTGCGGGCTTCAGCGCGAGGTGACAGTGGGTTAGACGGAGCCATATGCCGTTCTTTGGAGCCAGGCATAAGGTACCCCACGGCAACATCTGTCTAGCAGATAAATGACAGTGTTGCTTCCAAAGGGCAAATGGAAATGAAAAGGCCAGGATTTGTGCCAACAGCCAAGATTGGGGCTTAGAAGTGTGTACCTCAGCTGTCCAATTTCCTGTGCAACTGGGGAGGTGGCCCTTTGAAGACAAAAAGGCTGCAGAAACACATTCTCGGGAGAATAAAATGCTTTCTTCTTGGAGTCACTAAGTGTCTGGATTCGAACACAATAAGACTCATCTTTTTTTTTTTAAGACCGATCCTTTGACAAAAGAAGAAGCCATTTGGAAGTGTGCTGTAAACATCTCTTATTTTCTTCAGTAAGCATTTAGCAATCCTTAATTTGTTTTTCAGCAGCAGTCTCCTCTTGGGGCCATTGAGATTGCAATGTTCCCTGCAGACTGAGTCAAGAGCCCGAAGCTTATGTTAGCCAATCTCTAGAGCAGGGGGTCCGGAGAAGGCAATGGCACGCCACTCCAGTACTCTTGCCTGGAAATATCCCATGGGCGGAGGAGCCTGGTGGGCTGCAGTCCATGGGGTAGTTAAGAGTTGGACAGGACTAAGCGACTTCACTTTCACTTTTCACTTTCATGCATTGGAGAATGAAATGGCAACCCACTCCAGTATTCTTGCCTGGAGAATCCCAGGGACGGGGAGCCTGGTGGGCTGGCGTCTAGGGGTCGCATGGAGTCAGACACGACTGAAGCGACTAAGCAGCAGCAGCAGAGCAGGGGGTCAGTAAATTATGACCTGAAGGCCACATCCTCCACTGTTTACTTTTGTGTGTTTTTTCTTGTAGTTTTTTCTTTTTCTTTTTTTTTTTAAGATTTTACTTTTGTCTTAATTGGCATCTTGCTCAAAAGCACAAAACAATGAATGATTTGGTGGCTCCATGATAGCTACAAACAAAATCCTTAGGCAAATAGTTACAGTATCCCGCATCAGTTATTTCACATTAAGGGCAGGTTGTTTAAAAAAACAAAAAAACAAAAAACAGTGCTGTGCTTAAAGGGAGCACAAACAAGGTAAGCATTTTAATTTTTTAACAAAGTTAAACCTAGCACCTTTAAAATATAAAAAATACTGTAAGTACAAAAGTATCATTTCTGTGGAGGAAAACTCCAGTGCACCAACAGTGCAAAGAAAAGCAGCATTTTCAAAGCTGGAATTAAGTTTGTGTAAACACACACACACCACCACTCTGCCTCCTATGTGGAATACGCACTTCTGTTGTGCCCTCCCCACCAAGGGCTGAAAAGAGCTCCTGGGGAGACTCTCTTTCCAAATCATAGAAACTGCTCTGGCTTCCAGGCTATGGGCTGGGAAGATTTTGGTGTAGGGCAAGGAGATGAACGTGTTCAAATGGGACATGTTCTTTTTCAGACAGGCCAACTGCTAACACTTCTAGTCTAACACTTCCAGTCCCCTTCTCCCCCAGGGAGCCTCCCAGCCCAAGAGTGCCCCTGGCCAGAGGCCTACCTGTGTGATCTCAACTTCAGAGAGGGCGTCTTGAGTGCAGAGCTCCATGCGGCGAGAGGAGTGGCAGCCTACCTTACCCACAGCTGATGCTGCTTTGCAAATGGAGCATTTTGGCCAACTCAGGATAACTACAAACACCTGTGATTCTTAACTCACTGTGACCAGTTGGTTGTAAAGTAGGGAATGAGGGTATTAGGTCTTTTCCTTCTTAATATTTTCAAACGTTAATGATTAGTCCTTTACAGTGTGGTTTTTACATCACTCACAAAGTGATATTTTCTTTCTCTTAAGCACTCCATCTTCACATTGAACACTGGAGCTTCAGGTCTTACTTTAAACAAGTATGTGCTAAGTCGCTTCAGTCATGTCCAACTCTTTGTGACCCTATGTACTAGCCCGCCAGACTCCATGGGATTATCCAGGAAAGAATATTGGAGTGGGTTGCCATGATCTCCTGCAGAGGATCTTCCTGACCCAGGGATCGAACCCACGTCTCTTATGTCTCCTGCATTGGCAGGCAGGTTCTTTACCACCAGTGTAACCTGGAAAGCCCTTACCAGGAAAGTAAAAAAAGAAACAATGAGAAGGAGAATCAATGGCCCAATGCTTGCATTCCAGCATTAGGGTGAGATAACAGCTAGACTTTTTTTTTCCCTAAATCATTCAGAATTTACCAACTATCCAAAGATTATTTCCAAGCAGGAGAGTTCTGACTTCAACTTCTCCACTGACCCCTGTGCAGCTCAATTTATTCTGTTTCCAAATGCTCATGGAAGGACTTCTTTGTTTATCTATCCCTGGCGCCAGATGGATTTGTAGACACAAAATGCCATAAGGATCACGGTCACCAGCAGAAGGTAGAAAATGGCTCCCAGCAACACCAGGTTCTGCCCACGCAGCACCGCGTTCACCTGGCTCTACTTGGCGGGCTCCCCAGGGCTGGGGCTCAGGGCCTCCAGCAACCCCAGCAGGAGGCGACACAGCCACCACCATACCGAACTCAGCATCTTCTCTGGCCGGCAGCAGAAGCCTGCAGTGCCTGTTTCTGTAAATAAAGTTTTATTGGAAACCGGCCAAGCTCATTCATTCACATTGCATTGTTGAAGAGTTACAACAAATACCATATGGCCCACAAAGGATAAAATATTTACTCCTGGGCCCTTTTAAGAAATGGTTTTCAACCTCTGCTCTATAGTTTTATAAATTTTTAAATCTCTGCTTGTAGCTTCTGTTTCTCTTAAAATAATAACATTGCTTCATAAGGCAGAATTCAGACAGTTAAAAGCTAACCTTTGGCAGAAGCCCAGAGAAGTGCCTCTTTCTCAGTTTTCTCACGTGAAATGGATGGCTTACGAGCATAACTGCTTTCTTGTTAGCTAAATGGTTCAAACAAACTACTCTCAGTGGAGACTCTGTAACCTATTCCAGGCCACTGAGAACAACTTTGGTTCCCCAATTGCTGGATAAGATGCTTTGTACACATTAGGCCATTAGTACATGTTAGTTCTATGATTTGTTCATATTTCTCAATGTTTTTTGTCTTTCCTCAACTAGGCTGATGAGGATATAAACAAAGAAATCCAGACTTCATATTTATTTAGTGGGAAAAAATGTGTAGGGTTTTCTGCTCCAATATTTTCCCAACAAGTATCTAAAATGTGCTGATTTCCTGGCAGCAGCCTCACACTGACTCTAGACAATGGTCTATAATAGCCCCTAGATCATTTTCTTGTGTTTAAGATAATAACTCTCTTGCTAACCATTTATTCCCTGAATTCATTTCCGTACACTTCACTGACCCACAGGAAACGAGTTTGCAGTTCACACATAACTCTTTGTGTAATCCATCTCTGGTCATTTAGAAGAAACTCATGTCATTTTCAAACTTGGAGATTTCACCCAAGTATCTTTCTAACATATCACAATGCTAAATAAGTTAAACCCTGGTGCCCATATGACTTCACAGAGGCACACCAGTTCCCAAACCTAGGACAAAATCATCAGAATGTCCGTGATAACTCAATATTTAAATAGCTTGTGGTAAAGATGTTTGTAAAATAATTCATGAAACTGGAAGGAAATGATGAATTCTGGCTCCCTTGCTTACATTCATGCCTAATTCATTCATTCATTTACCAGTCCCCATGACTTCAGTACCAAGCATCTCCAGGCATATCCTACTTAAAAAAAAGTTCTAAATTTGTTCAAGGCAGAACCTTTTTAGTATGTTATGACTTATAACCTCTACTTGGAAACAAATTATTGTTCCTGATAAAATGCATAAGTATTTTTCTGATGGATTTTAATCAGATCACGGCCCACTTCCAAGTAGCTGCTCATCCACTCAGCTGACGGTTATCAACAATCTAAAGATTTCTAAGCAAACTTTATTTCTTTTTTGTATATGTTCTGACAGACCATCTAACCTCTTTTGTTCTTCTATAATGTCTCTTCTCAAGAGAGAAATCTCTGGCCTTGGAGATGCCCCCCTCCCCTGCTGGTAGTAACCCAGTGGTCCATGTAGCAGGGCTATAATAAAACTGGCATCTGCTCATAACTAAACTGTGTGGAGTTTGTCCTAAAACCTGTAGGAAGAACTGTCACGTGAACCTTTTGTCTATCTGCTGGTTCCCTGACTAAATAACTGCTGCCTGTTTTTGTCCCCAGTTCCTCTACCTCACCACTGGAATCCTGTATGGAGATGAACCCAGTGCAATGGTTCCCGAAGTCTGGTCCTTGGACCAGCAGAACTGGCATTACCTTGGAAGTTGTCAGAAATGCACATTCGCAGGTCCTGCCCCATCAGAAACTTGCAAATGGTGTTGAGACTCAGCAGGCTGTGTTTTAACAGCCCTTGAGGGAAATCTGATGCACCAAAACTGAGAAGCACTGTCTTTAGTGAAAGAAAATCAGATTTTCTTAGTTTAGTATAAAGCTAGGTTTTAATATTAGATGCAGAATGCATGCGTGCTCGTGTATGCTCAGTCACTTCAGTCATGTCTGACTCTTTGTGACAGTGTGCGGTAGCCCGCAAGGCTCCTCTGGCTATGGCATTCTCCAGGCAAGAATGCTGGAGTGGGTTACCATGCCCTCCTCCAGGGGATCTTCCCGACCCAGGGATTGAACCCATGTCTCCTGCACCGCAGGAGCATCTTTTACTGCTGAGCCACTGAGGAAGCCCAGATGTAGAATATGTTATGCTATCCTTCCTGCCCCAACACACACACACCTTTTTTTCTAGGTACCAGTAATCTTGGCTTCCAAAAATAGCTGCAGGGTCTCTTCCCATCCATGTGTTCTTGAATAAAGGCAGAACAAGGAATCTTCAAGGCTCTACCTGCTCTTTGTCATACTGTGGCAAAGCTTCCACAGCATGATCAAATTCTGATGAGGACTTATTTCTCCTATCTATGGATTTCTCTATCTATGTAGATAACTAGTAGTCATCCATCCATCCATCCATCCATCCAATCTTCTGCCCACAACGCCTTCACAGTCCTATTGACTTACAAACTACTTAAGATCCCTTCAAGCCTGTCTTCTTCAGGAAACCCTCCTGACCAATTTAGGTCAGTATAATCTTAAAATAGCTAAATCACACCCCCTCATATTTCTCAACACCACTCAACTTGCATTGATCACTGTCAGTCTAACTGAGCTGACCAGATGCTCCCTGTGTGTGAATTGGTTTCCTCCACTGATACATGAGCAAAAACTCTCTTTACTTCCCTTCTCCAACATCACCCACTGTTTCACAACATGTATCCCTTTGTTTATTCAGTGAACATTTGTGGATGGTAAATGTGCCAAGAAATGTACTAAGGACTAGAAATGTGAAGATCAAAGAGATAGTGGGAGTGAAAATGGAGAGATCACAACAGACAACACAGAAATACAAAGGATCATAAGAGACTACTATCAGCAATTATATGCCAATAAAATGGACAACGTGGAAGAAATGGACAAATTCTTAGAAAAGTACAACTTTCCAAAACTGAACCAGGAAGAAATAGAAAATCTTAACAGACTTATCACAAGCACAGAAATTGAAACTGTAATAAGAAATCTTCCAGCAAACAAAAGCCCAGGTCCAGATGGCTTCACAGCTGAATTCTATCAAAAATTTAGAGAAGAGCTAACACCTATCCTACTCAAACTCTTTCAGAAAATTGCAGAGGAAGGTAAACTTCCAAACTCATTCTATGAGGCCACCATCACCCTAATACCAAAACCTTACAAAGATGCCACAAAAAAAGAAAACTGCAGGCCAATATCACTGATGAACATAGATGCAAAAACCCTTAACAGAATTCTAGCAATCTGAATCCAACAACACATTAAAAAGATCATACACCATGACCAAATGGGCTTTATCCCAGGGATGCAAGGATTCTTCAATATCCACAAATCAATCAATGTAATACACCACATTAACAAATTGAAAAATAAAAGCCATATGATTATCTCAATAGATGCAGAGAAAGCCTTTGACAAAATTCAACATCCATTTATGATAAAAACTCTCCAGAAAGCAGGAATAGAAGGAACATACCTCAACATAATAAAAGCTATATATGATGAACCCACAGCAAGCATTATCCTCAATGGTGAAAAATTGAAAACACTTCCCCTAAAGTCAGGAACAAGACAAGGGTGCTCACTTTCACCACTACTATTCAACATAGTTTTGGAAGTTTTGGCCACAGCAATCAGAGCAGAAAAAGAAATAAAAGGAATCCAAATTGGAAAAGAAGAAGTAAAACTCTCTCTGTTTGCAGACGACATGATCCTCCTCATAGAAAACCCTAAAGACTCCACCAGAAAATTACTAGAACTAATCAATGAATATAGTAAAGTTGCAGGATATAAAATCAACACACAGAGATCCCTTGCATTCCTATACACTAATAATGAGAAAACAGAAAGAGAAATTAAGGAATCAATTCCATTCACCATTGCAACGAAAAGAATAAAATACTTAGGAATATATCTACCTAAAGAAACTAAAGACCTATATATAGAAAACTATAAAACACTGGTGAAAAAAATCAAAGAGGACACTAATAGATGGAGAAATATACCATGTTCATGGATTGGAAGAATCAATATAGTGAAAATGAGTATAATACCCAAAGCAATCTATAGATTCAATACAATCTCTATCAAGCTACCAATGGTATTTTTCACAAAGCTAGAACAAATAATTTCACAATTTGTATGAAAATACAAAAAACCTCGAATAGCCAAAGCAATTTTGAGAAAGAAGAATGGAACTGGAGGAATCAACCTGCCTGACTTCAGGCTCTACTACAAAGCCACAGTCATCAAGAGAGTATGGTACTGGAACAAAGACAGAAATATAGATCAATGGAACAAAATAGAAAGCCCAGAGATAAATCCATGCACATATGGACACCTTATCTTTGACAAAGGAGGCAAGAATATACAACAGAGAAAAGACAATCTCTTTAATAAGTGGTGCTGGGAAATCTGGTCAACCACTTGTAAAAGAATGAAACTAGAACATTTTCTAACACCATACACAAAAGTAAACTCAAAATGGATTAAAGATCTAAACGTAAGACCAGAAACTATAAAACTCCTAGAGGAGAACATAGGCAAAACACTCTCTGACATAAATCACAGCAGGATCCTCTATGACCCACCTCCCAGAATATTGGAAATAAAAGCAAAAGTAAACAAATGGGACCTAATTAAAATTAAAAGCTTCTGCACCACAAAGGAAACTCTAAGTAAGGTGAAAAGACAGCCTTCAGAATGGGAGAAGATAATAGCAAATGAAGTAACTGACAAACAACTAACCTCAAAAATATATAAGCAACTCCTACAGATCAATTACAGAAAATAAATGACCCAATCAAAAAATGGGCCAAGGAACTAAATAGACATTTCTCCAAAGAAGACATACAGATGGCTAACAAACACATGAAAAGATGCTCAACATCACTCATTATCAGAGAAATGCAAATCAAAACCACTATGAGGTACCATTTCACACCAGTCAGAATGGCTGTGATCCAAAAGTCTACAAGCAATAAATGCTGGAGAGGGTGTGGAGAAAAGGGAACCCTCTTACACTGTTGGTGGGAATGCAAACTAGTACAGCCACTATGGAGAACAGTGTGGAGATTCCTTAAAAAACTGGAAATAGAACTGCCTCATGAACCAGCAATCCCACTGCTGGGCATACATACTGAGGAAACCAGAAGGGAAAGAGACACATGTACCCCAATGTTCATCGCAGCACTGTTTATAATAGCCCGGACATGGAAGCAACCTAGATGTCCATCAGCAGATGAATGGATAAGAAAGCAGTGGTACATATACACAATGGAGTATTACTCAGCCATTAAAAAGAATACATTTGAATCAGTTCTAATGAGGTGAATGAAACTGGAGCCTATTATACAGAGTGACGTAAGCCAGAAAGAAAAACACCAATACAGTATACTAATGCATATAAATGGAATTTAGAAAGATGGTAATGATAATCCTGTATGTGAGACAGCAAAAGAGACACAGATGTATACAACAGTCTTTTGGACACTGTGGGAGAGGGAGAGGGTGGGATGATTTGGGAGAATGGCATTGAAACATGTATAATATATATGAAACAAATCACCTGTCCAGGTTCAATGCATGATGCAGGATGCTTGGGGCCGGTGCACTGGGATGACCCAGAGGGATGGTACAGGGAGGGAGGTGGCAGGAGGTTCAGGATGGGTAACATGTGTACACCCATGGTAGATTCATGTTGATGTATAGCAAAACCCATACAATATTGTAAAGTAATTAGCCTCTGATTAAAATAAATAAATTTATATTAAAAATAAAAATTCTCATAAAAGGGACATTTTATTTCTATTTATTTAAGTTTATATCTATATGAGATGATGGATATTCACTAAACCCATGTAATCATCATTTCATGATGTATAAAAAAATAAGTAAAAATAAAAAATGAATGAAAAAATGACATGGCTTTTGCATCACTGGAGCAAGGACCATGTGCTGGGGCATGGCACATAAGAAAACTGAAAAGTAGAGAGGACTAAATGGTAACAGATACAGTTAAAACACCAGGAAGTCCCTGGGAAATTGCAGAAACATTTTTGTCTCGAGTTAACAGTAAGCAGATTTGTTACTTTGTAGATCACACACTATGCATAGTAATCACTTGATGTTAATAATAAAAATTTGTCATTATTGACTTGGAAATATTTCAAGGTTTCTTTACTGACTCCTTATTTGCTATCTGTTCCTAACTTTGCAGATAATCTGTAACTCTAAGAAGAGTTTCTTTCTTCATTTTTAATTGGTCTGCTGGGGATGTGAATGGGTAAGAACCAAATCGGTTGGGCACCCATTTTACTCCAGACTGTAGTACACATTTAAATTTAATGTATTCAGACAACTCTACCCATGTGTCCATGTGGTAGTCATGTGTCCAGAATTTCCAGGATAGTCGCTCTGTCAAATATTTTGCCTTTAGTATCTACAGATACATTCTAACTTATAATAAATGTTCTACATTTTAGCCAGGGAAATAGTATTACTTCATTAAAAAGCTCTTAAATCCCCCATCAATTTAAGCCTGAAAACACAAATTTTCCACTTCATTAGAACTGACTCGAACATGTTCCTTTTTATAGCTGAGTAGTATTCCATTGTATATTATGCACCACAGCTTACTTATCCATTTATCTGCTGATGGACATCTAGGTTGATACAGGGCAAAAACCATTACAATATTATAGTATCCTCCAATTAAAATAAATAATTTTTTAAAAAAAAGCTGAGGGAAACACACACACACATAAAATTTCCATACTATGATATTCTACTATAATCTCACTAATTCAAGATGTACAAGGAAAGTCTCTTCAAAGTAGTGTAATTTTAAGTTAGTAACCAAAAAAGAAATGTAAAGTTATTTTTATTTCATGTGAATTTGAATCTAAATGCTACCATGAGATTCTATAATTTAGTAGTAGTCCATGCGGAATTTTGGTGGTAGAGAGTTGATGCTGCTGCTACTGCCAAGTCGCTTCAGTCGTGTCCGACTCTGTGTGACCCCAGAGACAGCAGCCCACCAGGTTCCCCCGTCCCTGGGATTCTCCAAGTAAGAACACTGGAGTGGGTTGCTATTTCCTTCTCCAGTGCCATCTCCTTCTCTTCATGAAAGTGAAAAGTGAAAGTGAAGTCGTTCACTTGTGTCCGACTCCCAGCGACCCCATGGACTGAAGCCTATTAGGCCCCTCCGTTCATGGGATTTGCCAGAGAATTGATAGAAAGTATTTATTCCCACTTCTTTGAGGAAGGGCTTCCCTAGAAGGGAGAGGTACCCACTGCAGTATTATGGCCTGGAGAATTCCATGGACTGTATAGTCCATGGGGTCACAAAGAGTCGGACACGACTGAGTAACTTTCACTTTCACTTTATTTGAGGAAACGGACAGAGATTAGGTCTTCATTTAGGTTTAATTAAATACCATTAACTTAATTACAGAGGTGGTATAATCAGAACTCAAACTTGGGTTCTAACTTCTGTTAGCTATTTAATAACATAAAACCTTACCAACTAGAATATGAGTCAGACAAGATAGCTCATTACCTCATCATTATATAAATCACAGAACAAAATGTGTAGACACTAACGTGAATGAAGTATTACTGATAGTACACAAAAATATGCTCCAAATCCATTTGGATATAATTCAAGTCCTCCAATAAAACACAAAGACAATTTACATTCTCCAGCAGTTCTAGATAAAGAAATATTGAAGAAGCCCATGGATGTTTCCTACTTCACCTTATTAATCACTTTAAACTCCCATTTCTGAGAGGCCTGTAATGGACATTATTTCTGTTTCAAATTAGAATTGATTTTGCTTTCATCTGCATTATATAATTTGTTCTACAAAGTTCAATGGTGGTGGTATGGGGAGAGGGTCTCAACAAAATCAAGAAAAGCTCAATTAAAACTCAAAAATATCTTAAAGGAGAAGTGTTTTTTTCTTTGTTAACACATACAAACAAAGAGACCAAGATGCCAAGTAAATATTAAGAGACTTTGGAGATGGGGTGAGGAAAAACCTAAGGCACAGTAACATAGGAACCATAGATTAACTTTCCTTAGACTTTCAATCATTTATGGAGTGATTTATTCTTTCATTCATTTCCTAATTTTAAAAACAAGTCAGGGACTTCCCTGTGGTCCAGTGGCTAAGAATTTACCTTGCAATGCAGAAGACAGGGGTTTGATCCCTGGTTGGGAAACTAAGATTCCACATGCTCAGCCTCCCTGGTGGTACAGTGGATAAGAATCTGCCTGCCAATGCAGGAGATATGGGTTTGATCCCTGGTCCAGGAAGATTCCACATGTCACAGAGCAACTAAGGCTGTGCTCCACTGCTACTGAGCCCGCACGCTGAACTTACTGAAGCCTGTGTGTTCTAGGGCCTGCGAGCCACAAGTACTGAGCTCTCATGCTACAACTGCCGAAGCCTGTGTGCCTAGACCCCATGCTCTGCAATAAGAGAAGCCACATCGAAGAGCCTGCGCTCTGCAACCAGACTGTAGCCCGCCGTCCGCAGCTAGAGTAAGCCCAGGCACCAGCGAAGCCCCTAGTGCAGCCATAGATAAACAAGTTAATTAAGTTTTTAAAAACAATCCCACATGATCTGGAACAACTAATCATGTGTGCACCAACTACTGAGCCCCTGTCCTCTGGAGCCCGTGTACTGCAACTCCTGAGCCCGTGCAGGACGCAACAAAGATTCCCCGACGTGCAACTAAGACCTGATACGGCCAAATTAATTAATTAATTCAAAAAAGTAAATTAAAATATAAACAAGCCACTCCAGGGTTCAGCCTCTTCTCTTCCTAAAAAAAAACTTTAAGCTCCTAACAAAGTGCTTAGGGTGCGGACAATTTGAGAGTTTCTCAAAATAGCATCAAATTCCATATTTGTAATATGGAGAAGACTAGCGTTCTCTGCGGAGAAACAAGATAGGTTCAGGAATCCAGTTCATCTAATCAATAAGACTCTCAGATATTCTTCTCACAGCGATGACCATGATGAAGACAAAATACCACGCTACAGAGGATTCAGTTCATTCAATTAGTTTTAGTGAATGCCTCCGTGTTTTTAAAACTGGCATGAAGTAAGGCCTGAAACCACCACCCTCCTTGCGTCCATTTCAGTAAATCTTTCTGAGCCCTGCCTCAGACACCTGAGGCTTTGATTTTCCACTGTGCTTTGTTTACAAAAGCCCTTTCCTGGGATTGCTGGACCAAGATTTGTTCAATGACTTACTCAGTCACCGTGATTTCCCCCCAGAGGCTTACTACATGCCCAGCACTGTAGAAGCTCAGTGTGTGATTGTGTGTGTTAGTTGCTCAATCTTGTCTGACTCTCTGTGACTCCATGGGCTGTAGCCCACCAGGCTCATCTGTGCATGGAATTCTCCAGGCAAGAACACTGAAGTGGGTGGCCCTTCCCTTCTCCAGGGGATCATCCCAACCCAGGGACTGAATCTGGGTCTCCCGCATCGCAGGCAGATTCTTTACCATCTGAACCACCTGGGAAGCCTTAAGACTTCCCTGAAAGCTTACACAGGAGACCTACTCTGTAAATCTCACTCTGTCTGGTTTCCTATTGGGGAACAATGGATCAGCACACCAGCTATCATCAGCATCAAGACAGTCTAGTCAAATGAACGCAGCCGGATATAAAATTTGACCTGCCATCTAAATAAATGAAATGCAATAACTGCTTCTATATCTTTATTTTACTTTCTACAGTATGGAAATCTTCCTGTGTATTGTTACTAAATACTTTACTTAAAAATGCTAGAAAATACAGTAGAAATCAATAAACAGGATCATAGGATTTTTTAAAAGGAGAGAAAAGCGGAGGTATTTGCCAGGGAAGACAGAAAATTATTTGCTAGAGAATCTTTCTCTAGCAATATATGTTGTATATAGTTGTCACACCAGCCACCTGTGAGCCCATGCCTCAGGCATGCAGAGCACCATGCCTCAGGCCAAAAACAAACAAAAATGAAGGGAAGAGCCTATTATAGCCAATCCAGTGAGAATAGCACAGGTGAGAAAAACCATATCAGGCTGACTTTGAAAAGTACTAGACAGGCAAGGGAGAAGGCAATGGCACCCCACTCCAGTACTCTTGCCTGGAAAATCCCACAGGCAGAGGAGCCTGGTAGGCTGCAGTCCATGAGGTCACAAAGAGTTGGACACGACTGAGTGACTTCACTTTCACTTTTCACTTTCATGCATTGGAGAAGGAAATGGCAGCCCAGTCCAGTGTTCTTGCCTGGAGAATCCCAGGGACGGGGGAGCCTGGTGGGCTGGCATCTATGGGGTCGCACAGAGTCGGACATGACTGAAGCGACTTAGCAGCAGCAGCAGCAGACAAAGAGGCATAAAATAACCAGAAGATTACTGCTGATTCTCACAACTGGCTGGTACAAGGTTAATATGCTGGTTAGAGGGTATTGCTGGGAGGCGATAAGCTGAATCAAACCTCCTTTCCATTTCAAACTTTGTACTTTGATGTATCATTCTCATATATATTATTATTACCTAGAGGTGCATAATATGAAAATATTTTTTAAGACCCTCAAAATTTTTAATTTCTGAAAGTCAACCAGAGCCAGGCAATCTGAATCATTCTGAATTTCTGGAATCTCGCTTCCATCCTAACTGCTGCCTCCAAACTACACACACCATAGCATTGTAACTATACTGACTTTGTAACTATTCTGCACTCAGTCATTCACGTGACAGGCACTGACTAAATGCCTATGAACCTCCACGTCAAAAGGGATAAATCAATACTTTTAGAGGAACACACATCTCCAACCTTTCATCCATAATTGTAGAGAGAGTCATAAGTAGGGACATGGTGAAGGTCATTCTCTAAGCGTTACTTAAGGAACACCTACTCTCACTTGAACGTAAGAATCTGGTCTCAAGGATTAAAATCAGTGCGTTCCCTGCTAGCCCAGCAGTCAGGAACCCACCTTCCAATGCAGGGGACACAGGTTTGGGCCCTGGTCGGCCAACTAAGATCCCACATGCCACACAGGGCAATTAAGCTGGCATTCCACAACTAGAGAAGCCCGTGTGCCACAAGTAGAGAGCCCATGTGCCACAACTGCTGAGCTTCTGCACACTACCACCAGAGAGAAGCTCGCTCAACGAAGACCCATTGCAGTCAAAATTTTAAAAAAGAGGTAAAATCAAAGAGAAGTGCAAAGTGTTTGTCCAGGTGGATTCTGCTATTATGTCTGCAAGTTTTTTCCTCACCCATTTTTTTATGAGCCTGGAATGGACAAAAGGCAAGATTTTTGCCCAGGTGAGGAGAGAAGATAAAGAATGCATGGTGAGTCATGAACGTGCACAGAAAGAGAGACATCAAAAAATCTAACTCAAAAAGATGGCATTCAGGACTTCCCTAGCAGTCCAGTGGTTAGGACTCCATGCTTCCATTGCAGGGGATACATGTTCGATCCCTGGTCAGGGAACTAAGATCCCACATGCTGCAAGTAAAGATCCTGCATGTAGCAACTAAGACCAGTGGCAGCCAAAAAATTAAACATTAAAAAAAAATGGCATTCAGGTCAAACAGTGACTTTCCTCTGGCAGTTAGCTGTTACCTACTTTCTCTGCTGGGCTGAAGAACGCCGGGTGCAAATCACGGCCACCGCCACCACCACCAGCACTGTGATGATGCCCACGGTGACCACGATGATCACAAGCAGGTTGCTGTTCTTCTGAGGAGTGACGCTGCCGTGTGGGGGGTGCATCTTGCCAATGGGTGGTTCTGGAGAAAGACAGGCAAATGGAGATGAGTTTAAGGACATGTGGCAGCCTATGGCATATCACGCTTGGCTAAGGATTCAGAGTTCCTATTGTTCTGGGCATTCCTGAAGCTAGAGGGGAAAAAAGCAATGAAAAAATGACGAGAAAGATCTAAATTATCCACCCACGATAAATGAAACCAAGTCCACACAGAAACTTACAGAGGAATATTCATAGCTACCTAATCAAAATTGCCACAAGTGGGAAGCCCCAGAGCCATCAACTGATGAATGGATGGAGAAATGTGATATATTCATACAATAGAATACTATCCAGTCATAAAAAGAAAGGAAATATTAATACATGATACAAAATTCATGTACCTAGAAGTTGTCATGCTAAGTGAAAGCAGCCAGACACAAAAGGCCACATGCTGTGTGATTGTACTTATGTGAAGTTGTGGGTTTCCCTGGCGACTCAGTAGTAAAGTCTACCTGCCAATGCAAGAGACTCAGGTTCATTCCCTGGGTTGGGAAGATCTTCTGGAGAAGGAAATGGCAACCCACTCTAGTATTCTTGTCTGGAAAATCCCCTGGACAGAGGAGCCTGGTGGGCTATAGTCCGTGGGGTTGCAAAAGAGTCGGATGCAACTCAGCAACCAAACAACAATTTACGTGAAATATCCAGAATAGGCAAGTGTATAGGGACAGAAAGCAGCTGAGTGTTTGCCAGTGGACGTGAGGAAAAGTGATTGGAGAAAGACTGCTTAATGGTACAGGGCTTTGCTTTGGAGTAATGAAGATGTTCTAGAAATAGATAGTGATGATGGTGGTAGAACCTTGTGAAAATGCTAAAAACCACTGAGTTGTGTACTTTCAAAGGGTGAATTTATGGTATGTGAATTATATCTCAATGAAAAAATATAATTAAGCTTTCATACGGAATAGAAAGTGGGGAGGACGGGAAGCATGCTGCTTTGGGTGATAAGAATTCCACCATGACACGAATAAGAACAGGCTGAGAAAACATTATTTATTTGATGCTGTGAAAGACAAACTGTTTGACACCCATCACTCACACTTTCCATTCCTTTAAAGCAGTTATCTATAAAGCACATTTAATTTTCAACCTGTCAAGGGTGCATGAATCCTACTTAAAAGCAGCCACAGGGTTAGAAAGAGTGCCATAAAGCTCTAATATAATTTTTTTTCCTGTTTTGCAACTGTACCTCATGGCACACAATATTTAAGTGAAAATAGCAGAATGATAATTTGTTTATATAAACAAGCATGACTAATGAGCCTTTAAATGGCTTTTTTATGCCTATATCTGTAAAATAGAAATAATATTTACTGTATGTAGTTACTGCACAATTAGAAAAAAATACATGCAAAACAATTATCTCAGTGCCCTATACAAAGTAATTGCTTATAATATCACTATACTGCTGAAATATTAAATAAAATTTTGCCTAACTTAATAATCTACCATACCATTCGGTATACTTTTGGTGTGGACTTTTAAACTCCAAATTTTCTAGAAAGCTTGTAGATAATATTCAATGTGAAATATATAGTAACTTGCTTTCACAAGTGAATATAATAACCCAGCACTTGTCTCAAAAGTGAAACACTATCTTTTGATAACTTATCTAGGAATCACTGGGGGTTTTTCTTGAAAAGATAGTCACCTAATTTTAAATAAATTATTATTGACTCAATATTATTGGAAAAAAATAAATGCTACCAATATAACTTGAATCTCAGGGGCAGGTAATTCATCAAGTCTTTACACAGTACTTTCTGTTAAAAAATTCTGATTATAAATGAAAGAAATAAGGTTTCCTTGAAGCAACTTTTTCCTTTATGACAAAGGAGTGAGGTGAGTAATGAAAGGTCAGAACTTTCTGTTAGTTTTACTTACAATTGAAAAAATCATGTTCAGTTGTACCTCAATATGCCCTTTCTGTTCTTAATAAATTAACTGATTGGTATAAATTAACCTTTTATATGACAACTTACAATGGAGGCATTTGGGGAGCTCATGGATTTTATTACTTTAATTTAAACTTAACAGTTCACCATTTCTGACAAACTTAGTTTGAGTCATACATGGCAGTAACACTGGGTGAATATTTTTTAAGATCATGTAAATAGGAATTGCTTGGACCAGAGAAGGAAAAAAAAAATTCCTATGTGTTAAATGTTCTGTCTTCCATTCCTGAAACATGTACCCCATGTGCGTCATAGTGATGTGAACAGAATGTCAGATTTCTTCTCACTTGGGGTCAAGGCATAGCTAATAGCAGAGAGATGCAAAAGCTCCATTTCTGAGATATGTTTCTGGAAGAGGAGAGAAGGAACAGCAGCCAGATTATGAAACCACTAAAATCTATTTATGGGACCACATATATACATATGATTTCATAATAATTTTTATGCCATAGTCTTATATATTATGCAGTCTGAGAATAATTCCCAAATTAGAATACTGATTGCTCATCCCCACCTCCCAAAAAATAGAGGCATAATCGTTGCTTTCAATGCACTGTTTTTAACCTCTACAGTTGGTGCTTTAAAGAAGAATTCATGTAAAAAGATGTAACATGAAGATATAATACGAGGTCACTGACAGAAGATGGAGGTCATTAAAAACCTCATTATAGAAGTGACATTTAAGCTGAATTTTAAAGTATTGCTAGGAGTTAGTTCTTGTTCCCTTATGAGGGAACTAACGGCAGACAGTGTGTGTGTCTGGAATATTGGGAACAAACAGGAAATGCCACACAATGAGGCGGGAAAGATAAACAAGACCTTGATAGCATGAGCCTTGTAGATCCAATTCAATCATCCTTGGTAAAGCTACAAATAAGAGTTTTCAGCAAAGTGACAGGCTTTGCTTGTTCTAAGAAGATATCTCTTCCGCCTGCACGGAGAGGGCTTGGTGGTGGGAAAACAGAGACCAGCTAAGAGGATACTGTATTTGCCAGGTTAAGAGGAGATGATCCCTTAAACTGAGATGGTGGCAATTTCAGTCAAGCAGAGAGGACAGGTAAACCATAGAGCTGGTAAGGAAATGAACAAGGTGGATTGCACATGGAGGAGGACAGAAAGGAAGGTTCAGGCCTCAGCAACAGTCCTGATGTCTAGGGTGCGGGAGACGGCAAAAGTGCAGGCAGACTCAGTAGGGCAAGAAGAGAGGTTCAGTCTCGAACTGAGGTCTCACGATGAATCATAAAGAGGCAGCTGGAAGGTCTGTGTTAGAGATGTAACTGTGGGAGCTGGCCTATTGATGGAATCTGAAGCCTGGGAGTGGAGATCACTGAATCAAGGGTATACAGTGAGCAGAGATGCTCTCTCAAGACTAGTGCTCTAAGTGTTCAGGTAGAAGGCGGGGACCTGACCAAAGAGAAGTCAATATCAAATGAGTTTCCCAATGCTTATTGACAACGGAAAACTTTTTTCGCAGAGCTTCTCAAGGGACCCATGTACCTTGTAACTACTTCTGGAGGCTGCTAATCAAGATGAGTGGTTTTTAAACTGGGGAGATTTTACCCCGCAAGAGGAAATTTGGCAGTGTCTAGAGACAATGTGGGTTGTTCCGGCAGAGTGGAGGGGGAAACACTACTGGCACCTGGAGGATAACGGCCAGGGATGCTGCTAAACATCCTACGGAGCACAGGAGGAGCCCGACGGCAAACAGGTTATTCAGTCCCAAATGGCGATAGTTCTGTGGTTGAGAAATCCTGATCAAGCTGAACACTGCCTATGTTCTCATGAAAACTGAGATCCGAAAATTTAAGTAACTTGATTCACACATTTCTAAACCATGACAGAGTCACTTCTAGTACCTGGAGTTTGGGATTAGTCTGAGGTCCTTAACATCAAACTCCAATACTTTGGCCACCTCATGTGAACAGTTGACTCATTGGAAAAGACCCTGATCCTGGGAGGGATCAGGGTGAAGGGGATGACAGAGGATGAGATGGCTGGATGGCATCACCAACTCAATGCACATGAGTTTGGGTAAACTCTGGGAGCTGGTGATGGACAGGGAGGCCTGGTGTGCTGTGATTCATGAGGTCGCAAAGAGTCAGATACAACTGAGTGACTGAACTGAACTGAGCTAAGATAGTAGGTCAGCAGAGCCTCTTGTAGACTAGAACTTGAGACCCCTGAGATGCTCCAATTATCTTTACATCAGGGAATTGAGTGTAAAATTTTATTTCTGGACCTTTCTTTTGGCATTAAGGTGTCTGTTGGGTGCCCTATAACACTTTAACAACCTCAGAATGACCATCTCATGCAAATATGGCAAGAGCTTCTCTATATACTCTATTTAGATTAGTTAAAATGCTATTGAGTTAAATAAACAAAGGTTTTCAAAACTGGAGGGCAAATGCTTTTTCTCCTAACCACAGCATTTATGTCATATTTTACAGAATACCAAATATGATTCTAAGTACTAAAAAATTAATCAATAACATTAGTTTTAAAATAATGCTTCACCAAAGTATCACATCTGTCAAATTAATTAAGTTTTCAAAGGTTGAAGTCAATATAACAACATTATAGGGTTTGTAGATTTCTTTACCAATATTATTAATTTTGAAAACTATGGAAAAAGCTACCAACATAATTGGTGATTTATCTTCCCCCACAAGAAAACAATTGAATTGAAGTAATTTTCACTGTTGTTATCCTTCAGACAAATATAAACTACAAAATCACATTTTCAGAAGTTGAAGATTCTCCTGCTGTAAGAAGGTGAACCATAAAATTGAACACATCATAAAAGTAAAATACTATCATATCACCGCATATTAGCTTTGATTCTACCTGTCATCAGAAAATAATTTAGGAAGCCTCTTCAGTTTCCTCAATTTAATTAAGGGCTTCCAACTTCAAGAATAAACATGAACTATAGCTTTGTTTTTCTTTATTTGAATTCCAAGAGTGTTGTTTTTAAAAGAGTGACACATAAGGGAAAGTAAATGATTAGCAAGCTCTAAATTTATTTGCAACTGGCTTGAGTGTTCTGACAGTAAACCATTATTCTATTACAATCCTTTGAAGGATGAATCCAGCAAGTAAAAGGAGAGATAGGAAACCTCTATAATTCTGTCACTGCATAAGGAGATGTATGAAATTTTTATTGTACGTGAGGTTCAAAAACTCAAGATTCTAAAGTGTTCTTGTTGATGCAGCCTACTTTGCAAAGTTTGGGGGGGCGGTGTTAGAGTTTTATCAGTCAAGGTGTCATTTGTGTATATAATTTGAAAATATACCCTCTTCTTATGGTATAAGATGTTGGCAGCATTTTAATTAGGAAGGTAGAGTTTTCAAATGCCTTTGCTGACTTGCATATAAGAGCACAAGCTAAAGGCAAATTACATATTAATATTTACCATCATTTCCTGGATAGCAAAAAAAAGAATAGGAAATAGATTAAGCATGCCCTCTACCATCTATGTCTCTGAGGTTATCAAATCACCTTAATTAATCATGTAGCCTGTAATAGTTATTTCAGTGGCGTCTCTAGAAATGTTTCAGGTGCTTTGTTCATCCTATTCATTTAATAGGAAATGCCTAAAACATCATTACGTGATGCAGAAATCTGAGAAGGGATAATGCCAATAAGCTATCTAAAATGGCTCAACATCATTGGATGTCATTTATCTGTTTTATCTTCATGACTCTCTCCTGTGAGACAATGTATATCAGATCAAATTTAAATACAATTATATTTCTCACTAGGAATCTTAAATAGTAAAAACAAAAATACAATGACATGCATTTCTCTCAGTTACTGTCATTCTCTTCATCTGAAGTCTGGCTTCTATGAAAAGAAAAGTTCTTATCTGTTGACTTATTTGTTCATGTCAAATTTGGGCTAGGGTTTCTTTTTGATTAGGGAATTCATTCTCTTTTGAAGGGCAAATTCAAATAGTCAGTACCAAACTTTTAAACTTGGTACTGATCCAAAATTAGGTTTGCCAGATTTAATAATTAAAAATACAGGAGGTTCAGTTAAGTTTGAATTATTTCTAGTTGCCTATGGATATGTACATTGAGATGCCTGCATACATTGAGATGGTAATCCCTTGCAATATTTTTCTTTGCCTCAGCTCTTAGGCAATTAGAAATAATTCAAATTTTACTGTGCCTCCAGTATTTTTAGCTGTTCCATTGGGCATTTCTGTTCAAGATTAGTGTTCTTTAGGACACACCATTTAAGAAATATATTGTTCTGTGTTCATGGCTTACATTTGCTTCATCTGTAACATACATAACCTTGTTCAGCAGTGATGGAAACTGTGAGGAAATAATTGTTCCTTCTCAATTGTCTGTACAGATTGCCTCTTAATTTCCTAGCACTCTGACTCTTCCAAAAGTCCTAGTAACTTCAGTTTATGAAACTGAATGGGTTTCAGCTTGCTGTACTTTTGACATCACCTCTCTCTAATAAAATTTCATTTCTGGAAATATTTCAAATACATAGGGTACTTTCAAATGGAGACAGTTAACAGCCCTGCATCATTTATAACATTCTCTATGTCTAGGCTTTTCTAACTGACTCTTTTGTGTACTTGTCAGCTCTCATTGCCATTGTCTCCTGGTGATATAAACTCCAGGTTTATTAATAATTTCATGCTTCTATTATCCCCACTAAAACCCTAAGTTTGAGGATATTGGCACTTGCAGTCAACAGAAAATTTGCCTCAGACATGCTAGAATTAACCATTTTAATTAATATGACTAATCCAATAGAACCTAATTTATATACATACCATTCAGAGTGCTTCTATCAATCAAATTCGTATCAACTGGCCAATAACTTCCATCTCCATGGCGACCTGTTCATTGGGAAAATGTATCAGAATGTTAGTGGACCTATAACACGGAAACACAAGTGAAACAAAACAGACAACAACAGTATTTAAAAGTGTACAAACAGTGGAATAAGATTACTTCATCTACCTCAGAGACAGCCTGAAAAAAGTGATACCATTATACTTTGCAAGAAAATGCTATTTTCTATGTGTGAGAAAAATCTGTCATGAAAATACTCTTCTAAACAAGCTAAATTCAGTTCCTCACTGAAAAGCTGACCCGTCACTTCCTCTTTGTTTTCCCTCCAGTATCCTTGTTAACAGGCCACCAGCAGTTACAACATCAGTTGCTAGTCCAAGTGTTGGGGTCCTGAACATCTCCCAGCAGAAGGAAGGGGAGTGTTGGCTGCTAGAGAGACACAGCCCACCCACTCCTTGCTTCAAGGGGTCTAGTCTACACTGTTGCCCACTGGACATGATTTTGTGGCAAATTAGCATTACTCCTTTACAAGGGGACAGCACGTTCTGCCTTGTAAGTGGGCCTTGAGTTGTCTTTGTGTTATATGACAAGTAGGTGCCTGAGAATGCACTATTGTATATGGAATAAAGAATAGGGGGGTGTCACAATCCACATGGTCTGGCTATTTCTTACAAACACACTAAGAAACTAGGTTTCTTGAGTATCACATTATTGGAAACACTGCCTTCTAACAGGTGTTCAACAATTATAAAAGTAGTCTACAAGAGAACTGAGCCAGTTTAACCAGAAGGAATTACACTATCATCCACATTTAATTAATAGTTTTTCACCATAGGTAATCTCCTTTTCCATTGGTATGTGTGTAGAACTGTAATAATTTGATTAGATTTTGAGTTCCAGAATATCTATTAGAAAAAAAAAAACATTTGGGAGTTGAATCTCTACATAAACACAAGAGTGCAGATAATTCTTTATTCACTTTGGAGTGTGATTTCTGAAACTGGTTACCATCAGCGGGTGATGTTGAGGAAGCCAGCTAGGGAAGCCAGCTAGGACAACACTTGCTGTTTTTGTCAGATGTACAGGTTTTTTTTTTTTTTTTTTTTTTTGAAGACTTCCAAGTCCTTCTCCTGTGACATTCCTGTGCATACCAAACTTTCTGTAGTTAGCACTTTTAACTACAGCTTTTCCAAGAGCTTATTTTATTTGCAAAAGAACTGTGAAGAAACAAGTCTTGTTACCAGACCATGCATTCATAATTTAAAAAAAAAATTCTTTCAGTGTCAAGTCAGAGCTGAAATGAGGGTGTTAAGTTTCCAACAAGCATTGATAAATTAATCCAATCACATTATATTCTGTTTCCAGGATAAATCTGTATGTTTAAAATCTGCTGGTCAATGACTCTGGGTATATAAACAAGTGGGAATTAGGATGGAGGTTCCTGTGTGTAAGGCAGGGAGGAATGGTGGTGACTGGGCTTCACTGGTAGCTTGGATGGTGAAGAACCCACCTACAATGTAGAAGACACAGGTTCAATTCCTGGGTAAGGAAGATCCCCTGGAGAAGGGGATGGCTACCTACCCCAATATACTTGCCTGGGAAATCCCATGGACAGAGGAGCCTGATGGGCTACAGTCCATGGGGTCACAAAGAGTTGATCATGACTGAGTAACTTAAAAAAGAATGAAATAAGAAGCAATTGTGAAAACATTTTGGGGGGCAATGACTGAAACATCAATAAGCCTAACCCTTTCCCCAAGTACCTTGTTTCTATAACTCTGACACATCTGGGGTTTCAATAAGCTTTGCCCACAGGACACAGCCAGATCAAGGTTGGAAGAAATGAAGTGAGACAGAAGTTCTCTATGAATATTAAGATGCCTTTTCATACATCTGAAAGCAACTAGATTGCAAAGCAGTCAGCCAAAAGAGATGCTAACAGCGCCATCACTTAAGCCACTAACGCAATAAATGATTCCTGTTGGGAGTCATTCTGTATTGGCTGGAAATTAGGTATATAGCCTGTGGAGGATTTTTCCTATCCTCTAGCATCCTGACAAATGTCTTTTTAATGAAGTTTCTTACTCTCCCAGCTAGTTTGTGGGAAGATGCAGAAACAAGCCCTTGAGCAATCCATATATTACTTAAACATAAATCTCTATGGGTATAGCACCCTTTAGACTCAGTGAGGCTATTGATTACACAGTGAATTTCAATATGCTGAAGAATATCAGATGTCATACGGTTAGAGCTCTGTGTAAGATAAAGGACCTCAAAATACTTTTGAAGTAACAGATCACCTGAAAACTTGAGCATTCTACTCACATAATCTAGGATACTGACATCAGTTAATATTTTGTTGGTTATAACTAGATGGATATCATGAAATAAAATTAAGTAATTCTTAACAAATCCAACAGGAAATGCTTTAAAGAAACTTGATATCATCAACAAGCAAGATTAGATTCATGGTAATTTAAGACTTCTGGCACCTCTTCAGTAAAGAGACACAAAACTCATTTCCGGGATGTCGATGAGTCTGGGATCTCTTTATTTAAAGCTATGGGAATCAAATATCATTTTGTGTGCTTCTGTGTTTTTGTTCTCTAAAGTGTGTCTTTTAAATCTCAAGAAGCCTTTTTATGGGCAAATTGGATAAATGCGTGTGCATGTTCGGTCACTCAGTCACCTCAGACTCTGTAATACCACGGGCTGTAGTCTGTCAGGCTCCTCTGTCCACAGGACTCTCCAGGCAAGAATACTGGAGTGGGTTGCCATTTCCTCATCCTAGGGATCTTCCCAATCCAGGGATGGAGTCTACATCTGCTGCACTGGCAGGCAGATTATTCACCACAAATAACACGTTAAAAACAGAAGATTCTCCTGCCATCTGAAGGCAGGAATCACAAGTTGTCAGATGAAACACTGGACTATTACTGTTTCTCATGTCCAAAGGGCTTTTTGCTGTAGTTGAAACATTAGATGCGTTTAGTAAACTTGGTGAATTTCATAAGCACTGATTAAGGGAAAGAGCTACCTAATTAGACTCTGGAAGATGAAAAGTCACTTAAAGGCAAAGATATAAACTACTATTCAATCCCAGAGGTCTTAATTTTTTAATGGAGCATAAAACTGATAATAATTCAACTCAAAATATACTAAGTGCCTCCTATAGGCAAGGCATAGTCCTAGATGCTCATGGGAGGGGTAGCATAAAAAGATTTATTAGATATAGAACCTGCCAAGGCAGATAGCATTGGCTCATTGAACCCAAATCCTATACAGGACTATTTATGGTTAATATTAGCTAATATCAGATCGTTTTTAACTTATTCTGACTTTAAAGATTTAAGAATAAGTTAATTCCTACTATAAAATAACTATTACTAAATTGATTTACTATAAAATCACAATTGGGTTTCAGTGAAAATATTTTTCATTTACCTAGTATTTTTTTTAAAAGTACATGCAAATAAAAGATAATGTATTATTTTTAGCCTCGTACATGTCACCATTAATCTTAAATCGTCAACTCCTTTTTTTGCTTATGGTACTATATCTCTAACATTTTTCAAAATTAAAAATTACAAATAAGTAAATGAATATATGGATATTTAAACATGACATTTGTGGAAGTAATATATTTCAATGTATATAAATTTTTAAAAATTATTCAAATAAAGCTCCATATAGTTCAAAAAACTAGAGATAGGTAGTTTCTTTTTTCATTAAGGAATTAGTAATATGACTTTACAGGAACAGGAATGAAAATGTACCATATAAATATAGTATTATATTCTCAAGAATATAAAGAAGAACTCTGTGTTACTCTGTACCCAAATTTCCTAATAGAAATTAGGGTGAGGTACAGAATTAAGATGATAGAGTAACGAATCTCCTAACCAACCATGGAATTCATCCAGATAATCTCATCCAACAAACCGTTTCTTCCAGAAAGTCTTGATAACTGAAGCAAACCACCTTTCTCCGGTTTCAGAAAGAAGAAAAACAAAAGAGGAAATGATCCCATATTTGACTTGAGAAGAGGAAGACTGGGGCTTTTTCAAGTTATTTAAAAATAGTTTATATAGGCTTAACTTTATTGTATTTATGTACCTCTAAGGAAGGCCTAAACCAAAAAAGCTCCTCCACTTGGTTTACACTCTTTAAATAGTATAAATGCTAAAGTCCCTGAAAGAGTTATTTTCTATGCTTTATTTAGAGGATAGATCATCTTATTTTGGCAAGAGAAACATACCCCTTAGGCAAAAGTTAGTCTCCATGATTTTCCTACTAGCTACTCTCTGGATTGAGGGAAAAACGAGCAGAGGCAACATGAATTCCTTCGGGATGCGTGCTCATTATTGCATTTCTTGGTGTTTACCAAAGTGAGATTTATACCATATTCTCACTACTCAATAAGTGACTAAACTGAGAACACTTTGTAATGTGTTAATAACAAAGATATTTCAAGTTATTATTATTACACATGTTAATGTTTATGTTCTTATTCTTATATTATTACTTAAAATATTGCTTCTATATTTGTACTGACGTGTGTGTGTGTGTGTAAAATTAAACAGTATAATGCTTACATCAAACACGAAGTTTTATTACATATGGGCAGATGAAGAATATTCCCTATGCAAAATTGTTTAGCACCTCAGTTCAGTTCAGTCGCTTAGTTGTGTCCGACTCTTTGCGACCCCATGGACTGCAGCACACCAGGCCCTCCTGTCCATCACCAGCTCCTTGAATTTACTCAAACTCATGTCCAGAGAGTCTGTGATGCCATCCAATTATCTCATCCTCTGTCATCCCCTTCTCCTCGCTCTCCAAATCCTTCCCAGCACCAAGGTCTTTTCCAATGAGTCAGCTCTTCACATCAGGTAGCCAAAGTATTAGAGTTTCAGCTTCAGCCTCAGTCCTTCCAAGGAATATTCAGGACTGACTTCCTTTAGAATGGACTGGTTGGATCTCCTTGCAGTCCAGGGGACTCTCAAGAGTCTTCTCCAACACCACAGTTCAAAAGTATCAATTCTTTGATGTTCAGCTTTCTTTATGTTCCAACTCTCACATCCATACGGGACTACTGGAAAAACCATAGCTCTGAGTAGGCAGACTTTTGTTGACAAACTAATGTATCTGTTTTTTAATATGCTGTCTATGTTGGTCATAGCTTTTCTTCCAAGGAGCAAGCATCTTTTAATTTCATGGCTGCAGTCACTATCTGCAGTGATTTTGGAGCCCCCAAATATAAAGTCTGTAGAAAAAATTCAACTGGAATTTGAGTTCTAGAGTGGTTTTTCTGAGTGGATGTTTATAAGTTAAGAAAGGAGTGAATGGAAAATTATTCTGCAGAGGACACAGAAAAAGCTGAATGTGGTAGTTCTAATCTATTTTTAATCCATTCTTCCTGACTGAATTTAATAGAAGGTCCTTCAGAATGGAACTCAATCAATCCCAAGACATGGGCCATAATTTAAATTAAATGGACAGACTGGTTGTCTAATATTCAATATATATCCTCCCAAGGATACAGAGCATTGAGATATCTTCTTGATCTTAGAAATGGTTTCTTTGAAGATAATTCTGGTGATAATGAAGGGAAGTGCATTGATTTTCTGTCTTGTATACCAGTGGGTAAAGATAATGCATTGATGCCTTGTGAATATAATTTTACTGCTCAGTACACATATCATATTGAGATATATTTAAAGCAGATGCTTTTCCAGAGGCTTAAAAATGTGGCTAAGAGTTGTTAACCCTGCTGACTTTGAAAAAAGGTATCAAAACTAGGAAGCAAAATCATAGCCTATGCCTAGGATATTTCAAACATATATTAATAGAAAAATGAATGAGCTCTTTCATCCTTTCCTCAGGTTCAACACATTGTTTTCAAGTTAACATGAAAGAAAGTTCACTGATTAAGAGAAAGTATAATATTACTACTTCATATACAAGGGCAACTAGCATGTACTGAGGCTGTATTGTTGTTATTCAGTTTCTAAGCCATGTCCTAATCTTTGTGACCTCGTGAACTGCAGCACACCAGGCTCCTCTGTCCTCCACTCACCCGGAGTTTGTTCAAATTCATCTCCATTGAGTTGGTGATGCTAACCATCTCATCCTCTGTCACCCCCTTCTCTTGCCTTCAACCTTTCCCAGCATCAAGGCCTTTTCAAATGAGTCAGTTCTTCACATCTGATGGCCAAAATACTGGAGCTTCAGCTTCAGCATCAGTTCTTCCAACGAGTATTCAGGACTGATTTCCTTTAGAATGGACTGATTGGATCTCCCTGCAGTCCAAGGGATTCTCAACAGTCTTATCCAACATCACAGTTAGAAAGCATCAATTCTTGGGGCTCAAACTTCTTCATGGTCCAACTTTCATATCTGTACATGACTACTGGAGAAACCATAGCTTTAACTATATGGACCTTTGTCAGCAAAGTGATGTCTCTGTTTTTAAATATGTTTCTAGGTTTGTCATAGTTTTCCTTCATGACTGCAGTCACTACTGCAGTGATTTTGGAGCTCAAAAAAATAAAATATGTCACTGTTTCTGCTTTTTCTCCTTCTGTTTGCCATGAAGTCATGGGACTGGATGTCATGATCTTAGTTTTTTGAATGCTGAGTTTCAAGCCAGCTTTTTCACTCTCCTCTTTCACCCTCATCAATAGTCTCTTAACTTTCTACCAGCAAAGTGCTGTCATCTGTATATCTAAGGCTGTTGATATTTCTCGCAGCATCTTGATTCCAGCTTGTGATTCATCCATTCAAGCATTTTGAATGATGTAATAAGTTAAATAAGCAGAGTGACAATATACAGCCTTGATGTTCTCCTTTCACAATTTTCAAACAGTCTGTGTTGCATGTCCAGTTCTAACTGTTGCTTCTTGACCCACGTACAGGTTTCTCAGGAGACAAGTAAGATGGTTTGGTATCCCCATCTCTTTAAGAATTTTGCACAGTTTTCTGTAATCCACACAATCAAAAGCCTTAGCATAGTCAATGGATTCAAGTAGATGTTTTTCTCAAATTTCCTTGCTTTCTCCATGATCCAGTAAATGTTGGAAATTTGATCTCTGGTTCCTCTGTCTCTTTGAAACACAGCTAGTACACCTGGAAATTCTTGGTTCATGTACTGCTGAAGTCTGGCTTGAAGAATTTTGAACATAACCTTGCTATCATGTTATTGCAGATGGTGACTGCAGCCATGAAATTAAAAGACGCTTACTCCTTGGAAGAAAAGTTATGACCAAACTAGACAGCATATTAAAAAGCAGACACATTACTTTGCCAACAAAGGTCCGTCTAGTCAAGGCTATGGTTTTTTCAGTAGTCATGTATGGATGTGAGAGTTGGACTATAAAGAAAGCTGAGCACCAAAGAATTGATGCTTTTGAACTGTGGTGTTGGAGAAGACTCTTGAGAGTCCCTTGGACTACAAGGAGATCCAACCAGTCCATTCTAAAGGACATCAGTCCTGGGTGTTCACTGGAAGGACTGATGTTGAAGCTGAAACTCTAATACTTTGGCCACCTGATGTGAAGAGCTGACTCATTTGAAAAGGCCTTGATGCTGGGAAAGATTGAGGGCAGGAGGAGACAGGGACGACAGAGGATGAGATGGCTGGATGGCATCACTGACTCGATGGACGTGAGTCTCAGTGAACTCCGGGAGTTGGTGATGGACAGGGAGGCCTGGCATGCTGCGATTCATGGGGTCGCAAAGAGTCGGACACAACTGAGCGACTGAACTGAACTGAACTTGCTATCATGTGAAATGAGCCCAACTGTACAGTAGTTTGAACATTCTTGGCAGTGCTTTTCTTTGGGATTGGTAAGAAAAACTGACCTTTTTCCAGTCCTGTGGCCATTGGTGTGTTTTCCAAATTTTTTGGTGTATTGAGTTCAGCATTTTAACAGCATTTAAAATTTTATGATTTTAAAGAGCTCAGCTAAAATTCCATCACTTCCAGTAACTTTGCTCATAGCAATGCTTCCTAAGGCCCGACTGACCTCACACTCCAGGATATCCGGCTCTAGGTGAGTAACCATGGTTATCTGGATCATGAAGACCATTTTTGTATAGTTCTCTGTATTCTTGCCATATATTCTTTGCCTCTTCTGCCTCTGTTAGGTCCTTGCTGTTTCTGTCCTTTATCATGCTCATCCTTGCATGAAATAATCCCTTGATAGCTCCAATTTTCTTGACTATATCTCTAGTTTTTCCCATTACATTGTTTTCCTCTATTTCTCTGCCCTATTCGTTTAAGATCTTATCTCTCCTTGCTATTCTCTGGAACTCTGAAGTTGGGTATATCTTTCAGTTTCCCCCCTGCCTTTTGCTTCTCTTCTTTCCTCAGCTATTTATAAACCCCCCTCAGATAAACACTTTGCCTTCCTGCATTTCTTTTCCTTTGGGATGGTTTTGGTCACCACCTCCTGTACAGTGTTACTCATAGCTCTTCAAGCACTCTGTCAACCAGATCTAATCCCTTGATTCTATTAATCACCTCTATTGTATAATCATAAGGGATTTGATTTAGGTCATACCCGAATGGTCTAGTGTTTTCCCTACTTTCTTCAATTTAAGCCTGAATTTTGCAATAAGGAGCTGATGATCTGAGCCATAGTCAGCTCCAGGTCTTATTTTTGCTGACTGTATAAAGCTTCTCCATCTTTGGCTGTAAAGAACATAATCAGTCTGAGTTCGGTATTGATGATCTGGTGATGTCCACGTGTAGAGTCACCTCATGTTGTTGTAAAAACTGTGCTTGCTATGATCACTGTGTTCTCTTAACAAAACTCTGTTAGCCTTTGCCATGCTTCATTTTGGACTCCAAGGCCAAACTTCCTGTTATTCCAGGGGCCTTTTGACTTCCTATTTTTGTATTTTAATACTGTATGATGAAAAGGACATTTTTTTTTCTTCTGTTAGGTCTAGAAGGTCTTGTAGGTCTGCATAGAATCAGTCAACTTCAGCTCTTCGGCATCATTGTTTGGGCACAGACTTAGATTACTGTGATTTGAATGGTTTGCCTTGGAAATGAACTGAGATCATTCTGTTATTTTTGAGATTTCACCCAAGTACTACATTTTGGACTTTTGCTAACTTGGAGGGCTCCTCTCTTTCTTCTAAGGAGTTCTTGCCCACAGTAGTAGATATAATGGGCATCCGAATTAAATTCACCCGTTCCCATCCACTTTAGTTCACTGACTTCTAAGATGTCAGTGTTCACTCTTGCCATCTCCTGCTTGGCCACGTCCAATTATTTACCTTGATTCACGGACCCAACATTCCAGGTTCCTATGAAATATTGTTCTTGATAGCATCAGACTTTGCTTTCATCACCATACACATCCACATTTGAGCATCATTTCCACTTTGGCCCAGCTTCTTCATTATTTGTGGAGCTATTATAGCAACTGTCTTCTGCTCTTCCCCAGTAGCATATCAGCCACCTTCCAACCTGGGGGAGTGGGTGTGGTGGGCTCATCTTTTGGTGTCATATTTTTTGCCTTTTCATACTGTTCATGGGGTTCTCATGGCAAGAATACTGGAGTAAGTTGCCATTCCCTCCTCTAGTGAAGCACGTTTTATCAGAACTCTTCACTATGATCTGTCCGTCTTGGGTAGCTCTATGAAGCATGGTTCATAGCTCCATTGAGTTATGCAAGCCCCTTTGCCAGGACAAGGCTGTGATCCATGAAGGGGATATTGAGGTTTTGTGCTCAAGGATCCTGTGGCAAGTCTATGAGCAATAATTGACAGGAACGGGAATGCATTTGGTGACCTACTCTAGTCAGACCCAGTACAAGAGAACCAAATAAGCCATTGTCCATTTTTCCTTGACCATGAGAGGCATTTCTTTGGGGGTTCCGATTTCTGCCTTTATGCCATAAAATATAAATAGAGTAGACTCTGACAAGAAGTAAATTCATTTTCTGAACCCAGGTCTCCCACGTTGCAGGTGATTCTTTACCAGCTGAGCCACAAAGGAAGTCCAAGCATACTGGACTAAGCAGCCTATCCCTTCTCCAGCGGATCGTCCTGACCCAGGAATCAAACTGGGGTCTCCCGCATTGTAGGTGGATTATTTATCAACTAAGCTATCAGGGAAACTCTCTAAACATCCTTAGAAATCAGTATAAAATATAAGATTATAATTTCATATACAAATGTCATGAAGAGAGTGAACATATAGTTATTATGAAGATTAGGATACTTTAAGGGTGAAAAAACCTGCTATTAATAATTTTGTCTGGACCCAAGTGTCAATCAGGACACTTCTGGACAAAACAGAAATTTATTTATTCTAGATATGAACAATTAAAACAAATAAACTCTTAATTCCTAGCTCTTGGTTGACACTGCAGTTTGATTCTAGGTCCTGATTCCCTGTAGCACAGGCATAACCTTTTGTGGAACATGGCAAATGATGTGTAAAGAAAGTTGTGCAAGTGATTTTCTTTTTTGAAAAAAGAAAAAAGTTTACAAACATTTCACTTTTCATCTTTTGCAAATACAGATAAAAAGCAGCACTCGTCCAGACCAACACGTCCGGATTTCTAAGTATGTGGCAGATGTCAACCAAAGAAAAGAGAAGAAAAAATTCTTGTATCTATGAAATACATATGTATGTACGATGCTAGGAAAAATATATTCCTTAGAAAAGACCCTGATGTTGGGAAAGATTGAAGGCAGGAGGAGAAGGGGACACCAGAGGATGAGACGATTGGATGGCATCACTGACATGGACATGAGTTTGAGTAAACTCTGGGAGTTGGTGATGGACAGGGAAGCCTGGCGTGCTGCAGTTCATGGGGTCGCAGAGTCCGACACGATTGAGCGACTGAACTGAACTGCTAAGTATTATGAATTAAACACATATATGTGTGCACATCTATTTCAGAAGAACATTGGTTACTGTTATGAACTCTACCACCACTCATTTTCAACACCTTACAAGGGAGAATGGGTTAAAGACTCAAAAGGCAAATATCAGGGGACCAACAGACCTCTTCAGATCAATGAGATCTTTTGTGCACAGGAAACAGTTAGTCTCATCAAAGGTCTCAGGAAAGAGAAGCCCATACATTCTGATACATATGACTTTAAGTACTAATTAGCCTGCGTCACTTCATCCGGTCAGAAAAGAAAACTTGTCAACTGCTCCTGATCACACATGCCATAAGCTCCCGCCTATGAAAAGTCAGGTAAGTTTATTAGCTAGTGCGAATACCGTTCACATAAGTTTGGAATAAAACTTCTGTTAAAGTTTAATTGTTAACAGAATAAAAAACAATGATAATTTAATAATATTTAGTTCAGTTGCTCAGTTGTGTCTGACTCTTTGCGACCCCATGGACTGCAGCACGCCAGGCCTCCCTGTCCATCACCAACTCCCGGAAATTATTCAAACTCATGTCCATTGAGTTGGTGATGCCATCCAACCATCTCATTCCCTGTCATCCCCTTCTCCTCCCACCTTCCAAATCTTTCCCACTATCAGGGTCTTTTCAAGTGAGTCAGCTCTTCGCATCAGGTGGCCAAAGTATCGGAGTTTCAGCTTCAGCATCAGTCCTTCCAAGGAATATTCAGGACTGATTTCCTTTAGGATGGACTGGTTGGATCTCCTTGCAGTCCAAGGGACTCTCAAGAGTCTTCTCCAACACCACAGCTCAAAACCATCAGTTCCTCGGTGTTCAGCTTTCTTTATAGTCCAACTCTCACATCCATACATGACTACTGGAAAAACCAGAGCTTTGACTAGACAGACCTTTGTTGGCAAAATAATATCTCTGCTTTTTAATATGCTGTCTAGTTTGGTCATAACTTTTCTTCTAAGGAGTAAGCATCTTAATTTCATGGCTGCAGTCATCATCTGCAGTGATTTTGGAGCTCAGAAAAATAAAATCTGTCACTGTTTCCACTGTTTCCCCATCTATTTCCCATGAAGTGATGGGACTGCATGCCATGATCTTAGTTTTCTGAATGTTGAGCTTTAAGCCAACTTTTTCACTCTCTTCTTTCACTTTCATCAAGAGGTTGTTTTAGTTCTTCTTCACTTTCTGCCATAAGGGTGGTGTCATCTGCATGTCTGAGGTTACTGATATTTCTCCTGGCAATCTTGATTCCAGCTTGTGCTTCATCCAGCGTGGCATTTCTCATGATGTACTCTGCATATAAGTTAAATAAGCAAGGTGACAATATACAGCCTTGACATACTCCTTTTCCTATTTGTAACTAGTCTGTTCCATGTCCAGTTCTAACTGTTGCTTCCTGACCTGCATACAGATTTCTCAGGAGGCAGGTTGGGTGGTCTGATATTCCCATCTCTTTTGTGATCCACACAGTCAAAGGCTTTGGCATAGTCAATAAAGCAGAAATAGATGCTTTTCTGGAACTCTCTTGCTTTTTCCATGATCCAGCGGATGTTGGCAATTTGATCTCTGGTTCCTCTGCCTTTTCTAAAACCAGCTTGAACATCTGGAAGTTCACAGTCCATGTATTTTTGAAGGCTGGCTTGGAGAAATTTGAGCATTAATTTACTGGCATGTGAGATGAGTGCAATTGTGTGGTAGTTTGAACATTCTTTGGCATTGCCTTTCTTTGGGATTGGAATGAAAACCAACCTTTTCCAGTCCTGTGGCCACTGCTAAGTTTTCCAAATTGGCTGACATGTTGAGTGCAGCACTTTTACAGCATCATCTTTTTGGATTTGAAATTGCTCAACTGGAATTTGATCACCTCCACTAGCTTTGTTCATAGTGATGCTTAATAATATTTCTGATATGGTAAAGCTGAATGGTCTCTAAATCATCTCCTCTCACAAGTATCTCTTTGAATACATTCTTTCTGATAATGTATCTGGAATAATGGCCAGCATACAGGTCTAGGAAATCACTTTTAGAGGCAGCCTAGTTTTTATGAAAATTTTAAAAAGATTCTTTAAACATGGACACTTTCCTGGATGATTAGATCTTCCCAAGAACCTGTCCACTGACCAGACAGCAACATGGAAATGAGGCATGATCTTACATGGATTATAAAGGAGAACCATTCCCAAAGGCTTCCCCCACCTGGATGGTCCACAAATCTCTCCAAAAGGCAGTGTGAGAAATGTTTGTGTGTTAGTGAAATTGCCAAGTAGCACATCAAGAAATAACAGAAGAGCATGGATGCTCTCTCTTCTCCAAGTGACTATATGCAGGGAAATTCTAACTGCAGTGTGGAATCACTAGAATGGGGCATCCTGCTGGCTGCACTCTTAGTATGTGTAAATAATGACCTGGTTGTAGCACAGAACTTCTTCATTCATATATCTGCCCATGGCCCATCCATCTAGTCCACAAATGTGTTGAGTGGACCACCCACTGCTCTAAGCATTAGTAATATAAAAGGACTATTGCAGAGGTTCATAATCTAGTGAGAGAAAATATGTTAAGTGAATAATAACTACATTGTAAAATTCAAAAGTTAAAAAAAAATTTAAGTAGATGCACACGGAAAAACCGGACTATTGACTATTTCCACCCAGAAAAATGATGGAAGGTGTTTCAGGGGTGACATCTGAGGTGACATCACTTAGGGTGACCCCTGAGTTTTCAGGGGTGACACGTGGGAATTAAAAGATGAGTGTAAAAGTACCAGAGAAGAATGAACTGGGTAAGCTTAGAGAAAGAGGCCAAGATGAAATCATAAAACTCATTATATGCTTTACAAAAGAGTCTAGAGTTTTTCTTATAGGGGATAGATCCACTGAAGGTATTTAAAGCAGAAAAGTGACTCAATCAAATATGCATTCTAGTGTGATGATTCTAGCTGAGTGTGAAAAGCAACAGGAAAGACTTCTATAATAAATAGGATGAGGATGCTATTCATTACAAATTCATGATGTAAACATTATTAGCTCCGTTTTATAGATGAGCAAACTGCTCAGAAAGATGAACTAACATATTTATTTTAAGTGGTTTAATCTGTCTGACTTTGATGATGATGGTTTTACCATTATTGAGCAATTTAATAAATGAAAGATGAATAGGGAGTGAGTTTGTTCGCCTAAGTTGATCGCCTAAGTTGATCAGGGTGTATGATTGGGAGGGCTTTGCTGTGTGGGAGGGCTTTGCTGTGTGGGTCTAACTTAAGATGGTAGCTCCATTCTCAGTAAGGCACACAAAACACAACAGACTTTGGAAAAGAAACGAAATAGTTGTCTTTGTCACCACGCAGAGGACGGGGACAAGTGAAGGCGTCCTTTCAGAAAAGGCATAACGGAAGCGGGCCAAAGGAGCTAGGAAAACTCTTTAAAGAGTTGATGACGGAGAGTGAGGCCCTGTTCCTATTCCAGATTTTCCTTTCCTCTCCCCGACCCTCACTCTCACTGATGCTGTTCCCCTCAAACAACTTTGGATCAGTATCAGCAGTCAAGAGTGAATGGGGTTTGCAGGATTCTGGATGCAGGGAACACTGCTGGTCCTTAGGAGCCTACGACAGTAGGCACTTGATGTATTTCAGAGTAAAAAGCCCGGAGAACTGTTGTGTTAGAGCAGAGAGAAACAGCAAAAGCACGGTTACCAATTTATCTCAACCACAGTGTCCTAGTCTGTACAGCGGTGCCCTAATTATGCCCTGAACACGTTTTGCAATCCTCATTCTTTGAGCAGCTTCTTGCTTTTCCCATCCTAGGATTTTTCTGAATAAAAGTTCAAGTTGTTTTCCCTCTATAGTCATTTGTGCTGACTCAAGTTTTACTCGTATATTTAAACTACTGGATCTTAAGAAGTCTTTTTACTGCTACTCACAGTGATTCCTGTCTGAAACCCTATCACATGCATATGCAGATAGTACCACCTGCTTTAGCATTTCATACTTTTCATATCCGGCTGCGAGTCTTTACATCCTAACTATACTGTATCTTTTTGCAAATGAACCCATGGAACCATACTTCCTTCTTATGTTTCATCACATCCAGAACAGTGCTAGGCAAATAGTTTTAAACAGGTTGTCAAAAGTGAGTCCAACTGTTTTCATATCGCACATTTGGAATTTCAAAACCTCCTCTGCACCCACTAGTTTTGATTTTGTTCTTTCCATACTCAGGATCATGAGCAGCTGCTGAACGGCAAGTGTATACATTCTCTCTGACAGTAAATGACAGAGAAGGTCAAGAAAGATGAAGAGGGTGAAGAACCTTCACAGAGAAGGGCAAAGGTCAAGAAAAGGACACAGTGGATCAAAATCATCTACAACGTGACCACCTCTTCCTGAATCAGAGAGAACTTGTCTTTCTCTTCAGCTTTAATTTAATAGATGAATATTGAAGATACATTTTCCCTACTGGAAAAAATATTTTCGTATCTTTTTCATCCCCCCCAAAATCAATCACCTATACAGTCATCCCTCAATACCTGCAGGGATCGGGTCCAGGACTTGCCTCAGAGGCCAAAATCCATGGATGCTCAAATATAATAGGTAAACACAGGACAGGATCCAACACTGGCTGAATCTGCAGGTTTGGAACAGGAAGATAGGGAGGGCTGGCTGCACAGTATCCCACAGGCATGAGCACTATTACTTTTGGGTTTTCCAAACGATACTTTGGATGAGATGGTAAAGTCTATCTTTCCAGATTACTCCGTTTCTCAAATATCTGTGTCATAATTCAACTCAACAAACTCTTATCAGTCAACTATAATATGATAGGTTCAAAACTAGAGATTGGGGGTGTAGGGAGGCAGAGATGACAATGTGAATGAGACTAGCCCTTTGCCACCAAGAAATTTACAACCTGGCCAAGACGTTGGGGGTACCTATATAGATGAACTATAAGAAACAAATAGCATAGCAGGGACTAAACTGGGTGTTATGCACACACAGAAGAATAAATGACCAGAAAGGTAACAAAGACTTCTTGGACAAAAGACAATTGAGAAGAAGCCTTCAAAGATAAGGACTCGTCTCAATAGAGAAAGGGGGAATGCACTGCTAAGGCTAAGAGGACAGTACTAGCTAGAGCATGGAGTTCTAAAGATACTTTTTTTCCAGAGTGATTTGTGAATCTTTGCTAATAGACTGTGACATACATGGAGGGATAAACTGGTTGTGAGTCTAGAAGGGGAAATTTGAGGTCAGACAACCAGGACCTTGATGTCAAAGAACTGACTTCATTCTTCAAGTAACAGTGAACCATCTGTGTTTCAGAAAGAAAACTGATGAGGCAGAATCCAGGACTGATAAAGCAGGCAGAAAATAAAGCTAGGAACTTAATATTTGGCTGATATCTATGACAAAGAAGGACCTTTGGCATCACAGGGGGCTTGACAATAAGGACTTGCATAAGATCTCTTTTTGAGGGCTTATTAATGAAAATGTCTAGCTTTCAGGTCTGAGAAGATTAAAACTATACCATGAATCATGTCAACTTCTGTAAGCATTATGTGCATTTTTTTTTTCTTTCAAAGTTACCTATTAAAACATTATAACTTCTGAGAGGTTGACTAGACAGTTTCTTCGTTGCTTGCTGGGAAAGGATATTTTATTAAAAGCACATTACTCATTTTGGGCCTCTAGTTTTTTTTTTTTTTTTTTAACACTATAATTTCCAGAATTGCAAAATTCTGGAGCTGAGAAAAACATATGTGAGAGTAGTTTTTTTTTCAAGGGAGTGTAGCAAGCAGTTGACTAATAAAGTGAGTTGAAATTATACAGGATAATAGGGTAAAAAGAGGTTTTCATTTTGAATTAAATGACTCCCATCAAAAGGTGCTAAAGGTGTCAATTTCTCAAACAGCAGCCTGTCTCCTGTGATCCAAATCCTGCAAAATCTGAATTACATTAACTGAATTCAAGCTTGACTAGACTGCCTTGAAAAGCTTATTTCTCTAAAACTGGAAACAATTAACATTCTGTTTATTCATGAGATCAAACTTGTTGAGGTGGAAAATGGCCAGTGTAATGTCAAGTACTTGGCCTGAATACCCTATTGAGGAAAGACAAAGACCTTTAAACTGGGTGAATTTATGGGAAGGGTGTGTAAGTTTCAGTTTCTTGATAACAAAGAAGGAGTTGATTAACTTACTGCATTTCCAGAAATTATACATTGGTTCTGAGCAGAGATTCTCAAGCTACTTAGCCTGGGTATATGTTTCAGCCTAACTACTTACATACTGTGAGTCTCTGGCAAGATGTGACCTCTTAAGAGTTTTACTTTCTGCATCTGTAAGGATGTGAGAGCTAACTAGGATAGAACATGCACAACGCGCAGAAGAGTGCAGATGTCCAGCGGGAGTGCTGACGTGCGAAGGGCTACCCGACCCGAAGATGCTGTGCCTGCGCTTTAGTTTTCTAATACCAATTCTAAAATTTGATCATCTGAAACTTAAAAGAAATCAAAGATCATTTGGGCTAAGTCATCATTTTACAGGTGAGGATGCTGAGAGAAGTTCAGTCCCACGCCCAAATCCACATAGGAGCTCACAGTGTCAGCACGGTGCTAGCATCTTGGGCATCCGATTGCATTCTGGTTCTCTTCCATCACACACCGAGCTGACGGCAAAGCCCGGAGCATTACCAGCCATTATCGCCATTCAGAGGAGTGTAATTCTCTCTCGGCAGTGGGAGGGCAATTCTCAGGAGGCCGCCTTCATCTGGATCTAAAAACTGGCCTGTGAATTTATGCCTCTTTTCTAGGTCTCCTGTTTTACATCACCCCTCTGCAGGCCATGGTGAATTAAAGATACTTGATGGTGCTTGAAGCAAGCCATTTTCCCTCATAATTCACATCAGCAGTGATACAGATCATTTCATGAGGATTCCTCTTTATGGTACCATGTCATGGACACAGCACCTGTACTATTACCCCGGTGGGCAAGCATGGAAACACACATGAAACTTAGCATTTGTCTTCATGCTAAGAATTACCAGTTTTTACATTATTGACACCTCAACACAGAGGATAACATTTTGGGGTTAAATGCTAATGGCTCAGTTGGTAAAGAATATGCCTGCAATACAGGAGACCCGGATTTGATACCTGGGTCAGAAAGATTGCCTGGAGAAGGAAATGGCAACCCACCCCAGTATTCTTTCCTGGAGAATTCCATAGACAGAGGAGCCAGGCAGACTGCAGTCCATGGGGTCACAAAGAATCGGACACGATTGTGCAACTACCTTTCCTTTCACTTGCTCAAGGGTGCAAAAGCAATCATTTATGATTAAAAGTTTGATCTAATAATTACTTTCAAGAATTGGTCATACTTTATAGTTTTGGCTATCCTCCACTGTGATCCCCAAACAAGAGGCTTTAATAAATGCTTCTGTTTGAAGATCTAAAAGGTTTAAGCTGATTGTAGAAAAAGAGCCAATTTTTTCATAAATAGAGCAACAGTCTACAAAGGAAAGACAATATACTCTAGGAGTCAGAGATAAACATGTTTGAGTTCCAACTCTGCCTGATACTATATCTGAGTGACCTGCACAACATTTTTTTCTGCTTCCTCATTTGAAAATCTGGAAAGAGAATCAGTGAAAGAACAGTTTTGGTTTTGAAAGTAGATGGTATGTACTGAATTATGTCCTCTCCATCCCCAAATTCATATGTTGAATTCATGACACCAAGTTTAACTGTATTAGGAGACACAGGTCTTTATAGAAGTACTTGAAGTTAAATGAGGTCATAAGGGTGGGGCCCTGATCCAATAAGATTAGCATCCTTATAAGCAGGGTCATGAGTTCACTCTCACTCTCTCCACCCCGTGAGGACAATTCAGCAAGAAGGCAGCAGTCTGCAAGCCAGGAAGAGAGTTCTCACCAGAAACCAACCCTGCCAAACCCTGATCTGAGACTTCCAGCCTCCAGAACTATGAGAAAATACATTTGTTACTTAACCCACCCAAACTGTGGTGTTTTGAATTGGCCACTCGAGCTGACCAAGGCAGTAGAGATAGGACCATGCTTGTGTTTCCTGAGATAAAGGACTGTCAGGATCATATATTCAGTGCTGCAGCTTCCCACTTACAGGATGATCTCAGATTGATAACTGCTTTGTTCTGTAGAATATTCACTGAATTGGGGAAAGAAAGGCTGATATTAGGAAAGTATCTATACGCCCACTTTAGATGCAGGGACTTTACAGATATACGTCAAAAGTGCCATGTGTGTGTATATGTATATATAGCATGTGGTCATACTTGGTGGTTCAAAATAGGGATTTTGAAAGATGGCTGTCTGGGTTTGAATCATGGTCTTGATGCTCACCAGCTGGGTGTCTACAGGCAAATCACTTGAACTCTGTGAGCTTCCGCTTCTTATATGACAGGGTGTCTCCCACAGTATTCCCAGGTGGCACTAGTGGTACAGAACCTGCCTGCAGTGCAAGAGATGAAAGAGATGTGGCTTTGATCCCTGGGTCAAGAAGATCGCTTGGGAGAGGACATGGCAACTCACTCCAGTATTTTTGCCTGGAGAACCCCATGGACAGAGGAGCCTGGTGAGCTACAGTTCATATGGTGGCAAAGGGTCAGACATGTCTGTGGTGACTTAGCACACACACACATTATGTGGATTAAATGAGTCAATACATGTTAAGCTCTTAGAATAGCAGTTGGTGGTGAAAGCTTCACAAGGATTAATTTTACTATTATACACACCCACCCAGACACAGGCAAATTAACAGGGTTTTTACCAAAATATGAAAAATAAAAAAGGAACACAGTCTGTATCTTTTCCACTCACTTTCCTTCTCCAACTGACCCTCCAGAGGAGTAAATCTGCAATTAACCTCTAAAATCCCATGATGACTTTAAAACTTATTGGCTGCTTGTGCCTACAAGAGACTAGAGAAATAATTAAGATGTGGAACAAGAGATGTGAAAACGGTAGATCTGATCAATTTACACTTACATGAAGGGGAAAAGGAGTTCTATGTAAATCATCCATCATTTTCATGCTAGCATTGCTATTACTCAGAAGAAAACACTTTCCCCCAATCAGAAGCGACTCAAACATAACTGACTTTTTGTTTTCAGATTTACATCCTTCAAGGGAGATATTAAATTCCAAGAAAAGGTAATTGTGACAAGAGATCACAGTGACACTTTTTAAAAACAATCAAAACTTTTCTCACTTTTTCTCATATGAGTCAAACTCAACCTCCTGCTTTTCTATTTAGGATTCATCTTTGCAAGGTTAACTCTGACCCAGGGTACTAAATTTTCTCTCTGAGCAAATTTTCTCTCAACAGAAATTCAGCGCTTGTCGTAAATATAACTGTGGGATCATTTCACCATGGGAAGGGGACAAATTGGTCTAACAGAGAGCACAATAATGCATATCCAGCTGATTTGCTGTGTGCCGAGAGTGGGGATCTTCAAAGCAGCCTTTTCCTATTATTCCCATCAATCTTAGAGGAATCTTTACACGGGGTTATTTTTCGAGTACTAAGTCTGATTTTGTTTTCAAAGAGTTTTGGATGGCCAACAAATTTTATATGCTTTCTTTGTAAGAATTTAAAGATCTGGCTTATAACCACTAAATTACATACTGTCACTCCTTCTCACTTTTACAAGTAATTAGAGTTTGATGTAAAATTTAGAACCTATCAATTTGACCAACTGTATACCACTTGTGCTTGAGTAAGGGACAAAGTAGTATAATCTGTGACAGAATCGAAGTAATGTCAGATGAAGAAAAAGAACAAATGCCCGAATATATGAACACAGCCACTGGCAATAATTCTTGGGAATTCCTTTTGTTCCCAGGAATTGATCTGATTTCACTGTCAATGTGAGGATCTGAGTAAAATCCATGGAGAGTGTGTGACCAAAGAGACTGTACAAAATATATTTCTTGGTAGCTGAAAATATTATTACCAAAACAATGAACAAATAACAGCAAAAAAAAAATTAAAAGGGATCCAGAAACAACTGGAAATCCACTACATTGAGAAGCCTGAGCATACTGTCACTCAAATGGCTAATAATGTAACTTTTCATCTGGTTCAGTTATTTAAAAACTGTTTTCATATTTTCTTTCTCTATATATATACTTTTTCTAAACATAATTTCAAAACTTTGGAGCTGCCTGCCTGTGGAAGCTCCAAATTCATTTAAGTTAAGAATGCTATGCAAAGTTGTTTTAATTATTTTTAATTGAAATTATAAATTCTGCTAATTAACTAGTCCAGCTTGAATTTAGATAGCACCAATGTTTAATTTACCTAATAAAATACATGCTAGCTGCCAATTACTTATCATTAGTGGCTTTTCAAATATTACTGTTTAGTAGATACTGACCTTACGAAAATATTTTAAGTGTAAGCAAGCAGGAACATATAGGTGATTAAGTGAAGTGAAAGTCACTCAGTTGTGTCCAACTCTTTGCGACCCCATGTACAGTCAATGGAATTCTTCAGGCCAGAATACTGGAGTGGGTAGCCTTTCCCTTCTCCAGGGTATCTTCCCAATTCAGGGATCAAACCCAGGTCTCCCGCATTGTGGGCTGATTCTTTACCAGTTGAGCCACCAGGGAACCTCAAGAATACTGGAGTGGGTAGCCTATCCCTTCTCCAGGATCTTTCCTACCCAAGAATCAAACCAGGGATCTCCTCCATTGCAGGCAGATTCTTTACCAACTGAGCTATCAGGGAATGATTAATGGAAAATTTAACCCTGGGTGGACATTTCTGTGTATTGCATCATTTCAGTTACTGCCTGTATGAAGTGTTGGCCATATTCTCTTAAGCAGAGGGATGATATAAGGACCCAGAGATAAACCTGAATACAGGATCATTAAATCAAATACTGCTCATGTAGACAATCTGCTACTGTTAGTGAAACAACATTCAGATTCTTAGTATTTGTCAACAGTTGAAAAGTATTCTTGTTGAAAAGCATAGTCTACACCACGATGCCTTAGAGACATGATGATGGTAGGGAGGTTACGTTGACAATAATGTCTCAAGCAGGAAACAATTATACAAGCTGTGAGCTCTGAACCAATACTCACAACACCAACAGTCACCAGTTCTGAGCATTTCCAAACGCTTGCTTTTGGAAGACTACAACATCCTACAAAAATCAAATGCATAAACTATTCTTTTTTTTTTCCCCTGTGGCATTCTACTAATTATCTTTGTGCAAAAAAAAAAAATGGAATCTTAATACATCAGTCTACAAATCATGGTAATAAATTCCTATCTACCTGAGAATTGATGGATTTGATTTATTTCCATTTTCCTCTGTGTAAAACCATCTCTGTTTCTCTACACAAATCAGCTTTTAGCAAATGAATGGAAGGAGGACAAAATACTGCAAGTAAAACTGGCACCTTATTCTTAAAATGAAAATTTTATGGCTTCAAAATGAACAAAAGTATTGCCCTAAAAAAGTTGACCTAACTTTGTTTTTCTGTGTGAAAAGCAGCTCATTGTAGAGGAAAAGCACACACGAGTTATGGGTCTTCTCTGTCGAGCTACAGAACTTTAATCCAGAGCTCATGAAAGGGTGCAAGAGCAGCTTGAAAATTATGCTGAGCTTAATTACACTTAATGTGAATTATTCAGAAGTGCAGACAGAGACTAAAAATTTATTTCATACAAAGAAGCTTGACATTTTAATTGGTCCTTCAGAATGGAGACAAAACAATTTCCTCTCAAGAAAATTTACATCCTCCCTATCAGAGCCGAAACCTCAGCCAAGCAGAACTTCATTAACTAGATTAATTATCGCACTAGTGTCTGCTTCATCAGGTGTATGGCCCAGGTAGAAAGAAGAAAATGAAATAATGACCGACATTTCTAAAAGACAGCATTGACCCAAGGAGGGAAAAATGACGGATGAAAACCACCAACCTTGGTCATTAGCCATTGTGTCAGGGTGTTCCACTGTGGAGGAAAGAGAAATAATATTATTAGATTTTGGCAGTTTCCATCAAGAAAGGTGACATTTCTAGCCAACGGTTTTATTAGTGAGTTCTCACATCAAGGCCAATGCCCTACTGAAATAAAATTGATAAGGAGTCAGTTACTGTGATTATTTCCATTAAATTAAAGAAAGAATTTGAAAGTAATATTTTGCTGTGTAAATGTGTTGTAAAAATGTTTTTTGTAACAGTCCTCTAAAAACAAACTTAAGATTATTTTCATGCAAGTTTAATAATACAATTAATAGTAATAAATGTATGCTATTACCAAGTAATTATCATCCATATACTTTAAATAAGTTAAGGAAGCTATTTTCTTGTATTTATTTTTAATTTTTCAACGAGAGAACTTAACCAATTTTCAGATGAACGGAGTAAAGTAATAAATTATTATAAAGTTTAATCTAAATGGTTTGATTTTAAACCTTGTGAGGCAAGGTGCTGAATTGTTGACTATTTTAAATGAATTATGTATCAGTCAGTCAGTCACTTTAGTAGCTCAGTCGTGTCCGACTCTGTGACCCCATGGACTGCAGCACGTGAGGCCTCCCTGTCCATCACCATCTCCCAGAGTTTATTCAAACTCATGTCCATTGAGTTGATGATGCCATCGAACCATCTCATCTTCTGTTGTCCCCTTCTCCTCCCACCTTCAATCTTTCCCAGCATCAGGGTCTTTTCAAATGATTCTGTTCTTCGCATCAGGTGGCCAAAGTATTGGAGCTTCAGCTTCAGCATCAGTCCTTTCAAGCAATATTCAGGACTGATTTCCTTTAGGATGCACTGGTTGGATCTCCTTGCAGTCCAAGGGACTCTCAAGAGTCTTCTCCAACACCACAGTTCAAATGCATCAGTTCTTCGGCGCTCAGCTTTGTTTATAGTCCAACTCTCACATCCATACATGACTAATGGAAAAACCATAGCTTTGACAAGATGGACCTTTGTTGGCAAAGTAATGTCTCTGCTTTTTAATATGCTGTCTAGGTTGGTCATATACAGAATTATGTATACTGTTCTTGAAAATAATTTGTTAGATTTTAAGATATCTCTAAATTTTTGAAAAGTGTCTTCTGTTAACCAAATGTAACTAAATATGAGGTAAATCTCTGTGAAACACTGCTTTCCTAGAAATTGTGAAATGACATTTTGACTAACATAGATCTCTGTAAGTTTCCATCAGTTAGACTTATTTCAACTATACTTGATTTTCTTTGATCTTTGAGTCTTATGGCTTTATTTAACTCACTTAATTGCAGTCAGACACTTAGGCTACCACATTTGCTGGTTTGCTTTTTGTATATGTCTCAAAGTCAGAGAGAGAAAAGTATAATGGTTTCCGATGGGCAGCAACCTATAATCTATTTTCTTATTACATGTAGTGGTCTCATAGCAAATCCATTATTATTGTTTGAAAAATACTTAAAGCAAATATCTTGTAGGTGGCAGTCCTTCCTTTTCCTTTTAGTTGAAAGAATACAAATAATTGTGCAAAATAACATATAAAATCAAAATACTTAATAATGCTGTAGGTAAGAACCACTTTCAAATACAGGGTTTATAAATGTTATATCACAGAAGGACAAACTCCTAAACCAGAGACCATTTGCAATTTGTTTCATTTTCAAATAATACAGAGGCATGGTCTATGAAAAAGATAAACCAGGAAAGATATCTTACTAAGTAGAAGACTGAATTATGAATCACTTTTTGGAAAATGATGTATAAAAGCATGCTTATTAGATTAAGATTCAACAAGCTTTAAGTTTTATAACTGTCTTTGTATCTCCTCAAGATTTAACAATTTTCAATTCATCAGGTCATCTAGTCCAGTCTTTTCAAATATAATCATTACAGTTTAATGTGTACCTTAATTTTTCTCTCCCATTTCCCAATCAACACTAATGATGTCTCAAAATATATTTTGTTATGGTATTAGGGAATTGTTGATGAGAGGTGCTTTTGAGAGGCAAATGCATTATCTATTGTCTACATACAGAGAAAGGATCCTAATATAGCTTTTAAGGAAGAACACTTTGCTTTAAGAAGTACCACACCAAGTGTTCAGTAAGAATGAGGAAGGGCATGTCAGGGTCTATATGACCAAACAAGCCAGGAAGGGAAAAGTTTGGTAGGCAGACCAGAATACACTTGAGAAACTATTTGAATCAGCATCTCATAGGTGAGGACTTTTTGGAATGATATTAAAAATAAGAGAAGAAAACCAGTCTCATCCTATTGCCATTCTTCATCTGTCCCTTTGTCTTTAATTACATAATGCATTACCTGTAGTCCAAATTTTTGACAAGTAACAAATAAATATTTGGTATGGTGAATAATACTAAAGAATATTTCCCAACAGGGACTAAATATGTCCTAATAAGTACTTTTTATTAAAGAAAATAATGACTTTAAAAAATTAAAAACAAATGCCAAAGTATTATAATTTTATGCCTTGAATTTTTAATTTCTCCTGTCACCTATCACGAATATTATGTACTTTGTCACAAAATTATTTAAAAACTAAAACTTTTTTGTATCCTGGAGCACAGCTTTTAGTTCCATATCCTTGTATGGGAGAGATGAACATTTCAGAATGGCAATTAAGAATGCCCAGAAAAGAGACCATATTCTAGTGCTCTTCCACTGCTGAAGACTCTGCTTCTCTGTGCGGGAGACGACTTCATCTCTCCACAGATGCCCTCTTTGGTCTAGTCCTTCAGGAATGTTCTTCCTCCTTGTTACTTGACAGTCCAACATGGAGAAGCTTACTTTACTAGAAGGAACGACTCATGTGATGGGCAGAAATAAACATACATTTCAGACATTTTCCAAGGTTTCTCTAGTGTGCAGGTATCATAATATGGAGTCTGGAGAAGGGAGAGTCTTCTGTGGTCAGAGAATGAAGTTCAATGTTCTTCCAATTAACATTCCAAAGAAAGAATCAGATCTACTGCATATATGTACAATGTTGTACAATGCATGTACAAAAAAATAAAAAAGACAATGATAACTTAATTCCTTTTACGTTATAAGCATCCATTTAACCAGTGATTACAGATTGAGTTTCCTGTACTTCTCTGACTGGTGGCCAAATAAAAAAAGTAAAACCTTACTCTCTAGTAGAAAATGCTTCTATCTTTACAAAGACTGAGCATGAGAAAATGATGCTCTTGCTGCTACTGTTGCTGCTGCTGCTGCTAAGTCACTTCAGTTGTGTCCGACTCTGTGCAACCTCATAGACGGCAGCCCACCAGCTCCGCCGTCCCTGGGATTCTCCAGGCAAGAACACTGGAGTGGGTTGCCATTTCCTTCTCCAATGCATGAAAGTGAAAAGTGAAAGTGAAGTTGCTCAGTCGTGTCCGACTCCTAGCGACCCCATGGACTGCAGCGTACGAGGCTCCTCCGTCCATGGGATTTTCCAGGCAAGAGTACTGGGGTGGGTTGCCATTGCCTTCTCCAGTGACGCTCTTAACGACTGACTAATGCACAATTTGCAACTCTCATAGGCCACTGAGAGTTTCCTCAGCTTCAGGACAATAAGGGAGCCTTTCTGTCTGTCAGACATTACATTCTGATGAACAGAGGCCTTATATTTTGAAGCAGCTTTGGAAACAGAAAATCTTAAATCAGAGGGCATTTTATCTTTAGTGTAGATGTGATTCACTGTGGCTTCAAATCTCTTATGATGAGTAATTTATTTACCTTAGACTGTCATGTGACATACATATAAGGTTCGTGCCTATGCAATATTAATTGTTGATAAAGATAGGCAACATCAATGTCTGAATCATTTAAAACATACTTAAGACATCCAAAACTTAGTTTACTGTAAGACCATGGGCTTCCTTCATGGCTCAGATGATAAAGAATCTGCCTGCAATGCGGGAGACCTGGGTTCAATCCCTGGGTTGGGAAGATTCCCTGGAGGAGGACATGGCAACCCACTGCAGTATTCTTGCCTGGTGAATCCGCATGGACAGAGGAGTCTGGTGGACTATAGTCCATGGGGTTGCAAAGAATGGGACACGACTGAGCGACTAAGCACAGCACCAGACAGCATAAAAGTCTAATTGTCTATTAATTGAATACAATATACTTGGGGTAGATAATCTTAAATATTCATATCACGATATTAGAAATAACCCTTATGGACTATTGTGACATATAACGTATCTTGAATCTGTTCTTACTCTTAAACATCTCATGGATGAGTTCAGGGCACTTAGAGTAAATAGTACCAAATGGGATATGAAGTTCATTAAATAATCCACAGGATGGTGATCAATATGAGTCTATAAATCCTGAGATAACTCATCTCTCTGCTGCTTAAAACATTTGGATGTCTTAAGTTATCTTAAGCCCTCTGTGAGATCCCTAGTTGGCATACATTGTAAGCATGAAATTAGCTTGGCACTTGTCTATAGATAAAGATGAATCATTTGTGAAACATTATCTAGTTACATTTAATGCTCGCACAAAATGAATGACCAGTTTCCTTTCAATTGCTCATTTGGAGTGAAATCTGATTTAGACATGAAGTCCTAAAAACCTGGATAGGCGAAGACTGGCTCATTTTCCTCTTGCCTTCCTTCCAACTTCTACTCTGTCGTGAAAGAGCTGTCATGTAGGCTTAGGCTGAATGCTTATTTGCATGTTCTTGGCAAACTTTCAGATTAGCTGCTACCAAATCTAGCTTTTGAACAGCTCAATCACCAGCATCCAAATGTCTACTGTTTATTAGAGTATTTTTCCTAGGAGAACTGAGAAATGGGCTATCTAGTTATTCTAAGTCTCTTCTTTAGATTGTCCAAGGAAATGGGTAAAAATGTCAACTCAGATACATCTTTCTAATTTGTCAGTTGTTTGCCATCATGTTTTGTTAAGGTTTCCGACAGATATATGGGCATAAGGTGGTAAGGGATTTAAAAACCAAGTATCCTTTCTAAAAGGCTTCCCTGGTGGCTCAGATGGTAAGGAATCTGTCTGCCAAGCAGTAGACATGAGTTCGATCCCTGGGTTAAAAAGATCCCCTGGAGAAGGAAATGGCAACCCACTCCAGTATTCCTGCCTGGGAAATTCCATGGACAGAGGAGCCTAGTGGGCTGCAGTTCCTGGAGTGGCAAAGAGTTGGACATGACTTAGCGACAATAACACATATAATGCCTTAAATGTACATGTTTATATATCAACTATGGAACATCTGAATTATTTTCAATTGCTAAATAATAGAGGCTCTTGAAATCATTCATCCTCCAAAAAAAAAAAAAAAAAAATAATGCTGTGCTCTAAAACAGAAAGAACTTATATGAAGGTCATTATGAAGTAGTCACTATAATCTCAGGCCTTTTATTTTTCTGTATAAACATACAACTATCCTTAGATTGAGCAGTGATTTTTATACTTGTAAGCATGTAGAGTTTTCTTCTAGTAATCATGATGCAAGACATTTTTTTCATGTTGCTACTCTGTGTCCTTAAAAAAAATTAATTTTGTTTGAGATTTTCTGTCTTGCCATATCAAAATTTCTTTTAATAAGAACACTAGTTCCTGAAAGGAAATACTTAAACTTGGTAGTAGATAGTATGCATGCAGTTCATGTAATAAAATGCTTTTTAATTTTTATCCCTTAGATACAATGGTTAAAGTGTTTTATTATATTGTGAATAGAGCCCATATATATGAAACCAATACAAAATTCCAAAAGGAGTATAATGGAAAAAAAGTCAAGTTAAATATGTCTGCTTTGTGTTGATGACAGAAAATGTAATAATATAATAGATATTTCTTTGGCATGCTGGCTTTCAGCATAAAAAGGTAACTTTTAATTAATTATCTTTTATCGTATTTGTTTGTTTCCAATTTTTTTCAATTATTTAAGAAATAACTGACATGCATCCTAAGTCACTTCAGTTGTATCCAACTCTTTGCGATGCTATGCACTGTAGCTCGCCAGACTCCTCTGTACATAGGAATCTCCAGACAAGGATACTGGAGAGGGTTGCCATGCCCTCTTCCAGGGGATCTTCCCAACCCAGGGATCGAACCTGCATCTCTTGCATTGGCAGGCAGATTCTTTATCACCAGCACCATCTGGGAAACTCCACATCACTGTATAAGATATACAGCAAGATGATTTATTTACACATATTGTGAAATGATTATCATAATAGCTTTAGTTAATAACCATTATCTTGTATGAATACAATAAAAAGGAAAAAATTTTTTTCACGATAACTATTGGAATCTACTCTCTTAACAACTTTCCTGTATATCAGACGGCAGTGTTAACTATAGTTATCATGTGTTTATTACCTCCCTAGTACCTACATCTCTTATAACTGAAAGTTTGTACCTTTTAATTACTTTCCTCCAAATCCTTCCCTCATCACCTCCTACCTTTGATAACCACCAATCTGATCTCTTTTCCTGAATTTGGTGTTTATCTGTTTGTTTAGGTCCCATATATTAGTGAAACCATACAGCATTTGGCTTTCTCTCTGATTTCTTTAACTTATGAAGAAGTTAACACCTTCAAGGTCCATCCATACTGTCACAGATGGTAGGATTTCCATGCTTTTTTGTGTGGCTGAGTAATATTCCATTATATGTATATTCTGTTATATCCATCAATGGACATTATGCTGGTTCCGTGTCTTGGCTGTTGTGCATAGTACTTCTATGAACATCAGGATGCAGGTATCTTAGAGAGTTAATGTTATTGTCTTCTTTGAATATATTCCCATAAGTGGAATTGCTAGATCATATGGTATTTCTACTTGTAATTTTTTGAGGCACCTCCATACTGTTTTCCGCAGCGGCTGCACCAATTTACACACCCAGACGGTGCACTAGGCTCTCTCTCCTGCACAGTCAAGGCAGCGTTTGTTGTCTCTTGTCTTTTGGATGACACTCATCCTAACAGGCTTGAGGTGATATCGCATTTTGGTTTTAATTTGCATTTTAACTTCTTTTGAATGTCCACTGTAGTTATGGTGCCAACAGAGATGGTTTAAGTCAATTCCCTAAACAGACTTCAAAATTAGTTTATAACCACTCCATAGGGGGGGAAAAAAAGAAAGAAAAGGAAATGACAGGAAATGATTCCAACCTTTCAGAGTCCTAAAGAGGATGGGATCTGAGAGAGGCCCCACTCCTTTGGCATTTCGTGCTTGGATTCGAAAGTAATACACAGTGTCCAGGTTGAGATCCATGATTTGATGAGTAAGCCGATCACCACTGATTGTTTCCATAATCCAGTCATCAATTGGAATGTTCTTTTCCAAGGTGTAAAACAAGATGTAAGCTGCAAAAATAAATGAACACAACTTTGTCTAGTGTACTGACTACATGCGTTACTTGTTTCCAAACATCCATGTTTCCCCAATACAATTTTCAAGGATTATTACATATCCACAAGTATAAAGTGCAGTATCCAGTTTGGCAAGTAATGATTTTTTTTTTTTGGTATTACAAAGATTAGAAAAAGAATTACTTCAGTGTACAGAATCTAAAAAATGGAATAAGCTGTTATAAAACTATCTGCCATATTTAAAAATGTGAGGTTTTTGCTGTCTGTAAATCCTGATTATTGGTTTGCTCTAATATACAAACATGAGGAAAAACTTAAAAGATAGATAACAAGTCTGTCATTTTCACTGTATCCAATAATGAAAATAAGTAATGTTTATTTTGGCTAGTGTTTAAATAATAAAAATACATTGAAAAGTATAAAATGCCCAATATTTTTAAAGTGTCATAAAAATAAATGATCATATTTGATTACTGTAATAACTCGGTGGGTTGGCAGGGATACTGTTGCTCTCTTTTCATAGATGATAAAGCTGAGCAGAACCCAAGCTAACTGATAAAAGGGCTAGGATAAATCCTCTATTGCCATACTAAAAATCCAACACTCTTTCCCCTAGCCCATCCCACCTAAGCAAAAATAAACAAACAGAAAGAAGAAGTATTTTTGGATTACTGTAGGTTATCTAGTTAATATTTCAAACATTAATAAATTCATCATTTGATAGTATCATTCATCCTCTGTGTTAGGGGATATGTTACTTGAATAACAGTAGCGTTCTCAATGGTGGTAATCTAATATGCACCCAAACAGATCTAGTTATTCCTGTAAACTATTTATACTCTAACATTTTATTTGGCTAATGTTTAAGGTAGCTTTTATTTTAAAGCACTAATTCATCACTTTATATTACCATATATATCAGATAATACTGCAATATAAACTATAAAACAACTCATCGCAGGTGCCTTTGCTACATGAATGTGGTCAGCCGCTATCTTTATTAAAATTCTGCAATGGTGTCTGCATTAGATAGGCCATCAACTTTATCTCTAGGTCTGAGCTTATGGATTGAATACATTTCTTCTTAAGTAACACTTTTAAAACCAATTGTCTCCGTAGCAGAGGAAGCTCAGCTTGGTGCTCTGTGATGACCTAGAGAGGTGGGATGGGGGTGGTTGGAGGGAGGCTCAAGAGGGAGAGGATATATGTATGCATATAACTGATCCACTCTGTTGTACACCAGAAACTAACAGGACAATGTAAAGCAGTTATACTATGATAAAAAAGAAAGCTCTAAAAAAAAAAAAAACAAAACAGTTATCCTCCTTTGATTCCCCTAGTCCTTCCTTTTCAGTCCCACTTGTCCCATTTTGACCGGAGACCTTCATACAGTTCCTTCAGAGGTCATGTCAGAAGGTTAACTCAGATTCACTTCCCTGCCAAAACAAGCATGCACACTTCTTACATCTCAACACAAACCTTACTCAGGAAGACTGATTTCGATGCTGTACTCATTCCTACTTCCCTCTCATTCTTCACACCACTTCACCTTCCCTTTCTTTCTTCATCCAATTTCTACCCATCCATCAAGGTCCAGTTTAAGCTACATCTAACATATGAAACCTTCCTCTATAGTGAGCTCTCCTTTCTGTAAACTCTGTAATCCATTCCAATACATAGAAGAATACTTATATGATTTTGTATCATTTTCACTTAATCCTATAGTGATTTACAGAATTACATCTCGGTTTAGGGGATGTGTTCTAGACAGTGAACTGGATACTTCTTCCTTGTGATTCTTTAGGATTAAGCAATGCCACAAACTACCTCTTCTGGAAGTCCATTTCTCTTAAATTCTTGTCAATGCTGATAGCTTGCATCTATTTTAATTTGGCTTCCACTTTTTCTGAGTTTGTTGTTTCTCAAACCTGCCTCATCATAAGTATTACCTGGGGACTAGGTATAAGTTACAAACCACAGAGTTCAAGAAAGGGTATTTCGGTTTAAAATTTTTTTAATTTAAAATTAAAATTAAAACTAACAATGTTGTGTTAGTTTCTGCTGTGTAACAACATAAATCAGTTATATGTAAACATATATCCCTTCACTCCTGAGCCTCTCTCCCACCCTTCCAGGTCATCACAGCACACCGAGCTGAGCTCCCTGTGTGTTATATATGCATCAGGTTCCCACTGGCTATTTTACACGTGGTAGCACATTATGTCAATGCTGTTCTCTTAATTTGTCCCACTGAGCCTCTCCCTGGCTGAGGGCATTTTGATTTGAGAGATTGTAGACAAGTCTTTGATCAACCCCAATTATGCCTGCCTCCTGGTAGTTATACCTTTGTGCAGTCCTTTCTCTCTGAGTTTAGACGGGACCTAAGGCTTGCTTTTAACCAACAGAATAAAGCAAATGTGATGGACTGCTGCTTCCATGATGATGTTACATAAGTTGTAACTTCTGTCTTGCTAGCAGACTCCCTTGTTGGCTTTGATGAAACAGGTTGCCAGATGGAGAAGACCACGTGTCAAGGAACTGAGGCTGGAACTGATCAACAGCCAGTGAGCAACTGAGTCCTGCCAACAACTACATATGCTTAGATGCAAGTGTTTCCCTAGGTAAGCCTCAAGTGAGACATCAGCAGAAGCCAACACCTTGATTACCACTTTGTAAGAGACCTTAAAGCAGATTACCCAGCTAAATTGTGATTGGATTCCTGACTGACAGAAACAGTGAGATCGCAAGTGCATGTGCTTTTAGGCTGCTGAATTTGTGGTGATGCTGTTACACAGCAGTGATGAGTATAATAGGTTCCTGGTAACCCCAGGAACCTGCACCGCATCTGACTTCTGTCTTTCAGTATAGTCAGGAATCACTGCTTTAGTTGATCATGTTAATTCAGTAATTTTTGTAATATATTTGTTGAGATGTTGATGCTACAAATATGAATGTCCAAGATGTGGAAAGCTCAGGGGAAGATAAAGGACTTAACAACAACAACAAAAAGTCTGCAAAATTTATAAAATATCATCCTCCCTCTGGATGGTATTAAAATTGGAAGACTGCAGTTCAAAAGGGATTGTAAAATACCATTGGATAAAGGAGTTGTTTCTGACTCATAGGTGTCCATTCACTGAGAACTCAGCCCCTGTGGTCAACATCAATAAAATCTCCTACTACTCTTTAAGCCAGAGGAGTCTCCATTTTTGTGCCCAAAGAAATCACATCTATTGAAAAGAAGGGCCTGGCACTAGTCATACTTTTCCAGCTCTTATTATGTGCATATCTTATCTCTTCAAAAGAATAAAAACATTCCTTTAGTTCAGGAGCTATGTCTTATATTACTTCTTATTCTTCAAAAAAACTAATAGTCTCTGGATAATAGGTATTGAAACTCACTTATTGAATAAAACCCCTTAGCCTGTAAGTATTTAAGTTTTAAATTCATGACATTTAATGAAATTGTTCAAGTTTTCATGGGCTCTTGTAAGACCATGACAAACTTCAAAGTTTGGATGCTTGTGCTCCCATCCCATGTCGGCTACAATTATTCCTGATTTTCTCCATCTAGCAAATGAGAATACAATGCTTGCCTTCACTGTAAGTTTTTCTATGTGAAGAGTATTCACTGAAGCATTTTAAAATGACAGTTCCGGGACTTCCCTGGACTTCCTTCCCAGTCCAGTGGTTAGGGTTAGGGTTAGGGTTAAGGCATCACGCTCCCACTGCAGGGGGTGTGGGTTAGATCCCTGGTTGGGAAACTAAGATCCCACATACCACACGGTGTGGCCAAAATAATAATAATAATAAATAAAATGTTTTAAAAAATGACAGTTCTGGCATCACACAAGTAAAGCTAAAAGTGCCACATCAAGTTCTGACCCCAATTTGTGTTTAAGCAATTTTCTTAAACTTATTAAAATAAAAAGAACCATCATTGGTTATAAATTTGAAAACTGAGATGGAGAACATAAACAGACCACATGACTCAGAACTCTAAAATCTAGCCTTAGAGAAACCAAAGAATTCCATTTGGTGAATGGGTTTAATATGCTTTGAGGGTATTGAGTCCACCACTGAAGTCTCACCTTGGAGATTTCCACATAACCACACAAGTTGGGATGCATTCATAGGTCTGCCGCTACCTTTCTGTATCTATATGTTCATTCCTCTGTATCTAATTTTATGTTTTTTCCGCTTTATTTTTATCTCTTATCCACCACACTGACTGAGAGAGTATTATATTCTACCATAGGTTGCAAAACCTTTTGGGTTTATTAATTTACCTGGGCATTCTCGCATGGGAATACCATTTGTCTAAATACATATAAAACATAGCATCATGCATCTTTCATTTTGACTCTACTTATACAAATAGCTGGGCTTCCCAGATGGCGCTAGTGGTTAAAAAAAAGAAAGCCTGCCAATGCAGGAGACATAAGAGACATGGGTCCCATCCCTGGTTCAGGAAGATCCCCTGGAGGAGGGCATGACAACCCACTCCAGTATTCTTGCCTAGAGAATCCCACAGACAGAGGAGCCTGGCGGGCTACAGTGCTTAGGGCACAAAGAGCTGGACACGACTGAAGTGACTTAGCTCACCTGCATGTATACGAATAGATATTTTTCATTCCAGAAGCAGAGTGTCAGAAAGTATTCACCTCCACCTCTCATCTCTCTTCTGTCCTTTTCCATACTTCCACTCATGGCTGATTCCTTTCCAAGGATCAGGGAGGCTGATAAGAACCGGGAAGACCATACAGAACTGGCCCCTCCCAGCAAGGAGCTGAGCCCAAATGGGGCTTCTCATCTTTAAAGAACTGATTCTAATAAATACATGCACATAGAGGTGGATATATTAAAAATGAGGACCAATTTCCTATTTTTTTGTGGTCAAAAATTATGGGTTATGGATTCAGGGAGGCCTGACCTCAAGTAATACTGCTAATATTAACTAGCTTTGTTGCAACCTTGAGCAACTTGCTTCATCCAAGTTATATCTTAATTAACTTATCAGAAAACAAGTTGCTGTGAGATAATGCGCTTTAAAAACTTAAAATATAGGGGTATTTTTATTAAATTATCTTTACATAGTAACTATTTAGTAAATGCTAAAGCTTTTATTTATTTATATTAAGAAGGCTTAAGAAATACCTTGTTTGGAAGCTGGCACTACAGAGTCAAGTTAAACAATATATTGAATATCAATTTGATGACTGTTCCACTCAATAGATGTTTAGTAATTACCTATTGAGTGTCAAAGATATTGTTACTGGGGAGAAAGAACGGAACAAAATCTGAACCCTGTTCTCCTAGAGTTTTCAGCCTTGTAGTATAAGCATTTAGATTTTCTCGCATGATAATATGGAAAGGGGATGGACAGGAAAAAGTCAAGATGAGACTAAGTTGCCACCTTCTGCAGTTGGGTGAATGGTGGAAGCTTCTGAAAAGATGCAAGTAAGAGTATTAGACACGTGTGATTCCAGTGTGAGTGTCCAGCTCGGTTCACAATCTCAATGAGCTAACAACCTATTCCAGAATATAACAGTGCATCACTTGGCTGTTTGTGGTGGGTGTTAGACTAAAAAGAGAAGAACGGCAGAAAGAGGGGCTGGGGAGTAGAACGAGTTTCCAGTAAGACAGAGAAGTGCAAATGTACAGTATGAGATAGGATGTGTATATACAGAACGCCTTGGATGGAGACACAGATTTCAGAGGCATTAATTGCAAGTTCACTGAAGTCCTGGCTATAGTGTGGATAACTTTTTTCAGAGAAAATAACAAAAGGAAAGAAAAGATCTGCGTTCTGGGAAATAGCACTTCTGGAACAAGTGGGAGAAAAGGACTGAGAAATTACAGCTTGGAATTGGGAAGAAAAGTGGTTAGGCAGTTTTACAAAAGTCAAGCGAGAAGAGAATTTCAAGGGAAGGACTGGGACTAGAGTATCAAATCACACAGAAAAAGAGGGTGTAACCTTAGTCATTAGACGGCATTGATAAGGAAACAATTTCTGAAGCTCTCTTCTATCTATATTGGTGTTTGATCTTAATGTTGGATGCTGCATTTATTTAGATCAATGTTTCACAAATGTAATTATATCTTAAAATCACACGGGTAGTTTTAAAAACCTTCCATGCTCAATCCCTCCTCAGACAAATTAAGTCATAAATCAGTCGACTGTCACTGATTTGGGCCAGTACTAGTAAGAAGAACAAAGCTTAGTGTAGTAGCTAAGAGTATGAGCCTGAGTTTTATATCCTAGCTCTGCTATTTCTTGGTTATTTGACTTTAGGAGAATTATTTACCCCAGAAGGCCCTTGACTCTTTATTTCAAAACAGAAGAATAGGGAACATAGGACTACTTATAATACAAAAGTGCTGAGGAGAATGACAAGCTTATACTAAATGTTTAATTCATTTTGAACCATTTTCTTCTGAAAATATCAGTCTAAATTCCCAAGCTGCCAGCTTATGATCAAGGAACTGAGGCACTGGAATAATCTGGATCTCCCTTTTCAACATTTTTTGTTTCATCTTTTTGAAATATAAATCTATGTATACTTATATACACATATCTATATGGCTCAGTGGTAAAGAAGCTGCCTGCAATGCAGGAGACACAGGAGACATAGGTTTGATCCCTGGGTTGGGAAGATCCCCTGGAGGAGGAAATGACAACCCACTCCACTATCCTTGCTGAAAAGCCCCATGGATCGAGGAGCCTGTCAGGCTGCCATCCGTGGGGTCATTGAGTCAGACAGAACTGAGCGCATGCGTGTGCGCACCCACACACCCACACATGTATGTTCATCATTATCTACACTTATAAATTGATGGTCTGGGTTCTGAGCAGAGTACATTAATGAACACCTGCTCTAGAATGAATTGCAACTGGGAAGAATAATCACTGAATTATTTCAGTGCTGACAGGGTATCAGGGACTGTTCTCAGTCCTTTATAATAACAATTCTATAAAAGGAGTCCTAAAGTGAGACTCAGGCAGACGAAATAACTTGCTCAGGCATCTCCATCAGAAGGCTGGGTTCTTAACCATCCTGTTCTGCTGTGGGCATAGAGGGATTTGGGAAAATAAAGAAATATGGAAGCAGGACAGGAGTATATTCCTCCACACAGGTAGACATGTGCCCCGACACACTGGAAGAGAACTCACGTCTTCCTTTGGACTTTCACAAGAAACTGAGTACAGAAGATCTGGGCCCTCAGTCTAAAGAGCCGGTGCTTTAAATGTTTTATCATACTATTTTTTGGAATTGATTTGAATGAAAGTATCAAAACATGCATGGAACGGAAGTTGTTTTAAGTGTTATTTAAAGTTGTTTTAAAGGTTCTTAGTGTTTGCTGCCTGTTGAATAGAGTCAAAATAGCTTAGACTGATAATTATAAACTGACTTTAACAAATAAACTGTTCTTTAGAGGGGAAAATTAGTTCTTTTCATACTTAAACTATGCAATTGTGAAAGAATAGATTTTTAGTAATGAGAATTACTGAACATACACTTCTAAATAAAATATGTGCACACAGGTTCTTACACATGCACTGTGACATTAGCACACAAAATCTTATAGCTCAGATTAATTTACATTTCTTAATATGGGGCCGACTTCCATTTTTTGTTCCAACTGAAAAGCAAAATTAAGCTTTTATTTTCAGAGTTGAAAACACATTCTATTTTTCGCATAGACCATTTGGTGAGATTTATTTAAATAGAGTGAAGAACTGGGTAATATATGACTTATTTTATCCTTTACCCCAAAGTATATTTTTTTTCTATTAGAATCTATTTTTATTCAGACAATTCCTATTCTGGACTGTTTTCTTCTTAAAATTACTATCTGTTGATTTACCATATGCTTATAAACAACTGTTAATAACATAATGAAAGTCATCATGTAAACAAATCAGAATCTCCAAAAGTACTGAGATAGAACCAATGAAGAGAGTGGAGAAACATAACACTGAGTGGAGAAAAACAAAAAATTAGAATGAGCCAGCCTCAGTTTTAGAAGGTCTGGCAGAGTGACAACTGAGTATATCATATGCTGGGGAGATTTTATGTCCCTCTTTTTTTTCCCCCCATATGTGTCAGCTCAAATTAAAATTCTGTTTGCTATTGTAGGGAGAGCAATTTCTTGGAGAAAACAAGTCTTTGGCTTAAATTTAAACCACATTTGGAATTTTCACATTACCTTTTCATTTTGTAAAATTCAAAAAGTAACTCACATCAAGTAAGTGTGCCATCTGAACTGTCATTCCCATGCTTATCTCTGTATCAGAGAACGGCTGAATTGCTTTGTTAATTTACAAGATCCACTTTTGGTATGCAAAAATGAAGAAACAGGAGTGACTCTTACATGTGCCTAACCCAATGGTTCAAGTTAGACTATAATGTGCACATTTTTCATTATACAATATTTTTCATAATAATTATATGCTATGGAGACATCTATTAAAAGCCTAAAGTGATCATTTACATGCAAAATCTCTGATAGAACTCCATTATATTTTTCATACTAAATTAACATTACAGGCTTCTAATGGATGCTTTAATTAGGCATCGATGTTATCCGTAATATTTGGCAAAATAAAATCTGTCACTGTGAAATATTCATTAAGTTCAATTTCCATCCATCAATATCAAGTGTTTTCTGAACCTTATGATTTAAGTAAGAAGCTAAGAGCTAAGTGAGAAACTAAAAACCCTCAGACAAGCCTCCTTCCTATGTTTCCTAGGAAAATACATGGTCATTAAGTGTCTTTTGTATTTTATAATTGCCCAACAACTGGCTTATTTTTAGTCATTAGGCTCAAAGGAGTTCTGTTAGGAGGTTATCCTAATGCTGCCCAGAATGAAACACAGAAGGTCTACACTAATTGGAATACACATCTTTCAGGAAGCAACACAAAGGAAATGTGCTGGGGTGTGTATTTGTAGGCTCCATTAGAAGAATTCCAAGGTCAGCAGCGGTTAAGAGGAGACAATCAGAGAGGGTCAAGAGTCAACTGAGATGCTGGGACAGAAACCTAATACATAAGAGGTTTGAGCGGCATGCTGGAGGTAAGCCACGGCAGGCCATGCGGAGCAGCACAGGAAATAAATCTGAGATGCCTACCAGTAATCTTCCCATTGGCTTCCAAGGGAGGCTGCCAGCTCACAATGACAGCGCGAGGCTTCCCTTCTCGAGTAATGACTGTCAAATCCTTAGGAGCAGAGGTCGGGGCTGTGAGATGAAACAGAAACATGGTCTTGTCATTGGATGTGAAAGAAAACAGACATTTATGGGGCTTCTAATCATGATGCTGACACGCAGGATCTATCATGCCATACATCATGCTTATTTTACCATGGATGATTTAAGTATCTGAATTAACCAAAGACACAGAAATTAATATTTTTCCAGGAAGTTAACTGCCTTTCAAAGGTGAGCATATAGAGAGGAAAACGGAATATGTATGACTCTAGAGAAAAGTATAATTGGCATTTTCAAGTGAGGGATTCACTAAAATTCAAGAACCATTATAAAAGTTAGCAACATCAATGGCTACATGTCTCTGAGAAACAAAAATTCTGTTACAATTGCAGGATTTGTAAATGAAAGTTCACCTAATGCTATTTTTCCTTAAAAAATGAATTTAAATGCAGGTCACAACATCTTGCTTAGGTAACATCTAGTTATTTTCCAACAAGAAGGAAAAGAAATATTTGAAAATAGAGGAGACAAGGAATCTATGAGGGTCTTAGTATCAACCTGCATGTGTGTGCTCAGTCACTTAATCATGTCTGACTCTTGGCGACCCCATGGACTATAGCCCACCAGGCTCCTTTGTCCATGGGATTTCCCAGGCAAGAATACCGGAGTGGGTTGCCATTCCCTTTTTCAGGAGATCTTCCTTTCCCAGGGATCGAACCTGCCTCTCTTGCATCTCCTGCCTTGGCAGAAGGATCAAACTGGTAGGAAGTAAAGATGTCAAGAAACCCTGTCTTGCTTAGAGCTACTCTTCCCAATGTTGTTTGAGGGGATCAGAAATCACCACCCCCAAATATTTTGCCTCTTTGGCATAAGAATTATCTTAAGTTGATTATTTTTTTAAAAAAAAAAAGCAGACAGAGGAAAAGTTCTGAAAACCAAGTAAAGTTACCCTGTCATAAAAGAGAAATTTATGTTTTATAAGGTATCCCCCTTTATGTGCCATGGGCTTCCCTGGTGCTCAGACGATAAAGAATCTGTCTGCAATGTGAGACCCAGGTTCGATCGCTGGGGGGAAAGATCCCCTGGAGAAGAGCATGGCAACCCACTGTAGTATTCTTGCCTGGAGAATTCCATTGACAGAGGAGCCCGGGGCTACAGTCCATGGGGTCGCAAAGAGTTGGACATGACTGAGAGACTACCATTTTCTTTCCCTCTTTGTACCAGCAAGCGGAGGATGACAAGGAGACAGAGACTTCAATGTACATGATGACCATGCCCTCGATTATTGCGATTTGTCTGAAAAATTCCTGTTACTGGCTCCCTAACCCCCCCAGCATCTTTGTCTTTAGCTGGAGACGGTATTGAAGATGGTGGCCATTTGAGGGGATTACTGTTTTCTTGGATATCTTCCATGTACACAAATCTATACTTATTATCAGACATCTGTTTTCTTCCTGTTCCTCTGTCTCTTATTACAGGGACTCTCAGCCAAAAGCCTGGAAGGATAAAAAGACTTTTCTTCCCCTGTGTGTTGCTCATCAAAAGTTTAAATATACTTCAAAGGCAACAGCAAACTGGCCAACCTCATCTAGTATCTTTCAGACTCCCTTTGACCTGCTTTCTCCCTGGTTACGCCTTGAAATGCAGTTCCTTTTCCTTCCAGGTAACTCGCAGTGCCCCAGTCTACTGTCCATCGTCTTTTCCAGTTACCCTAGATGTGACGTAGGCAGCTGAGGAATGTATCTAACTTCCACACTGGGATTCAGAGCAATTTCCTGATCTCTGCACAGGAGTGCTTCTGTATTACATTCACCTGCTGCTGCTGCTGCTAAGTCACTTCAGTCGTGTCCGACTCTGTGTGACCCCATAGACAGCAGCCCACTAGGCTCCTCTGTCCCTGGGATTCTCCAGGCAAGAACACTGGAGTGGGTTGCCATTTCCTTCTCCAATGCATGAAAGTGAAAAGTGAAAGGGAAGTCGCTCAGTCGTGCCCGACTCTTGGTGACCCCATGGACTGCAGCCTACCAGGCCCCTCCGTCCATGGGATTTTCCAGGCAAGAGTACTAGAGTGGGGTGCCATTACATTCACCTACTGTGTATTACAAATTGGTCCTAATTCTGAATGCCTCTCCACACTTGCAATTCTCTTTGGCTTCTCTATTGACTGTATAGTACAGAATTTGAGCATTACTGACACTCTCTTTCCAGCTTCTCTTACTAAAAGAATTCCAGACAGGGGACACCAAACATTCCCATCTATTGTACCATTTTATTTCCAATACCCCGATTCTCAAAGCCACTATTTAGTTAGTTAAGTCGCTCAGTCGTGTCTGACTCTTTGCGACCCCGTGGACTGTAGCCCACCAGGCTCCTCCATCCATGGGATTCTCCAGGCAAGAATACTGGAGTGGGTTGCCATTTCCTTCTCCACTCAAAGCCACTAAGATTGTAAATTAACCAGAGCTGTACTAACGGTAATATCCTGACAAAGTACTCACTATACTTAAAGTTTGTTTCTTTTTTTTTCTTGGAAAAAGGCAGAGGAGAAGAAAGAAGGACAAGGAAGAGAAGATCTTTGAGTAAAAGTGAAGTGAAAGTCGCTCAGTGGTGTCCGACTCTTTGCGCCCCCATGGACAATACACTCCATGGAATTCTCCAGGCCCAAATACTGGAGTGGGTAGCCTTTCCCTTCTCCAGAGGATCTTCCTGACCCTGGATTCAAACCAGGGTCTCCTGCATTGCAGGTGGATTCTTTACCAGCTGAGCCACAGGGGAAGCCCATATTAAACATAGTTTCATATATATCTTTTAATGGAAAGAAAAATTCTTGCAAAAAAAAAAAAAAAAAGATTTGTAATAGTGAAACACTGAATAGGCAATGCCACCTTAGGGAAGGCTTAGTCACATAAAGTGATCATTCAAGATATTTTCTAAGCCACAGATGGAAAGGTATTTGTTGTCTACTTGATCAGTTGTGTCTGACTGTTTTGCAACTGTGTGGTCTATAGTCCACCAGGCTCCTCTGTCCATGGGATTTCCCAGGTAAGAATATTAGAGTCAGTTGCCATTTCTTTCTCCAGGAGGGTCTTCCTGACCTAGGGATCAAACTCATGTCTCCTGCATTGGCAGGCAGATTCTTTATTGCTGAGCCACAGGGAAGCCCAGGAAGGTAATAGATAACCAAAAATTAGAGTATTATACCAAACATGTGACCAAAGTATTAGATATTCAGCTTCAGCATCAGTCCTTCCAACGAATATTCAGGACTGGTTTCCTTTAGGATTGACTGGTTTGATCTCCTTGCTGCTCAATGGACTCTCAAGAATCTTCTCCAACACCACAGTTCAAAAGCATCAATTCTTCAGTGCTCAGCTTTCTTTATGGTCCAACTCTCACATCCATACATGACTACTGGAAAAACGATAGCTTTGACTAGACGGACCTTTGTCAGCAAAGTAATGTCTCTGCTTTTCAATATGCTGTCTAGGTTTGTCATAGCTTTTCTTCCAAGGAGCAAGTGTGTTTTAATTTTGTGGCTGCAGTCACCATCTGATGCTGGGGAAGACTGAAGGCAGGAGGAGAAGGGGACGACAGAGGATGAGATGGTTGGATGGCATCACTGACTTGATGGACATGAGTTCAAGCAAGCTCTGGGAGTTGGTGATGGACAGGGAAGCCTGGAGTGATGCAGTCCATGGGGTTGCAAAGAGTCAAACATGATTGAGTGACTGAAAAACCAAATATCATAAGACATTTTCCAATTTTGGAATTAATTAAAACACTTGTTTTCCTAACTAACTTGTTTTTTCTTAACTGTTGAAATTGATGCTTATTTAGAAAACAAGTGGTGATGATTAGATTGCTTCACTGAATCTAGGTTGACATTCAAAAAATATAAAATGACTCCAGCTTAAACTAGCAAAATAATACACTGAAGAGCTGGTTATTAAAAAAAACCCAAAAACCTAACGACTATTGTATTTCAGGTGCTGAGAAAAGTTTTCTTTTTCCTCAAGCCACATGACTAGATTCTGGTATTAGAATCAATGCCTTAGATGTTTACGATTATCATATGAACTGTACGTTGTTCCCTCATACTTATTTAAAGCTAAGAAATGTATGTAAGTTTATTTGGCTGCACTGGGTTTTAGCTGCGGCTGGCAGGATCTTCAGCGCATCACGTGGGATCTTTCGTTGTGGTGCAGGAACTCTCTGCAGGGGGTGAGGGGCAGCAGGCTCAGTAGTTGGGGCTTATGGGCTTAGTTGCTCCTGGCATGGAGGACCTTAGTTCCCGACCAGTAAGGGAACAGCCACCCCCTGCATTGTAAGGTGGATTCTTAACCACTTAAAAAGAAGGAGTAGCAACGTCCTCATTCATTTTTCCCCATCAAGAACATAAACGCACATCTTGGGCATTTGTGTTTGGACCGCTCAGATGCTACCCTCTCCTCCTTCATTTAGAGAAACAGGTGGTTTTTTCCTTTGGGGGACAAGGTCTCCTCTCTGTCACGTGAGCTGGGAGCAACATCAAATAGGAATTTCCTCGCCTCCACCTCACTCTCTGTAGCTGCGTGATTCTCTCTTCTGGGAAACTGAATGCTGATAGAAGAAAGGAGAGCACATGGAGTCACACCACCGCAACTGTAGCACCTTGCAGGGAGAGTGCAACAGTTCCTCATCTCTAATGCCCGGGGACATGCTGCTTCTGCCCCTTGCCAAGGCATCATTATTTAAGCTATCCTTCCAATTATTTTTATTTTACCTAAATTAACTAGAGTAGAATTAAGGATTTATCACTGGGACAGAATGCATGTTTCATTTCAAGAATTTGTCAGCTGCCATTATCCTTATTATGAGCAATTTCAGCACAAGTGCATCATATGTGGCCCCATAGAGTCTTTGCATTATTACAGAATTAGAAGCAAACTCCAGAGTTATTTCATTCACTTTATTTTCTTCTCACGGTTTTAAAACGTACAGACACTTGCGAATTACTTCTCACTTCTCATCATCACCCCAAAATCTTATCCATAGGCTATTTACACCTTTGTCCAGATCATTATCTGTTTTGACAATCACCCTTTCTACCAGTCACATTTCTAAAAGTTAATATCTTTCTGTCAGCTATGGGTCTCAACGCTGATGTCCTTACAAGGCTAGGCAGTTCAGGAGAAATCAATAGGGTTCATTTATTGAGTCAGATGCTGTGCATTTATGTTTATGATGGGAAAAATGAATAAGGAAATTACTACTCCTTCTCTTTCACCCAGGGAGGACCAAACACCTTACTGGTTTACATTTAACTCCTTTCATCTCCTTTTAGGTTAAAAGAAAGAGCATGACTTTTATTCATCCCATAATGTATAACTCTCCCTAAGAAGTTAAGAACACTGGCATCCTGGGCATATTTCTAGGAGAATGATTTTATATACGTAAACACGTAAAGTAGAAGAAGAAAGTGTTGCAATTAAACAACTAGAAAAAACTTCTTGCAGAAAGAAGTGCCCTCAGAATTGTAAAAATATTCCCAGTGAACTCAGAGTTAAGGTAGTAATCTGAAATTAAAATTAGAACTGCCATGCTATAGGACAAATTCAAAAGGAAAAAGAAATTCAGCTTATTCAGATAAAAGTTTTACTGCCATACATTTTAGAATTTAGAAATGTGTGGTATAGTTTATCCCCAAATATGATGTAATACCATGAAAGCTATTAAAATGTATGTTAAACCCTATTTCCTTCAGATGTCGGATCTCTGTGAGCTATAAATGCAAAGTGCACTGCATGTCTGCTAAGGTTACAAACTCAACATTTATGACCCACAGCAAATGTGACTGGAAAAATTTACAGTGAATTGCATTCACTCTCGATTTGAACTATTGCAAAATGCATGAAAGTTTTCCATTGTGTTGCCTTATTTCCAAACAGTGAACATGACTCCCTAGAAATTTCTTCCCAGTCAACTGTGTGTGTGTGTGTGTATGTGTGTGTGTGTGTGTGTGTGTGTGTGTGTGTGTGTGTTTGTGTGTGTTAGTTGCTCAGTCATGTTGATTCTTTGCAGCCTCATGACTGTAGCCCACCAGGCTCCTCTGTCCATGGAATTTTCCAGGCAAGAATACTGGAATGTGTAGCCATTCCCTTCTCTAGGGGATCTTCCTGACCCAGGGATCTCCTGCATTACAGGCAGATTCTTTTACTTCTGAGCCACCAGGGAAGCCCATGAGGTAAGCACCCACGAGCCTACAGCTGTAATGCGATTCTTCATTTTGCATCTAATTTTTTTCCAAAAAAGTAAACATCTACAACGTCTGTTGATCAAAGACACACATCCATTGGACAGAGTAAAATGCCTTTACTTCAATGTATTGAACAGCAGATTTATATTCAGAAATCCTCAATTAATGTACAAATTAAAACCAGATTACTTATTCCCCTGGGGACTCATTTTCTTCTTATTTAGAGTCGGAAGAACAGTATTTGATATAAAAGTACTACGAATGATTTTATGCATGATTAAGTGTAATGGAGACATCATAGCCCACACACATTCCAGATTCCTCGGAACCGAGAAAGTACCAGCGGCAAATACGTAGCGGAAAACTTTCCTTACGTACCTGCCTCATACGTGGTGGCGTGTGCGGTCATGCTCCAGGTGCTGGACCTTCTGTTTTTCGTGACCATGACTGAGAACTCGTACATTGTGTTTGGTTTGAGGCCCGTTGCTGTGTAACTCAGAGACGTTGTGTCTTCTGACTACACAAGTGGGAAATAAGAAAAGAGATAAAAAAATGAACTTTCTCAACTTGGTAAATCAAGACACAAAGGAAGACTATCCAAAGCAACAAAAAGGAATTTATTTTCCAAACAGCAGAAGACCCAGGACAAAGCACTGACTTTATTTCCTTTCTGTCCCAGTTCACACTGGCTGATTGTACATCTAAAACGTAATCGATAAAATCAGGTGTTATGTTGTTCAAAGGGGCAGATAGCTGATAAATTTTCCCAAGTGAGGCAATAACCACAGAGACAGGACCAATTCCACTTCCTTCTGTCAGTTCCATTTGTAAGGTTATCTGCACTGACTTGAACTTCAATTTATTTCTAATAATTGAAAACTTTTTTTTTCAGAGGCTTTAATGTTTTATATATTTCACATAAATTATTATGGTTATTTTCCATAGGTAATAAAATGAATTTTTAGAGATCTAATGCTTATTATTTTTTTTAAAACAAGGCTTATGATGCAGACTTCTACGGATGCAGGATCTAGATAGCCATTATAAAGAAAATGGACAGCAGCAATATTGTGTCGTGCGTTCTTCTTTCCTTATGAACAGATCACATTAAACACAGACTGAAGTACAGTCACTGGAGCAGTTAATCAGGAAGAGAACAATAAATCAGATAAAATTTAAATGATTACGTGTTAATATTTTTCATCCTCTGAATACATTATTTTTCTTTTAAACAACAGGTTAAGGATATTTTAGTAGAAAGTAAATTAGCTGTCTCTATTGCTTACTCAATAGACCAAAATTGTAATAATGAAACAGGTTAATCTCCCAGGTTAATGTATATTTTCCATATGATGAGGCAAATTTAAAACTACTTATGCCTCTTATACATTTCAATTTATGATTGCTATTTAGTCCTTAATCTTCTTCCAAGGTTAAACATTTACTTTTAAGTTTACTACATTTGTTGTATTTCTATGTCTAGAAAAATCAAGGAAAACATTTTGTCTCCACCTATGTCATAACTATCTCCTCCCTAGCTACTCCAGTATATCTTTCTTATTTTACTATGAATCCTTCTTAGACTATAGCTCTGAAAATCCTACATTTCATTATAAAACCAAATAAATATTTAACTGTACTAATAACATTTTGATGATGTGCCCATCCATCCTATTAAAGTGATGACCTCATAAACATTTATCAGAAGCTCCTCTTAAAAAAAAGTCATCAAAATGTGAGCCCTAAATAAATGCAAAAATAATTTATAGACTCAGAAAGATGGAACCCTATAAAAAAAAAACATGAAATGGGCAGCTAGTATCTGACGTACTGATATATAACTTCCAATCTTGCCTTCCTTCCCTGTCATGATACCACTAAGTCTTAGAAAGATGGGGAGAAATGGGGCAATGAGATACAGTTTGGCTAGGAGGGAAGGACACACTTTAATAAAACTTGTCTCTTTGAACATAGACACAACTGGCCTTTGGGAGACAACCAAGCAGCACTGCCCTTGCTTGTGTTCCTAAATGACACACCTGCATCATTTAAGTACCATGAATTCCCTGAATTTTCTCAGGAACATTATGGAAGGTGACAGCTCATCAGAAATCATTAGCCTGAAAGTACTCTGGGAAGTCATGGCTGTGTGTGTGTGTGTGTGTCCATGAGAGAGACAGAGCACAGAACATATAGGTACTACCTCTCTGAGCCTCGGTTTCCTTTCCTCATTTATAACATAGAAATAACCATAGCACTGACTTTACAGTACTAATTAAAGTGCGAAAGTAAAACATGTTATCTGGCTCAGAGTAGGTACTAAATAAATGTTAGCTACACTATTTTATGCATTGCCTAGTGTGAAATACAGGTACTGTATATGTCGTATATATACACATACGTACATATATATATATGGAATTTTATGTGCGTGACAAATTCTCCATTGAGCTATAAGAATTTTGAGGACACTGGATCTTGCTTAACTTCGTATCTCCTGTAATACCCATGCTCTAATCAGTAGTCAGTGAATGCATTTTGAAAGGAATTTTATGTAAAATATCAAGTGAGCAATCACTTTAGTAGAAAATAAATTATATAAAAACTTCTCTATTTGATAAGGAAAGTCAATATAAAATTTTGGGCAATCAAAATATGAATGTCTGGCCTGACATGGGACTAACTGAAGTAGAATGTATTCCTGTGGGAAGTGGTCTGGATAAAGCCATCAGGTCATCTGAGGCTCTAGTTTGATGGGGAATTCTGTCAAGTTGTACAACCTACCCATAAAGATCTCTACATACATACACAGCTGTAAAGAATCTTACTTATTCTTTTTATAGTAGGTGTCAACACCCCAGTCACATAGATGAGAAAAATGAGATTGAGCGAATTAAATGACAGGACAGGACACGGCAAAGCCAGCTTGTAAGCCCTGGTCATTTGCCTCTAGGAATGTATTTGGTCATGTATGAATGTGAGAGTTGGACTGTGAAGAAGGCTGAGCGCCGAGGAATTGATGCTTTTGAACTGTGGTGTTGGAGAAGCCTCTTGAGAGTCCCTTGGACTGCAAGGAGATCCAACCAGTCCATTCTGAAGGAGATCAGTCCTGGGATTTCTTTGGAAGGAGTGATGCTAAAGCTGAAACTCCAATACTTTGGCCACCTCATGCGAAGAGTTGACTCATTGGAAAAGACTCTGATGCTGGGAGGGATTGGGGGCAGGAGGAGAAGGGGACGACAGGGGATGAGATGGCTGGATGGCATCACTGACTCAGTGGTCGTGAGTCTGGGTGAACTCCGGGAGTTGGTGATGGACAGGGAGGCCTGGCGTGCTGCGATTCATGGGGTCGCAAAGAGTCGGACACGACTGAGTGACTGATCTGATCTGATCTGATGTATTTGCCCCCGTTTATACTGTGCACTCTCTGCCCAGCTTATATAGTGGGGAGTGAGATGAAGTAAGAGATGATAGAGGGTGTGCATTCTCTTCCCAGCTTATAAAGCTATAGTGGGGAGTGAGATGAAGCAACAGACCATAGTGGGTGTGAAAAGTTCAAAATGCAAAACCAAAGCATTCTATTCCCATTCTTTATAAAATTTAAATGTGTCGTATGCCCATTCTGGATTGACCAGATACGGTCTGTATTTATCCTTGCTCTCCAACTTAACTAACTCTCCCCCTCTAACCCTTCTTCTCAGGATATGGGTGCAGAGTGTGTATGTGTGAGAAAGGTGATGAAATGTTAGTACTTAAAAGCTTTATTAGGTCAAGAAGGTGATGAGGAGAGAAAAAGTAACAATATTATTTTTATTCTCATACCTCAACCCATAAGTGAACTCAATCTCTCCTTACAGATGATTTTTGGTTGGCTCTCTTCTGTAGGCATTCTTAGCGAAACTCAATAATTCTGTCCTATTAACAATTCAACTAAAAAAAAAATACTGCTTTTGGAAATTCTGGAGCGCCAATCATTCTGCAGAGATCATTGTCCCTTAGAACATTTCACACACCGGCAAGGTACCCCGTGGCCATTCTGTGAAATGAATGTACAGCAGCACAGGCATAAAATTTTTAAAGTAGTCCTTTAAAATAAACTTAGAATTGGGTAATCGGCATATAAAGAGATTTTTTTAAAAGTGTTCTCTTATGTCTCATTTATTGTTTTATCTGATAATGTTATCTTTATTTATGGTTCCGCTGTGTCTTAAATCTGATACCGTAAGAAGATGGATAGGATGCTTATTCCGATGATACTACTTGGACTAAGCTGGAGAGTTCCTCCAAGTACCTGACCTCGCAGGGAGGCTGAACCAAAGGAAACTGCTTTCCAATTGGTTTCAACAAAAAACTGATTTACTATGAAATGTGAATTTTACGCCCTTTAAAGGCTGAATGAAACTAGAAGCAGAACTAGCATGACTACCGGAAAAAAAGAGGCAGACTGACAAAATTATTGGTGGATTTTGCTTTAACTCCAGGGTCTTAAAAGTCAGAAATTTCCAAAGGACATTTTAATCCCCCCCAGATCAACTCTGGCTTGAGGCTGGATTAAGCACAATGGCAGTTTAGTGGAAAGAACATTGGATAAAGTATCAGGAGACCCAAGTTCTCCTTGAAAGCTATCCCAGTAAAGTGGTGCGGAGGAGGGATACAGCGGCGTATGAAGATTCTGGAGTGCCAGGGTCAAACTACTGCTCCCTCCGTTGCTGGGTAACACTTGGGCTCCTTGTTTTTCTTCTAGTTTTATTGAGATATAATCAACATACAGCACTGTGTAAGCTTAAGATGTACAACTTAATGATTTGACTTACATACATCAGAAAGTGGTCACCACTAAACAGTAAGTTTAGTGAATACCCACCATCTCATATAGATGCAAAATAAATAGAAACAATATAGTTTGCTTGTGATTAGAACTCTTAGGATTTATTCTATCAACTCTCATATATAACACCAACCAGTGTGAATTATATTTATAATGTTGTACATTATATCCCTAATGCTTATAACTGGAAGTTTGTTCCTTTTGACTGCCCTCCCCTCCCGGCCTATACTCTTATTTTTAAAGCTACTTTCTTCATCCTAAATGGGCTTTGCTTGTGGCTGACATGGGAAACAGTCTGCCTGCAAATGCAGGAGACCTGGGTTTGATCCCTGGGTTGGGAAGATTCCCTGGGGAAGGGAATGGCTACCCACTCCAATATTATTATTATTTTTTTACTTTATTATTCTCTGCTGAGAATCACAAAACGATTTTGGAGTTACTGGGCCAATTTCTTACTTAGCCAAGAACATTTTTATATTTTCTAAATTTTAAAATAATGAACATGTCCTTTTTATAAAGAAAAACAGTGTTTAGAAGAAAGGAAAGGCATTGCAATGGCATAAGTATAGTAAATGACAGAGGGACCCATCATGGTCGAGGCGAGGGTAGGAAATGTGCACACCGCTGGAATCGTGCACCTTTGATGCTGGCGATCTTTGGAGGAGCTCTCTGTCTTAGCCTGTAGAAGAATGGATGTGAAAGCACATTTGAAACCCACTCCTCACACTGATGTGATCTTCTGACACTCAGCTCTGACTTTTCCCTTTGGAGAGGTCAAAACTTGCCTTTGGAAGATGGGTCTCTTTTTTTTTTTTTAATTATTTATTTATTTTAATTGGAGGATAATCACAATGTTGTGGTGGTTTTGCCATACATCGACATGAACCAGCCACGGGTGCACATGTGTCCCCATCCTGAACCCCCCTGCCACCTCCCTCCCCACCCCATCCCTCTGGGTTGTCCCAGAGAACCGGCTTTGAGTGCCCTTTGAACTGGTCATCTGTTTTACATATGGTAATGTACATGTTTCAGTGCTGTTCTCTCTCTCTTTTTTTTTTTTTTGTTCTCTTAAATCATCCCACCCTCGCCTTCTCCCAGAGTCCAAAAGTCTGTTTTTACATCTGTGTCTCTTTTGCCGTCTTACATATAAGGTCATCGTTACCATCTTTCTAAATTCCATATGTATGCGTTAATATATTGTATTGGCATTTCTCTTTCTGACTTAACTTCACTTTGTATAATAGGCTCCAGTTCCATCCACCTCGTTAGAACTGACTCAAGTGCGTTCTATTTTATAGCTGAGTAATATTCTATTGTGTATATGTACCACAACTTCCCTATGTATTTGTCTGCTGATGGACATCTAGGTTGCTTCCACATCCAAGCTATTATTGTAAACAGTGCTGCAATGAACATTGGGGTACACATGTCTCTTTCAATTCTGGTTTCCTGGGTGTGTATGCCCAGCAGCGGGATTGCTGGGTCATAAGGCAGTTCTAGTTCCAGTTTTTTAAGGAACCTCCACACTGTTCTTCATAGTGGCCGCACCAGTTTGCAGTTTGACGAACAGTGTAAGAGGGTTCCTTTTCTCCACTTCCTTTTCAGCATTTATGTTTGTAGATTTTTTGATGGCAGCCATTCTGACAGGCATGACATGATAACTTATTGTGGGTTTGATTTGCACTTCTTTAATAATGAGTGATGTTGAGCATTTTTTTATGTGTTTATTAGTCGTCTGTAGGTCTTCTTTGGAGAAATCCACTCCAGTATTCTTGCCTGGAGAAGTGTACAGAGGAACCTGGTGGGCTACAGTCTGTGGGGTTGCAAAGAGTCGGACACAACTGAACGACTAACTCTTTTTCGTCTTAAATAATCATTTTGTGAATTTTTAAAATATGCTTTCATGTATTATTTCACTTGAATAAATTATGAATTCTGTAAAGTACTCCATGGAGCTGAGTTTATTACACATTTCAAAATTGTAAGTAACAGCGTAAAGTATGTGAAAGTGAAAGTGCTAGTCACTTATTCACGTCCAATTGTTTGCGACCCCACGGACTACAACCTGCCAGGCTCCTCTGTCCATGGAACTGTCCAGGCAGGAATACTGGAGTAACAACTAAAAGACGTTTAAGGACCTCTATGATCTAGCATAGTCCTAAGTAAATGGTGGACGCTTAACAATTATTCAATCTCATTTTACTCTACATTTGTGTGTTGTTATATACACTACTCATGTGGTAGGCTTAGGAGGTAGTGTTCGATTATATAAATGAATATTAGTTGGAATTGCTATGGCTGACTGATAGAGATGTGAACGGATGACAGTGCCTCAAATGTGTATCTTTAAGGAGCTCCTGGGTTGGGGTTAGTGTGTGTGTGTGTGTGTGTGTGTGATGACTTGATGAGAGGACAGGGATAAGGGAGCTGGTCTAATTCATCTTAGTTAAAGGGGAGGGTACACTGTGCATTCTTTACCACATGAGGGCCTTTCAAGGCTAAATGAGGAAACAGATGTTAATGGCTTGAGGTGTGTTCACCATCTAAGGATAGAATAAAAAAATCTTCATGTACTCCTCATATTCACTATAAGATGGGTCTCTGCATACAATGTTAATATGCGTGACTGCGGCATAAACCTAGATTCCACATGAAAAGAAAAACGCCAAAATCTATCCAAGAAACTAATGCAGAGCTCTGCTATTTTCAAAAGAAAATGGCATTCCCTTGTACAGAATTACATTATTTATACAAACCCAACATCTGGTAGAATTCAAATAACATTTTGCAGCTCTTGATGCTTTTCTACCTCGTCTTAGAATGGTTTCCTAAGACACAATAATTCCCATGTCAGTTTTAGAGCACTGAGTTTTCAAATGCTTTGTTTTCCATTTCGTGTCACGGCAGCAACATAACTCATGACAGCCCAGGAAGTGTTTCAAACAATGGATGAAACAAATGGCAGTTCAAGGTAAACTTCATACTACCGGTTAGAACCTCACCTTGTATTTCGCGTTTGCAGAAAAGCTGGTCCTCCACCGGACAGTGTAAAGTCGCACTTCGGACGTTTTTTGGTTCTTAGGGACAGAGTTGTCTGCCCAGCTGACCCTCACGGCATCGTGGGTTAGAGCCACAGCCTGTACACCTACTGGTGGGAGCATGGGGGTGGAGACATCTGGGACCGAGGTGGGGAAGTCATCAAGCAAAGGATAATAATCAACTGGGTCAGTGGGATCTGGGTTTAAAAACCCGACCAATGAAGCAAACAAATAAATACATAAACAAAAGAGTTAAAAACATAAACATCAGTGGCCACAGGTCACAATGAGTTAAATGTATGGCAATAATGATGAAAGGGAACATGAGAAGAACAGAAAAAATTATAATTAATTCAATCGGAAAACTCATTAGAAACAGTATTGCTAGATTACAAAGGTAACTGTTTTCCATAATCTCATTTCCTTAGAATGCTTCTATCAATTTGGCTGTCGCTTCTCATTACATATTTTAAAAGTCCACTTTTTTTTTTCTTGGAATGTTGCACATTGCTTCTTCAAAGATCCAGTAGAGAATTCATCAGTTTTATAACTAGAAAGATACATCAAAATAAAATTCTAAGGACTGTCTATTTCATTTCCTCCTGCAAAAGAAATAAATGCCTATCTGATACCTGTTGTGTTGTTTTTCTCCTTCTCTAAGGCGACTTGGTATCTCTAATGCTTTTATTATTGCTTAGGTTTTATCTGCATAAATATTGTGTAGGTAAGAAACAAACACAGGATAATAAACAGAGGGCCCTGAGATCCGTAGCAATCTATGGCTATGACTGCACGATGTCAGACCAAGTCCACATGGCTCAATGATGTGACGGTTAGGTTTCACATGGCACATGGTGTGGTTAGATTGAAATCCTTAAAGAAAGTGTAGAAGTGTCCATCTTACCCACATTCTCACAGAGTAAGCTATTTATGGCATCCCTATATTCTATGTTCCTTGTTCTACAATTTTAAATTCCAAGGAAAGACTTCCTATCATTGGGCAGAGAGACAGAATGAACTCGGTATGGACTGATGAGATTCACAATGAGATACACACATGCTTTGATCCATACCACAATCAGAATCTGAACACTGATGTCTGTGGTTTCACAAAATTCTCTAGGAAAACCTTGTATTTGTTTTGATGCTGCGGATGCCAGAATCAGGAGAGTTTATTTTGCAGCTGGAGAACAAGTCCAATATTGAGCCTTTCATTTATTACTGAAGGTGTTTAAATTTGTTAAAATTTTCTTTTAAATCATACATGTGTTCTCACTAACAAAAAATGAGATGAGCTCTTAGACTGGCCATACAATGGCATTTGGGGAGATGAGGCCTACCAACACATAGAGTGTCTGGAACAGTAAACATACTGAGTTTACATCTGTAAGTATAGTATAAAGACTGTGGGTTGAGTTTCATGATTATGTCACTTTGTTCACTGAATTTTAAAAGTCTACTCCCTACTCATCACTGTTTTCTAATGAAGTATTTAGTAGTTTACTGGGCTGTGGTCTTTGGAGCAAAATATAAAATCTGAAAGGAAAAAGAGAACAAAAAGAAGACAAAAAAAAAAGAGAGAGAGAAAAATGTGTGTTTAAAATTTAATGACAGAGCCCAGGCTTTTCATATTTCCTTTGATGTGTCTTCTTATTAAGGGCTCCTTTAAACCTGAATGGATTTATGAGATGATGAAGGGCAGCTGAAGACACTGCAGCCTCTAGGAGGATCCCAATCAGTCATCAGGCTGGTACATCAGTGGAACATTCTGGCAAAACTAAAGCAGGCGCTGTCTTCACTTGACTTATTTCTATTCTTAGCTGACTTAAAGAAGAATGTTACGCATAGCACAGGACTACTCTCAACCACAAACTCTTTGTAGATCAACTTGTATTCATGGTATCCTATCTATTGTTTCTTTGCCTAATCTAGTTTTGTTGAAAAACTATACTAACTTTATCGTTTTTCATAGATACCCCATATAAGGTTTTCAAAAGTAGTGATTTTACTTTAAGCAATGGTAATAATTCTGCTATTTCTGGCTTTTAGAGAATTATGTTTTTCATAAACTTCTTGTTGAGTTTCTCAGAGTCTCAGTTCCAGAATGCATCCATAAATTTCAAACAATGCTGTTTTTTGATATATACCTATGAACTTATGTAATTCAAAATTTTCTACCCTGGCCAAGTTTTGCTTGCTTATTTTTGGTGGAAATTTTTTTTTTTTCAGGCATGGCTTGACATTCTATTTGCCACTTCTTCCATAGTTGGGCTAATGCAACAGCCATAGTTACATGGACAATTTGACTTTAAATTAAAATTAAATACAATTAAAGTGTCATTTATTGTGTTGCAGTAGCCTATTTCAGATGTTCAACAGTCACATGAGCCTTGTGTCTGCCATACTGGATACAGTAGGTATTTCTAACAAAGCAGAACTTGTTAGTAGGTAGCACGCACTGCTCTAAATATATGCTACATATATTCCTAATTGTCTTTCCCTCACAGGTCAGAAACTGAGTAGTTGAATTAAATAAATTATTTTGCTGCCAAAGAACTCTGTTTATGTTTTTTTTTCTTCACCATTTGCAGTGGTGATATTCAAAAGAGTGGGGAAAAAAAGACAAAAACACAAAATATAGCTTTAAACCTTTTGCTAAAAAGAGAAACCAATTCAATTCCTAATAGTTGTTTTGGTGAGAAAATATAAGTGTTTTAGTCAATATAGTAAAGCTCAAAACAAGCTTTTAAAAATAATACAATTTTATATCTGTATTGTACTTCATTTAGACATTTATGAAACAATTGAAAATAAACAAATTCAAACAACGCATCTCATTATTTGCCTGTTCTCATCCAGTCTCCAGGCTCAAAATGTCTTATTCTTGCAACAATATGAAATAAAAATTTAAAAACAGCAGCAAAACAAGCACACTGTTAACCTGCCCTTTTGACCTAGTGAGACCTTGCTTGGCTGTAATGCTGATGTGTTCAGAATGAGATGCGGTCCAGAGTGGACCAGCATCTGTGAACACATCCGTGTGGAAATCACCAGAGCCTGACATTCCAGCCGGATGCATTTACTGCCTCTGAGCTTTATTATTATTACTTTATGCTCATCTCTTCCAGGGCTCCTCATGGGAGTACTGTGCAGAGGCTCAGAGACCAAAAATGTCTTCTAAGGATCCCTAAGACACCCTTACTGCGATAGTTTCCTGCAGAACCTAAACCTTTGATTCTGTTTATTTGTTCTTTGTTCTCTGTGGTGTGTGAAAAAACAACAAAATAAGTCTGCCACATCTGGGCAGGGATGTAGAAAGAGCTGGTTTTATTCATCCTCTCCAACCCCTTACTGACTTTTCCCCAATCAGAAAATCCCTCATACGCTTTTCAATTCTCAGTATTATTTCATTTCTCAGATCCATTGGGATTAGTCATAGCAGGAAAAAAAATGGTCTTATGGATCACTGGTATTCTAGAAACCACTGTGGGGATGCCATATGCTAAGAATTAAAGAATGACAACAAATGTTAAGGGAAAAGAAGTTAACAACACCTCAGACAGTTCTCCAAGCAATTTATCTTCAAGTTATCTGAACTCTATCTCTATTTTAACTAGTTTCTGCTCAAAAAATGGATTTTGGAGGTCATCTTTGTGTTCCTTCCTTGTGGTCTTTAGTTTTGGTAAAAAATTATGAGTTCTTAAAGACGGATCATGGTACAATTTTGTTTGGCCTGATCATGAGCTCAAATTCATAGTGAGGACTTTTTTAACTGTCTTTTACCCTAGGCAGGAAAGAGCGGACTTAATGAATAAACATTATGGGAAGCGCTGGCTCAGCCAAAGTGGTTGCTATCACTCAAAGGAATTTTGGCAGAATAAGAGAATAAGAGGAAGTAAAAATCCCAGACACCCTTCACCATGTTATCTCATGGTTTCCATCCTGGCCTCTATTTGCCTCATATCTCTATACTTAGACACAACACTTTTGACAGTAAATGTTCTCTGGGTAATATTTCTTATTTACCCCTTTTTTGGGAGTCAGAGTCCCTCTGATAATGCAATGCAAGATATACACTGTCTCCATGGATAAATTAATATACTGACATGCACCCAAGCTTTTGCATACCACTTCAGACCGAGCACAGATGTTAAATCCAACAGCCAAAGATTCAAGGAGACTCTGGGATAATATCAAAGGTTTAAAAGGAAATTTGGTGGACATCAAAAAAGGGATGGTATGCTGTGAAAACCATCACATGACAACTGCAAATCTGGTTTACAACTGTATATTCTCAAGACAGTTTCTGAATGAAACTTCAAGATTTGGAAAACAAACTGTACAAAGTTCACATAAATTTAGGTGGTAGCAGAAGTCACAGGACCACATCATTTCCTGGAGGTTCATTTATTCCTAGCTGCCAGGACTCATACTCAGGCACCCCAGTGATTTTCCATGGTGCTCCTACTAAATCCTGCTCCTTTGCATCAGATCCTTTGTTGTCATTAAGGTGAAAACAGCTGATAAGTTGAATGAACTTTGAGGATTGTGGGTTTTGAAAGGATCAAAGTATACATTAAAAAGATAGAGTAGGATCCTGGGTTTTGCTTTCACATTTCAGACATAAGGCTATTAGGAGTGGTCACATGACTTGAGTCATGTGCTGGGTCATGAGCAAGCCTCACAGGGGTACTTATGGTACTTATTCTGTTTCTGAGTAGGTCCAGCCTTATTCACAAATAGTCTCCATAAATGACCGGGATCTCACTTTCTAACCCACCCTTTTCTCTTTCTCATTTCCTTGAGCCCTGTTTTCCTCCTTTGCCTCCTCTAAGGTCCAACTCACATAACAATTTCCAGAAGTGATAAGCCCTTGAAGCAACCAATTCTTTCAGTGCCTACAGGCCTTGGGCACTGTTGGGGTGACCCTTTGGCCCAGCTCAGAAAGAAGCTCCTGTATGACTCAGCCTAGTCCAAACCAGCCCCATGAGGGCAGTTGATGCTTGTTAATATCACCTAGAAGGACCCTCTGCAATGAAGCTAGTGTCCATTCAGGCACCTGGTGGCCTTCTGCAGAGACCCTCCTGCCTACATTGAACTGATTTGGAAATAAGTTGCCCAGAGGAATGAACAATGGTGTCAAGACACCAAAATATGAAGCTACTGGAAACAAATAAAGAGAATAAGGGATCTACATTCTTTAAGTCCAAGTACTAATTTACAGACTGAATTCCTCTCACAATTTTGATAACCCCCAAAATAATAAATTGTGCATGTATATATACACATAAGCCTCGGACATGACTTCATACATTTTTTTCTTCATTATTTGTTTTGTTTCATTTTGGTTTGTTGTTTTCACAACTCAAATGCCTTGTGAAAAAAAGATGAACTATTTCAGCTTACCTGTGATAGATCGGGTGGTAGCACTTTCATAAAGAGGAACTCCTTCTCCTGCATTGTTAAAAGCTTTTAGGGAGATGACATAATGGGAACTTGACTCTGGAGGAAAACAGAGAAAAAAAAATGTACGTGTGGGTTTATTTAATATGCTGAAATACTCAGGATAAACATTTTCCTGAAATCAAATTGAATATAGTCAATTAAGCAAACAGTTGAAAAATGAGTGAGCTTGATTCTGGGAAAAGGGCAGCAGTGGTGGAAATATAGTTTTTGATCTTCTTGAATCTCCAGGTAAAAAGAGACAGAAAGACTAGATGGAGAAACAAAGGCATTCAGACTTTTATGACAAAATGAAGTGATGGGGTCTGTATGTTCACATCCTAAAACACCAATGGATGTGGACAAACCCCCAAGGCCCTTAGAACCCACACGTTATTAGTATCTGTGGGAGAGAAATTGGAGGGAAACATCAATCCTGAAAACAGAGTAATTCTAAAATAACTACCAGGTAATGATATTAACAGAAAGTACAATAGACCAGTTTGAGAATGGTAAATATAAACCCTTGAAACTAACCTACAAACTCTCCTTTCTGGGACAGGGTTCACCTTGAGGACAAACTATTGAAAATATATTTAAAATTTATGAGTAGGTCAAACAACAGACATGAAAGGAAGAGAAAGTCCAGATCAAAGTAGGAGAGAGGAATAGTTTTGAAAACTTGGAACGCAAACTGCCACAATTTTTAGTGTGTACCAGGGTTTGGCCAACTTTTCTGTAAGAAACCAAGACAGTCCATACAGCTTTGCAGTCCACCTAGTCTCTGCCACATATTCATCTATACTTGCTTACAACTCTTCAAAAGTACAAAAAGCATTGTTAGTTCAGTGATGCCCAACAAAAATAGGACCTGGACCAGATTTGACCCACAGGCTACAGTTCCCTGAGCCCTGAGCCCTGGTGTAAGAAAAACAAGAGGACAGGGAGCTCTGTGTATTTAGAAAAGCTATTTGAATTTCTGAGCATGCAGGGAAACAAATCTCATAAAAGCAAGCACAAAAAAACCTGTTGAGGTTAAGTTTCTTACAAAATAAAATGAGGACACTATCATACCTACAGACAAGTACACAAAAAGAGGATCAAAAGTACACAAGAAAAACACATCAAACCTGCGATTTGCTATCCCAAAGTGAGCTAAGTAATGTTAAGAAAACAAAATCCCAGAGATGCAAGAGTAACATAAATCAGAATGATTACAATTCATAAACGAGGTGGCATATTTCAGAAAGAACTATATTTAAGTAAAGAAGTAATTTTAGAAAGAAAGTATAACAAGGTGAATAAATAAAGCAATAAGGAGAAAACAAAACCAAGAGTAAATTAAGAAAGAATAAAGAAAACGCAGGAAAAAGTGACACATATCGCAGCACACACACACACACACACATTTGAGAAGGAAGAACTTACACTGGAGTAACAGTGGTCCTTGAGGGAAAAAAATCAAAGAAAGGGAAAAGAACAAATGCACAGAAAAAAATGCAATGCAAGAAATTTTTGCTGACTTAAAAAAATCTTTTAGGCATGTGGACACAAAGAATACAGGATTTATAAGGGGGAAATGAGATTATTATCAGATTTTTTTGACAGCATCATTTTGTGCCAGAAGAAACTGAAGTGATTTGAGACACTCAAGGTAAGAAAATGTGATCCAAGGATTTCACAGTCAACAAGAGTTAACTTCAAATATAAAGGGCTGTTATAACAGTTTGATAACACCCAAACTCTTACCAACTTGCAAGGAATCAGGAAATATTGTTCCCCTGATCCTCAGAACCACTGGAAAATGAGCCTTAGCTATTTAAAGTGACCTGAGAGATACTGATCTAATAGCTAACTGAAGAACAATAAATTTAATGAACTAAGACTAATTGAGGGTTAAAAGGAGAAATTTTATTTTGTAACACTGCATGTTCTGATACTGTCCCCATATTATAATCATAAGACAAAATTAAGGGAGAATGGGGATAATATATATAGAAACATTTTATTAACTATTATTGATGGTGAGACTATTATTAATGTTACTCTAATACCAATGCAATATGAGATAGAGCAAACGAGAAATCACGAGAAAGTCTAATTCTGCTGTACCCTACGTCCTTCAGATTGGGATCCCTGGTGTGAACAAGGACACACCATGTAAAAGAGAAGAGATGAAGTATTGTGTTCCTAAAATCTAATTGAAAAAAATCAGTTTAAATGCAAAAGGCATTTTATCTCTAATTCTGTCCACTGAAAACATCTAGAAACACTGACTTAGTGACACAGGTATCTTTTCACCCAAACTGAGATTCTGAAAAAAATATATTTTGCACTGCAAGGAACAAAGGCTTCTTGGAGAACCAGTTGATTCCTAGTCTAAGGCAGAAAACATAGCAACTGAGCCTGAAGCTTCCTGAGATCCCAAGTAGAAAGGAAACCATCAAAGAATAACAGGATTGTGTCAAAAGGATTTGGAAGTCAAGTTGGAAGAGCTTCCACAGAACCAAAGAGGAGGACAAACAGCTTCAACAAATATAAACGTTGCAATGAAATTAAACTATGACTGTCTGAATTCATAGATACTTTAAAGAATAATAAGAGTTGGTCATTTCTGAATTGGACAGGGGAGCAAAGTACTATCTTCAAGTCCGGGTAATGAGCCACATGTTTAGCATGTCCTTCTTAAACAAACTCTACCAGTGTGCAACCAAACAGTATATGAAGGGTGTATCCTATTGTAACAGTATTCCAGCTAATAAGAAACATGCAAATATCGCTAGTTTTTTAAGAATTCATGATTGCTAAGATAAAACAGAGAATCTAGACATTATATACCTAATGAAATAGGGCATCCCAGGCGGTGCTAGTGGTAAAGAACCCACTTGCCAATGCAGGAGACCTAAGAGATGGTGGTTCGATCCCTGGGTTGGGAAGATTCCCTGGAGGAGGGGATGGCAACCCGCTCCAGTATGTCTGCCTGGAGAATCCCATGGACAGAGGAGTCTGGTGGGCTACAGTCCACAAGGCTGCAAAGCACTGGACATGACTGAGGCGACTTAGCATGCGCACCACAATGAAATAAATAGTACACTGCCCTCTAGTCTGGCTGAAGGGATCAAATCTACTTGGTCTGATCAAGCTTCTGGATCCAACTGCCAATTTGCAGAAAATACAGCCAAGAAACAGGGTGAACTCTAACTTAATTCATGAAATGATATATTGGTTGCATGTGGTTTTCTGTGTCTGTGTTTGATTTTACAACAGCTTTTAAAATGAATGAATTTATCTCTGACAGTGTTCTTTGAAAACTGATTAGATGGATTTTTCTTCATGAAATTTTTATGTGACCTAAATATTCACCTTAAAGACATGACATTCCAAATGACAATGACACAAGAACCACAATACAACAAGAAGAATAAAATAAAATTACATTTAATGCAGCCAAGGGGCTTCCAGTCAGTGCCTGCTTCGCCTCAAGAGGAGATTTTTGGTTTTTTTTAGACTTATGTTATCAATCTGGTTTACCAAAAAAGAGTGATCAGTCAATAAGTATTAAATGCTGTTGGAGATAAAAGAATGTTTGGAAAGGATGGACCTCTCTTGCCAGGTTACAATCATAATTCTGGGCAGAGAACACAATGAAAAAGTACATAAAATTAAGCAGAAAAGTATGTCATACAATGTATGAATGCTACATGAGTTTAGAGGCCTAAAAACTTAGTGGGGGATTAGCTCATTAAGGAATTATCAGACTTGGAACTAGTACTGATGGGCACGGGTAGGATTTAGAGATAGAAGGATGGTCATGGGTCACAGCCTTGAAAAACTCAGCAGTGGCCAAAGAACTGGAGAAGGTCAGTGTTCATTCCAATCCCAAAGGGCGGTGCCAAAGAATGTACAAATTATCATACAATTTTGCTCATTTTGCATGCTAATAAGATTATGCTCAAAATCCTTCAAGCTAGGTTTCAACAATATGTGAACTGAGAACTTCCAGATGTACAGGCTGAGTTTAGAAAAGAGGAACAAGAGATCAAATTGGCAACCTCCTACTGGATTGCAGATAAAAGCAAGGAAATTCCCCAAAAATGTCTGTTTCTGCTTCATTGATTACAAGAGAGCCTTTGTGAGGATCACAACAAACTGTGAAAAATTCTTCAAGAGATGGGAATACCACAACACCTTAGAAACCTGTATGCAGGTCAAGAAGCAACAGTTAAAACCTCACATGGAACAACAGACTGATTCAAAACTGGGAAAGGATTATGACAAGGCTGTATTGTCACCCTGTTTATTTAACTTATATACAGAGTACATCATGTGAAATGTTGGGCTGGATGAATCACAAGTTGGAATCAAGATTTCCTGGAGAAATATCAACAGCCTCAGATATGCAGTTTATATCACCCTAATGGCAGAAAGCGAGGAGGAATTAAAGAGCCTTTTGAAGACAGTGAAAGAGGAGAATGAAAAAGCTGGCTTAAAACTTAGCATTCAAAAAACTATTATCATGTATCTGGTCCCATTATTTCATGGCAAATAGATGGGTAAAAAGTGGAAGCAGACAGATTTTCTTTTCTCGGGCTCCAAAATCACTATGGACGGTGACTGCAGCCATGAAATTAAAAGATGCTTTCTTCTTGGAAGAAAAGCTATGATAAACCTAGACAGCATATTATAAAGCAAAGACATCACTTTGCCAATAAACATCTGTACAGCCAAAGCTTTGGTTTTTCCAGCAGTCATGTATGGATGTGCGAGTTGAACCATAAAGAAGGCAGAGGGCTGAAGAATTGATGCCTTCAAACTGTGGTGCTGGAGAAGACTTCTGAGAGTTCCCTGGACTGCAAGGAGACTGATCCAGTCAATCTGAAAGGAAATCAACCCTGAATACTCACTGGAAGGACTGATGCTGTAGCTCCAATACTTTGGCCACCTGATGCAACAAGCTGACTCATTGGAAAAGACCCTGATGCTAGGAAAGATGGAAGACGAAAGGAGAAGAGGGTGGCAGAGGATGAAATGGTTAGATTGTATCACCAACTCAATAGACATGAATCTGAGCAAATTCTGAGAGATGGTGAAGGATAGGGAAACTTGGCATGCTACAGTCCAAGGAGTGGCGAAGAGTCAGACACGACCTGGTGACTGAACAACAACAAAAGAATAAAATATCTCAGAGAAAAGATGGGTCAGACTGAAAACAGTGAGGAAGATCATCAAAGCACTTTTCTATTAGGAAAAATACACTTTATAGTTACTGGATTTCAAACATATATAAACTACAATGTAAACATTTATATTAGATTCAAACCACATCTAATTACTTCTTTTGGGTGAAATTACAATTAATTTACCAGTATACATATACTATGTATTTGTGTTTGTCTATATATTTCTTTCTGGGCTTTCCTGGTGGCTCAGAGGGAAAGAATCTGCCTGCAGTGCAGGAGAAGCGGGTTCGCTGCTTGGGTTGGGGAGATCCCCTGGAGGAGGCAATGACAACGCACTTCAGACTCCTGCCCGAAAAATTTCATGGACAGAGGAGCCTGACCAGGGGCAGTTCACGGGGCTGCAAAGAGTCAGGCACAACTGAGCAACTAAACAATAATGTGTATTTCTTTACCAAGAGAGTGAGAGAGATATCAGGAATGCCAAACTTACATGATTAGAAGTTAGAGTTTTATTTTTGATTTTGTCTTTGTTTTCAAACTTGAGAGAGGGAGGGAGCGAGAGTATGGTAGAAATATTTGGCTATAGTGTCAAAGACAATATGGCCTAGAGGATCTCAGACAGGAATCCATTTACGTATTAATAATTCATCAAAGCAGAGGGGCTAGCACTCAGGTTCAGGGTGTTGTTAGCCTATGGAGAGCAGGCTCAGAGTAGTCAAACCTTCTGGAAACCCAGAGTTTTATGGGAAATCCACAAATTTTCAAATGTTGGCAAACGATTTAAATAAAGAATATAAACTTGTGTTGGCAAAACAAAGTCATATATCTCTGAACTGAATCCAGGTCCGTGGCCCCTTGTCTATAACCTTAGAGTCCTACATATACAGTTCAGTTCAATTCAGTCACTCAGTCGTGTCAGACTCTTTGTGACCCCATGAATCACAGCACACCAGGCCTCCCTGTCCATCACCAACTCCCAGAGTTCACTCAGACTCACGTCCATCGAGTCAGTGATGCCATCCAGTCGTCTCATCCTCTGTCGTCCCCTTCTCCTCCTGCCCCCAATCCCTCCCAGCATCAGAGTCTTTTCCAATGAGTCAACTCTTCGCATGAGGTGGCCAAAGTACTGGAGTTTCAGTTTTAGCATCATTCCTTCCAAAGAAATCCCAGGGCTGATCTCCTTCAGAATGGACTGGTTGGATCTCCTTGCAGTCCAAGGGACTCTCAAGAGTCTTCTCCAACACCACAGTTCAAAAGCAGCAATTCTTCAGGCCTCAGCCTTCTTCACAGTCCAACTCTCACATCCATACATGACCACTGGAAAAACCATAGCCTTGACTAGATGGACCTTTGTTGGCAAAGTAATATCTCCGCTTTTGAATATGCTATCTAGGTTGGTCATAACTTTCCTTCCAAGGAGTAAGCATCTTTTAATTTCATGGCTGCAGTCACCATCTGTAGTGATTTTGGAGCCCCCAAAATAAAGTCTGACACTGTTTCCACTGTTTCCCCATCTATTTCCCATGAAATGATGGGACCAGATGCCATGATCTTCATTTTCTGAATGTTGAGCTTTAAGCCAACTTTTTCACTCTCCACTTTCACTTTCATCAAGAGGCTTTTGAGTTCCTCTTCACTTTCTGCCATAAGGGTGGTGTCATCTGCATATCTGAGGTGATTGATATTTCTCCCGGCAATCTTGATTCCAGCTTATGTTTCTTCCAGTCCAGTGTTTCTCATGATGTACTCTGCATGTAAGTTAAATAAACAGGGTGACAATATACAGTCTTGATGTACTCCTTTTCCTATTTGGAACCAGTCTGTTGTTCCATGTCCAGTTCTAACTGTGGCTTCCTGACCTGCATACAGATTTCTCAAGAGGCAGGTCAGGTGGTCTGGTATTCCTATCTCTTTCAGAATTTTCCACAGTTTATTGTGATCCACACAGTCAAAGGCTTTGGCATAGTCAATAAAGCATAAATAGATGTTTTTCTGGAACTCTCTTGCTTACAACTACATTCAAATATGTATGTATTCAGGGAAGAATAGGTAATAAGGTGTGGTTCTTTCCCTTCTGATGTCTGTGTCAGAAGCTTTCTCTCTTTTGTACTTTAATAAAACTTTATTACACAAAAGCTCTGAGCGATCAAGCCTCGTCACTGGCCCCAGATTGACTTCTCTGGGGGTCAAGAATCCTGGTAGTTTTGTGGTTCAGCAGCAAACTTTTATCTTGGGGGCTCATCTGGGATTCTTCAGGACAAGGTAAGGATGGTTGGAGCTCTAGTTCTTTGTTCTCCTAGTGAACATGCTTTCTGCTATACGTTACTAACGCTATGGTGTGCTTGTGTGAATGAACGACACGCCCTGCACGAAGCAAGTGAGAAGCCCGGCTCTGCGGCTCTGTGGTGACCTCATACAGCTTATGGCAGAAACCCTGTTGGGGGTTTATACCAACCTGCCAATGGACTTCCCTGGTGGCTCAGATGGTAAAGCATCTGCGTACAATGCAGGAGACCCGGGTTCAATCCCTGGATTGGGAAGATCTCCTGGAGTGGCAACCCACTCCAGTACTCTTGCCTGGAAAATCCCATGGACAGAGGACAGCCTGGTAGGCTACAGTTCATGGGGTCGCAAAGAGTCAGACACAACTGAACGACTTCGCTTTCACTTTCCTTAGTCAAGATGTCAACAGCAATCAAGGTCTACAACAACCAAGTAGAAACGATAAGATGTGATAAGGAGGATAAGCATGAAATAATAAAGCAGGTGTCTGTTATGCAAGGCTATTGGATACACTGGTTTTCCCTGGACCCCTCTAATTTAGACTGGAATTCAAAGTGAAGAATGTCTGATTTGAGCTCTGAATTTCCCGCTCAGGGTTAATGCTGACGTGTCCAGGCGGTCAGCCTCATCCATGTTACACTGAATTCGCACCTTCCCCTCTCTGTCCTTACCTCCCAGCTGCCCAATTTATACCTCTTCAGGGCACGTATTCCGTAAAAGTCTCTGGAGCATTGCTGTACAATTGGCTTTCAGTTTTGGAAATAGGCATTCTTTCTTTCTTTTTAAAAAAAAAAGTACCATAAGTGATTCATTCTCATTTCACTGCCTCAAATTTTGGTCTCAATTTGAATTACAAGAACATGTGTACCTCATCTAGCTGCTGTCTGGCTCCTGAGCAGTGTTCATCATTTCTTTATCTCCCCCACAGTAAAGGTGAGCTCACTGTCATTTCAATACTGACTCTTGCTAATATTGATAGCCATGAAGTCTATAGTAAGTCTCTGAGCAACGGCAGCTCCTTCCATTCCATGTCCACCACCCATGGTAGAGGATACGCTCACAAAGACTATGGAGTTTTACCATTTACCAGCTATTGGATTAATGAGCTACATTGAGTGATAAATTCCACAAATCCTAACCATGGTGTGTACATCTTGAGGGTGATCAAGCTTTGGTTCATTTCAGTTCAGTTGCTCAGTCATATCTGACTCTTTGCAACCCCATGGACTGCAGCACAGCAGGCCTCCCTGTCCATCACCAACTCCTGGAGTTCACTCAAACTCATGTCCATTGAGTCGGTGATGCCATCTAACCATCTCATCCTCTGTTGTCCCCTTCTCCTCCCGCCTTCAATCTTTCCCAGCATCACGGTCTTTTCCAATGAATCAATTCTTTCCATCAGGTGGCCAAAGTACTGGAGCTTCAGCTTCAGCATCAGTCCTTTCAACGAATATTTGGGACTGATTTCCTTTAGGATTGGACTGGTTGGATCTCCTTGCAGTCCAAGGGACTCTCAAGAGTCTTCACCAACACCACAGTTCAAAAGCATCAATTCTTCACAGCACTCAGCTTTCTTTGTAGTCCAACTCTCACATCCATATATGACTACTGGAAAAACCATAGCTTTGACTAGATGGACCTTTGTTGGCAAAGTGATGTATTTAAGTGACCAAGCTTAAATTTAAATAAAAAGTAGCAATGGCTTATTCTCCGGAAAGGTAAACAGATGTTCAGCAGAGATGCTTCTGATAAAGGAATATTGCTAGAGCTAAGGGTCTTTAAAGACGTTTAAATCTAGTATGTTGCTGTTTTTAGTTGATAATTTGAGCATCAGGTAAGTTCGCTGACATTTCTAAGGTAACACAGAGCTGCCCAGCACATAGAAGACCTAAGACAGCTTCATCTCCCCTTTTTCAAGAAGCCTCTCCTTATGCCCTGCACGCTCTCTGAGCTAACACCTTTTGGGCCCCTCTTGCCTCTGTACAGTGCTTTTGTCAAACTGCATCTGGATCTCCTGAGGAAGCAGTAGGATCTTTTCAGGGTCAGTTATTAGTTGCTTCCCTAGTAGCTCAGACAGTAAAGCATCCACCCACAAGGCAGGAGACCTGAGTTCGATCCCTGGGTCGGGAAGATCCCCTGGAGAAGGAAATGGCAACCCACCCCAGTATTCCTGCCTGGAGAATCCCAGGGACAGAGGAGCCTTGCAGGCCTAGAGTCCACGGGGTAACTTTAAAGAGTCAGACACAACTGAGCAACCAACACTTTCACTTTAAGTTATTAGTGGCTTTGAACTCTTTTTACATTGTGATGGAGGCATTTCATTTAAGTGTGTACTGAGGGGGAAAGATGCTGTGAGATGTGGAACAAGGGAGAAGGAGGGTTTGTGTTTCCGCCCCTTACAAAAGAATGTCATTTGTGACTGTACCACTAGAGGGCAATGTGGAGCTATTTTTCTGCACATGCTCAGAGCTCAACTTTAAAACAAGTAATCACAAAAGAATTGCCTAGAATTGCTCCCTCTTTAGACACATCAAATGAATTAAACACATTTAATATTATCATAATGAATTCCAAATGAATTAATCATTAATTATGGTCAGACCCCATTGTTCGGGAATACATTTAATGACAATTATGAGAGTAAATTTATTTTTTGGATTTGCTAAAATGTTACAGATATTTAGGCTTGAAAACATGTCAATTGCCTCTGAAAAATTGTGTACAGCAGTATTCTCTCATTTTAATTTACTCTGACTGAATCGTACTGAGATAACTTGAATTTTGGTACATGTCCATGGGGATTATTTTTAATTATGGATATTCCGGGTGTTCATTGGAAGGACTGATGCTGAGGCTGAAACTCCAGTACTTTGGCCACCTCATGCGAAGAGTTGATTCATTGGAAAACACCCTGATGCTGGGAGGGATTGGGGGCAGGAGGAGAAGGGGACGACAGAGGATGAGATGGCTGGATGGCATCACCGACTAAGATGCACATGAGTCTGGATGAACTCCGGGAGTTGGTGATGGACAGGGAGGCCTGGCGTGCTGCGATTCATGGGGTCGCAAAGAGTCGGACACAACTGAGCGACTGAACTGAACTGAACTGATTCTGAGTGATTCCACAGATTTCAAATTATTGATCAGATTTATATCATCGTTTGGCCAATATTTCCTATAGAATGCATCACATTGGGATACAGAAAGATAAAAATGTATTTAATAACTCTGAGCATCCAACACAGATGGCTTCTGGCCAGTATCTTATTTGTGGCCAGCAAAGAAGGAAATAAACATACATTTATACATTACAGGGGTTGGACAAGGAATGGGCAACAGGAAGATTTTTTGGGTCTTCTTCCCCAGAGACTAGGTAGGTGAGAGAGCCATTGTTCTGAGAGTTTTTGTTGAGGCTTGCCTGAAGGTAGTGAAGTGCATGCATCTCACGGGGCTGAGAGAATCAAATGACTTGCAGACAGCTCCTCGGGGGCTGGACCAAGATGCTGTGCTTAGTAACAAAGGCCAGTAAGAAGAACATCATTATTTTTAATTAATATTTGGTGTGAATTAAATGCCACCGGCATGTGCTAGATTGACAGCCCACAGACCTTTATTCATTACAGATTATGTACTTCGCTCAGTGGCCCCATCAATGCCAAGTGCTTGTCGGGGCCCAATCTCCATGTCCCTACATCTTTTGCCCTCTGTGAGCACTGCCAACAAGTCAATTAGAGAAAATTAGAGTGGTAACTGTCTGCCTAGCGCAGATGCCGGCTCACTGCAGAGAACCAGGGTGACCCGAGGCAGAGTAGAGGCTACCAGATCCCTGTCGGAGGGTAGATATGACTGGACACCTCTGACCCCCCTGGACCTGAACTGTTTAATTAAGGGTAATGGGTGGACAGCAAACACAGCCAACTGCACTGATCTCTTAAAAGGGTGAGCAACTCATATTCAAGAAAGACGCAATTTATATAGTACATTCAATATTCAATTCTACTCCATCATACACACTTGTTTGCAAATTTAATTAACAGCTAATCTAACTAGCATCCTTTGAAGGTTTTCTTCCTTTCTTCCTTCCTCCTTTACTCTTTCTTTCTCTTTTCCAGGAGCACTATCCAGAGAATGGTCAGATTATAACATCCTTGGCTCATTAACCAGTCTTACTGGTACCAAACTGCACATTCTGAAACCTACCAGTTCATGAAAAATGATCCCAAAGAGACTGTGCGACAAAACCTCTTACTTACATATTTGTTATTCTTTGTCTATTCATTTGTTCCTTTGCTCATCAATTATCATTTAACATCTTGTGTGTGTAAGGACAAGGTTATATGTTTTCTAGGGTATGTAAGGGTTGAAACAAACAAGTCATTTTTTGCCTATCTTTTAGTGGAGAAGTTATGTTAGAAGTTTAAAAAAAAAAATCAGAGCAGAAGTGTTCTGGAGTCAGCTAGGCTGTGTGGAGAAGACGGCAGTTTTGCTGACTCTTCCGATGAAGAAAGGTTGAGCAGAGAGAGTGACAGAAGCAAATACAAGTGAACCAGGCGAGGTGGCTGTAGAATCATGTGCATTAGAATGAAATACCGAGTTTCTTCTCCTCCTCCTTTTTCTCCCTCTGCCCCATCCTCCTCCCAACAGTAGTATTAGGTGGATGTCTAATTAGGCGTTAGACATTCATTCACTACAGTAAGTCCCCTACATACGAACTTCTAAGCTGCAAATTTCAAAGGTGCGGATGTGCATTCACGTGTCCAGTCACGTAAGTTAGTTCGTGTGTCGAGCGTACATTGTCACGTGTGTGCATCGTCTACAAGTGGCTGTGCTTTTGTGGCCTTTACTGTACAAGTCCTTCACAGACGACAGCAGTACAGTATCTTTATTTCAAGCCCAGCATGTCTGGAAACAAGCGTAAAAGCAGCGATGATATAGCTGGTACTGCTAAGAAGTGCTGAGCAATGATGATGGAAACGAAAGTGAAAATAATTGAGGGAGTGGAGTGAGGTGAAGAGCTGGAGCTAGAACTGCAAGAGGACTTCACGCTGTGCGTCACAAGCCACTTCCTAATGAAGGCCTGATGGAACCGCAGGCCCAGAGAAAGGAGAGAGAGAGACAAGAGGGAGAAACAAGCAACTGGAGAGAGTCATGATGCAGAAACGGGCAAGGGGATCTTCTTAACTCGAGGAGGCACTGTTAAATTTTGAGGCACAGGACCTGAGTGTTGAACAGTGCTTAGTGCATAAAGGGTGCAACAGCTGTTCAGAATGCAATCTAGGGCTACCATGTCATTTATGATGAGAGAAAATAAAAAAAAAATAGAGCTACTACATCGCTGGATCAGTTTTTCAAAAGGGTAGACAGAACTGAATCCAGCAGGGAAGCTATGCCATCATGTCAGGAGTGAGTGAGATCGCAGCTCGCCCTCCATCTCCTATCTCTGACGACCCTTCAGCTCTACTGTTCCCCACCCCCTCTCCCCGTCCTGTCAGTGACTCTTCTTGCCTGTTCACTCGATGACAGCTCCTGCGTGCCAGCTGCTGCACTGCACCACTGTACACTCAGGGTACTGCACTGTAAGATTTAACTGTGTTATTTTGTGTGTGTGTATTATTTGTGTGAGAAGTATTATAAACCTATAGCCGGTTGTGTTAGCTGGGTATCTAGGCTAACTGTGTTGGACTTATGCACAGACTGGACTTTAAGAACACACTCTTGGAATGCAATTCCTTTGTATGTAGGGGACTTCCTTTACCTCCTATCCTTTACTTAATCCTTCCCTCAATCCAGTGTCTGGCATACAGGAGGTATCCAGCAAATATCCGTTGAGTGGATAAACGATTGCCCCTTTTTGTAGGTAAGCAGGAGAATTTTTCAGAGAAGGCAATGGCACCCCACTCCAGTACTCTTGCCTGGAAAATCCCATGGACGGAAGAGCCTGGTAGGCTGCAGTCCATGGGGTTGCTACGAGTCGGGCACGACTGAGCGACTTCACTTTCACTTTTCACTTTCCTGCATTGGGGAAGGAAATGGCAACCCACTCCAGTGTTCTTGCCTGGAGAATCCCAGGGATGGAGGAGCCTGGTGGGCTTCCGTCTATGGGGTCGCACAGAGTTGGACACGACTGAAGTGACTTAGCAGCAGCAGCAGAAGCAGGAAAATTTTTAACTCCAAAGCTTAGCCCTTTATTCTTGTCTTTTACTGAATAAAGAGATGGTGAGTGGAATAACATTTTGAACGAGTTTCAAGTTGTGCTTTTAGAAATATTAATTCCCCAGAAGTAGGTAGTCTAGGGAAAGCTGCTTAGAGCAGGTCTACTTCAGAGGCTACTGTAACTGTCCAGGGAAAGATCACAGAGGCGTGGTCTCAGGTGGGAGAGAGGATGAAGAGTGAAAGGTGGCATGTGGGGGACACAGTGTGGAGGGACATGTGGAGGGACAATGAGGAAGGGCGAAACCGAGAGGGACTCCCAGGTTCTGAGGCTGAGAGTCAGAAGAAATTATAGCTGGGATGAGAAAATCGAGAAGGGAGAGAAAAATCCCCACTTCTGCCATGTTTTGTGGCATGCCATGCCATGCCAGGAGGACAGGGAGGGACACCACAGATAAAACACATGGGCTCTGCTGGGCTCGGGTCGTGGTGTAAGGATTGTGTATAAATAACCTGTAGTATGGAGGATTCTTTCTTTAAGCCTCCGGGAAGCAGAGCATGCATTCAGATAGTCTTCTGAATAATCGTTTTCCTCTTTGTCTCCTACTGAAGTAACTAGCTCTCTTGGGGTTATTTAGGTTCAGACTGGAGATAGTGACGTGAAAGTCGCTCAGTCGTGTCTGACTCTTTGCGACCCCATGGACTATATACAGTCCATGGAATTCTCCAGGCCAGAATACTGGAGTGGGTAGCCTGTCCCTTCTCCAGGGGATATTCCCAGACCAGGGATCAAACCTGGGTCTCTCGCACTGCAGGTGGATTCTTTACCAGCGGAGCCACCAGTGAAGCCCAGATGGGAGATAGTCTGCCTAGAATTGCTGGCTGTCTCTTGGTTGAGTGCTTCCGAAGGTGTGTGGTATTTTCCATCACGTTTAAGAAAAGCAGACTTTCATGTGTACTGTGCTCTTACTTTAAAAAATAACTTCTCATCAGTTTTCTCAACAGTGTTACAGTGAAGCTAGGGCAGGGATGGTCACGCCTGTCTTAGTCATGTAGAGACTGAGATCCAGTCGCCATCATCTCAGCCAGAGAAGACCCAGGAAGACCTGACTTCCACATGCCTAGACACGCTTCTCCACAGCACCAGGATGGGAAGGTCTGGGGTTTGCTCTGGACTGTTCTGCAGAGCAGGCTTTAGTCGCCAGTTAGAGCAAAAATAAACATCCATCACCTCTTTGGTGGGTGAGGTATGCTTTGGCAGCCAGCCCTCAGAGTCGGAGAAACAATTAAATGTTCAGATTATAAAGTGCCACAAACAGCTTACAATGGGGCACTTAATGAAATGATTTCTCAGCAAAGCTTTACATCAGGAAATTACCAGAGACTGTACAACCAAACACAGAGGTTTCCCTCTTTTCATTCACATTTCTCAGGGAAATAATGAGTGAAATAAAAGACCAAGGTGAAAATATTGTATGACCATGTTAAGGACTCAATTAGTGAGAAACACAAATACCATTTGCTTAGTTAATTCAAGCAAACATCATTACTTTGGCTTAAAAATAATTCAGACTGACCTCCTAGCATAAAGGAGAAACAGAAGAATAAAATAATAAAATAAAATGTACTTTGGCTAGGCATTGGAAGAGGAAGCATATCTTTCCCTTTTATAAATATTTTCTATCTTTTCTTCACTTACACATCTTGTCTCCTTTTTCTATACTTCTGGGTTCTTCTCTTCCTAACTCTCCTGACTATTTATTCTGGGCTTTCGAGAGAGGGGATGGAAACTAGAAAGTAGAAGAGAAATATAAATAGAACAAAGAGAAAGAATAATAAGCACATGAATACAGAGGTGCTGAGGAAAGGGGCCAGATTCCAGCGGAAGAAGGAGAGCTTCTGCTTATGAGCACTCGTGGTGCCAGATACCAACGTGGCCATGCTTCCTCACACTTATCCCGCCCTAAGGTGGGTACCGTGATGGTCCCCACACCCAGGATGAGAGAATCCACCCTTAGCAATGGTCACAGGGCTCATGAATTAGCAGCAGTCAGATTCAAAGCCGGATCTGCCCCACTTCTGAGCCTACCCACCTTCCGGTCACAGTGGGATCAAGACTGAACAAGACAACGGGTGGAAAAGGCCCTAAATCGTTTACACTCTTGTTTGAAGCAGAAGAGTAGAAAGAATGACACAAGATAGAAATGATTTCAGGGCTTTACCGCGCCTCAAGTTAAGCACAGCCCAAGTGGAATGTTCTGGCTTTCAGTGTCTGAGACGCGTGTTTGTGTGTGTCTGTGTGTGCGAGTATGTCTAGTCTGCTCAATCTGTCAGCTTCTATATTCAGTCAATTTCCTGCCTTCATCTGGGTAATATGTCTTGTTATTTGATTGCTGACCTTTAATTAATCAGGATGCCAAACAGATGATACTCAAAGATTTAAGTGACATACAGCCTGCACACACATATGTGTGTATTTATTTATAATTATGGTGTTTATTTCTGTATATGTATTTTTGCTTCTGCTTTCTTCATTATCTTCAGATTAAGTTCCATTTACAGCAACCCACAAAGTATTGTAAAACAGTGTTGTATTGCAAATGATGTAAATGTTCCATGACTACTCTATACAGTCTGGTAGCCACTAGCCACATGTGACTCTTGGCCACTTAAAATGTAAGTAGCATGACTAGCGACTATTTTTTTTTTTTCATTTAATTTAACTTCATTAGCTCAAGTTTAGAGAGCTGCTTGTGGCTAGTGGCTTCCGTGGTGGGCAGCGCACCGATACAGAAGCTCCGTTTACCTTTCTGTCCCATGGGGTTGCCATAGTTACTAAGGTCTTGTGGACAACGCTAAGGGAAAATGCAGCAGGTTCAATGTGAGGGTCCTTGCTGCTATTTCCCTCTTTAAATGTAGAATAACTCACTATACATACATACTATACTTTCATAGTCTGGGCTAAAGTTTAATAATTATATGCATATATTGCATACATATATCATATATATAGCACACACATACCACATGTACACATATATATGCATACATATATCATATATGGGGCTTCCCTTATAGCTCAGTGGGTAAATACATGGGAATGTCATATATACACATATACGTGCAAACATATATGTCACATATGCATCACATATATTGCAAGCATATGTACATAAATATGTGTATAAATACATATACATATATCACACCTGAAGGTAAAAAACAAAGCATTTGCCATGTATCTGATTCACACACACACACACACATATATATATGTGTGTGTGTGTGTGTGTGTGTGTATGTGTGTGTGTGTGTGTATAAAGATACACACACACATACATACATATATCTTAACTGAGTCTATCTTCATGGCAATAAGGTTGCAACTGATGAAACTTTCGAGCATTCAACTTTTAAATTCTATGCTTTGAAATTTGGGTTTGGTGCTCATCTCAATGTATACTTGACTCAAGAAAATATGTTCAGATGGAAATTAACTTCATTAATAAATAAAGAAAAGGGACATGACATTAATTTCAAGTCTAAGTGACTATAAACTTGAACTCATTTTTAACCTCATGTTTTAATAAGCCATGAAGAAATGAAGTCACAATAGTTAGGTAAGAATAAAGACCTCGTGAAAATAATAACCACCAATGAAAAATGGCACAAAGAATATCACATTTGGCCATTTGATCATAAACAAATATAGTTTCTGCTTATGTTCTTAAGAAAATCAACTAGTATTTTAATTACCCACTCAGATTGTCTTGGGCTCGGGGGATAGAAGAAGAGAAAAAAAAAATTAGATGAAACCAGATGGACTTAAAATGAATGCAGCCAAGGTAAAGTGAATGTCAGCATTGACAGTAACAGTTAGTAGATGTATGGGGAAAATAAAACATGCCGTCATTATCAGGAAGACAGGGAAATAAGAACTAAAATACACCTGTTGACCCCAGCCAGATATACTGAATTATAACATTACTGGTATAGATTTGGGTTTTAATAAACAATTCTGTATATGACTGCTTTACATTGACCTAGACTGTAATAGAGCTGCATGTCTGGAAAATTCTGCTGAAAGACTGTAAACAAAGGGAAAAGATAAATAGCAACCTATCTAGTTGTGGGCAGACGCATGTGGTGAGGCTGGGCTTCCTCCAGCATCTTGCTTAGTGAGAACTACGAAGAGGGTAGGTAGTCACAGGAGAACATTTAGAGATGGAAACTGAGAGGGGTATAAGCCTGAAGCCTGTGGCAGGATGGCATTAGTGATTTCACAGGCACCTGGCCTTCAGGGAGAATCACTGGGCGTTTAGGGTCAAGGCTCAGAAGGATAGAGTTTTTCCCTCCGGATAGATGTCACCCCAAAATGTAAACAATTCAGTAAGAATTCAGAGAGAGTGGAAAGGCCATGGCACTAGGAGTATATAGACCTGAGTTAGAAATGAACTTGACTACTTAAGAGACACTCTTAAGCAATTTTCGTGACTTTTCTCAGTTCTATCCTTGTCTGTTTTAAAATCTGGAAATGTGAATGATATTATCTTCATTTAAAATATATGTTGAAATTGGTATAGCCACTATGGAGAACATGACGGTTCCTTAAAAACTAAGAGTAGAGTTACTGTATGATCCAGCAATCCTCTCCTGGGCATATATTCAGCAACAGCTCCACTGCAAAAAGACATATGCACCCCAGTGTTCATGGCAGCACTATTTATGATAACCAAGACATGGGAGCAACCTACATTTTCCATCAGCAGACAAATGGATAAAGAAGATGCATTGTGTCTAACCCCCCACACACAAACATACAGTGGAATATTATTCAGCCATTAAAAGAATGAAATAATGCCATTTGAAGCAATGTGAAGGGACCTAGTGGTTATCATACTAAGTGACATAAATCAGAGGAATACAATTAACATATGATATCACTTAGACACAGAATCTAAAAAAAATGATAAAAGTGGACTTACTTACAAAACCAAAACAGACTCACAGATATGGATTAAAAACTTATGGTATCAAAGGGGAAAGAAAGGGAGGAGGATTTAAATTAGGAATTTGGGATAACATACACATACTATTATTTAAATTAAAAACACTTCCTCCTTGGAAGAAAGGTTACGACCAACCTAGACATCATATTAAAAAGCAGAGACATTACTTTGCCAACAAAGGTCTGTCTAGTCAAGGTTATGGTTTTTCCAGTAGTCATGTATAGATGTGAGAGTTGGACTATAAAGAAAGCTGAACGCCAAAGAATTGATGCTTTTAAACTGTGGTGTTAGAGAAGACTCTTGAGAGTCCCTTGGACTGCAAGGAGATCCAACCAGTCCATTCTAAAGGAGATCAGTCCTGAATATTCATTGGAAGGACTGATGCTGAAGCTGAAACTCCAATACTTTGGCCACTTGATGAGAAGAATTGACTCATTGGAAAAGACTGATGCTGGGAAAGATTGAAGGTGGGAGGAGAAGGAGATGATAGAGGATGAGATGGTTGGATGGCATTACTGACTCAATGGACATGAGTTTGAGTAAACTCCGGGTGTTGGCAACTGACAGAGAGGCCTGGTGTGCTTCAGTCCATGGGGTCGCAAAGAGTCGGACACAACTGAGCAACTGAACTGAATTATTATTTATAAAATAGATAAACAAGGACCTACTGTATAACACAGGGACCTATATTAACTATCTTGCAATAACCTATCAGATCAGATCAGATCACATCAGTCGCTCAGTCGTGTCTGACTCTTTGCAACCCCATGAATGTATCTTTAATACAGTATCAGTATCTTTAATATCTGCACATTTTACTATGTATCAATTTTGACTTAGGTTGAAAGAAAAAACTATACATGTCTTGGGGTCAGAAAAATATGCTGATATAATATTTTAAAATAACTAGAGACTGGGTCAACATTCAATAATGGCATTTGTTTTATTACTATGATCTGTTTTGAAAGCCACCTTTTATAGTTATTCATTATAAGTTTATTTAAAGTTTTGTTCACTGTCTTTTTTAGGGTCCTAACTTTATCTCGTATGCATAATTTGTCTCAGAAATCTGCAAGAACCATCACCTTGGTGTAAGGGTGACCAAGAGCTGAAATTTTAGTTCACCACTCCTGTGCCCATGCAGAAACACTGGCAGTGTTCATTCTTTGTAGATTACAAAAGGAAATGCAAGTGCGCTTCCGATCAGTCGCTCCTCCTCTTTCTGACATTCACCAGCTCCATGTCCCTTTGAAAAGTCTGAACTGGGATTGAGACCTGGCCCTGGAATACTTTACAAGGCAAGAGATGTCTCTGACAATTTCTCCTAGTTATTTTGAATATAGTATTTAAGGGAGAATCAAAACTTTAAATAAATTGCAAAGAGAAAGAGAACACTGCCACTTAAAAACGTTTATCTGAAATGTTGCTTTATAATTTGTTGTTCATCTTATTTATGACATTTGTCCTTGAATCATTGTTGGGTGTTATATTACATCAAATCTGTCAGTAAAAAAAAAAATTCTTGTCAATGAAGGAATTCAAAAGAGTATGCAGTAGTTTTTGAAAATCCTTCTCAGCAAAGATTTCCAAAAAACACTATAAACAGAAATATCACTGGAATAAGTATTTAACATTTTAAGGAAACAACTCGGATGGAGCACTTACTTATTTCTATACATTTTATTCTGTTAGCTAAGCATCATTTTGTGTTCTATATTTACTCCTATACACATACACTGCTGAAAGACATATTCGTTTTTGTATGAGTTATATTTACTTCAGCCCATTACTTTTAGAAATTCTTTATGTGTTGCAAAAAAGGCAAAGATTAAGTCTGAAAAATAAATTCAGAAATATAAGTAGGACTTGTCCAAATACCATTTCTAGACTCTGTTAAATATCAAAACTACCTGGGTGCTTTAAAGAGTAAAGGAATTTAAAAATATTATAAAACATAATAAAGGTGCAAATTCAAATGTCAAAGAGTGCTCCAATTATTTTGTTGCTTAAGAATATTGTTTTATTGAACATTACTTGAAATAGGAGGGCTAGCAACAAAAAGTAAGACTTTTTTCCTTTGTGGATATAATTTTTCCTGCAATGTCATTATTGTAAGATAATTCAACTCAATGAAAATCATCAAGTAGGGAAGTGCAATTAAAGAGATACTTACACAATACTATACTAGTTTCAAAGATTAAATAAACATTTTTCAGTGATGAATGTGAACAAGTGATGTCCTTTTTAAGATTCAAGATAATGAATATGGTATAAACTCTGTTTGTCACATATATCGTATTAGGTAAGGTACAGCCCAAGCTGATATAATAAAGAAACACAAAATACAGCAGCTTCAGGTAGAAGTGACGATTCGGAAGTGAGCAGTCCAGCGTTGGTCCTGTGGCTCTGCCGTCCTCTGTGACTTCCATCTCTAATTCCTTGTCATCTCTTAGCCAGGGGGAAGGGGCACAGACCTGAGAGTCACCTGCACACATGCATCCTGGGAGGGGTCAAGGCCTGAGGATGGGAATGTAACACTTTTCTGCCTTGGCCGGAACTTAGTCACAATGCCATCCTCAACTATAACAAAGGCCAAACACAGATCTGCCTTTAGCTGGGTGGCCCTGCGCCTTGCTAAAATCAGGTAGGTGGGCTCATTATTAAAGTCACTGCCTTTCGAGGAAATCAGAAGTGACAATCGATGGAATGTTCTTTCCAAAAGAAAATGAGATGATTATCAGGATGCTTCAGAAAAGTGGTGATTATTTATACATGCTCTCTTCTTTAATGCACCCACCACCTGGGAGAGAGGAACGTCTTTATTCACTCTGAAGGCAGGGTCTGTTTTTCTCTATTTTGTATACCCCTAGTGCCTATTTAGGGCTTCCCTGATAGCTCAGTTGGTAAAGAATCGGCCTGCAATGCAGGAGATCCTGGTTGGACTCCTGGGTCAGGAAGATCCCCTAGAGAAGGGATAGGCTACCCACTCCAGTATTCTTGGGCTTTCCTTGTGACTCAGCTGGTAAAGAATCCGCCTGCAATGTGGGAGACCTGGGTTCAATCCATGGGTTGGGAAGATCCCCTGGAGAAGGGAAAGGCTACCCACTCCAGTATTCTGGCCTGGAGAATTCCATGGACTGTACAGTCCGTGGGGTCGCAAAGACTCAGACACTACTGAGTGACTTTCGTTCTCAGTGCCTACGACAGTTCCTGATAGACAGTAAGCACTTCAAGACTCTTTGCTGAATGATAAAAGAGATGTGAATGGACCTAGAGACTGACATAGAGTGAAGTGAGACCTAGAGAGACAAGTACCATATATGAACACATATATGTGGAATGTAGGAAAACAGCACAGATGAACCTATCTCCGGGGAAGAACAGACACACAGATGTAGAGAACAAACACATGGATGCCAAGGAGGGAAAAGGAGGATGGGATGAATTGGGAGATTGAGATGGACATTTATACACTATTATGTATAAAACAGATAAGTAATGAGAATCGATTTTATAATGTGGTGACCGAAATGGGAAGGAAATTCCCAAAAGAGAACATGCATGTATATGTGTGGCTGATCCACTTTGCTGTACAGCAAAAACTAACATAACTCCGTAAAGCAACTGTACTCACACAGAGGTAAACAAAATAAAAAGAAGTTTTTAAAAAAGGTAAACCAAATTGATACTCAAAAGGATCAATTATCTTTGCCAAGGTCAAACAGCTTCTAGCTGTTGAAGACAGGATTCTATCCAGATCTATTTGAAGTTTTTCTCCTAAGTGATTTTCCTGCAAGAAAGTTCCTATGATAAAACAATCCATCTGCTTGAGAGAGGCTCTCCCTCTGTAAACTGGAATATAAACTCTGTAATGACTACAGCTTTGTCAGCAAAGGATTTGTTGTATTTCTTTTGTGGAATGTGAAAGATACTCATGTTGGTCTCATAAATTTCCTAAGCAATCACCCACTGTTTTCTCAGCCTTTTTTATGTCAGAGAGGAATGTGGTTGACTAATTTGCAAATGAGTAATTCTAGCAAGAGGGCTCATTTCCAATGAGCTGCAGTTTAGCTTATGATTATAAATAGTAAGGTTAACCGCTGATCAGTGGATGTTTAACAAATGCTCGATGCTAGAACACTCACATATGCTCGTCTCTTCCTTTGCCCATCAACTGTATCGATTGCTGAACTGATCCCTTCAAAAACCATTAAATCTGGTAATGGACTGACTGGGCTCCCATCCATATGATGGTTTCAGTATTAATGCTTGCTCAAGAAAGAAAAAGTTTGCTGACTCTTCTTTATCCTCGAAGGTAAGAATTCAGAGAGTTTGCTGAATATTTAACATGGGGTGAAATTTTCATCAACGTGAGAAACATCACAGATTCTCAGTGAGGATGTATGTGTGTGGAGGTGATCATGTGGGAGATTCCTAAGAGATCAAAGACTATATCTAGCGTTTACAAATTTCAAAGTTATGAAATAACATAGGTGGGATGCCAAGTGGGAAAATGACATATCTGGAAAAATACGGATGCTATGAAATTACTTATACACAGATGAAAAAGAGCGAGTCAGAGACAGTTGGAATACATATACAGCTACTTTCTCCCAAATCAGCACTCTCCATTTATTTGTACCTTATTTTTGTGGACAGATTCCATGAAGGTGGGGATTTTTGAATTATCCAGGTCACTTTTGCCTTTTGTAATATGGTGGATGAATTAGGAGAAACCCTAAGTTTTGTGATCCTATAGTTTATGTGTCAACTTGACAGGCTACAGGGGACTCATTCACCATGACTTCTGTGTGTATCTGCGAGGGTGATTCTGGAAAAGATTAGCATTTGAATCCATGGGTTGAATAAAAGCAAATGACCCTCTCCAGCATGGGTGTGCATCATCCAATCCACTGAGGGCCTCAAGAAAACAAGAGCTGAAAGGAAGAGGGATTCACCCATTTCTCCCCCCACCTCACTGCTTGAGCTGGTACATTTCACCTCATGTTCTCCAACCTCAATGTGGGAGTTATATCATCAGCTCTACTGATTCTCAGGCTCCTGGAGGAGGGCTGGATTATACCACCAGCTTTCCTGGGTCTCCAGCTTGCAGAAATATCTATCCATTTATCTATCTATCTCTGAATGTATGTATCCATGTGTCTTTCTATGGATCAGTCCATGTATATATGTATGTAAGTAGCTATCTCTGTACCTATATTATAGGCTCTGTTTCTCTGGAAAACCTGACTAACCCAGTGTTTTCCCTCTGCCTACTGTCCACTTCTTTCCTGTAAGAAAATTCACGAACACTTGCTAGGTCAATGTGTTGGCAAAATAAAGATCATGCACTTCCCAGTCAACCTTGCAGCGACGTTTTGGAGAAAAAACACAGATGATTTATCTTCGTTTAGGAAAGAAGGAAAAAAACAAACCTTTATAAAACTATGTTCATCGAACCTAGACTGGCGACTCGTTTCATATATGATATTATTCATGTTTCAATGCCATTCTCCCAAATCATCCCACCCTCTCCCTCTCCCACAGAGTCCACAAGAGGATTCATGTTGATATATGGCAAAACCAATACAATATTGTAAAGTTAAAAAATAAAATAAAAAAAAAACTATGTTAAGTGGTTTTATATATTTTATCTCTTTAACCTTCCTAATAACCTCAGCAAACTGTATTTTTATGTCTAATTTGACAATATTGGAATTGATACTTAAAGAGACTATTATTTGTCCATGGCCTCCCAGATAATAAAAAGAAGGGCAAGGTCTAAGTGAGCCTTTGATTCCAAGTCTACTGTTCTTTCTATTTAGCCATAAGTGGCAATATTGCATTCCTCTTTGGCACTTGATAATATTGATTGAATTACTGACTTATAGCATTCAACCTCAAACACACTGATGCTCCAATAACTCTATCTAATTAGCTGAACAGACTTACCCAAGTAATTCTATTTTTGTTGTTATAATGTTAATGATCTTGAACAATGTATTATGATATGTGCACCTCTAATAAGTATCTCATTGATAATAACAAGGAAATCTAGCCTGCTCACTGACTCTCTAGGAAACCAGGCAAATCACTGGAGGCCTGCACTTAGAAGTGAAGCGATTTGTTTTTAAAGAAAACAAGCTATTCTGCTTTACAAATTATTGTACAAACCATTATTATTCAGTATATTTTTTCAATTGAATCAAAAGCATCTACACACTTTTTGTGTTATGGGCAACTATGGATAGCTGAAGTGGGGAACTTAAGTTCAAAAGAAATTTTTAAAAAGTAGATACATAAAGAGGCCTAATATATGTGCATGTGTATGTGTATGCATGCATGCGTGTGTACACACAGTATGTGAAAGAGAGGGAGAAAGATAAGTTGGAAAAAATACTTTCAAATTTAAAACACGTTGAGTGCAAAAACAATATCCCTGAAGAATTTTTCAAGTACAAAGTGCCTGTGGAGAAATGAGTCTGACTGCAGAAAATTATTCTAGAGTTTCGGAGGGGTTGACTCCGCTTGCTAGATATTTCTTAATGATGTATTTGACTTCCACAAGTGTATCTTGTGGAAGGTGCTTAGCCTGATGTCTGTGCATGCGTGCTAAGTCATTTTGGTCACGTCTGACTCTGTGAGATCCTATGGACTGTAGTCCGCCAGGCTTCTCTTTCCATGGGATTCTCTAGGCAAGGATATTGGAGTGGGTTGCCAATTCCTCCTCCAAGGGATCTTCCCCACTCAGGGATAAACTCATGTTTCTCACGCCTCCTGCACTGGCAGCAGATTCCGTATCTCTAGAGCCACCTGGGAAAGCCTTGTGTAGCACAGTGGTTAATAAAGACTTTGGAGTCCAGCAGTCTGAGTCCTGGTTCTGTCACTTAATTGCGAAAAGATTTGGTAAAAATCATTTAAGCTTTGTCAGCCTCAGTTTATCTAACTGGTGTTAGCCCACCTGTGAGCTGGCATCGATCAGAGCATACTTCTCTTAGCATTATTGTGAGAATCAAGGGAGACCATGCATATAAAAGACATAGAGTTTGGCACACAGTGGGGCTGCAATAAATGGCATTTTTTGCTGGTATTATGGGCTGTGCAAGCCTTTCCACTATTGCTAGTGTACATATTTAGTAGTTTCCCAGGAGTTTATTATATCACTGGGTAAACAATATTATCTCCTCATTTTATGGGATACTATTAGCATTGGTTTTCTCCTTATTTCCTCCTCAAGGTCTAATAATAAAATATAGTTCATATAAAAGTATATATAGTCTTCACATAAAAAGTTTCCTATGTTTACAGTAATAGCCTATTCAGAAAAGAGAAAAAAAAATCTGAAACCAGATTTCGTTTCCTGAAGATACACAATACTTGTTTCAAAAATAACTCCATCCTCCATCAAGCTGGCAGGAGCTGTCTTCCCCTCCCACGCTTGTCCTCCTGCAGGCCAGGAGCGCTCGTTACGCTCATTGGACAGATTGCGGAAACCAGGACCCAAAGTCTACCTAACGTGACCAATAAGAGAAAAATCACTTGCAAGTCATGCCGAGCATTTTGAAATTTCAAAACGTGTCCCCCTGTGATTCAGACAAGCAAAGCACAAAGAGAGAAAGCAGGTGCTTTCACCCCGTCACTGTCATGAGACGGAAGCTCTTACTTTTCCTCATAAAAAATTCTTTACGTAAATTCCATTTGACAATATACACATCCATGCTTTTGCTTTCCGTATGTCATCAAAGGTATATCCCACAGTTGGAGTCAACCTCTACAGTTGTACTGCAAGTTCTAAGCATAAAAGATAGTGTGGAAATAATACCAGAGATTTGGGGAAAATAATAACTATTAAGCACTGAATTTTTATTCATGATCGTGAGATAATGTATTAGTAAAGGACATTGGTGGTGCAGTGGTAAAGAATCTACTTGCCAAGGTAGAAGGTGCAAGAGACACAGGTTTGATTCCTGGGTCAGGAAGATCCCTTGGAGTAGGAAATAGCAAGTGGCTCCAGTATTCTTGTCTGGAAAATGTCGTGGACAGGGGAGCCTGACAGGCTGCAGTCCATGGAGTTCCAAAGGGTCGGACACAACTGAATGACTGAGCACACACGTACACAAAGGATGTTGACAGGAACAGGGTCAAGTATAAAAAGAAACTCAATACCTTTATTCTCTAGTTTTGCAACTAAATACAGTTTTGTGCAGTAATGTTATACCATACTCTGATTTCTGCCTGGAAATGACTAATTGCTGCATAAACCTTTGAACTAGATTAACATAAAGATAAATCATTTATGTTTATTCTTACGGATATAATTTCTGACTCTGCTTTTTTAAGAAAAATATTGATTTTTTTTTTGCTGTTAATGTGCTCTGCTCTCCACCAGAAAAGCCTCTGTGCAGTATTCACTGCATTTCATCCAAATTACTTTTCTGTCTCTTGCTGGAGAACAAAGGCCCTGCCACAGTAGAGAAAAAGTAGACAGGAATGGAGGCAAGACCTGCATTCAGTTTCTAATTTGCTTCTGGACATTAACATAAGAGGTGTGGTTGATGAGCCAGAAGAACACAATTCCTTTGGAGAATTGAGGTATAATAGTCCCTTAGACTAAAAAGTTAGACCTATCTTATTCTCATTTCACTACTAAGACTCTTCTCACAGGGTCAGTCCCAAACACTATAAGAATTTCTCTGCTGAAGAATACTGCTTTTTGTGTTCTTTCTTAAGTTTTTATTTTTTAATATTTTAACATTGGTCATGCTGCTTTGGCCTTCCCTGGTGGCTCAGAGGTTAAAGCGTCTGCCCGCAATGCAGGAGACCCAGGTTCGATCCCTGGGTCGGGAAGATCCCCTGGAGAAGGAAATGGTAACCCACTCCAGTATTCTTGCCTGGAGAATCCCATGGACGGAGAAGCCTGGTAGTCTACAGTCCATGGTGTCGCAAAGAGTCGGACATGACTGAGCGACTTCACTCACTCATGCTGCTTTAGAAAGTAGTTGGTACTTGGTTCAGAAAATGTTTCTTTAAAAAATGTACGAGACAGCAAAAGAGACAATGATGTATAGAACAGTCTTATGGACTCTATGGGAGAGGGAGAGGGTGGGAAGATTTGGGAGAATGGCATTGAAACATGTATAATATCATGTATGAAATGAGATGCCAGTCCAGGTTCAATGCACGATACTGGATGCTTGGGGCTAGTGCACTGGGATGACCCAGAGGGATGGTATGGGGAGGGAGGAGGGAGGAGGGTTCAGGATGGGGAACACATGTATACCTGTGGTGGATTCATTTTGATATTTGGCAAAACTAATACAATTATGTACAGTTTAAAAATAAAATAAAGTTTAAAAAAATGTAGAAGGAGGCTGAGAAAAAGCAATTAAGATGGAGAGTTATATTTTTTATTACTTTCTGAGGGCTGCTGTAGCAATTCACAGTCATAGCTTGAAAATATTGTGAGTTGGGTTCCATACTACTGCTAAAAGTGAATACTGCAATAAAGCAAGCCACACAACGTTTTGGTTTTCCAGTGCATATAAAAGTTGTATTTCCATTATATCAAAGTAATAGCCTTATGTCTAAAGAAATGATGTACAAGCTTAATCAAAATACGTTAATGCTAAAAACACTAACCATCACCTGAGCCTTCAGTAAGCTATCATCTTTTTGCTGGTGGAGGGTCTTGCTCTCGATGTTGGAGGCTGCTGACTGATCAGGGTGGGATCTGCTGAAGGCTGGGGCAGCTGTGGCAATTTCCCAGGATAAGACAACAATGGAATTTGTCATATTGATTGACTTTTTCATTCATGAGCAATTTCTCTGTAGCACGAAATGCTGTTTGATAGCATTTTTCCCACAGAAGAATTTCTTTCAAAACTGGGGTCAGTCCTCTCAAAACTCGACACTGTTTTGTCAACTAAGTTTATGTGATATTCTCAATCTTTTGTTGTCATCTCAACAATCTTCACAGTATCCTCACTAGGAACAGACTCTATCTCAAGAAACCACTTTCTTTGCTCATAAGATACAACTCTGTATCTGTTAAAGTTTTATCATTAGTTTGCAGCAATTCACTCACATCTTCAGGTTCCACTTCGAAGTCTAGTTCTTTTGCTCTTTCTACCATATCTGCAGTTACTTCCACCACTAAAATATCTTGAACCCCACAAAGTTATCCACTGCGGGGGCGGGGGGGTGGTGGGATTGGAATTAATTTCTTCCAAAATCCTTTTGGTGTCGATATTTTGACCTCTTTCCATAAATCACAAATGTTCTTAATGGCATCTAGTATGGTGAATCCTTTCCAGAAGGTTTTCAGTTTTACTTTGCCCAAATCCATTGACAGATCACCATCTATGGCAGTTAAAGCTTTATGAAATACGTGTCTTAAGTGACAAAACTTGAACTCTGAAATTATTCTATGATCCATGGGATGCAGAATTGATGCTGTGTTAGAAGGCATGAAAACAACACTAATCTCATTGCATATCTTCATCAGAGGTATTGAGTGACCAGTGCGTTGACAATGAGCAGTAACATTTTGAAATATATCCTGTTTTGGTAAGCAGCAGGTCTCAGTGCCTGCATGCGCATGCTCAGTGGTTTTGGTCATGTCTGACTCTTTGTGACCCTATGGAGAAGGCAATGACAACCCACTCCAGTACTCTTGCCTGGAAAATCCTGTGGAGAGAGGAGCCTGGTGGGCTACAGTCCATGGGGTCTCAAGGAGTTGGACACAACTGAGCAACTTCACTTTCATTTTTCACTTTCACGCACTGGAGAAGGAAATGGCAACCCACTCCAGGGTTCTTGCCTGGAGAATTGCAGGGATGGTGGAGCCTGGTGGGCTGCTGTCTATGGGGTCGCACAGAGTCAGACATGACTGAAGCAACTTAGCAGCAGCAGGACTGTAGCCCACCAAGCTCCTCTGTCCATGGAATTCTCCAGGCAAGAATACTGGAGTGGGTTCCTCCTGACCCAAGTAATGAAACCTTGTCTCCTGCAACTCCTACATTGGCAAGGCAGATTCTTTACCACTGTACCACCTGGGAAGCCTAATCAGTTCAGTCGCTCAGTCGTGTCCGACTCTTTGTGACCCCATGAATCACAGCACGCCAGGCCTCCCTGTCCATCACCAACTCCTGGAGTTCACTCAGACTCACGGCCATCGAGTCAGCGATGCCATCAAGCCATCTCATTCTCTGTCATCCCCTTCTCCTCCTGCCCCCAATCCCTTCCAGCATCAGAGTCTTTTCCAATGAGTCAACTCTTCATATGATGTGGCCAAAGTATTGGAGTTTCAGCTTTAGCATCATTCCTTCCAAAGAAATCCCAGGGCTGATCTCCTTCAGAATGGACTGGTTGGATCTCCTTGCAGTCCAAGGGACTCTCAAGAGGCTTCTCCAACACCACAGTTCAAAAGCATCAATTCTTCGGTGCTCAGCTTTCTTCACACTCCAACTCTTACATCCATACATGACCACAGGAAAAACCATAGCCTTGACTAGATGGACCTTTGTTGGCAAAGTAATGTCTCTGCTTTTGAATATGCTATCTAGGTTGGTCATAACTTTCCTTCCAAGGAGTAAGCATCTTTTAATTTCATGGCTGCAGTCACCATCTGCAGTGATTTTGGAGCCCCAAAAATAAAGTCTGACACTGTTTCCACTGTTTCCCCATCTATTTCCCATGAAGTGATGGGACCAGATGCCATGATCTTCATTTTCTGAATGCAAACACCCTCTTCCAACAACACAAGAGAAGACTCTACACATGGACATCACCAGATGGTCAACACCGAAATCAGATTGATTATATTCTTTGCAGCCAAAGTTGGAGAAGCTCTATACAGTCAACAAAAACAAGACCAGGAGCTGACTGTGGCTCAGATCATGAACTCCTTATTGCCAAATTCAGACTTAAATTGAAGAAAGTAGGGAAAACCACTAGACCATTCAGGTATGACCTAAATCAAATCCCTTATGATTATACAGTGGAAGTGAGAAATAGATTTAAGGGACTAGATCTGATAGACAGAGTACCTGATGAACTATGGACAGAGGTCAGTGACATTGTATAGGAGACAGGGATCAAGACCATCCCCATGGAAAAGAAATGCAAAAAAGCAAAATGGCTGGCTGAGGAGGCCTTACAAATAGCTGTGAAGAGAAGCAAAAAGCAAAGGAGAAAAGGAAAGATATAAGCATCTGAATGCAGAGTTCCAAAGAATAGCAAGGAGAGATAAGAAAGCCTTCCTCAGCGATCAATGCACAGAAATAGAAAAAAAAAAAAAAAAAAAAAAGAATGGGAAAGACTAGAGATATCTTCAAGAAAATTAGTGATACCAAGGAAACATTTCATGCAAAGATGGGCTCAATAAAGGACAGAAATGGTATGGACCTAACAGAAGCAGAAGATATCAAGAAGAGGTGGCAGGAATACATAGAAGAACTGTACAAAAAAGATCTTCATGACCCAGATAATCACGATGGTGTGATCACTCACCTAGAGCCAGACATCCTGGAATGTGAAGTCAAGTGGGCCTTAGAAAGCATCACTACGAACAAAGCCAGTGGAGGTGATGGAATTCCAGTTGAGCTATTCCAAATCCTGAAAGATGATGCTGTGAAAGTGCTTCACTCAATATGCCAGCAAATTTGGAAAACTCAGCAGTGGCCACAGGACTGGAAAAGGTCACTTTTCATTCCAATCCCAAAGAAAGGCAATGCCAAAGAATGCTCAAACTACCACACAATTGCACTCATCTCACACGCTAGTAAAGTAATGCTCAAAATTCTCCAAGCCAGGCTTCAGCAATATGTGAACTGTGAACTTCCTGATGTTCAAGCTGGTTTTAGAAAAGGCAGAGGAACCAGAGATCAAATTGCCAACATGCGCTGGATCATGGAAAAAGCAAGAGAGTTCCAGAAAAATATCTATTTCTGCTTTATCGACTATGCCAAATCTTTGACTGTGTGGATCACAATAAACTGTGGAAAATTCTGAAAGAGATGGGAATACCAGACCACCTGATCTGCCTCTTGAGAAATTTGTATGCAGGTCAGGAAGCAACAGTTAGAACTGGACATGGAACAACAGAATGGTTCCAAATAGGAAAAGGAGTACGTCAAGGCTGTATATTGTCACCCTGTTTATTTAACATATACGCAGAGTACATCATGAGAAACGCTGGGCTGGAAGACGCACAAGCTGGAATCAAGATTGCTGGGAGAAATATCAATGACTTCAGATATGCAGATGACACCACTCTTATGGCAGAAAGTGAGGAAGAACTAAAAAGCCTCTTGATGAAAGTGAAAGAGGAGAGGGAAAAAGTTGGCTTAAAGCTCAACAGAAAACAAAGATCATGGCATCTGGTCCCATCACTTCATGGGAAGCCAATTAGTAGGCTTAAAATACTCAGCAAACCATGTGAACAGATTTGCTGTCATCTAGACTTTGTTGTTTCATTTACACAGCACAGGAAAAACTGATTTAATATAATTCTTAAGTCCCTAGAGTTTAAGAATGGTAAATGGAGATGGGCTTCAACTTCAAGTCACCAGCTGCATTAGCCTCTTACAAGAGGCTTTGAAATCAGGCACTGACTGTTCCTCTCTAGCTATGAAAATTCTACATGGCATCTTTTTCCAACAGAGGACTGCATCAAAATTTTGTTTGGTGTCACCATCCACTGTCATTAATGATCTTAGCTAGATCTTCCATATAATTTGCTGCAGGTTTTATAAAGCACTTGCTGCTTCATCCTCACTTTGATGTTATAGAGAGGGCTTCTGTCCTGAAACCTCATGAACCAACCTCTGCTAGCTTCTCACTTTTCTTCTGTAGCTTCCGCACCTCTCTCAATTGTCACAGAATTAAAAATCTCTGATTCAGGCTTTAGCTTAAGGGAATATTGTGGCTAGTTTATCTTCTGTCTAGACCACTAAAACTTTCTCTGTATTAGCAATATATTTGCATCCTTATCATTCCTTTGATCACTGGAGTAGTACTTTAAATTTTCTTGAAGAACTCTTCCTTTGCATTCACAACTTGGCTAATTGTTCAGCCCAAGAGCCTAGCTTTTAGCAGATCTGGACTTTCGGCCTCCCTTTCTCAGTAAACTTCATCTTCTCTAGCTCTTGATCTAAGATGAGAGCTGTGTGCCTCTTCCTTTCACTTGAACATTAAGAGGTCATTGTAGATTTACTAACTGGCCTACTATTAATGTTGCTGTGTCCTGGGGATGAGAAAGGCCCAAGAAGAGGGAGTCAGGGATGGCCAGTCAGCAGAGGAGTCAGAACTCATGAAACATCCATGCTGTAAGCTCACTGTCTGATATGAGTACAGATTGTGGCCTCCTCACGCAACAGCAATAGTAACGTCAAGGATCACAAATCACAGATCACCATAACACGTGACCATCAGACACGTTGTTGAAGTAAGGACACAATCACCAAAACATGACACGGAGACACAAAATGAGTAAGTGCTGTGGGAAAATGGTGCTCATACGGGGGTTCAATGGTTCACAAACCTTCAGCTTGTAAAAAAAGTACAGTATCTACGAAGCACAACAGAAATGAAGCACAATGAAACGAGGTGTGCTGTATATAAATTTAGTGCCTGAAGTTTAGAAATCTACTCTCTCACAATTCCGAAGCCTAGAAGTCAGAAAGCACAGTTGTCAGATGGACGACACTGCCCCGGAGGCTCTAAGAGAGAAACCTTCCTTGCGTTTCGCTCCTGGGGGCTGCCGGCTTTCCTCCTTGACTGCACCCCTCTAATCTCTGCCTCTGTCTTCCAGGACTCCCGCCTCCTCCTCTCTGTTTTTCCCCTGTGTGTCTTTCGTAAGGAGACATCCTTAGATATAGAGCTCACCTAACAATCTAGAAAAACCTTATCTAGAGATTCTTAATTACATCTGCAAACCCCTTCTCCAAATTCAGTCACATTCAGAGGTTCTGCAGATTAGGAGTCAAACACATCTTTTGGGGGACCCCATTTACACTACTACACCTTATAAAGTGGCATATGGAAGAAGTCTAAAATGGAAGATTTCTAAAATGTCACTTCTCTCATTGCTAAGACTATGTTGACACTCACTTAAATGCTTATAGAAAAAAAAGATCTTTTGGCTTATAACACTATGACTTCTCAGAAATATTCTAGGCAATAGGCACTCACAAATGATGTTTAAGGGGGTGAAAGTCGTCCTCATTAAAGAACTATTTTAGTTCTTATTTATATAAATGAACATACAATGGAGCAGTAGAAATGCAATCCAACTTGCTATGTTTTCTTTTAATGATTTATAACACAATCCGTTACTTCTGAAATATACAATCATTTTGTTTTCTATTCTAACAAGACAGTAAAATATTTAGAGACCAATTATCCTTATTGAATGAGTAGAATTTGAAATAACATGGTATTTTTTAAATTGATTAATTTATTTATTTTACTTTGCAATATTGTATTGGTTTTGCCAGTATGGCTAAAATGTTCTTTTAAGATTTGGGCTGTGTGTAACCAGTGGCCCCTTCCAAATGAGTGTTAATTAAAATCTGTAAGTAATTTACATACTGGGCATGCTATCTAGTTACTTGATCAACTGATTAATATGCTGCAAGGTAGATAGTGCTAGAAATAATAAACTGTATTCCAAATAATAAATTGAATGCCCATAATTTGCTAATTTATCTGTACTAGTCTCATGACTACTATACATCTTATTCTCCACATTTGTATAATGGACTTACAATTGTTAAAGTATACTCCTACACACAACCCCACCAACACAAGCAGAACACTTGAAAAGAAGAAACATCCTGAGATATACCATGCCACATTTTAATAAAATGCCACATTTTAAAGGTAATTTTTAAAAAAATTCTTGATGGGGAACACATGTATACCTGTAGCAGATTCATTTTGATATATGGCAAAACCAATACAATATTGTAAAGTTAAAAAATAAAATTAAAAAAAATTTTCAAAAAAAAAAGGAAAAAAAATAACATAGTAAAGCGAAAAAAAAAATTCTTGACCAATAAATTTTATTGAAATCTTAACTGTTATCTACACATCTCTTTGTCCCTCCACCAACCTCAGAAAAATTAAATGCCTAGACACAGTCCTAAGAAAGAGCAGGATGTGTATCACCACGGGCCCACTTAGATATGGGGAGGAAGACAGGCTACAGTGTCTAGATGGCGGGAGAGGCCAGCAGTCACTCAAATGTGCATGGTCAGGACTCTTCAAAGTAATTAAGGGGATCAGAAGTTGGACTCCGAATGTCTTTATGGGAGCATAAGGAGCTTCATGTTGAGAAATTCTGGATATTGAACAAAGCAGAGAACAACCAAAGTATAGGGCACAACTGCCCGGCGCTGGCTTGGTGGTGGTGTAGCTGCCGGGTCATGTCCGACTTTTTGCGACCCATGGACTGCAGCCTGCGAGTCTTCTCTGTTCATGGGATTTCCCTGGTAAGAACACTGGAGCAGGTTGCCATTTCCTACTCCAGAGGATTTTCTTGACCCAGGGATTGAACCTGTGGCTCCTGTATTGGCAGAAGCATTCTTTACCACTGAGCTACTTGGGAAGCCCCCAGTGCTGACTAGAATTAATTGTTATAACAGAGTAATCGCTATTCTTTTTCATGGACTGGTTTTCAGAAAAGGTGTGACAGGGAGGAAAAGAACACAAACCGGTATTTATTTTATACTGAGAGTGCAATACCGTCTTTCATTACTAAATTGCATTTTAAAAAGGTCACAACTGGGATTCAAAAGACCACCATGGCGTAGTTTTAGCTTCTTTTTTAACCTTGTGTCTCAGCTTCCAGGGATGTTTTTGAATACAGAATATTATTTTTTCATGATACTGGATATGCGACAATAGAAAGAAAGGCTTGGTGGTGGTGAAGACTTGCTGACAGGCTAAATGATTTGCACATAAGTTTCCAGCACCTGAGATTCATTTAGTATCTCAACAAAAAGACTGTTAAATATGTAGCATAAAACTCTCAGAAATACTTAGGGATAGGTGAATCCAGGAATGTTAAGGGAGGGGAGTTTAGGAGAGAATAGATACATGCCTGTGTAAGACTGAGTCCCTTCACTGTTTACCTGAAACTATCACAACATTGCTAATCAGCTATTCTCCAACATGATATAAAAAGTTTTAAAAAAAGAAAGTTTAGAGTTTTTTATTCCACTTCAAATTTACACTCAGGTTATTTCTATTCATTACTCCTGCAACTGCCCTGTAAGAATGTGCATTCATGATTAAATGGCCCAGTTCACTGGATCTTACACCTCCCTCGCTCTCCCTTGACTTTGAGTCTTGTACTTGCTGTATCATGTCTTCCCCCAGAAGAATGAACCCTATCAATCCTTTAAATCAAAATTCTTAAGCAGAAATTTCTACCAGAATTCTTTGAACAACCTCATGTCTAAGTAACCTTCCAATCTACCAATGCAACGACTGTCCTTGGAGAAACCTTTGACATCATTTATTCTTTTCAATAAATATTTTTATACTTATCAAATAAGATTCTGGAAGCCTAGAATATGTCAGAGAAATGAGCCTTATATTTCACAGTATCTCTCACTATTCTCAACAAGGTGTTTCATGCTATAGTTTAGTTCAGTTGCTCAGTCATGTCCGACTCTTTGCAACCCCATGGACCATAGCACGCCAGGCCTTCCTGTCCATCACCAACTCCCGGAGTTTACTCAAATTCATGTCCATTGAGTCGGTGATGCCATCCAACCACAACAGTCACCCAATAAATAATTGGGCTTCCCCGGTGGCTCAGTGGTAAAGAATTTACCTGCTAATGCAGGAGACATGGGTTCGATCCCTGGGTTGGGGTGATGTCCTGGAGAAGGAAATGGCAACCCTTCCAGTATTCTTGCCTGGAAACTCCCATGGACAGAGCAGCCTGGCAAGCTACAGTCCATGCAGTCACAAAAGAACTGGACATGGCTCATTGACTAAACAACAATAACAACAATAAAAGATTATATATGGTAGATTTGGAAAAAGTTTAAAAATCATTTAGTTTTTTAATTCACCTTCTACAGCAAGAATTTTTTTCCCCCTGATTTAGCTTGTACTACCAACAACTTCAGCCATTTAGTATTCTGACTAATATTAAATAAATGATAAGAACACTTGAAAATACAACTATAACTCAGATAATAATTCATTATATTATTCTGAATTCATCTACAACTGTAAAGTAAAAGCATTGAAACCTACTAAGGTGAGAGTCCAAGAGATTATGAAGTGCTAAGAAAACAAAAAGATTCATCACAGTTCCTATTCCAGTCACAGAATTTAGAATATAGATACTAGGCAAATAGTATGGACAGGGAGAAGATTCACAGAAAGATAAGAAGTATCTCACATGGAGATTAACAATAGACATTCCTGTTTACATTTACCTAATGAACATTGAATCGAACATTGAATCTAACATTCCTAGGTTATTGTTATTGTTAGGTAGATTCATTCTAAGTAACAAGAGACATTTCCTATAAACTCTTATCTTAGATCCACCCATTACAACCCTCAAGGCAAAATTATGTTGTATTAAAATTGTGAACAATTAAAATTGCTGATATTAACTTGAGAATAAACATGAATTTCCTGTGTAAATAACAAAGTTACCAAATAATAACAACAAAGTAAGCTGACTTTCTTCCAGAATGGCTTATACAGCACACACTATATAAATTTTCAATGACCTATTCTGATCCTTCAGTCTGAAACACAGCTGGAGTTTATGTTCCCTATTGCTTTCATTGTACAAAAGAGAATCATGGATAAAGAAAGGGTAAAGCTACCTTCCTTCTGTACTTTCTTTACCAGTAAAGGACTTATTTCAATGGGCTTTTGTGATCGGACTTCTCAAACTTCAGGTCAAAAATCATTCTTGATAATTCTTATATTCTGCTTCAAAAAACACAAAGCAGGATTTTGTTAACCAACACCTATCATGTACTTCATTTCAAAATAATAAAATGTTCTCTACCTAGTGCTTATTCATTTTTTATTCATGTATGTCAACTATTCTAGAGGCTGCTGAAGTGCATTGATTTTTCTGATTTAAAATGCTTGCATGTCATAAACTCAAAACTTCTATATTCCATGCATGAAGGGATTATTCTTGATGTGGGTGGGTGATGCTGAGGTTAGCATTATAATTTACATTGTATTCACTGAACTCAGAATGCACTCTGGGAGTTATAAACGTTCATATCTCCACAGGCTGAGACCTATTTCTAAGAGCACTCAAGTTAAATTTATTCTCCGAAGATACAATGTGACAGTCGGGAATCATTCTTGATGGGGATTTGTGACAGACATAAGGAGACAGATACAATGCAGCTTGGTATCTTTGGTGCTCTTGAAAAGATAAAAGTTTCAGCATACTGAAATGATAAAATAATTACTTAATTGTCTATTAAAGGACTTCCACTTCTGATCAAAATGGGTTAACAGGGACAAGATGTACCCTTTTGCCTGGATCCATTAAAAAAAAAATACAGGAAACAAGTTTTCTTATTTTGGACATCAGGCAGGTTTCTCTCTTAGAGCAGAGAAAAAAAGTGAGCCCACTGATTCCCTCTATTTACTGCTCAGAAAAATTTCCAAGGATGCAGAAGAGAAAGGAGAAATACAGGAGGAGACCAGTGGTCTCCCTGAATTGCAGACATGGACTTGGAAGTCTGAGATGACCAAAGCAACTGGAGCTTGTGGGCAAGAGTAGCAGAGAAATGCAGAGAAGGAGAATTCTGAACATCTACAGAGGTTGTCTCCTGTCTCCATCTGAGCACTTGGTGTATGTGTATGGGGAAATTTCCCAAGGCTTGGGAAAGAACCACCTAAGAGTAGAAAGTAAAAAAATTCTTTACTGCTCACCCAGGGCTAGGAAAAACTGGATTTCCACAAGCCAGATGGTCAATCATGTAATTCATGGGATTTTGAAGGTACTGCCTTCAAAACCAAGGTACTGCCTTGGTTTTAGGGTAAACTAGCCCAGGGGCGGGGGAGCCTGGTGGGCTGCCGTCTATGGGGTCGCACAGAGTCGGACACGACTGAAGCGACTTAGCAGCAGCCCTGTGTTACTATGTGTTCTTGAACCATGTTATTTAAAAGCAAGTCTCAAGAGAATCAAAGTTGTTCCAAGCAACTTAATTGCATCCTAGCATAAAACTTAAGAATATTTTAAAATAAATATATAAATATCTCCAACTTCCCACAAGATAAATGCATTATGTAAAAAGCACACAAAACTACCAAACACGAAGGAAAGTAGAAATATACATTCCATAATGAGAAGGAAAATTAAGAAATAGAGATGAAATAGATGAAAGACTGAGTAAAGAGTTAGTATAACTATATTCCATATGTTCAAGACAGTAGAGGAAAACTGAGCATATTAACTGAACTATGGAATACATAAAAAAAAAAAAAAAAAGACTCAAACCATCCTGTGGAGATGAGCACTCCCAAGTGTAATATGAAAAATACAGTGGATGGGATAAGATTTAGATCAGATGAGTCACTTCAGGAAGAAACATAGTGACTTTAAGGATATAGTAATAGAAACGATCCAAAATGAATTAGGGTAAAAAGAATGAAAAAACAGACAAAGAATCGGTGAGCTCTGTGATACAACCTAAAACACCATACCATATATGCAATTGGAAGCACAAATTGAGAGGAGTAAGGCTGGGAGGAACAAAACAACCAAGCAAACAAAACTATTTGAAGAACCAATGGCCAATTTTTTTTCAAATTCAATGAACCCAACAAACCCATCAATGCAAGAATTTCAACAGATTCCAAGCAGAAGAAACATAAATAAAACTACACAGAGACATAATAATGAAATTGTATAAAATCAGTGGCAAAGAAAAAGATTTTAAAGCAACCATAAAAAAGACATATTATGTACAGAGGTACAAAGATATGAATGACTGCAGTAGTCTAATTGAAATCATAGCAATTTAGGAGACAGAAAAAAATAACACTAAAAATGCTGAAAGGAAAAATTGTTTAGAATTCCATTTCTAGTGGTAATGTATTTAAAAATCAAAGAAAAATAAAAATGTTTTTAGATATATGAAAATTAAAAAAAAAAACACCAGCATAATTCCATTACAAGAAATATTAAGGAAGTGCTTCAGGAAGAAAAATAACACATGAAAATCTAGATAAACACAGTTAAGATATAAAATATATTTTTAACCATTAAAGAGATTTCACTGTTGAAAGAAAAAGTAATAGCAATGTACCGTGAAGTGGTATAATATTCCAATAAGGTCAACAGAGATAAGTTAAAGATCCATACTACAAATTCTAAAGCAATCACTAAAGAAACAAAATAGCTATAGCTAATGAGTACCCAGATAATCACGATGGTGTGATCACTCACCTAGAGCCAGACATCCTGGAATGTGAAGTCAAGTGGGCCTTAGAAAGCATCACTACAAACAAAGCTAGTGGAGGTGATGGAATTCCAGTTGAGCTATTTCAAATCCTAAAAGATGATGCTGTGAAAGTGCTGCACTCAATATGCTGGCAGATTTGGAAAACTCGGCAGTGGCCACAGGACTGGAAAAGGTCAGTTTTCATTCCAATCCCAAAGAAAGGCAATGCCAAAGAATCTCAAACTACCACACAATTGCACTCATCTCACACGCTAGTGGGAGAAGGCAATGGCACCCCACTCCAGTACTCTTGCCTGGAAAATCCCATGGACGGAGGAGCCTGGTAGGCTGCAGTCCATGGGGTAGCGAAGAGTCAGACACGACTGATCGACTTCACTTTCACTTTTCACTTTCATGCATTGGAGGAGGAAATGGCAACCCACTCCAGTGTTCTTGCCTGGAAAATCCCAGGGACAGCGGGGCCTGGTGGGCTGCCGTCTATGGGGTCGCACAGAGTCAGACACGATTGAAGCAACTTAGCAGCAGCAGCAGTACATGCTAGTAAAGTAATGCTCAAAATTCTCCAAGCCAGGCTTCAGCAATTCGTGAACCATGAACTTCCAAGTTCAGGCTGGTTTTAGAAAAGGCAGAGGAACCAGAGATCAAATTGCCAACATCTGCTGGACCATTGAAAAAGCAAGAGAGTTCCAGAAAAACATGTATTTCTGCTTTATTAACTATGCCAAAGCCTTTGACTGTGTGGATCACAATAAACTGTGGAAAATTCTGAAAGCGATGGGAATACCAGACCACCTGACCTGCCTCTTGAGAACCTGTATGCAGGTCAGGAAGCAACAATTAGAACTGGACACAGAACAACAGACTGGTTCCAAATACGAAAAGGAGTATGTTAAGGCTGTATACTGTCACTCTGCTTATTTAATTTATATGCAGAGTACATCATGAGAAATGCTGGGCTGGAAGAAGCACAAGCTGGAATCAAGATTATCAGGATAAAAATCAATGACCTCAGATATGCAGATGACACCACCCTTATGGCAGAAAGTGAAGAGGAACTAAAAAGCCTCTTGATGAAAGTGAAAGATGAGAGTGAAAAAGTTGGCTTAAAGCTCAACATTCAGAAAACGAAGATCATGGCATCCTGTCCCATCACTTCATGGGAAATAGATGGGGAAACAGTGGAAACAGTGTCAGACTTTATTTTGGGGGGCTCCAAAATCACTGCAGAATGTGATTGCAGCCATGAAATTAAAAGACCAGCTTACTCCTTGGAAGGAAAGTGAAAGCGAAGTCGCTCAGTTGTGTCCGACTCTTTGTGACCCCGTGGACTGTAGCCTACCAGGCTTCTCCATCCATGGGATTCTCCAAGCAAGAATACTGGAGCGGGTTACCATTTTCTTCTCCAGGGGATCTTCCCAACCCAGGGATTGAACCTGTGTCTCCCGCATTGGCGGCAGATGCTTTAACCTCTGAGCCCCAGAGAAGCCTGAAGGAAAGTTATGACCAACCTAGATAGCATATTCAAAAGCAGAGACATTAATTTGCCCAAAAAGGTCCATCTAGTCAAGGCTTTGGTTTTTCCAGTGGTCATGTATGGATGTGAGAGTTGGACTGTGAAGAAAGCTGAGCACCAAAGAATTGATGCTTTTGAACTGTGGTGTTGGAGAAGACTCGAGAGTCGCTTGGATTGCAAGGAGATCCAACCAGTCCATTTTAAAGGAGATCAGTCCTGGGTATTCATTGGAAGGACTGATGCTGAAGCTGAAACTCCAGTACTTTGGCCACCTCATGCAAAGAGTTGACTCATTGGAAAAGACTCTGATGCTGGGAGGGATTAGGGGCAGGAGGAGAAGGGGATGACAGAGGATGAGATGGCTGGATGGCATCACCGACTCGATGGACATGAGTCTGGGTGAACTCCGGGAGTTGGTGATGGACAGGGAGGCCTGGCGTGCTGCAATTCATGGGGTTGCAAAGAGTCAGACATGACTGAGCGACTGAACTGAACTGAATGAGTTCACAAAGGATGTAAGATAAATGGCTAAAAACATTGAATTCCCAAAAATGGCAAGAAAGAGAACACACAAAGACCAGATTATCAACAAATATAACAATAAAACAAAAATAGCAGGACAGTAGATATAAACTCAACCATATCAATATCCATATTAAATGGAAATGGCCCAAGTCTCTCAATTAAAAGTCAGAAATTGTCATACTGGATAACCAAAGAAACAAAACCAAAATAAGACCAAACTATATTGCTGCCTATAAGAAACTCACTTTAAAGACACTAGTAATTTGAAAGTAAAATAGCAATGGAAAAATATATATCATGCTAACATACAAACAAAATATAGGCTGGAGTTGTTATATTAATAAACACAAAGCATATTTCAGAGCAAAGAATATTACAACTGATAAAGAGGTATAGCTCATCAATGCTAAAGCAGTTAATTCATCAATATGATATAACAATCCCTAAGTAATTGTGTGCCTGATAAGAGCTTCAAATTACATGCAGCAGAAAATGATTTACCTAAAAGAAGGAATATTAATCCACAAGGACAAATGCTTAGTAATACAATATATTGAGACATCTGTTTCTCTCTCTTTTCTCCCCAAGTCAGCCCTGAATCTGGTTCACAACATAACAACTCTCAGATTTCTGGGACTCATATCTAAAGCTACAATTTGTATTTCCTCAGAACTTTTAGAATTGTGTCCTATCTCACTAGATCATATTATTCTGTTGTTGAATTAAAGAGATTTAACTTTGCCAGAATACCTTAGGAAGTATAGCTTATACAAAACAGAACTTCCCTGAAGTAAGTAACTTCTAGTGCAAGTCCTGAAAGTGAAAGTAAAATCGCTCAGTCGTGTCTGACTCTTTGCGACCCCATGGACTGTAGCCTACCAGGCTCCTCCCTCCATGGGATTCTCCAGGCAGGAATACTGGAGTGGGTTGCAATTTCCTTCTCCAGGAAAGCTTCCCGACCCAGGGATCAAACCCGGGTCTCCCGCATTGCAGGCAGACACTTTAACCTCTGAGCCACCAGGGAAGCCCTAGTGCAAGTCCTAATCATGCTCAAATTGATCCCAGCTTTCTTTCTCCATGCTAAGCAGGTTGATTTTTACTGTTCTTGATAATGTTTATCCAAGTGTGTTAATGTATTCAACCTTATCAAAGATTATCTTCAACTTTTCTTGTTTTCTTTAGTTCTTTTGCTATCTTTCATTATTTATAAAATTGGGATGATACTTGATACTAAAATAATGTGGATGCTGAAGGAATAGATTGGTATTTGTAAAGTCCTTGGAAAAAATGTGCTGAGTACTTGTCTAGAAACACCAACTGACATGGAAAGCTAAGGAGAGATCTAGACTGTTCTAAACCAAATAAAATATTTTCTAGAAAAACAGAGAAGGTAGAGGAAAATTTTTTTATTGAATTCTTGAGTTTAATGCTGGTGGAATGAGTGAATCATATAATCCTATATATATATATATATATAGTCATTACTCTATTGAGAAGACTTTTTCCTCTCTTGTTTCATAATAGTATTCGTCTATTGTAATACATTCCAAACAGCCTTAGAAAACTCACCAGCTATATGACAATGTATCTGCTTTGGACTTCAGGGAGTAAAAAGTGAGAAAAGTTACAAATAGAATGATATGTATTATTAATGAATCACCCTGAGGCTGTCCTTAAACTTTCCTAGAAAATGCCTGTAGGTTTAGAAGGCAGTAACTGCAAAAAAAAAAAAAAAAAAAGAAAGAAAAAAAAACACATAAAAAAATAAAATCCATTCTTCATCCAGAGTAATGATCTCATAAAATGATCTTTTCTCTCCTCACTCCTCTCTGGGAAGCAAGGTTCATGATGAATGAATCTAACTCTCCCACTCAAGATTTTCTAATCAGCATTCCATTATAGCTGAATCCAGGAGTTAACACTTTTGTCTTTCACACTGAATTGAATGTCAGTCACTATGTTGTTCAGTATGGAAAGGCAAAAAGATAGGACACTGAAAGATGAACTCCTCAGGTTGGTAGGTGCCCAATATGCTACTGGAGATAGTGGAGAAATAACTCCAGAAAGAATGAAGAGATGAAGCCAAAGTAAAAACAACACCCAGCTGTGGATGTGACTGGTAATGGAAGTAGAGTCTAATGCTGTAAAGAGCAATATTGCATAGGAACCTGCAATGTTCGGTCCATGAATGAAGGCAAAGTGGAAGCGGTCAAACAGGAGACGACAGAGTGATTGTCAACATTTTAGCAATCAGTGAACTAAAATGGACTGGAATGGGTGAATTTAACTCAGATGACCATTATATCCAGTACTGTGGGCAAGAATCCCTTAGAAGAAATGGAGTAGCCATCATAGTCGATAAGAGTCCTGAAATGTAGTACTTGGATGCAATCTCAAAAACGACAGAATGATCTCTGTTCACTTCCAAGGAAAACCATTCAATATCATGGTAATCCAAGTCTATGCCCCAACCAGTAACACTAAAGAAGCTGAAGTTGAACAGTTTTATGAAGACCTACAAGACCTTCTAAAACTAACACCAAAAAAAGATGTCCTTTTCATTATAGGGGACTGCAATGCAAAAGTAGGAAGTCAAGAAACACCTGGAGTAACAGGGAAATTTGGCCTTGGAGTACAGAATGAAGTAGGGCAAAGGCTAATAGAGTTTTGCCAAGAGAATGCACCGGTCACAGCAAACACCCTCTTCCAACAACACAAGAGAAGACTCTACACATGGACATCACCAGATAGTCAATACAGAAATCAGACTGATTATATTCTTTTCAGCCAAAGATAAGCTCTATACAGTCAGCAAAAACAAGACTGGGAGCTGACTGTGACTCAGATCATGAACTCCTTATTGCCAAATTCAGACTTAAATTGAAGAAAGTAGGGAAAACCACTAGACCATTCAGGTATGACCTAAATCATATACCTTATCATTATACAGTGGAAGTGAGAAATAGATTCAAGGGATTAGATCTGATAGAGTGTCTGAAAAACTATGGATGGAGGTTCGTGATATTGTACAGGAGACAGTTATCAAGACCATCCCCAAGAAAAAGAAATGCAAAAAAGCAAAATGGCTGTCTGAAGAGGCCTTACAAATAGCTGTGAAAAGAAGAGAAGTGAAAAGCAAAGGAGAAAAGGAAAGATATACCCATTTGATTGCAGATTTCCAAAGAATAGAGAGGAGAGATAAAGCCTTCCTCAGTGATCAGTACAAAGAAATAGAGGAAAACAATAGAATGGGAAAGACCAGAGATCTCTTCAAGAAAATTAGAGATACCAAGGGAATATTTCATGCAAAGATGGGCACAATAAAGGACAGAAATGGTATGGACCTAACAGAAGCACAAGATATCAAGAAGAGGTGGCAAGAATACACAGAAGACCTGTACAAAAAAGATCTTCAGGACCCAGATAATCATGATGGTGTGTGATCACTCACCTAGATCCAGAAATCCTGGAATGCGAAGTCAAGTGGACCTTAGGGAAGCATCACCACAAACAAAGCTAGTGGAGATGATGGAATTCCACTTGAGCTATTTCAAACCCTAAAATATGATGCTCTGAAAGTGCTGTACTCAATATGCCAGCAAATTTGGAAAACTCAGCAGTGGCCATAGGACTGGAAAAGGTCAGTTTTCATTCCTATCCCAAAGAAAGGCAATGCCAAAGAATGCTCAAACCACCACACAATTGCACCCATCTTACACGCTAGCAAAGTAATTCTCAAATTTCTCCAAGCCAGGGTTCAACAGTACATGAACCATGAACTTCCAGATTTTCAAGCTGGATTAGAAAAGACAGAGGAATCAGAGATCAAATCATCAACATCTGTTGGATCATCGAAAAAGTGAGAGAGTTCCAAAAAACATCTACTTCTGCTTGATGACTATGCCAAAGCCTTTGACTGTGTGGATCACAACAAACTGTGGAAAATTCTTAAAGAAATGGGAATACCAGACCACCTGACCTGCCTCCTGAGAAATCTGTATGCAGGTGAAGAAGCAAGAGTTAGAACTGGACATGGAACAATACACTGGTTCCAAATCGGGATAGAAGTGTGTCAAGACTGTATACTGTCACCCTGATTATTTAACTTATATGCAAAGTACATGAAGTGAAATGCTGGGCTGGATGAAACACAAGCTGGAATCAACGTTACTGGGAGAAATATCAATAACCTCAGATATGCAGATGATACCACCCTTATGGCAGAAAGTGAAAAACCTTAGAGCCTCTTGATGAAAGTGAAAGAGGAGAGTGAAAAAGTTGGCTTAAAGCTCAACATTCAGAAAACGAAGATCATGACATCCGGTTCTAGCACTTCATGGCAAATAGATAGTGGCTGACTTTATTTGTCTGGGCTCCAAAATCACTGCAGATGGTGATGACAGCCATGAAATTAAAATACACTTACTCCTTGGAAGGAAAGTTATGGCCAACCTAGACAGCATATTGAAAAGCAGAGACATTACTTTGTCAACAAAGGTCCATCTAGTCAAGGCTTTGGTTTTTCCAGTGGTCATATATGCTTTTTTTTTTTTTAATTTAAATTTATTTATTTTAATTGGAGGCTAATTACTTTACAATATTGTATTGGTTTTGCCATACATCAACATGAATCCGCCACGGGTGTACACATGTTCCCCATCGGGGAGGGAGGTAGCAGTGGTCATATATGGATGTGAGAGTTGGACTATAAAGAAAGCCGAGCACAGAAGAATTGATGCTTTTGAACTTTGGTTTTGGAGAAGACTCTTGAGAGTCCCTTGGACTGCACGGAGATCCAACCAGTCCATCCTAAAGGAGATCAGTCCTGGGTGTTCATTGGAAGGACTGATTTGAAGCTTAAACTCCAATACTTTGGCCACCTGATGTGAAGAGCTGACTCATTTGAAAAGACCCTAATGCTGGGAAAGATTAAGGGCAAGAGGAGAAGGGGACGACAGAGGATGAGATGGTTGGATGGCATCACTGACTCAATGGACATGGGTCTGGGGGGACTCCGGGAGTTGCTGACGGACAGGGAGGCCTGGCGTGCTGTGGTTTATGGGGTCGCAAAGAGTGGGACATGACTGAGCGACTGAACTTAACTGATAGACAGATAACTGATATGTATTAATATTATATATTTATATATTTATATATATATATATGTGGATAACTGAATCACTTTGCTCTACACTGGAAACTAATGCATTTTAAAAATTACCTATACTTGAATAAAAATTGGTTAAAAACTAAAAAAATAATGCAAATGTAAAAATAGTGAAATCAGAGTATATTTTCTAATCATGATAATCAGTAATAATAACTATCTAGGAAAGCTCAAAATTGGAAAATTAAGCAACACAATAAGTCACAGAGCAAAAAGAAATCAAGGAAAATTCCGAAAATATTTTAAATTAAATGATAATAAATATATACATGTAAAAAATTGTGAAATGCAAGGACAGTGGTGCTTAGGGAAGTACCAATAGATTTAAATCTCTACATTATGAGATTTCACTTTAAGAAATTGCAAGAAAAAGTGCAAATTATGACTGAAATTAGTATAAGAACATAGTCAAGATAAGAGCAAATACGAAAGAAATAATAGATAATAGAAACAATTAGTAATGTTAAAGTCTCTTTCTTTGACAAGATCAACAAAATTGACAAACCCCTACCTAGAATGATCACAAATAAGAGAACATAAATCATTAGTATCAAAAATGTAAATATAGCTATTCCATAGATAACCCCAGACAGTAAGAGAATATCACGAATGAGCAACTCTAGGCCAGTAAATGTGGCAAAATAAAATAGATGAATTTCATGAAAAAATTTACTTGCCAAAATCAATACAAGAAAGAATTCAAAATATAAAAATACCTGTATATGTTAAAGAAATTTAATTCATTTCAAAATCCTTCCCTAAAAGGAAATCTCAGATATAGGTGGTTTTGTTAGTGAATTTTGTCAAATATTCAAGGAATAAGAAATAACAATCTTACACAAATTTTTCAGCTACAGAAAGAGCAATAATTCACATAATTTTATAAGTGGTATAAGCTTAGTTTAAAAAAAAAGCCTGGAAAGTCACTAAATGAAAAGAAACTCATGGACATGTATACTTTATGAATATAGGCAAAAAAAAAAAAAAGAAAACAACATTAAATCCTACAACATAAGAATGGGTGTTTACTTTTCAAAAATCAATCAATATGATTAACAATATTAAAAATGATTACAAGAGGGAAAGTATAGGACCATCTCAAAAGACAGAAAATTATTTCGTGAAAATTCAACAAATATTCATGGCAACACTTATAAAGCTAGGAATAGTAAGTGAAAGTGAGTGAAAGTGATGTCGCTCAGTCATGTTGGACTCTTTGCGACCCCGTGGACTGTAGCCTACCAGGCTCCTCCATCCATGGGACTTTCCAGGCAAGAGTACTGGAGTGGGGTGCCATTTCCTTCTCCAGGGGATCTTCCCAACCCAGGGATCGAACCCGGGTCTCCTGCCCTGCAGGCAGATTCTTTACTGACTGAGCTATAAGGGAAGCTGGAAATGGCAAGATAATTTTCTTTACTTGAGGACGTGCTGTTAGTTTTTGAAGCACAGGACGTGAACATAGAATCGTACACAAAGGTTGCATCAGTCATTCAGAAATCAATTTGTTTGCAGCAAACAGTTGGAAAATAAATTTAAAGATACATATATATCTTTATCTTATAAATCTATCTATATATCTTTAAAGGCATCTTAGCACACATACATGCACATGTATCTTTAAATTTATTTTCCAGTTGTTGGCTGCAAACAGATCTTTTTTTTTTTTGTACATTAACCTTGATGTCCTAAGACCTGTTAAATTCAACTGTTTGTTCTACTATTAATAGTTTTGTAGATCCTCTGAGATTTTCCATTTAAAAGAGCATATCATATGCAAATAGAAACAGTTTTATACTTATTTTCTGATCTTCATGCCTTTTACAGTAAGTCACCTACATACGAGTGAATTCTGTTCTGAGAACACGTTTGTAATTCCAATTTGCCGGTTTGTTTGCTATGTACACACACACCCACACACACACACACACACAAACTGCTCAGCTGCTTCAGTTGTATCCGACTCTTTGTGACACTGTGGACTATAGCCCACTAGGCTCCTCTGTCCATGGAATTGTCCAGGCAAGAATACCGGAATGGGTTGCCGTGCCCTCCTCCAGGGGATCTTTCCCACTCAGGGATGGAATCTGCGTCTCCTGGAGTGCAGGTGGATTCTTTACCTCTGAGCCACTGGGGAACCCTATATATGTGTGGGTGTATATACACACCCACACATATTTATATATGTTTTAGAACTTAATCTAAGAAAAATATTCAAGACAACAAAACAACTACACTAAAACTAAAAAATACTGCTGAGAGAAATTAAAGAAGAAATTTAAAACTACATAGTATACTGTATGTGAATTAAAATTCAATAAAGCTCTTTTAAGAACTCAATAAATTGTACACTTTATATATTATTCTATATATATTCTAGTTCATTATCTATAAAAATAGTGCCACAAAGGTAAAAAGGTGGGAGGTGGGAAGGAGGCTGAAGAGGGAGGGGACATAGGTTTACCTACGGCTGATTCATGTTGATCTATGGCAGAAACCAACACAATATTGTAAAACAATTATCCTTCAACTAAAGATAAAATTTTTAAAAAATTATAAAAAAAGATAAAGTGATTGATGGATAAATTGATCAATAGATTTTTAGACAATAAATATTAAGTTCTTTTCAAAAGGAACAGAATTTTAAATTAACTTTGCTAAACATTAAAACTCCAACATATTGGCCAGCTGATATAAAGAACTGACTCATTGGAAAAGACCCTGATGCTGGGAAAGATTGAAGGCGGGAAGAGAAGGGGACGACAGATGATGCGATGGTTGGATGGCATCACTGACTCAATGGACATGAGCTTGAGTAAGCTCCGGGAGTTGGTGATGGACAGGGAAGCCTGGCGTGCTGCAGTCCATGGGGTCACAGAGAGTCGGACATGACTGAGTGACTGAACTGAAACACTGCTATAATTCAGATATCATGGATCTATACCATGCATTTATACCAAAGTTGACCTTAGGACTTTTGAACTAAAAAGGAGGAAGACTTCAAAGGATTAATTATAATAAACACTGGTTAATGAAGCTCTACGCCTGCACTAGGCAAGCTGTGTTTTGTTTTGTTTTAAATCAGGCAACATTAGATATTTTTCAAAACGGTCATGTACTTCTAGCCCTAATGCAGGTCACAGTGCCCGGTGTCTAAATAATGAGTTACCATACCTGATAAACAAAATGCTATTTGGAAGTTCTGATCTCTCACCAAAGAAAAGAGGAGGTTTATTGGGCAGTTACAAACCACATAGCTTTTTACAGTCTAAAATACAATCATGATATCAATATTTGATATCAAGTTATGGCTGACCCTATGTTTAAATGGGTTGGAACTTTCCTTAATTCATTTTTAATTGTAAAACTGTCATGCTGTTCTGCTGCTGTTTGGTCTCTAAGTCACGTCCAACTCTTTGCAGACCCCATGGACTGCAGCTCACCAGGCTCCTCTGTCCGTGGAATTCTCCAGGCAAGAATACTGGAGTGGGTTGTCATTTTCTTCTCCAGGGGATCTTCCCAATGCAGGGACTGAACCCATGTCTCCTGCTTGGCAGGCAGATTCTTTACCACTGAGCCGCCTGGGAAGCCTCATATAAAATGTCTCAATTAAAGGCTTTAAAATTGCATTTTAATACCTTTTTAAAAAATACTATAAAACTGATATGCTGATTTTAATATTTAATAGAATAAATAAAACATTGATGGTTTCTTTGTAGTGTTCAAATGTAGACTCGAATGAATCTTTTATCTTTATAAAAATTAGAACTTTAGCTATGTTTAACATATATTTTGGCCAAGTGATGGAAATTCGTATTAAAAGAATCCCAGTTTATTTGTATAACCATGGAGATAGTGGAACAATACTGATAAAACAACTATTTTACATTTTATGTTAAGACATGGAAGTGTTAGTCACTCAGTTGTGTCCAACTCTGCGACCCTATGGGCTGAGCCCACCAGGCTCCTCTAGCCATGGGATTCTCCAGGCAAGAATACTGGAGTGGGTTGCCATTCCCATCTCCCAGGGGATCTTCTCAACCCAGGGATCGAACCCAGGTCTCCTGCCCTGCAGAAGAATCCTTTACCATCTGAGCCACCAGGGAAACCCTATGTTTTGACATGGTACTATGTTTAAAGTTTCAACAGAATTTAAATACATATGTTTGTGGCAGCGGGTGGGGGTGGGCTGGGGATGGAGGGAGTGGCTGTATGTGTGTAATTTCTCTTTTCAGATAAGTTTTACCGTGCATACTCATGCTTACCTATCACTGAGACAGGTTCATATTCCATTTTTACCTTTATCAGTTTTCCTAACTCTTTAAAACATATCTTACAATGGAAAAATCTCTTCTTTAGGCTTTTGGAAAGATTTGCCACAGTATTATGGAGAAGGCAATGGCACCCCACTCCAGTACTCCTTCCTGCCTGGAAAATCCCATGGACGGAGGAGCCTGATGGGCTGCAGTCCACGGAGTCGTGAGGAGTAGGACACGACTGAGGGGCTTCACTTTCACTTTTCACTTTCATGCATTGGAGAAGGAAATCGCAACCCACTCCAGTGTTCTTGCCTGGAGAATCCCAGGGACGGGGGAGCCTGGTGGGCTGCCGTCTATGGGGTCACAAAGAGTCGGACATGACTGAAGTGACTTAGCAGCAGCAGCAGCCACAGTATTAATCTCTCAAATGCCTCAACTTTACTAGACTTGGAAACTCATGGGAGAGTCTCCTTGTAATAAGAAGCACCATTATCAAAAGCACATGGTGAAACAATGCAGTTTTCCTTCATGACTTCTCTGTGAGTTGACATCCTGACCTCATTGCTCGAGAGCCTGTGTACTGCCACGGGTCTCTCTCCCTCTGGTGCGTGACATCAAGATGAACTGTCAGAGATGGTGTGGTATACTGCATAATGGACAAATCAGAGTCCCCTGACATAGGTTTGAAGGCCATAAAATATGAATTTTGTGATTGCCTCTGCATTCAAACTCAGGGACTGACGGAGGGAATATTATTTCCAAATGCCAAGCTAACTAAAATTGTGCAGATTTGCAGAAGGTGCTCCTCTTATTAGTGTTTGAAGCAATTACTGAGAGAATGGGTCAGTGCAGATTTCCTCCAGCACTGACAAAACCCTTCCTTCCTACTGCATTTTAGCTATTCAAATTCAAATCAGGTTTCTCATCACAAATGCTCTGTTTCTGAGAGACATTGCAAATAAGTAGCAATCCAATCAGGTTGCCTTTTCACTGAGAAGGTCACTGTACTTCAGTGCAAATAATATCATGTTACATCAACAGGTAGAATCAACTTGCCTTCTGCTTTATGACAACTGTTTAACTTCCTGGCACCCTACATATGACACAGATTCATTTTATTTCCCTCTGCTAATGATATAATCTCTTATTGCATTATGGAAAATCTGATATAAAATGAATGTGAAAACTTTATACCTGTTAACTCTCTCTGAATAAACAAATTTTCAATGAGTTCAGAAACATCACCTTAGAATTATTATGTTCAGTAAAATGAGGTAAAACACAGTAAAAGAACTTGAACTGAAAGGGACCAGGAAGATATGTGGAGAAGAGTTTGATTGCTCTGAGTTACTGGCTTGATTGAAAATTCTTTTTTAAAAAATCTTGTTGTCATGAGAGCCACCAAGTTTTGTCTATAAATACTACTGGGAAAAAAGATAATGTGACTGTATAATTCAAAATTTAAGAAAAATCAACAGTAACTTTCTAGTGAGAAAAATAATATGCTGACTCTTTTTGTAAGAATTGTTAAGATTAGAAGTCTCCATTGACAGAGGAAAAAAGAAAAAAAAAATGTTCCAATGCACTGTATTCTTATGACAGAGGCAGGGTACACACCAGGTCACCCACTGCTCTCTATCTGTCTAGATAAAATTCCCTAACTCAAAGTCCAGACAAAAAAAATGCATGTATGTGTACAGAAGGCTACGTGAGTAGACTGATAGATAGAAAAAGAGTTATGGGTATCTGTAATAAACTGTCATCCAATTCCAAAGAGCAATTTTCCAAAAGAGAAAATAATTAAATATAAATCATTTCTTTTCCTTAGGAGAAGAAAATTCACAGCTACTTACCCAACCTCTCAATGGAATAGTAACGCTGTTTACTGTCCACACGGACTGTCTCAGCGTAAGGGCTCCCGACACCATACCCAATGATGTAGCCTCGCACCACAATGCTGGGGTTCAAGGGAGGGGTCCAACTCATGATGATGCAGTTGGTCTGGGGCCTCACATGAAGAGAGCTTGGCTGGTCAGGAACTTGAGACTCTAGAATTCAAAAGGAGGACCATCAGCATCTTTCATATTAGAACACAGAGCACGGTAAAACGTACCACTTAATCAAGGCTTAACATCATGTTCCACAGACCCTCAAATGGTGCATCACTTCTTGCCCAAGTTCCTCCTGGTATCAGCCTCTGATGTGATTTCCACGTTTGATTTGACTTTCACAGAATTTAAGCACAAGAGGATACTGAATTCCCGCCAGAGGCACTGCAGCATCACATATCTTTATTGTAACAGATTTCTTTTTTTCCCTTAAGCTTTTTTCTCATATATTTCTCCTAAGTCATGTCTGACTGTTTGCAACCCCACAGTCTGCAGCACAACAGGCTCCTCTGTCCTTTAATATCTCGCAGAGTTAAATCAAGCTCATGTCCATTGAATCGTGATGCTCTCTAACCATCTCAGCCTCTGCCTCCCCCTTCTCTTTCCTTCAGTCTTTCCCAGCATCGGTGTCTTTTCCAATGTGTTGGCTCTTCACATCAGGTAGCCAAAGCATAGGAGCTTCAGCTTCAGCATCAGTCGTTCCAATGAATATTCAGGGTTCATTTCCTTTAGAACTGACTGGTTTGATCTCCTTGCAGTCCAAGGGTCTCATGAGTCTTCTCCAGCATCACATTTACAAGCATCAAATCTTCAGTGCTAAGCCATCTTTATGGTCCAACTCTCACATCTGTACATGACTGCTGAAAAAACCATAGCTTTGACTATACATAGCTTTGTTGGTAAAGTGATGTCTCTGCTTTTGAATATGCTGTCTAGGTTTGTCATAGCTTTCCTTCCAAGGAGCCAGCATCTTTTAGTTTCATGTCTAAAATTAATTTCTTGGAGGAGGAAACGGCTAACCACTGTAGTATTCTTGCAGTGAGAAATCATGAACAGGATGATAAGGCAAAATATTTCTCATTAGGTATCATTAATAAGGGGTAAAATTAAGGCTCAAAAGAATGCTCAAATTACCACACAATTGCACTCATCTCACACGCTAGTAAAGTAATGCTCAAAATTCTCCAAGCCAGGCTTCAGCAATACATGAACCGTGAATTTCCAGATGTTCAAGCTGGTTTTATAAAAGGCAGAGGAACCAGAGATCAAATTGCCAACATCTGCTGGATCATCAAAAAAGCAAGAGAGTTCTAGAAAAACATGTACTTCTGCTTTGTTGATTATGCCAAACACTTTGACTAGGTGGATCACAATAAACTGTGGAAAATTCTGAAAGAGATGGGAATACCAGACCACCTGGCCTGCCTCTTGAGAAACCTGTATGCAGGTCAGGAAGCAACAGTTAGAACTGGACATGGAACAACAGACTGGTTCCAAATAGGAAAAGGAGTACGTCAAGGCTGTATATTGTCACCCTGCTTATTTAACTTATATGCAGAGTACATCATGAGAAGCGGTGGACTGGAAGAAGCACAAGTTGGAATCAAGATTGCCGGGAGAAAGATCAATCACCTCAGATATGCAGATGACACCACCCTTAAGGCAGAAAGTGAAGAGGAACTCAAAAGCCTCTTGATGAAAGTGAAAGTGGAGAGTGAAAAAGTTGGCTTAAAGCTCAGCATTCAGAAAACGAAGATCATGGCATCTGGTGCCATCACTTCATGGGAAATAGATGGGGAAACAGTGGAAACAGTGTCAGACTTTATTTTGGGGGGCTCCAAAATCACTGCAGATGGTGATTGCAGCCATGAAATTAAAAGATGCTTACTCCTTGGAAGGAAAGTTATGACCAACCTAGATAGCATATGGAAAAGCATAGAGATTACTTTGCCAACAAAGGTCCGTCTAGTCAAGGCTGTGGTTTTTCCTGTGGTCATGTATGGATGTGAGAGTTGGACTGTGAAGAAGGCTGAGCACTGAAGAATTGATGCTTTTGAACTGTGGTGTTGGAGAAGACTCTTGAGAGTCCCTTGGACTGCAAGGAGATCCAACCAGTCCATTCTGATGGAGATCAGCCCTGGGATTTCTTTGGAAGGAATGATGCTAAAGCTGAAACTCCAGTACTTTGGCCACCTCAGGTGAAGAGTTCACTCACTGGAAAAGACTGATGCTGGGAGGGATTGGGGGCAGGAGGAGAAGGGGATGACAGAGGATGAGATGGCTGGATGGCATCACTGACTCAATGGACATGAGTCTGGGTGAACTCCGGGAGTTGGTGATGGACAGGGAGGCCTGGCGTGCTGCGATTCATGGGGTTGCAAAGAGTCGGACGTGACTGAGCGACTGACCTGAACTGAACTGAACTGAATGATTTGAGTGACAACATTCAACATCTTTCAGAATAAAAAAAAAGTATTTTCAGAATAAATGTTTATCTGTTTTTCTGAAGCCATAGAGCATCTCCCCTGATAGTTAGTTAAATTAATACCCACAGAATTACATCTGCCAAAGCTTTAAGGATACCCTGGAAATGAGTGCACAAACTGGCTCTTGAAGAAGAGGGGCTGTCAGTACATGACTCACCTTTACTCTTCACTTCATAAGAGGAGTTTCAATCCTAGATCCAAACCTCTAAATACTTTTTGACATGATAAAAAAAAAGTGTGTTGATACATTAGAGTATATACTACCTCTAACCTAAACATTTAATGGACTCAGTACACAGTTAATATCATTGGGCCAGAAGGAATGGTGTCTGTCAAGTATTAGACTTATGTCATTGAAAAGCTATGACCTCATCATAAAGATAACTGTGTTAGGAGATTGTTTATAATCTGGAATAACCCATTTGTACCTACCTACTCACTTCTCAAAATAAAGACAGAAAAATTTCCTTTTATGTCACCTGGATGAATTTTGTCTTATACAGCTGAGCTTACAGATTATGAAAGTGGTTACTACTGGGAAGAACTATAAAACATTGATTTATAAAATTTGCTATGAAAGGTAAGTAAGTGATGTGAGTACTCTTTGTTTGAAGATCAAAACTAAAATTTGCTGTCTGCAAGTTCATGTATAAATACCTCAAGGATAAAGACTGCATATTTAAAGCACAGAGAAGCAGTAAGGTAATTACTGAAATAATTTGAAACCAAAGAACATATTATGCCTGAAACATCCAAATTAACAAGGCTGCAAATTTCTACCAGAGTCAAGATAACTAGTTTAACTGCCATTCCTGACTGACTATGGAATTATTAATTCTGCCTTGTTTTTATTTATTTCTAAAGAATAATCATGATTCTCTGAGTGATGATACAGATTTTCGCTAATGAGTAAGGTTCACATATAGCAGGCTAGGGAAATTTACCTGACTAATCACAGTGACATTTCAACAATTACTGTGCATTTTCAATGGGTCAGTCACAGTTTTAGGTACTGGGATAGAGTTTTGGGGGGACATAAGGCCAAAAAATTTAAGAATAAACAAAGAAACCATGAGGTATTGGAAAGCTAGGATATAGGATAAAACTGAATGTTATATATGACACAACAAGGAAGGTATCCATGGAAAAATCTAAGGAGAATGATCTGAAAGAGTCAGTCAAATAAACCTCAGGGTGGAAAGCTTTATAGACACAAAGAATAACTACTACAAAACCTCCAGAATAAGAGTGAGTTTAGTATCTGAAGAAACAGAAGGTCATTGTGCTTGACCATAGAAGTTAAATAAAGAAGATGAAGAAGCAGTCACCCAGTGAGAATACAAAATGGTGCAGCTGCTCTGGAAAACAATATGGCAGTCTTTCAAAATATTAAAAGTAAAATTACCATATGATCTAGCAGTTCTACTCCTGGGTATATTCTTGAAGGAACTGAAAGCAGAGATTCAAAAAGATAATTATACACCTATGTTCAAAATGACCCAGACTTGCCTGTGAGTGTCCAGGAGTCTCCAGCAGAGGCGTGGGTCAGTGGTGGCCTGCTGTAGGGTTGGGGGCACTGACTGTAGCAGTACATGAAAGGAATCTTTTGAAGAAGGCCAAACACAGTTTGGCCCAAAGTAAATTGCAGCATCATTTTGAACTGTGGTATTGGAGAAGACTCTTGAGAGTCCCTTGGACTGAAAGGAGATCCAACCAGTCCATCCTAAAGGAGACCAGTCCTGGGTGTTCTTTGGAAGGAATGATGCTGAAGCTGAAACTCCAATACCTTGGCCATCTCATGTGAAGAGCTGACTCATTGGAAAAGACTCTGATGCTGGGAGGGATTGAGGGCAGGAGGAGAAGGGGATGACAGAGGATGAGATGGCTGGATGGCATCACTGACTTGATGGGCGTGAGTTTGAGTGAACTCTGGGAGTTGGTGATGGACAGGGAGGCCTGGCATGTTGTGATTCATGGGGTCGCAAAGAGTCTGACAGAACTGAGTGACTGATCTGAACTGAAATAGCAGGGAGGGAACACAGCCCCACCCATCAAGAGAAAATTGGATTAAAGAATTACTGAGCATGGCCCTGCCCATCAGAACAAGACCCAGTTTCCCTCTCAGTCAGTCTCTCCCATCAGGAAGCTTCCATAAGCCTCTTATATTTCCCATCAGAGGGAAGACAGACTGAAAACCACAATCACAGAAAACTAGCCAATCTAATCACATGGACCACAGTCTTTTCTAACTCAATGAAGCTATGAGCCATGCCATGTAGGGCCACCCAAGACGGATGGGTCTTGGTGGAGAGTTCTGACAAAATGTGGTCCACTGGAAAAGGGAATGGCAAACCACTTCAGTATTCTTGCCTTGAGAACTTCATGAACAGTATGAAAAGGCAAAAAGATAGGACACTGATAAATGAACTCCCCAGGTGGGTACATACCCAATATGTACTGGAGATCAGTGAAAAAAAAAAAAAAAAAAAAAAAAAACTCCAGAAAGAATGAAGAGACAGAGCCAAAGCAAAAACAACATCCAGTTGTGGATGTGACTGGTGACGGAAGCAATCCAATGCTGTAAATAGCAATATTGCATAGGAATCTGGAATGTAAGGTCCATGAATCAAGGTAAATTTAAAGTGGTCAAATAGGAGATGGCAAGAGCGAACATCGACATTTTAGGATTAAGCAAACAAAAATGGACTGGAATGGGTGAATTTAACTCAGATGACCATTATATCTACTACTGTGGGCAAGAATCCCTTAGAAGAAATGGAGTAGCCATCATATTCAACAAAAGAGTCTGAAATGCAATCAGTTCGGTTCAGTTCAGTTGCTCAGTTTTGTCTGACTCTTTGAAACCCCATGAATTGCAGCACGCCAGGCCTCCCTGTCCATCACCAACTCCCGGAGTTCACTCAGACTCACGTCCATCGAGTCAGTGATGCCATCCAGCCATCTCATCCTCTGTTGTCCCCTTCTCCTCCTGTCCCCAATCCCTCCCAGCATCAGAGTCTTTTCCAATGAGTCAACTCTTCGCATGAGGTGGCCAAACTACTGGAGTTGCAATACTTGGATATAATCTCAAAAATGACAGAATGATCTCTGTTTGTTTCCAAGGCAAACCATTCAATATCATGGTAATCCAAGTCTATGCCCTGACCAGTAATGCTAAAGAAGCTGAAGTTGAATGGTTCTATGAAGACCTACAAGACCTTCTAGAACTAACACCCACAACAGATGTCCTTTTCATTATAGGGGACTGGAATGCAAAAATAGGAAGTCAAGAAACACCTGGAGTAACAGGCAAATTTGGCCTTGGAATATGGCATGAAGCAGGGCAAAGACTAATAGAGTTTAGCCAAGAGAACACACTGGTCATGGCAAACACCCTCTTCCAACAACACAAGAGAAGATTCTACACATGGACATCACCAGATGGTAAACAATGAAATCAGACTTGCCAGGGTCCAGCCCTGGTGGATCCAGGGAATTCAAAGCAGGGACAGCGTCGGTGAGGATCAGGAAACAATTGCTTAATTAAATGTTAATTAAGGATATAAAGAGTGGTTAAATAAGGATAGCTCAGTGAGGAAATTCAGTGGAGAAAAGAGGCTGAATAACTTGGTTTACGTGGAAAGCTAATAAAATTCCAAAATAAGGAATTTGCGTCACCTACGTAGGGTGCAGGCGTCCTCCCATTCTCCCGAAGAAGAGAAGAAACTAAGGCCTCCCTGGTCAGATCTTAGAAGCCCAGGCAAAACTAGTAGGCTTGACGAGCCTCCATGCCCCAGATGGAAATTCAGCCAGAAGGTGAGAGAAAGAATGACATGGGGAGACCAAGTTTTGGTGAACAAAGCCCGCACTTTATTTTCCAAAGTAGTTTTTATACCTTAAGTTGTGCATAGGGGATAATGGGGGAAGGGGTAGAGTCAGCAGTAAGCCAGGCTTTCTTCCTGCAAACTTATCATATGCAAAAGTTTAGGTGATTTACTGGCCCAGAGGCCTGTTAACATTTTAAGACCCTTTCTTCAGAAAACTTATTTTTCTAAAGGTGCTTAGTCAGGCGCCACCCTCCAAAAGCATTAGATAAAGTTGCATTTCTAAGGGAAAAGGTGTGGTGGGCTATAACAAGAAAAAGAATTAACTCAAGGGTCCAAGGTTATAAACATTAAAGCTACTACTTACATTCCTATACACCAATTATATTAATCAATACACTGCCAGGGACACAGTAGGTAAGGGATATGGAAACACAGCAGCAAACATTGGCCCAACAAGTGAAAAACCCTTCACCAATACAATTTCTAATCAGTCTTTTAACCGCTCAAAGGAATCTGTATTCAGACAGTTTAGAACATCTCATGCCTCTCACGGTTGTGAACTAAAACACTCTTGTCACGCTCAGGAACTTTATTAACTGGAGCTGTAATTTAACTCTTTTTCAGAGAGAGGTGGTGGGGGACAGCCCCCCGTAAAGTCAGAGGTGTAGGTGAGAGCACAAGGCAGTAAAGTAGGCAGACTCTGGTTTTGGGGGTAGATGCTCAAGAATTTCCAGGGGGACTCCTGAGGTTCGATCTTGCCTTTGCGTATACCGAGCCTCCTTCCTCATGACCTTTGCCACGGGTGGAGTTCCTCACGCTGGCTTCCAGCAAGACTGATTATATTCTTTGCAGCCTAAGATGGAGAAGCTCTATACAGTCACAAAAAACAAGACTGGAGGCTGACTGTGGCTCAGATCATGAACTCCTTATTGCCAAATTCAGACTTAAATTGAAGAAAGTAGGGAAAACCACTAGATCATTCAGGTATGACCTAAATCAAATCCCTTACGATTATACAGTGGAAGTGAGAAATAGATTTAAGGGACTAGATCTGATAGACAGAGTGCCTGATGAACCATGGACAGAGGTTTGTGACACTGTACAGGAGACAGTTATCAAGACCATCCCCAAGAAAAAGAAATGCAAAAAAGCAAAATGGCTGTCTGAGGAGGCCTTACAAATAGCTGTGAAAAGAAGAGAAGTGAAAAGCAAAGGAGAAAAGGAAAGATATACCCATTTGAATGCAGAGTTCCAAAGAATAGCAAGGAGAGATAAGAAAGCCTTCCTCAGTGATCAGTACAAAGAAACAGAGGAAAACAATAGAATGGGAAAGACTAGAGATCTCTTCAAGAAAATTAGAGATACCAAGGGAACATTTCATGCAAAGATGGGTACAGTAAAGGACAAAAATGGTATGGACCTAAAAGAAGCAGAAGATATTAAGAACAGGTGGTAAGAATACACAGAAGAACTGTACAAAAAAGACCTTCATGACCCAGATAATTATGATGGTGTGATCACTCACCTAGAGCCAGACATCCTTGAATGCGAAGTCAAGTGGACCTTAGGAAAAATCACTACAAACAAAGCTAGTGGAGGTGATGGAATTCCACTTGAGCTATTTCAAACCCTAAAAGATGATGCTGTGAAAGTGCTGCACTCAATATGCCAGCAAATTTGGAAAACTCAGCAGTGGCCACAGGACTGGAAAAGGTCACTTTTCATTCCAATCCCAAAGAAAGGCAATGCCAGAGAATGCTCAAACTACCGCACAATTGCACTCATCCAACATGCTAATAAATTAATGCTCAAAATTCTCCAAGCCAGGCTTCAACAATACATGAAGCATGAACTTATAGATGTTCAAGCTAGATTTAGAAAAGGCTGAGGAACCAGAGATCAAATCAACAACATCCGTTGGATCATCGACAAAGTGAGAGAGTTCCAGAAAAACATGTACTTCTGCTTTATTCACTATGCCAAAGCCTTTGACTGTGTGGATCAAAATAAACTGCAGAAAATTCTTCAAGAAAGGGGAATACCAGACCACCTGACCTTCCTCTTGAGAAAGCTGTATGCAGGTCAGGAAGCAACAGTTAGAACTGGACATGGAACAACAGACTGCTTCCAAATAGGAAAAGGAGTACGTCAAGATTGTATATTGTCACCCTGCTTATTTAACTTATATGCAGAGTACATCATGAGAATTGCTGGGCTGGAAGAAGCACAAGCTGGAATCAAGATTACTTGGAGAAATATCAGTAACCTCAGATATGCAGATGACACCACCCTTATGGCCAAAAGCGAAGAACTAAGGAGCCTCTTGATGAAAGTGAAAGAGGATAGTGAAAAAGTTGGCTTAAAGCTCAACATTCAGAAAATAAAGATAATGGCATCTGATCCCATCACTTCATGGCAAATAGATGGGGAAACAGTGGAAACAGTGGCTGACTTTATTTTGTGGGGGCTCTAAAATCACTGAAGAGGGTGACTGCAGCCATGAAATTAAAAGAAATTTACTCCTTGGAAGGAAGGTTTTACCAACCTAGACAACATATTAAAAAGCAGAGACATTACTTTGCCAACAAAGTTCTGTCTAGTCAAGGCTATGGTTTTTCCAGGAGTCATGTATGGATGTGAGAGTTCGTCTATAAAGAAAGTTGAGTGCCAAGGAATTGATGCTTTTGAACTATGGTGTTGGAGAACACTCTTGAGGGTCCCTTGGACTGCAAGGAGATCCAACCAGTCCATCCTAAAGGAAATCAGTCCTGAATATTCATTGGAAGGACTGATGTTGAAGCTGAAACTCCAGTACTTTGGCCACCTGATGCAAAGAGCTGACTCCTTTGAAAAGACCCTGATGCTGGGAAAGATTGAAGGCAGGAGGAGAAGGGGACAACAGAGGATGAGATGGTTGGATGGCATCACTGACTCAATGGACATGAGTTTGAGAAAACTCTAGAAGATGGTGAAGGACAGGGAAGCCTGGTATGCTGCAGTCCATGGGGTTGCAAAGAGTTGGACACGACTGAGCAATGGAACTGAATTGATGTTCATAATAGGGTTGTTCAAGATACTAAAAAAGTAGAAGCAACGCAAGTGTCTATTTTCATAAGTGTATAAACTGTGCCCTCTACATAGAATGGAATAATTTTAATTTTTAAAAGGAAAGGAAATTCTGACACATGCTACAAGAACCTGTTTTGACATTCAGTTCAATTCAGTTCAGTCACTCAGTCGTGTCCAACTCTTTGCAACCCCATGAATCGCAGCATGTCAGGCCTCCCTGTCTATCACAGACTCTCAGAGTTAACCCAAACTCATGTGCATTGATTCGGTAATGCCATCCAGTCATCGCGTCCTCTGTCATCCCCTTCTCCTCCTGCCCCCAATCCCTCCCAGCCATCAGGGTCTTTTCCAATGAGTCAACTCTTTGCATGAGGTGGCCAAAGTACTGGAGTTTCAGCCTCAGCATTAGTCCTTCCAATGAACACCCAGGACTAATCTCCTTTAGGATGGATTGGTTGGATCTCCTAGCAGTCCAAGGGACTCTCAAGAGTCTTCTCCAACACCACAGTTCAAAAGCAGCAATTCTTTGGCACTCAGCTTTCTTCATAGTCCAACTCTCACATCCATACATGACTACTGGAAAAACCATAGCTTTGACTAGACGGACCTTTGTTGGCAAAGTAATGTCTCTGCTTTTCCACATGCTATCTAGGTTGGTCATAACTTTCCTTCCAAGGAGTAAGCATCTTTTAATTTCATGGCTGCAGTCACCATCTGCAGTGATTTTGGAGCCCCCAAAAATAAAGTCTGATACTGTTTCCCCATCTATTTCCCATGAAGTGATGGGACCAGATGCCATGATCTTCGTTTTCTGAATGTTGAGCTTTAAGGCAACTTTTCCACTCTCCTCTTTCACTTTCATCAAGAGGCTTTTGAGTTCCTCTTCACTTTCTGCCATAAGGGTGGTGTCATCTGCATATCTGAGGTTATTGATATTTCTCCCAGCAATCTTGATTCCAGCTTGTGCTTCATCCAGTCCAACGTTTCTCATGATGTACTCTGCATAGAAGTTAAATAAGCAGGGTGACAATATACAGCCTTGATGTACTCCTTTTCCTATTTGGAACCAGTCTGTTGTTCCATGTCCAGTTCTAACTGTTGCTTCCTGACCTGCATATAGGTTTCTCAAGAGGCAGGTCAGGTACTCTACGTGAAATCAGTCAGTCACAAAAGAACAAAAATTGTATGATTCCATTTATATGAAATACTTAAAGTTGTCAAAGTAGTAAAAAGACAAAGTAGAATGGTGATTGCAAGGAGCTGGGAAAGAGGGACAAGTTACGAGGCATTTTTTTTCAAGATCAAAAGTAGTTTGGAGAAGGGCAATAGTGATGGTATACAATAGTGTGTCTATACCTAATGCCACTGAACTGCACACTTAACAATGACAAATGATATTTAATGTGTATTTTAAAACCATTTTTTTAATTAAAAAAATTAGCAGACCCTAAAAGTATGTTTACACTTGTCTCTTTCCAGGTGGTGCTAGAGGTAAAGAACCCGCCTGCCAATGGAGGAGATGTAAGAGATGAGGATTAGAAACCTGGTTTGGGAATATCCTCTGGAAAAGGGCATGGCAACCTGCTCTAGTATTCTTGCTTGAAGAACCCCATGGACAAAGGAGCCTAGTGGCCTACAGTGCACAGAGTCACAAAGAATTAGTCACGACTGAAGCGACTTATTGCCAAATTCAGACTTAAATTGAAGAAAGTAGGGAAAACCACTAGACCATTCAGGTATGACCTAAATAAAATCCCTTATGATTATACAGTAGAAGTGAGAAATAGATTTAAGGGACTAGATCTGATAGATAGAGTGCCTGATGAACTATGGAATGAGGTTCGTGACATTGCACAGGAGACAGGGATCAAGACCATCCCCATGGAAAAGAAATGCAAAAAAGCAAAATGGCTGTCTGGGGAGGCCTTACAAATAGCTGTGAAAAGAAGAGAAGCGAAAAGCAAAGGAGAAAAGGAAAGATAAAAGCATCTGAATGCAGAGTTCCAAAGACTAGCAAGAAGAGATAAGAAAGCCTTCTTCAGCGATCAATGCAAAGAAATAGAGGAAAACAACAGAATGGGAAAGACTAGGGATCTCTTCAAGAAAATCAGAGATACCAAAGAAACATTTCATGCAAAGATGAGCTCGATAAACGATAGAAATGGTATGGACCTAACAGAAGCAGAAGATATTAAGAAGAGATGGCAAGAGTACACAGAAGAACTGTACAAAAAGATCTTCATGACCCAGATAATCACGATGGTGGGATCACTCACCTAGAGCCAGGCATCCTGGAATGTGAAGTCAAGTGGGCCTTAGAAAGCATCACTACGAACAAAGCTAGTGGAGGTGATGGAATTCCAGTGGAGCTATTCCAAATCCTGCAAGATGATGCTGTGAAAGTGCTGCACTCAATATGCCAGCAAATTTGGAAAACTCAGCAGTGGCCACAGGACTGGAAAAGGTCAGTTTTCATTCCAACCCCAAAGAAAGGAAATGCCAAAGAATGCTCAAACTACCGCACAATTGCACTCATCTCACATGTTAGTAAAGTAATGCTCAAAATTCTCCAAGCCAGGCTTCAGCAATATGTGAACCATGAACTTCCTGATGTTCAAGCTGGTTTTAGAAAAGGCAGAGGAACCAGAGATCAAATTGCCAACATCCGCTGATCATGGAAAAAGCAAGAGAGTTCCAGAAAAGCATCTATTTCTGCTTTATTGACTATGCCAAAGCCTTTGACTGTGTGGATCACAATAAACTGTGGAAAATTCTGAAAGAGATGGGAATACCAGACCACCTGACCTGCCTCTTGAGAAACCTGTATGCAGGTCAGGAAGCAACAGTTAGAATTGGACATGGAACAACAGACTGGTTCCAAATAGGAAAAGGAGGTCGTCAAGGGTGTATATTGTCACCCTGTTTATTTAACTTATATGCAGAGTACATCATGAGAAACGCTGGACTGGAAGAAACACAAGCTGGAATCAAGATTGCTGGGAGAAATATCAATAACCTCAGATATGCAGATGACAACCCTTATGGCAGAAAGTGAAGAGGAACTAAAAAGCCTCTTGATGAAAGTGAAAGAGGAGAGTGAAAAAGTTGGCTTAAAGCTCAACATTCAGAAAACAAAGATCATGGCATCCGGTCCCACCACTTCATGGGAAATAGATGGGGAAACAGTGGAAATAGTGTCAGACTTTATTTTTGGGGCTCCAAAATCACTGCAGATTGTGACTGTAGCCATGAAATTAAAAGACGCTTACTCCTTGGAAGGAAAGTTATGACCAACCTAGATAGCATATTCAAAAGCAGAGACACTACTTTGCCGACAAAAGTTCATCTAGTCAAGGCTGTGGTTTTTCCTGTGGTTATGTATGGATGTGAGAGTTGGACTGTGAAGAAGGCTGAGTGCCAAAGAATTGCTGCTTTTGAACTGTGGTGTTGGAGAAGACTCTTGAGAGTCCCTTGGACTGCACGGAGATCCAACCAGTCCATTCTGATGGAGATCAGCCCTGGGATTTCTTTGGAAGGAATGATGCTAAAGCTGAAACTCCAGTACTTTGGCCACCTCATGTGAAGAGCTGACTCATTGGAAAAGACTCTGATGCTGGGAGGGATTGGGGGCAGGAGGAGAAGGGGACGACAGAGGATGAGATGGCTGGATGGCATCACTGACTCGATGGACGTGAGTCTGAGTGAACTCCGGGAGTTGGTGATGGACAGCGAGGCCTGAAGTGCTGCGATTCATGGGGTCGCAAAGAGTCGGACACGACTGAGTGACTGATCTGATCTCATCTGATCTGATCTGAAGCGACTTAGCATGGATGACCATGGTGGAGATGAAGTGTAAGTATTTGGGCATTTGAGAGGCAGAGTCAACAGAGCTGTGTAAGGAAGAGGTTCCATGATAAGTCAGAGATCTTTAGCTTGGGCAACTGGTGAATAATACAATGAACGGAGGAGAAACAGAGAAATTCTTTGGTCATGTTAAATGCAGGGTGCCTACTAGTCACATGCATAGATACCAGGCAAATAGGGTATATAAGTCTGAGACTTTGGAGAAAGACTGTGGAGAAATTTATATCAAGAGATGAGAAGCCACCAGCATATAAAGGGTATTTAAAATAAACCTGCATGAAGACAGTGTGAACATGTGTGTAAACAAATAAAATACAAATAAGATGATGTCAAACAAATAAGACGATGTCAAGCAGGTATCATTAAGTCTTCCCGCCCCACACTGGAAGACCAGGTTCTTTACAATGGCCTAAAGGGTCACGTGGGACGTGCCCCTTGGTGCCCTTAGTTCTCTATCCTCGTCTCCTTCCGCTTTCCCCCTTGCTCACCTCGCCCCAGCCATTCACTCCACGTCGGACCCTGACTTTCCCCAAACGTGACAGACATACTCTGGCCGCAGGGCATGGCACTTGCTGTACCTCTGGGAAGCTCTGCCTCAGATATGCCTTCCTCCCTGACCTTCTTCAGGTTTTGTTATCTAATTTCCAACTTCAGACTTCTTTACCTACCATATTTTAAAATTGCAATCTTTACCTAAACTCTTCATCTCCTAATAATCTCATTTCCCCGCCCCCCCGCCATAGGGTTTATGGTCACTTACTGTGCTACCTATTTCATTATTCTTTGTCTCATCTTTCTCCATGAATTCTCTATAATGCCAATAATTAGAACAGTTCCTGGCACCAAGTGCTCAAAAATACAGAAACAAAGTCTACGTTTCCTATGAGGTTCAATACAATTATCATTATGTACAACTCATTACATATAAAATTACCACAATTTTATATAACTCTCTCTATATGAAAATTTTTAAGGAAAACATTAAAAAATTTTTGACATTGAAACAACACAAAAGTACAGTTATTAATGTCATTTTGTCTTGGTCACTGGCAAGATTTGTCTCCTCTGGCTCCTGAAAATGAAAATGATTGCTGCTGCGTACCGTGTACTACGGACAAGGCATTGCCAAGTTGTTGGGACTTTGATATATCTGTTCTCTATGTAGTATGCTGCATATTATGGGTCATTTTGTTAGAGTTTAGCTCCAGTCCTTACTAGCCTATACATACATACATACATATATATATATATATATATATATATATATACACACACACACACATATATATATAATTTTTTTTTAACAGAGAATTAGAGAAAGCCAATGACATACCCACACTCTTTCCAGACAGCTCTGATACATACTAATGTTTCATTTCTATTGGCAGTGCTTGTTCTCAGCAATGGATATCATCTTCCTTGTCACTCACTTCTACAAACTGTAAATGCTGCTTGTTTATTGCAGTGGACATTCACTTCTAATCATCATTTAACTCTACCATAGGGAGTTAAAGGATATGTATTAGGATGTTTAGAGCAATGGTCTGATAATCTTTGGATGGTAAGGCCTGTGTTGCTTTGTGGTGTGTATTTTCTACCTGCAATACTACATATTTATTGCTTCTATAACAAAAGTATATTCAAATGTTACAGTGGCTTTCTAAATTTGTCCATAAAGATCCGTCAAGATTTGCTTCAATAGGATAAATGTATGTTATATAAAAGCCATATCTTTATAACTATTATGTATTTCTTTATAATTTACAAATTTTTATAAGTTAATCTTTTTAACATTGAGTAGTAACTCTCTGTCCCAAAAGATATATTTGGCTTTTAGAAAATTACCAAAGATAAATCTATATTTATTTTCTGTTAGAATGATTAGCATTTTTACTCCATCCCTTTACTTCTAATTCTTTCACATCTTAATACTTTATATTTGCTGATTATAAATATCATATATCTTGATGTTTTAAAAATCTCAGTTAATAATCTATCCTTTAACTGGTGAGCTTAATCCATTTATGTTTTTTGTTATTACTATATGAGGATTTATGTCATTTTATTATACACTTTTAATTTCCTATTTGTTTGTAACAAACAATTAGTTTTCTTCATGATTTTGTTTGAATAGGCTAAAGCACTCTCCCCCACCATTATTTTTTCTCCTCTACTGAATAAGAAATTATATACTCTATATCCTTAAACTTGTCATTTTTCAATTTTGAAAGGTTATGAAACTTGAAATGTAGAGTTAATTATATCTTTACTTTTCATAAGAACAACACTAAAAAAAATCTCTAAACTGTTTAATCTCCATGATCTCTTATCCTTTACCACCTCATTTTTGTCAACTTTTTGTTAACTTTCCAAAGTATTATAATTTTTGTTTTATAAAGTCATAATGTGTTCAGATATGCCCATATATTACATTATTTTGCTAATCAATTTCTCTAATCACACTTCTAATGATTTTCTTTTTATCTTTTTTTAAAAAGTATGGCCCTTTACAAAAAAGATAGTGGTGATAAATTCTCTTTATGTGAAGGGTGTTTATGTTTCTCCTTTCCTTGTATAATTATTCAGTTGGCTATACAATTTGGGGATGATGGAAATTTTTTGTCAGTACTTTGCAGATATTTCATTGCTTCTTGGTTTAATTGTCACTATTGGGAATTCTTCATCAATATAATTATACTTCCTAGATAAGTAATCTCTCTCTGGGGCACTTTAAGCTCTTCTTTTTGTCTTTATCTCTGTACTCTTCAATATATCAAAGCTAAAGCATTATTCCTGAGTCTGATAATCAAGGTATTTCATCAATTCTGGAAAATTTTCACTTCTTATCTTTTGAAAAATCATTTCTCCTCCATGCTTTATTTTCTTTGGGGATTATGACTGATGCATGCTAAATTTTCTTATTTCATGTTTCATGTCTTTAGAATTTTCTCTTTTTATGTATTACCATGTGTTAATTTTGTTTTCACCTATGTTTACTATATTATTTAACACATCCAGTGACATTTCATTTCAATGACTATTTGGTTTTCATATTTAAAGTTTTTACTTTTTTCTAATCATTTAAATAAACTATTTCTCAAATCTGGATTGGCCTTTTCTATTTTTTGGAAAGAACTTGTTTACATGCTTTGATTGCTTAAGTGTTGTATATTTGAGATTTGAAGTTCCATAACTGGAATACTGGTAGTTATCAATATAAAATTATTTACCCATTTCATATATGTACGTACGAATACGTGTATGTGTTGTCACACCTCCTGTCATTCTGATCTTCCTGTTTCCTTCTTCTAAGAACACTTTTGGAGAAGGAAATGGCAACCCACTTCAGTATTCTTGCCTGAAAAATCCCATGGACAGAGGAGCCTGGCAGGCTACAGTCCATGGGGTCGCACAGTTGGACACGACTGAAGCGACTTAGCTTGCATGCATGCAAGAAGACCTGACCACAGTGGATCCCCCTAGAGAATTCAGGGACATGGATATTTCCTGGCTGGGGCTGGAGGGCGGGGGCGGGTGGGGTGCATTATGCAGCCTACCACAACTCTTCCATGTATTCTCTTCTTCTTCCTTCCTTGTTTCTTTCCTACTCTTTATTTAATTTCTTGCAATTAGTCAAAAACTTATTTTTCTCATTTCTCATTCTTCTGCCTGGAGACGCCCCACTTTTCAGAGTCTGTTTTTTGAATGCATATGATAATTCTGATATGCACTGTTTCTTCTTTCTGGGTAATCTCATCATCTTAGAGTTTATGATTATTCTTAAAATAAACTTTAATGTGATCTTCCTCAATTCCATGTGCCCAAGGAGTATTACACCTATCATGCAGATTCCAAAAGACAGAAGTTCTTTTGTGGCTCATTTTGCAAATGAAGTGAATTTGCAGTAATTCCACTTTACGATTACCTAAAAGACACTTGCTCCTTGGGAGGAAAGTTATGGCCAACTTAGATAGCATATTAAAAAGCAGAGATATTACTTTGCCAACAAAGGTCCATCTAGTCAAGGCTATGGTTTTTCCAGTGGTCATGTATGGATGTGAGAGCTGGACTGTGAAGAAAGCTGAGTGCCGAAGAATTGATGCTTTTGAACTGTGGTGCTAGAGAAGACTCTTGCTAGTCCCTTGGACTACAAAGAGATCCAAGAAGGAGACCAGTCCTGGGTGTTCATTGGAAGGACTGATGCTGAGGCTAAAACTCCAACACTTTGGCCTGGGAGGGTTTGGGGGCTGCAAGAGAAGGGGACGACAGAGGATAAGATGGCTGGATGGCATCACCGACTCGATGCACATGAGTTTGAGTGAACTCCAGGAGTTGGTGATGGACAGCAAGGCCTGGCGTGCTGTGATTCTTGGGGTCGCAAAGAGGCGGACACGACTGAGCGATTGAACTGAACTGAACTGATCAGGCTAATAGGGCTAATTATCTGTTTCCTGGGGGCAGGAAATTAGAGCCTGTTCTTAGATTCAGAGGTTTTGCTTACATCACTGTCGCATTTTCAGGATTCTCTGCATTGGTAATTTTTGCTAGACAAGCTCCTCCATTTTATGGTAAGGGTTTAATTTATATCATTATTGATTTGTATAACAACTTCTACCTGTTCACTTTAATTTTATTTTTAAGCAGCACAAATGGATACCCATGCTGTTTCCTGGAGAATGCCTTGCTGAACTTAATCAAAAATTCCTTCATATCCTATGCAAGACATTTACATAAGAGCTTTGGGGAATTCTAATGATTTTGTTTTTTTAAGCTGATATTTTGAGATGCAAAATAAATATTTTAAAACTTCCCAGCTGTTAGTAATAGCAAACATGCTTTTAGGGAACCCTGAACAAACAGCGAGGTTTGGCTCTATAATTACTTTAACAAAACATCTTAATTAAAAGGGTAATCCATAAGGAACTGGAGTATTTCTCCAAATTAGTGCTTTTTTTTTTAATTTAAGCATATTATTTTACTAGCCAGATTATATTGGATAATCATTACACAGTTTACACACATTCTTAATTGCATGATATCAAAGTCATTTTTAAATTTGAATATCGTAAATAATGCCTCACTAAATATATTTTGCCCAGTGCTTCCCACCACACCACCCTTCCATCACCCTCAGATAATTTCCTTATGTAAGAATTCAAGAAGCAGAATTTGCTTATGTTGCTTAATATATATTACTATTGATCTTCACACTGCTTAAGCCAAACAGAGAAGGCAAAAGAAACTACAGAAGTCATAGAAAGAGAGGGAATGGCTTTCACTGCTTTCAGCTATCTATATGCATCACTGCTTCTGTTGAACTGACGTGCAAGGCTTCAAGTTATCACCCTAATGAATAAATCACAGCTTGGAGTTCAGAAGGAGACTCGGAAGCAAGGAGAGACAGCTATCCAGTAACGTACGCTTAGCAGGTCCAGCACTGGGCCTCCCTCCCAGCGCAGATTTCTCTGCTTACAGCAAAGAATACCTCTCATTTCAAGTGGTTTTCACAAAGATTGCTTGCTCCTTATCCAAAAGCTTAAAGGAAATCAAAGCCATTCTATATGGAAATCTGACTTCAGAAAGCTTAGCCTTGAAAACTTTGATAAAAGTCATCTAAATCTCAATTTATAATTAAACATTTACTTGAATAAGTTAAACTCTGAGATGAATATTTAAAGAAAACCCCCCTAGCTTAAATATATGTATATGATTATTCTATAGATTCTGTATAGATTCCATATTCTATGCTATTTCTACATTTTCAGATAGAGAGAAAGCCATCAGGCTGCATATTTTGGGGCTACTAGTGATCACTTCTGGGCTTGTCCATTTATCCAAATCTTAATTCTTATCCAAGGTTACACTTTTTAATATTTGAATGATGCAGTCAAATGAAGAAAAACCGGAGGAAGGAAGAGGAATCAGATTCAGTTTCAGGGAGTAGCTCAGCAAACAGAGATCACGGGTCAAGAAGCTGAGACAGCCTTAGGATCAAATGTGCGGTCTTTCAGTGCAGCAAGTGAAACCAGCGCTTTACAAAGCAAATGGAACACACCTGGCCCGGACTTCTACAGTTAAATGCCCTATTAGTCTCCACTCTGTTTTAAAGGCTAATGATTCTCAAGGAGTATAGAACAGGCGCATGCATACTCAGTCACTCCATTGTGTCCAACTCTTTGCAACCTAATGGACTGTAGTTTACCAGACTCCTCAGTCCGTGGAACTGTCCAGGCAAGCATACTGGAGTGGTTTGCTATTTCCTTCTCCAGGGGATCTTCCCGGTCCAGGAATTGAACCCACATCTCCCCATTGCAGGCAGATTCTTTACCACTGCTCCACATGGGAAACCCTAATTATCTCAAATCATAAACTATAACAGCATTATGTACAAGAAGTATGGACTCCACTAGCTTTCTTCTATTAATTTGTATTTACATTTTATCAGATTGCTAATGTTCATGGCCAGTTCTTATGGTTCACGGTAACTGTTTAAACAATTTTAATCCAAAGGTCTAAACAATTTTAACCCAATGAAGATGTGAAAGAATGAGTGAAGAGGCAACAGATGAAATGTGTTGAAATGTGTTAAGATAATTGGTTGGTAAAGGAGTAGGAGTGAGGATGAATTCTGAGCTAATAATGATAGATGTGCTTTTTCTTAAGCCATACTTTTTGAAGAATGTTTACTATTCTGTCCTACACACCCTTCTCTATAATCCTAGCTGTCAGTCCCCTTTCCCTGAAGTTTCTACTTTAAGTACTCCTTGTTCTTATGAAGCCTGCTCAATCACTGCAGCCATTGTTAATGCCTCAAGAGAGTTATTCCTGTTTTTCACATTTGTACTGCCCATTACTTGGCACACCATAGGTACTGAATCAGTACTCAAATAAGGAGAAACATAGGGAGAAATGCTGCATGCAGAAGAGAGATACTATTAAGCTAAAAACATGGTACAGTTCAAACATCCAAAGAAATAGCATTTATTAAGACTCTATGCATGAGCTCGCATAGAGGCCCTTGATTAGCACAGATGTATGAAACTGGCTTCCCTCGTAGAGCGTGCTTAAGAATTCTCCCTGCAATGCAGGGAACACCAGTTTGATCCTTGGCCCGGGATGATCCCACATGCTGCAGGGCAACTAAGCCCACGTGCCACAACTACTGAGCCCACGCGATGCAGCTACCGAAGCCTGTGTACTCCAGAGCCCGTGCTGCTCAACGAGAGAGGCCACTGCAATGAGAAGCCTGCTCACTGCAGCTAGAGAAAGCCCTCACAGAGCAACGAAGACACAGCACAGGCAAAAACGAAATTCAATAAAAAAAAAAAAAAAGATGTGTATGAGATGGAGTCTACTTAGATCCAAGGGATATGAAGAGAATGTAGTTAAGTGGGAGTCTTGTGCCATCCCAGGAGCTGCGAGTTTACGTTTGGTTCTGCTTACAGTGTGAGTCATTCAGAGCAAGGAGTAGGAGCACGCAAGTCAGCGGAGCATCCCATTCCTCCCGGGTATTTTATGGGAGCTTCAGCACCTCTGCTTCATTTATTTTCACTCCTTCCAGTAAGAGACATAGTCCCTTAAGTTTGGGTAAATGATATGACCTCATTTCTTAGAATCTTTTGCCTTGAATCACTATTTTTACCATCACTGGGTCAGTTCTACAGGATTCATGGACACTTATCTTTGATAAACTGGACTGGACACTGACTCACCCAACCTGGTTTGAGTATCAGCTCCATCATTAACAGCAGAGTGAGATCAAGTGAGCTTAATTTTCTTAGCTTAACTTACTCTTTAAAAATAAAGATAACAATATATACTACAATGGAGAGAAGAGAGCATAAAACACAATATATAAAGGTTAAAAGTAATTTCTCAAGTAAAATAGAGAAAGGAACTATTCCTATAGCACATCCTAACCACCCTTGTATTGTTTACATGAGACCAATCATGTTCTCGTGACTTTGGGCCCAGCTCTCCTGACCTCCTTGTCATACTTCAGACACCAAGGGGGCTCCAGTCTCTGGATGTCTATTCTTGCTATTCCTTCTGCACCAGAGGCTCTTGTCTGAATTATTTGCATGGCTGTCTCCCTCACTTTCTCAAGATCTGTGCTCACATTTTCCTAATCTGCGAGATCTTCTCAAATCCCTACATAAAAGAGTACTCCCTCATCATTTGCTATACCTTCTGCCATACTTCCTTTTTTTCACATCATTTGTCACTACCATTTCTACCTTGATAAAATTTATACTCTTTGAGAATAGTGACTTTGTTTATTGTTTTGCCCCTAGAACCTAAAATAATGCCTGGTATAGAGAAACTTTCAAGAAGAAATATATGTTGAAAGAATGAACACATGATTTAAACTTCCCTAATCCATTACTGAAGGGTATACACTCTGCAAAGTGTGACTTGATGTAGCTCTGTGACTTCTTGATTTATCTGAGACAAGTTAAATAATATTTATTTTCTAAGGCTCAATGTACTTTATTGTAAAGTAGTCCTGAATTGGCCCATGTATCAGTTCAGTTACTCAGTCGTGTCCAACTCTTTGCGACCCCATGAACTGCAGCACGCCAGGCCTCCCTGTCCAATACCAACTCTTGGAGCTTGCTCAAACTCAAGTCCATCGAGTCGGTGATGCCATCCAACCATCTCATCCTCTGTTGTCCCCTTTTCCTCCAGCCTTCAATCTTCCCCAGCATGAGGGTCTACTTCTAATACACCTTTTGAGTTTTAAACAGGATATTTTCTTCAAAATGCAAACATAATTGTCAGTAGTTTTAAAAAATTATTTCATGGCTTGCTTAGGATAAAGCAGGTTATAGCTTTAATGATATTCTTAGGATAAAGTTCAAATTCTTATTTGGATCTTGCCAAACACAGAATCTGCCTTTCTTGCAAAAGTAATTGTGTGCCATCTCTGTGTTTCAGCCTTGATGGTCTTTATTTCAGACCTTAAGAGCAGTACTATGACCTATGTTGACTTCAAACTTGCATTTACTTTGCCTTCTCCTCAGTTTTTAATGTATGCTTTGCAGTGATAATTCTTGTTGATGCATCAGGTCTCAATTTTAAGCACAAATCTTCTCTATATCCATCTGTTTGCCTATCTATGGTTCTATTTAGCCATCCATCCTAAGTTGAACTATAGGATACTGCCAATATTCAACCAGATTTGTACTATAACAATGACGATTCCCTATGACTTCATTTAGAATGTTTCTTTCTACGCTGCTGCTGCTGCTGCTGCTGTTAAGTCGCTTCAGTTGTGTCTGACTCTGTTCGACCCCATAGATGGCAGCCCACCAGGCTCCACCGTCCCTGGGATTCTCCAGGCAAGAACACTGGAGTGGGTTGCCATTTCCTTTTCCAATGCATGAAAGTGAAAAGTGAAAGTGAAGTCACTCAGTCGTGTCCAGCTCTTCGCAACCCCATGGACTGCTGCCTACCAGGCTCCTCCACCCATGAGATTTTCCAGGCAAGAGCACTGGAGTGGGGTGCCATCGCCTTCTCTGCTTTCTAAGCTACACAAGGAAAATAATCATATCTTTCTTATTTATTATTATATCCTCAGAGCTCAGTACAATGTCTGATGTTAGGAAAACTTTCTATAAATATTCTTTGAATTAATGTGCTATTACATAGCAGTGATTATCAGTATTGTGGAAATAGTATTTGTTGGTTGTTTTACTGCCAGCATAATCATGTTGTAAAACCAAGACTGCGACTATACTAAAACAATTGAATGGCACTGAGTTATTTATAAAGGGAAGACAGGAAAGATCACGGAGGAAGAAAATTGAAAGAAGGAGCCTAAGGAAGAGAAAGGGAGAACAGATTTGAGAAATGGTGATGGAGAGGAGAGAGGGAGAGAGAAAAATGAGAGGAAAAGAGAGAGACAGAATTGTCAGTTTCCAGGCACTTGAGTATTTTCAGGTCTGTCACTGAAGAAGTACGTGAATTCCATTTTCAATTAGTTAGGTAGCCATCATATTCTCAGTACACATGTGTTTATTCTTTTAGCCACTTTTTTCTTGGTCCCAGTTTGGATCACCTAGTTTTAAGTCTACTGATTTCAACTTCCTTCTTTTTCAAGTATCTTTCAATTTTTATAAATTTCTACTTCATGTATCTGTAATTCTCTAGAATATATTTCTACTTTATTATTTGTATTTTTGTTTATTCTATTATTTATATTTCCATTGCTTCCATTACCCCTTTCTCTTGAATTTTATTCTCATATTTAGTCATGATACTTTTTATTTCAAGAAGTACTTCTCATCTGATAATTTTGAAGATTTTGTTATATTGAACACACTGATATGTGATTTTATATGAACCTCAATATCTCATCCACAAGTATTTCAGATAACTATCAATTAAGAAAATAGGGCAGACTATCCTTTATGTAAAAAAAGTGCCAAACATTAATGATCATATCATAAGCTAGTCAAAAATACATATTGCTATTTTCAGAAGTATCATAAAAGAGCCAGAGAAGCTATGTAAAATAATTACATTTTATGCTTATTATCGGAAATTGCAGGCATTACTCTGAAGAACATGGTTAAGATCCATTACTTCAAATAAAATAAATAGAATAAAGGTCATATCAAATTTTTTGAAAAAAAGTGATTTGCTATGAAGACTAAAAAATGGGCCAAAGAACTAAATAGACATTTCTCCAAAGAAGACATACAGATGGCTAACAAACACATGAAAAGATGCTCAACATCACTCATTATCAGAGAAATGAAAATCAAAACCACTATGAGATACCATTTCACACCAGTCAGAATGGCTGCAATCCAAAAGTCTACATGCAATAAATGCTGGAGAGGGTGTGGAGAAAAGGGAACCCTCTTACACTGTTGGTGGGAATGCAAACTAGTACAGCCACTATGGAGAACAGTGTGGAGATTCCTTAAAAAACTGGAAATAGAACTGCCTTATGACCCAGCAATCCCACTGCTAGGCATACACACTGAGGAAACCAGAAGGGAAAGAGACACGTGTACCCCAATGTTCATTGCAGCACTGTTTATAATAGCCAGGACATGGAAGCAACCTAGATGTCTATCAGCAGATGAATGGATAAGAAAGCTATGGTACATATACACAATGGGGTATTACTCAGCCATTAAAAAGGATTCATTTGAATGAGTTCTAATGAGATGGATGAAACTGGAGCCTATTATACAGAGTGAAGTAAGCCAGAAAGAAAAACACCAATACAGTATACTAACACATATATATGGAATTTAGAAAGATGGTAACAATAACCCTGCATACGAGAAAGCAAAAGAGACACTGATGTATAGAACAGTCTTATGGACTCTGTGGGAGAGGGAGAGGGTGGGAAGATTTGGGAGAATGGCATTGAAACATGTAAAATATCATGTATGAAACGAGTCGCCAGTCCAGGTTAGATGCACGATACTGGATGCTTGGGGCTGGTGCACTGGGACAACCCAGAGGGATGGTATGGGGAGGGAGGAGGGAGGAGGGTTCAGGATGGGGAACACATGTATACCTGTGGCGGATTCATTTCAATATTTGGCAAAACCAATACAATATTGTAAAGTTTAAAAATAAAATAAAAAACATAAAAAAAAATAAAAATAAATAAATAATTTATACGGCATTGCTGAAGACTCTATATCCATTCAGGGTTTTTTGATTTGTTTTGTTTTGCATCTAAAGATACAGGAAAAAGAAACATCCCTAACGTGGAAGTTCATCAAATTTTTAGAGGTATTCTTTGAAGCTGAAGTAACAAAGAAGACAGATATCAGAGTGACAGTGATGGGGAAAGGTCTTACCATCAAGATCATTCTCTGGAGTCTCTGCTGTGAACCAGTTGGAAGGTGGGCCAGTGCCATTGACTGTCATGGCTGACACCTGAAAACTGTACTGACTTCCTTTCTCCAGTCCTGTGAAAGAATTTTCCACAGAAGGAAAAAAAAATAAGTTACTGAATAACAAGTATTTTTCATGGGTTTTAAAAGTTTTAGCAAAATTTCAACAATACTAAACATGCTTTACATTTTGTGTGATTGTTGTGGTAATTACTGTTATTTTGGCCAAAAGGGTTGGAAGATTACAGCAAGAAATCAAATTATTTTTCATATATTCTCATTTATTTTTCCCAGTTTACAAAAATGTTTCCTTGAAAATAGCCTCAGGGCAGATGCAGAATATAAAATATGAACGATGAAGAAATAATCAAAAATAGCAAGGATCATTTTTCCTCACAGTCCAGAAGAAGCCTGCCTATAAATCAAGAACAGTCAATCTAAAAATTTATGCTCCATCATTCATTCAAGGTCAGTGATTCCTCTGGGCAAAGAAAGAGAACTCCAAAGCCACTGTACTTCAGCTGAAAATACTAGGTTTTCATCTCTCGAAAACATCTCAAGGCATATTTGTTTTGCATTAGGTTCCATACTATAGCATGAAGAAAATCTGTCTCTGTGATAACTTGGACACGGATTGCAGTACTCAGTGATGACCTATGAGCTGATTTTCCAGTACACAGAGAGTACAGGTAATAAGAGAAGCCTTGTGCATCATGGCCGAGTGTGACATGTATAAATTTGTAATGTGAATAACTTTCCTTTTATCTGAGTTTCAACATAGCTCATCAATGTGACACATGTTTATAAAACAAATAATGCCTCTCAGAAGACCATATGACTTTTCTGAGACACTGAGGACTCGGTGTAAACCAACAAGCTCTTAAACCTTAAGGAGTTGAACAGCACTGATAACAATTAAAATATCATCTCTCTTTTTTCCCCATTCATTTGAAATGGCACAAACATTTGGAGCCAAGGAAAAATCATAAATAAAATAGCCTCTTAGAGAAATGATGCTTCTATTAAATACAAAATTATGTATTTGTTTATTTTTGTACAGAAGGATGAATAATTCTTGGTACTGAGAAGAATTCTAACTTGCTACTAATAGATGGCTTTTAAGCCATGGTTAGAATGACTTTGGTACAGTTGAAGGCAGTCATCTTCAGTAACTAGGACTTTTAGAGAAGGCAATTTGATAAACTCAGCCACATATAATAATGGCCACTTAAGATACATCTAATTTTATAAAACACATTGGAAGGCATGGGTTGAGAATAGTGTTGGTACTGTTGTTTCTCTTACTGTGAGTGCTTTAGTTTACATCCATAGAGTCACCACGATGCCTGACTCACGGAAGGCACAAAGAGAAACAACTGTTGGAAGGTTTATTAGAGCAAGTCTTAGCGCTAAGGAGATACCAGGTTATAATACAATACCCAACACCATCAGCAAGGCGGTGAATGGATGCTTTTAAACATAAAAGCTTCTTTAGGTAGGCTTGTGCGCCCCCTGACCTGTCCTTTAATTAGCATGGCATCAATCTGATATTTGTTAACGTTTTGCACCCTTTCCTGGGTACTGCTGTTGATTCCTGAGGCAGAAGGAGTACAGAGCTGTCTGGGAAATCAGAAAGCTCATACGAAGAGAATTTGGGGAAGTAATGTTTACCTAATCACTGAAGCTCATGATTTTCATGGTTGTCTCACTTGAAACAGTTTAATTTCTTCAAGAATATACTCTTTTGTATTAAGAAGAAATTTGACTTCATTTTTCTTTGAAATGGATGGACAATTATGTCAACACTATCTCCAATGACTGATGTGGAATACCATCTTTGGCGGTTAGTTTTATATGTAAACTGGAGTAAGACTAAAGTCCCCTCAATCAAACATTTATTGTTGCTGGGAAGGTATTTTTGTAGATATGACTAAAGTCCATAGTCCATTGATTATATATAAGGGATATTATCCTAGATAATTTGGTGAGCCAGATTTAATCAGGTGAAGGATCTTAAGAACAGACTGAGGCTTCTCTGAAAAAGAAATTTCACCGGTAGGGAGCAGCTTCAGCTTGAGAGTTCCAGCTGCCTCTCCTGATGGCCTGCTCTGTCCATTTTGGAATTGTCCAGCCAACCATCACGATCAATTAAGTCAATTCCTTGCAACAAATCTCTTAGTATATATCTCCACTGATTCTGTTTCTCTGGTCAACATACCTTGACTAACATGTCAACTTTTTACATGCAATATTTTGACACATAAATGGAAATCTTTCTGAATGCCCTATACTCTGTCCCATTCATTTGACTTTATAACAAGTGATGTGTTGCATGCAGACTTTACTGATTTTAACATAACTTAACTAAAATATAGAAAGGGCTTCCCTGGTGGCTCAGACGATAAAGCGTCTGTCTGCAATGCAGGAGACCCGGGTTTGATCCCTGGTTTGGGAAGGTCTGCTGGAGAAGGAAATGGCAGCCCTGCCTGGAAAATCCCATGGATGGCAGAGCCTGGTAGGCTACCATCTGGGGGTCGCAAAGAGTTGGACACAACTAAAATATCTTACTATAAAGCAGATACACAAATTTCTCTTTATAATTTTGCTAAAATTCAAGTTACATATTTTGAGTTTAGGCTCTATCAGTATCATTAACTCAGTTTTGAGTAAAATGAAAGCTGACTAATAGCCTGAATAATAATTTGAAGTAACTATTAAAAGGCAGTTAAGAGACCATCCATTGTTTCCCCAATGGAGCCTCACCTGGCACCCCCCACCCCACCCAGCTACTTATCAGAATATATTTTCTAACCAAACACAGTAAAGTAGCTTTTCATATCTTTCTATGATATCAGTAGTGAAGTTTTAACCCTCTGTACAGAGTAGTACCCAGATGATCCTAAAAATCCTGCCAACTTTTCTTGTAATACTATATTTTAGCTTAACTTTTTAAAATTTTGCATTTTCTTCTAGAATATTGCTGTGGAATCTCACTAATAACACCTAGAAATTTTAGTATAAGAAAACATTTAAAGATATATACAACATTCCATTATTAAAAGAGATTGTAATGCTTAGTGAAACAGCCCATCTAATGCTGTTCATCCAACCAAGTGATCCTATAAATAAAGCAAGTATATTTCTGGAATAAGAAATTCACCAAGGGAGGGAATCCACTCCAACAGTTTTGCTGGTTAAATAAAATTATTCTTTAGATTACATTGAATCTGCTTTACTGTGGTTTTACCTACAGATAATTTTGAGTTTTACACAGTGGGGTTAAAAAGAAGTTAAATTCCACTTTCAAGATATCTTTACCCAAGTCTTCTGATCTAAATTCAGTGCCTTCAGTACCAGATCTTTATCAGCAGAATTAAACCTGTGACTCTCTTCTAGATTAGGTAAGTGAAGTACGCAGCGATAGGCAAAACCAGAAATGTGTGCTTTTCAGAGTCAGTCTGGACACTCCCCTGAATTCTAGCCTGCAAAAGTTCCTGCTTCTTTGTTGTGAGGGGTACTTGGCCAGACGAGTTTTAGATGGGCTATGTGTATTCATGTTAGTTGCTCAGTTGTGTCTGACTCTTTTGAGATCCCATGGACTGTAGCTTGCCAGGCTCCTCTGTTCATGGAATTCTCCAGGCAAGAATACTGGAGTGGGTTGCCATTTCCTTCTGCAGGAGATCTTCCCAACACAGGGACTGAACCCGGGTCTCCTTTAATCTCACTTTCTCATATATAGTTATTAGGTAATAATACCTGCATTTCTATCTTAGGGTGTTCTTTTGAGAATCAAATGGCAAAACTGCTTTCACAAATAATTTATAAAATTAGACATTTGATAGACATAAAGATACCTAATATTTGCAAATTATTTTCTCATTTGAAACACTCCAGTGATGGATGGATAGATGGATTCATTCATTCATTCATTCACTGGAGACGGGATAGAAGGAAACCAATCTGTAAGCAAAAGCTATTTTCTGTGTATATTTCTCGAAGTTGTTATCTGAGATGTGTTTTCAGAGTTGGACTAATGAAAGTATTAACTAGGATTTTAAACCTAAATAAGCAGGGGAGTTTTGACTTAATCTCTTCTAAAGTTACTTAATTCCTTTAGCCGCCAAGATAATTTTCGATTTTTATTATTCAATATATATCTCTTTCCATCTCTGAGTTATTTCACTGTTCCTTTACATACTCACACAACTGCATAGTCATTGCCTATGGTCAATAACATATTACTGATAGCTTAAGAGTTAAGAATACAGGTGTTCAGTTTAGGCAGAATTAGATTCAAATTTTTGCTTTGCCACTTACTAACTGCATGACCTAAAAAACTTACTAGCCATCTTTCTTTGCCTAAGATTTCTCATCAATAAAATGGAGTCTATGAATAAAAAATTATTACAAAGGTTACATTTTAAAACAGACAAAGCTTTATTTTCTTATCATGGATTTTTTTTAGCTATACTGAGGTATACTTAATATACCAATTGCTGTGCATAGTTAATGTATACATTTTAATGAATTTAGACCTAAGCATAAACTATGATACCACCACTAGAAATAAGGTAATAAACCTATATATCACTTCCAAAAGACCCTTTTTTTCCCTTTGCTCTTTTTTTAGTGGTAAGAACACTTGGCATGAGATGCCTTCTAAACAAGTTTTTAAGTGCACAACACAGTATTGTTAACTGTAGGTGCTATGTCGTACGGCAGATCTCTGAAACTCATTTGTGTTGCAAAACCTTAATTTTATACCCATCCAACGACTCTCCATTTTCCCCTCCCCCTCTCCCCTGGCAACCACCATTCTGTTTTGTTTCCATGACTTTGAATTTTAGATACTTCATGTATGTGGAATCACGTGGTATTTACCCTTCTGGGACTGACATTTCACTTAGCACTGCATCTCCAGCCCATCCATTTTGTTGCAAAAGGCAGGGTATTTTTTTCTTTTCTGTGATAAAGCTGAATAATATTCCACTGTATGTACATACCACAGTCTCTTTGCTCATTTGTCAGTGGAAATTTGGGTTGTGTGACTACTGTTGTAATGAATATGAGAGGGCAGCTATGTCTTTGAGATCCTGACTTCAGTTCTTCTGGATATGTACTCAGAAGTGGGATTAGTGGTTCACTGCAGATTTGCTTTTAATTTTTTTGAGGAACCTTCATATCGTTTTCAGCATAGGAGCAGTTGTCAAATTTGCTATTGCTGTTATGACTATTATAAATGTTAAAGCTGTTTTTAGTATTAATGATCATTTACAGATTCATACAACAGCCAGATTCACTCACAATACAGTGAGCTAAAGATGATAACACTGGATAGTTCAAGGAGCACATGGCTAGGAATTAGAGCATCTGTGATCTAGTTGGGATCTATACCTTTAGCTAATAGTGGATCTTAGCAATGTCACTCATCAAGCCTCCATTACCTCTTCAATAAAACAAGGGCTTTGGATGAGATGAATTGTATGTTTTCTGTTCTGTTTGTCAGGGACCTAGAGTTCAGTCTCAGTCTCTATAGATCTAACTCATGTCTCTTGTGTCTTCTGCATTGGCAGGCTGATTCTCCCACCAGCACCACCTAGGAAGCCCTATCTAAGTAAACAGGCCTTTGTCACAGGAGGACTGGGGCTGTGTATCAGTCTGCTCTGTGTGTAGTGCACTGGGGGTGGTGGTCTGTTAAGAACTATCTTTTCCAATTATTATGGTCTCTTGGAATTCAAGCCCCATTACCTGCCAAGGCCAAGTGGCCAAGGGGTATGCATACCTGTGCGGGCTGTGCATCCCCACTGACTTTAGCGAGGTAACAGGAAAGTAAAAAAATAAAAATAAAAAACAAAAAACAAACTTGCTTTCTTGTTTCAGGAAGGCATTAAGGAACATGACTTACTGCATGTGCCCATGGGCTTCTGCAGCAGAACACAGGAGTGCCTTGACCTGGGTTGGGTGGGTGGGTGGTGTGTGTGTTGCATGCACACGCACACACATGTACACAGCCTCCTAGCTGCTTCTGCTTCTAAGTATGTGTGCAGAGCTAAGTCGCTTCAGTCTTTTCTGACTCTTTGAGACCCTATGGACTGTAGCCCGCCAGACTCCTCTGTCATTCTCCAGGCAAGAATACCAGGGTGGGTTGCAATGCCCTCCTCCAGGGGATCTTCCCAACCAAGGGACTGGACCCAAGTCTCTTGTCTCCTGCTTTAGCAGGCAGGTTCTTTACTGCTAGCGCCACCTGGAAAGCCCTGCCTCTGAGTATAGCTTTATTCTAGAAGAATGATATAAGTAACGATGCTTTTCTTAGTTGTAAAAAAAGATATTGCTGAAAGTAGATTGTCTTCTGCTTGTTTCTATCTCCAATAATAAATGCCTTCAAACTCTTAATTCCCCAGTTCTATTTCTACTTTCTTAGAATTTATGGTCAAGAGATGATGTATTATTCAAAGAATATAATTTCCCTCTATTTCCCTAATGTTAACCTTGTTACAAAATTGCTGTGCAATTGTTTCAATTTTTCAGTCCACAAAATACCAACGCATGCTTACCACTATGTTTATTCTTATATTGGCCATGAAGCATGAGAAAACTCTTATATTCAATTCCAAATAACCTTCTCTGAAGAGCACTCAAAAATGAAAAACAGGACTTTAAAATTTAGTTGACTTGGGTTCCCACAATAAAATTGATAGCAGTGATTTAAAATCCTTGTTATAACTCTGAATTACTTTGTTACTGCAGATGTCCCATTATCCTAGTAAAAAGCACACACAACAAAAAGCACCTGTCTAACAAACAGAACATGGTAAAAACCAATATTTGAGTTTCTACCCCTGAATATTTATATCATCAAAAGGAAGCACTCGGGCATTTTCAATTTTCTAACAGCCAAATCAATCTATTCATGTATTTTAAAGATACTGAAAACATGGGGGCAAATTCTGTACATTTTAAAGTGCTGAAGATTTATATAGAAAATCAATTACTTCCTCTTACTACACAGTGCATAGGTTACAAAATATATCCTGGGGACAAGTCAAAACCGCAGCCAATCTACCAGTGTGGAGTACTTCCTGATTCCCTGATGCTTTCTAGCATTAAAGACATTCCCACAATTCCCACAATTCCCACAATTTATGTTCCCACAATGCTACATAAGCCAGGACTGAGGCCAGGACACAGAACAGAGGAGAGGAAGACGGAGGCTTTGCAAAACTTGTTTTTAACACTTAAAGAATATGAGGCTATCCTCTGGGTCTTTCTATTCTTTATCTTAAATTAAAAATGAAGACCATGTAACTTTTCTGCAATAAATATCAAGCACAGTTATAAAGATAACTGTTCAGATGATGTTTGCATCCATTCGTTTTATAACAATTAAAATGAAGAAGGAACATTATGAATAAAAGTTGCAAGTTTGGAGTCCAGATTCCTATGGGCCTATAAAGATGGGAAGGGGCATGTCAATAACAAGCTAACGAATTCATCCTGTTGCTTTGCTTTCGACTGGGATGATATTAAGCCAGAGTGAAGATGGGTTACCCTATGCTGATGAGAAGTGCTAATTGCCACATAGGTTTTAGATGAGTAAAGATGTAGGACTGAATTATTTTTGGATAAAGATTTACTAGAGGGTACAATTCAAAATGATTGTCCTCGAGAGGAAAAGTAATAACGAGAGTCTGTAATGAGTAAAATACTGTATACTTGGAACATCCAAATATAGCTTTTCCTGGAAGTGTGGTCTTATTATTAAAGATCTTGAGATGAAATAATCCTAGATTACTACAGAGTCAATATCCAGTGAAGATATCCTTATAAGAAGGGAGGATACACAGACTCACAGAGGGAGTGACGCAAAGACGGAGGCAGATTTCTGAGAGATGTATCTCCAAGCTGAGGAATGTCAAGGGCTTCCAGCACCCACCAGAGGTTAGGAGACAAACATGAGACAGATTTTACCGTAGAGCTTCCAGAAGGAATGACCTCTACAGAAACCTTGATTTTGGATTTCTGGTTTCTCCTGAACTGAAAAAGAAAATTATGTTGTTTCTGGCCACCACGTTGTGGTAATTTGTTATGACCCCCTAGGACTATTACAGCATCTTTGATAAGAAAAAGTCTAATTCTTGCTATTCTATACAGTGATCTTAAATGATTTTACTTTTTGTTGAGAGAAAATTCTAAACGTTTGTATATTTAGAGATTCAGAAGCTTGGCTTGATAATACTGAGCTGAATGTGTTAAATCCCATTTGACAAAAAAAAAAAAACATAAACACTAAACAATTCATTTCAGTAAGGTATTTTGGACACATGGTTACTATTCTTAATTTATTTTCTTGACTAGCCCCTTTTTAGCTGTTCAGTGAGCACAGAGTCAGTCAGTGGTATGAAATTTTCAATCTTGGTAACCAAGTGTTATGACATTAGAGTCTTGATATTTTATTTGCTTTTCATTTTACATACATGGTTAAAAATACATATTTCACTGTTACACAATTAAGCAATAATCACTATTAATATTTGGGTATTTAGAATATATTATTCTAAATATTTTCTTCAGAATTTTTTTTGGTTTATAAATATGGACTCATGCTTAATATTGATATCAAACTGAGCTTTTCACTTAATATGTTTTAAATATTTAACATTGAATTTAATATGTTTACATTTCAATATTTGCAATAGATATACAGCATTTCATGATATGATTGTGTCTGAATTTTCTAGGTAACTGCCTATAGTTAGATACTTAGGGTCTTTTTATCTTATGCAATGAACATGTTTTTAGTTTAAAACTTTGCAAAAAAATATGTCTGCAGAATTGGAATAAACTCCTAGAAGCTGGAAACCTGAATCATATATTTACAGATACATACACACGTGCACTGGAGAAGGCGATGGCACCCACTCCAGTACTCTTGCCTGGAAAATCCCATGGGCGGAGGGGCCTGGTGGGCTGCAATCCACGGGGTTGCAAAGAGTTGGACACGACTGAGTGACTTCACTTTCACTTTTCACTTTCATGCATTGGAGAAGGAAATGGCAACCCACTCCAGCGTTCTTGCCTGGAGAATCCCAGAGACAGGGGAGCCTGGTGGGCTGCTGTCTATGGGGTCGCACAGAGTCGGACACGACTGAAGCGACTTAGCAGCACACACATGCACACTTGTATATACCACAAATCTCCACATTGCTTTCTGGAAAGATTCTGGAATCTTTCTGTACTACAAGTGGTATACAAAAGTTCATCTTTCTCATATGCTTTCCAAAACAACATATCATCATTCATTTTTATCTTTATTACTTTAATCAAAGGAGAATGCTAACTCATTTTTCTTTTAATTTGCATTTCCTTACTAATAAGATTAAACATTTTATTAGGCTTGTTGGCCATTTATAGTTCTGTAAATTGAATATCCATTTGTTAGTTTTTCTACTAGAATGTGCATATTTTAATGAATTATTTTATTAAAAAAAGAAATGTATACTTTAAATGCTTTTCATTGGAGAAGGAAAATCAATGATTAAACATGTTTCTGGGCTTCAAATTCCTATATCTATAGAAATTACACTAAATTTTTTTCAGCAAGATTTTTTAATTTTGGTGATTTCTTTTAAAGTAAACTATGTGCATGTTGTACCAAATATTCCAATGAGAATAAATGGCTCATTTCAATTATTTTACCTTCCAATCATTTTATCAGGTAAAGAGACATACCGTCTTGGCTTTCTTTAAGCTTTTTAAATGACATGGTGCTTGTTTTTCTTTTTAAAATAGTTTCTATTGGAGTAGAGTTGATTTACAGCGTTGTGTTAGTTTCTATGGAAAAGCAAAGTAAATTGACTATACAGATACCCCCTTCCTTTTTGGACTTGCTTCCCATCCGGGGCACCGCAGAGCATTGAGGAGAGTTCCCTGTGCTTGCAGAAAGCTCTCATTAGTTATCCATTTCATAGGTGGTGCCAATGGCATATGTGTGTCAACCCTAATCTTCCAACAGAGTGTGATAACTTCCATTTAGGAGATTTTGTCTAGATATAAAACAAGTCACGTGATTTTTGGAGATCTATTTTGGAAGCACACTCACCATCACATTACCATTTTATAGGCATAAGAGGCACAAATTTACGAGGAAAAACTAAGTTTCTATCAAGTCTCATACTGTAGGCTGAGCAAGTAGCTTAAATTGTGTGTGTGTTTTACGATTTCAGATAGAAATTTACTGAGTACTCTATATCAAGAAAGGAATAAATAAGGAATTACTTCTCATCTGTGATGAATGCTTACTTGGTTTTCTGCAAGTTATGAGCTTTAATTTGCCTGTTGTCATGAATCAAGTGTATGTGCCATGACCCACATGTTTAACTTGATCCACCGATTCCTGCCATTGCTATCTGCTTTGCTTCCCAAACCCTTTGTTCAACGTTCTCTTTGGTACTACAAAGCCTAGACCAAGCCATCCCCATTAAGTGCTGATAGGCAAGGAGAGAATTTCACACTTGTGCATTTACCGGAAGTGCTGGCTTCCCAGGGGACCGTCAGGAGGCAGAGAATAGTTAACAACCTGTTGTGGGCTTACTTTGACCAGTGACAGACAAGAGAGAAACAGCTCATACTTTCTATCCGGCCATCCACACTGGGCCCCAGTAGTTCAGTGGCTTCTGAAACCTCCTCTCTCCTACCCCGCCCCTCACCCCCAACAGCCTGCAAGAACAAGCTGGCTCTGGGTTTGTTCTAACTGTGGCCAGTTCAAGAAGTCATCATTTGATTTATTTTCCTCCCTGGGTCCCTTCTCTTGTTCCTTCATTCTTGCCTTCCTGGGCTTGTCCCCTAAATGCATTAACTTGAAGGCCTGACTTAGTCTCTGTTTTCCCGGAATTGGACTGACATGTATTAATGGTTCCAACAGTTAAAGGAAATATATGATTATTCATCTTATATATATATCAAAATTATCTTAATACTATATGGAAATTGGGTCCAGTTTTCAGGAAGAATTTTAACCCAACATGAATTTTACCAATATTGCTACAGAAGTGAATTTACTTTTATACTTATGGAAAGTAGAATAATTGTTCTTTTCATTCCCCAAACCACTCCTCTCTCCATTTTCCAGCCTCATTCTCACTCCTGGAGTTTGGGCAGAGAAGGCTCAAAATGACTTAAACTTGGAACCATGTGAAATGACTTAAACTTGGAACCATGTGATTACATGATTTTAAAAGTTATTAAACAGTTAAATGTTATTTGATGACAGAAATTGTTGAGTTAGCAATACTAATATGGATAAGAATTCAAAGATATATTTATTAAAATGGTGATATTGAAGTAAACATGTTGTGAAAGCATTACAGGGAATCAAGTCAAAAATATAAAGTTATTCTTGTTCAGACCAGTACATGCCACCTACCAGGAGAAAAATGAATGTTCCTTTGAAGTGAGAGTATGTTTTACTGCCGAGGCATTTGATTCACCGAAACCTTCTAAGACCACAGCACGTGAGCACTGACCTGTGAACAGGTACCAGAGGTTATTTGGCTCCAGTGTTTCCATCTCACCCCTGCGGGTTGTCTTTCTGTGCCGAATTTTATAACCAGTAATAAATCCATTTTGTGTTCCTGATGGAGGAGGCAGCCAGCTTACTTTGATACTCTGTAAAACAACAGATGTAAATTACATCATTAGAGAAAGGAAGAACAACAAGATGGGGTCAAAGAACTGACCCAAACCTAAGCGCAAATAAGGCAGAAGTACAAGAGGTGTCAGAGATTATCCCTCAGAACCAAGTTGAATCCATTCTTCGAGCTGTGTGTCTGATTTTGACAAATTTACACAATTCATTTGATCGATTATATACATCACTATCTCTCTACTGCGAATGCCACGAAAATGACAATAAATATTCTAAATGGTGCAAAGCCATAAGGAAATAGAAAACAGGCCACTAATGGATGAGAAATATTAACAAATTTTTAGAAGTTACAGAAGAAGCAAAGTATTGCAACTGAGCCAAAGGAGAAAGATGACATCTACATACCTCCTTAAAGATATTAATGAAAACAAGGTGATCAGCATGACAAAATTCAGGGAAGACTGGGAATTATTGCTTCCTGAGTACCTTAGAAAGCAGGACTAAAGCACAATTTTGAGATAGAAGATGGATTGAAAATCCTATCACATTCAGCAGTCAGTCAGCTAACCCTCCCTGAACTGGGTGTAGCCAGGAGCTTCATTTTCTAGGGATACTGAAACAGAAGCTACAGATTTAGGGACACCAGACACAGAAGAGAACAGAGATAAGGGTGAGAGTTAAGTCAATGACATGAGTCATTCAAGTCTTCTTCCTTCATCTGATATCTAGAACAACGGCAACCAGGTGTACACTTCCCAGACAGAATATCAGATAATTGTTCTCTAGAGAAAATTGAAAAGAATAAGAGAAAACAACAACCAGGTCCCTAATTAATCTCCCAACAGTGAGAATCTCACGTAATAACCCCCACTCATGCACTAGAATTTGCACTTCATAATCACCTTTAGAGTACCACATTTTTATGTAAACTGATAATTCTTGACTATCAGACATTGAAACAAACCTTTGGCATAAGAAGCATTAGTGTTTAGAGCAGAAAAAGGATCCAAAGAACTGTCATTGATACCCTAGTAATCAAAGAGAAGATACTGACTCCATAAATAGCGTAAAAGTATAAAAAAAATAAAAGATTTTTAAAAGCCTATGACATTCATAATTTGGTTGCATAAATTAAATATGCAACAGATAAATTGGAAAATAAATTAGTAAAAGCCTCCCAAAATTCAGTGGGGAAAATGACAATCAAGGGAAATAGGAGAGAAAAGATAAAAAATAGGTGGTTTAGTTCATAACTTCAGCTAGTGAGATAAGAGGATGAAGGAGCAGGATAAAGAAAACACTAAAAATTAGAGACAAAACAAAGCAAAACAAAACAACAAAACACCAAATCTTCCTTTCAATAAAACCTTTGCAGAAGTGGAAGATTGAGACCTCATTCTGAAAGGGATTATGGAATATCTAACATAATAAATGAAAAGAACCACATTAATAAATTTAAAGAATCATATTATATGAAACATTAGAGAATCATGGGGAAGGGAGGATCCAACATCTTCCAGAATGGATGGGAGAAAAAAAAGAAAAAAGGGTATATAAATTATAATCAGGAGTAAGAATAGCATCAGATTTCTCAAAAACAAACAAAAAACATTTTAAGATTGAAAAGAACATTTAAACCTAGAATTTCATGTCTAGTCAAATAAACTATGATGTGAGAGGGAAATATAACACTCATGTATGTACACATACTAGTATAAGTATAGGGATATTTCGGATATGAATGGCTTCCAAGATGTCCATCTGTGTACCCTTTACCAGGAGGCTAATGAAGGTATGCTCCAGGAAAGTGAGAGGCAAACTAAGAAAGGAAAAGATCTGAAATCCCACAAATGGAGAATCCAAAACAGAAAGAGAAATATGGAATTTTCAGAAAGGTAGTGAGGAAAACAGCAAGACTGGGTTTTAAAGAACACTAGTCAAAAGAGTTGTACTGTATAATTCCATTGATATGAAGTTTCAGAATAGACAAAACTAGTCTATAGTAATGCACATCAGAGAAGCAGCTGCCCATGGTAACTGCACTGGAACACCTGGCCGGATATGGGTACAAGGAAGCGTCTTGGGGTAACAAAACCGCGTCATAGTTCAAGTTTGCTATATGGGTGAATACAACTGTCAAAACACATTGTTACGGGCTAAATTTTGAACTCCTCCTAACCACCCTCCAAAGACCCCAGTTCATACGATGATATCCTAATCGCCAATACCTCAGAAAGTTATTTAGAGATAGGGCTTTAAAATAGGTAATTAAGGTTAGATGAAGCCATTAGTGCGGGCCCTAATCCAACATGCCTGGTATCACGACAAGAAAAGACTGGAACACAGATACACACTGAGGACGATCACGTGATGACCCTGGAAGAAGACACCCATCTACGAGTTAAGGAGAGAGGACTCAGAAGAAATGATGCTACAATAAACCTTGATCTTGGACTTCTAGCCTTCAGAACCGTGAGAGAATAAACACCTATGACTTAAGCCACTTAGTCTGCGGAATCTGTTATGACAGCCCTAACAAATGAATACACACATGGAACTGAACATTTAGGATTTCTGCACTTCACTTTTAATTATACTTCATCCAAGGAAGAAGGAATAGAAGAAAACAAGGAAGAAGAGATGGAAGGGAAAAGGAAGAAGGCTGAGGAAGGGAAATGGGGTGTATGTGTGCTGAATCCTGACATAATAATAATGTAGTCAATGATCTGTAACACTGGTGAATTGAAATTAGGGAATTAAGGGCCATTAAAGGCACATTAATGAGAAACATAAAGGTACATGCCAGAAGAAATAACAGCTAAAAGTGATGGATATGGGAGCCGGAAGGAATGAGAACAGTCTGGAAACAGGTAGGGAAGAATCTAGTGGTCTTTGTTACAAGCCTCACTGATATTAATTAACCTAAAATAATGCATATGTAATATTTTGAATAAATTTTAAATTAATTTATAAAACAAACACATAAAATTGTTCTTTTAGACCAATCGAAAAATCAATGATCATCAGAGGCAAAAATCCCTGAGTTGGGAAGATCCCCTGGAGAAGGAAATGGCAGCCCACTCCAGGATTCTTGCCTGAGAAATCTTATGGACATAGGAGCCTAGTGGACTACAGTCCACGGGGTTGCAAAGAATCGGACACAATTGAGTGACTGACGACTAACTAACTAAACTCAATGCCAAGGAATGGATTTCTGAACCCTTGGTCCACAACCCCAGGACCGCCTAGCAGAGACACAGCAGTGTGCTCCAGCGATATGGGAGCTTGAGCCCGTTCTTCCAGATCTGTTACAAATCAGCTAGCTCTCTACAAATGATTCAGTTTCCGTAAAAAGATTTTAAAAAGTCACAGCTATTTGCTCAGCATTAAAAAAAAAAAAAATTCAACGAACATGCCAGCTAGAATCAGTTCTCATCATTTGCAGTAGTTATTTTCTGTAAAGGTATTGCAGACACTGAATTTGAACAATACTGTAATATTGTTCCCAGGTAAAATACAAGTTCAGGTTCTACTGAGACTTTGGTAACACATTTTTGTCAACTCATCAATACCTCACCTAGTTTCATATGCGCTCCTGTTTAATGGCACCTTATTTAATATCATCACTGATGCATTAACATTGAACTCACAATCAAGAGCACAACAGTGCACAGCTGAACAAAGCTCATCTAATACATGTATTTTCTCCATAAGGCACACTGCAGCCTTTATGCACTTAGGGACACTCGACAAGGCTTCAGCGTTACACTTGGGGACCATTTTCATCAGCAAACTTTCCAAAAGAAATCAATAAATAAATGCCCCAAAGTGCATTTATTTGACCACAAAAGAGACACTTGGTTACAACATGAGAACTGAAACAAGACGACAGAGCATCTCCTTGTTCAGCCTCAGCTGGGAAAACGTGTTCCTGGAGACACAAAGTTTACACTGATCCCCTTAGGTGCAGTGTGCAAGTCTACAGATGACTGTAGAGACACTGTGGGACAAATAAATTTTAGCATGTAGGTGAAATTGCAGATATAGAGTCTACAAATAATAAGGATCAAATACAATGATATAATTGTATTCCCATCTCTTTTCAGAGAGAGATGGGAATACCAGACCACCTGATCTGCCTCTTGAGACACCTGTATGCAGGTCAGGAAGCAACAGTTAGAACTGGACATGGAACAACAGACTGGTTCCAAACAGGAAAAGGAGTACATCAAGGCTGTGTATTGTTACTCTGCTTATTTAACATATATACAGAGTACATCGTGAGAAACACTGGGCTGGAAGAAGCACAAGCTGGAATCAAGATTGCCGGGAGAAATATCAATAACCTCAGATATGCAGATGACACCACCCTTATGGCAGAAAGTGAAGAAGAGCTAAAGAGCCTCTTGCTGAAAGTGAAAGAGGAGAGTGAAAAAGTTGGCTTAAAGCTCAACATTCAGAAAACTAAGATGGCATCCAGTCCCATCACTTCATGACAAATAGATGGGGAAACAGTGGAAACAGTGGCAGGCTTTATTTTGGGGGCTCCAAAATCACTGCAGATAGTGACTGCAGCCATGAAATTAAAAGACACATACTCCTTGGAAGAAAAGTTATGACCAACCTAGACAACATATTAAAAAGCAGAGACTTTACTTTGCCAACAAAGGTCTGTCTAGTCAAGGCTATGGTTTTTCCAGTAGTCCTGTATGGATGTGAGAATTGGACTATAAAGAAAGCTGAGCACTGAAGAAATGATGCTTTTGAACTGTGGTGTTGGAGAAGACCCTTGGGAGTCTCTTGGACTGCAAGGCGATCCAACCAGTCCATCCTAAAGGAAATCAGTCCTGGGTGTTCATTGGAAGGACTGATGCTGAAGCTGAAACTCCAATACTTTGCAACCTGATGTGAAGAGCTGACTCATCTGAAAAGACTGATGCTGGGCAAGATTGAAGGTGGGAGGAGAAGGGGATGACAGAGGATGCGATGGTTGGATGGCATCACCAGCTCAGTAGGAATGAGTTTGAGTGAACTCTGGGAGTTGGTGATGGACAGGGAGGCCTGGCGTGCTCTGGTCCATGGGGTCGCAAAAAGTCAGATAGGACTGAGCAACTGAACTGAACTGACAATGATATAATAAACATATTAATAATTACAGAAGAACTCAGCCATATAAAATTAATCTGAATATTTAAGTTGTCAGAATATATTTGAAAGAGTATGGCACTACTGAAAGCATTTACATCACCCCGGCTGCTGCAGCTGCTGCTAAGTCGCTTCAGTAGTGTCCGACTCTGTGCGACCCCATAGACGGCAGCCCATCAGGCTCCCCTGTCCCTGGGATTTTCCAGGCAAAAGCACTGGAGTGGGGTGCCATCGCCTTCTCCTTACATCACCTCTATTGTTTTTTAAATATAGGAAACTAAGCAACATTTTTGCATTCTTAATAATACATGTTACTTTTTTTGCACATATTCTAGACCTGGAACTGGTCCAGTCACCCCACATATCTACATGAGTTATACTTTTTATCCTCACAATGACCCAGTGAGTTAAGGTCTATCATTATGGCCTTTGTACAATCATGTCAACAGGGAGATAGAATGGTTAAGTAGCTTGAAACCATGAGACAGTAAGTGATGGAGGCAGGATATGAACTGAGATAATACCAGTTTGAAGCTGGGATTCTTTACTATTTAATGTTGCCTCTCAAGGGAGTTCCAAAGGCTGAGAGCCTAACTCATTCAGTTATTATTCATTCAAAATATATTGACTACATCTCTGCTGTGTTGCAAGCACTAGCTTTGGGACTTTTATAAATCATGATAGTATATTCATTCTGGCTGAGGAAATAGAGATATAAACCCATAATGAAAACAAAGTGCTAAATAGATAATTCCAGAAAATACAATGAAAGTATAATAAATGGAGAAGTTAATTCTGTGTCATGTGGTCAAGAAAGACTTGACAAACAGTCCATCCTTTAAATGTGAGATTTATGGAGGGGATAGATAAGATATTTAAGATAAAGTGAATACTGAGCACAAGTTCCAGGAGTCATGACAATATAGAGCCTCTTCAAGTGAAGGTCGAGTAACTACATAGTGGCTAGAGCAAATGGGACATGTGGGACAATGTAATGGAAAGGCAGATGGAAAAAAGAACAGTATTTTAGGCCATGCTAAGGAAAAACATGGTTAGATCAATGTGGTTACGGCATTTGGTTAAGTTTTGGGGAAGAAACTCATGAATAAAATAGCAATATATTGTCCTCGGCATCCAAAGAAACATAGCCTTAAGTATGTGCATGCACACACACACACACACACACACACACACACCTTTCCTGACTCCGTCCACACACACATCCATGCACATGCATGGATGTGTTCTTTGCTCGCAAATGTTTTAGATAGTAGTAAAGAAAACCAGATTGGATAAAGAATTATGCCTTATATTTATACTCAACTATACATCTATTTTTTATTTTTCAATGCCTCAAGACAGTCATGGCTGATATTTTTACCACTTTGCAATTTCATAAAGGAGATAATTGTGTTAAATGAATGTGCAGGAGTCACACTGTATCATCACAGGACGATTATCAGACTATTGAGTCTAATGTCCTTTTTATTATTTCATACTAAAGTAAATAACCATAGAGCCTCTACGTGGAAATTCTAATCACCTTGATTATTCTAAAAATACTATTGTGAGGAATAAAAACTGAATTTAAATAATTAGTTTTTAATATATCCAATAGACTTTTGCCTTAGTAGCTCTTGGCAAATCAAGAAGGGTCATTTTCTAAGGACTAAAAGTCTGTTTTTTAAAGACAAACTTATATTCAAATAGAAAATTTAAAAAAAAATTAAGATCTTAGACCAAGAGGTAAAATCTTATGAGTTCAAGTTAAAGCTTTGCTATGACTTTGTTGAGTGACCTCTCATAAGTCTTATAAATGACCACATATTGAAAACAGGAGAATAACTGTGTTTAGTATTTCTAACAAATGATTGCAAATAACTTGATAAACTTGGAGATTTTAATTATACTAATGATTACATGAACAATACTTAGCGACAGACAATAATTTTTCTTTATAGTATTTGAGGAACTTGCAGTGATTGTGTAACTTACTCTCACATGACCAATACCTTAGTATCAATGTCAGGCAGCAACTAATTAATAGAATCCATTATATGCTCTGGACACCAGGAGGCAAACCCCTTAATGGTTATTATTCATCTTTTGAAATAATTTCAGCTTTTTAATTCATTTTCATATGCTAAGTTTATTAGCATCTTTTATACTTTCTCACTGATTTCAAGCAAGCAGCAGCAGATTGCAAAGATCAAACTGTTCCTGCATAGGATCTTCTGCAGATGACATGCCAGGATATCCCAGATTATACTGTATTGGGAAGTTAAATGAAAGTGGATTTTAATGCCCGTCCCCTCACCAAGCCACCTAAACCTGTCACAACCTGGTCTTCACGGGCAAGACTGGTAATGATTTTTATTAAAAGTACTTAAACACATGACCTTCGACTTTTGAAAAATCAATTCTAGGTCCTTTCATTACTTGAAGGGAAAAAGTAATCCTTTTCAGTGTTGCTGTGTTCTATCTTGAGTCAAGCATTAATTTCATTTTTCAGATTTGGAAAAAAAGAACCACAAAACTGAACTTCTCCAAATCCCTATATCCCTTCATTGATTATCACCAAAATGAATCTGTTTACAAGTGAGAATGGTGGAGAGCAGTTAGGCTTATTGATTTAAAAGAAAGGATTTTCTTGGTCATTATCTCCTAACTGTCTGAGATAACCCTGTCCAATTTGGTGATGTGGTTCTTATCCTTCTCAGGGACTCCATTAATCCACTCCTTAATTCTTTCTTCACCCTAGATGTGCATAAGTAATAACTAACAAAACGGAAAAAAAATTAGATAAGCTCATGACTCCACCCTCAAATTTTTTTTTCAGAGGCTACATGCACAAATTTCTGTTTTCAATTCCATATATCATATTGCAAACCTACAGCTGGCCTCACTCTCTCTAGAGTGAAGTACAGGAGAAGACTAGCCCCTCTTCAAACATGTTCAGTAGTAGAGAGCCTTTTTTTTGTCAATTGAGTATTTACTAAGGATTTGCTTAGTGGGACAACAAAAAAAGACACATTGAAAAACAATGTTAATATAAGATTTCCATCATCAAATGTCTATTTCATGAAGGACACTGTACGAAGGTGGGTCTACGATGATGGAGAAGACAGACTGGCAGCTCTTGAGGATCCTAGTCTGATGAAGCTTGGACGAGGAATCTGGCCTCAAGGTGGGTTGAGCTGTGAGCAGAGATGGATCAAGAGCTCTGTTTCTTGGGAGTGAGTGTGAAACACCAGGGATGATAAAGAGGCTACAAAGCAAGAGTTTCTGCTGAGACTTTGAAAAGTCTAAGTTACAAGTTTGGTATAAGACCTTAAGCAGCAGGATACAAACTAGATTAGAGCTGATAATGACTAGGTTTTAGAGTTTTGAGCAGAGGAGTCATATTTATTGAGAACATACAATCCACAATCACTAAGAAGCAAGTAATGCAATATAACTTTGAGAACAAACTACCTTTACTCTTGTTTTACATAAGAGATTAAGAAGCTTGCCTAAGGTCATATATTTAAAGCTAGACAAAGCCAGGATCTGAACTCCATTCTCTCTATAAGTTCAAACCCACAGTTTTTCAGCATTATACTGCACTGTCTTCAGCAAAGTTGTGGTCTCAGAATCTCCTGTGAGTCCACCATCTACTTTTTAAAACAGATTTAATGCCCGAGGAGAACACCCCCTTTTTTCCCCTTAAGTTGTTTTATCTGGATAGCACTCTTATAGAAGAGAGCTGGAGGGTACCATATGAAGATCTTTGCAGCAAATAAGAACACCTTGACTGAAACACAGCAGAAACCTAAGGATCTTCAAATTTAATTCAAAGTTATTTTTAGACTCCGCCCCTTGTATCTCTTCTGTATTTATGGGAATGTGTTGAATCTCATGTGAACTTCCTTGAAGAATGGAATATGCTTTCAGTACTCGTGAGGCTCTACAGATTTTATTAGAGAGAGCCCATCAACACTTCCAAAAACCCTATTTTCATTGTGTCCCTGACCTATCCCCTTATTTACATTCCCTCTGCCTCTGTCTTAATTCAGAACATAATTTACAATGGCCCAGAACACAGACATAGCTAAGTAACTGATCCCCACGCCTCAGGGTCACACTGCTCACATCCATATTAGTCACCTTCCTTATCAGTCAAGGAACCACTTAAGCTCTCTGGGCCTAAGTTTTCTCATCTGCATTATGAACTAATAACAGTACCGACCTCAAAGGCTTATGGTATGGATTAAAAAAAAAAAGACAGTGGGAACACAGAACTTCCATCAGATTAGAGTACTGGTGCACATAATCATGCAGGAAATTGTAAATACTTTAAGGGAGGAAAGAGAAAAGAAAAAGAGCAAAAGAGAAAGAGATTAAGAGATAAGGAGGCAACACATGAATATTTGTGGGGTAAGGGGGTGGGTGGGATGGATAGGGAGACTGGGATTGGCATATTTATACTACTGGTATAAAATAGATAACTCATGAGTTTACTCCATGTTCGGCTGCTAAGTCGCTTCAGTCGTATCCGACTCTGTGTGACCCCATAGACGGCTGCCCACCAGGCTCCCCCGTCCCTGGGATTCTCCAGACAACAACACTGGAGTGGGTTGCCATTTCCCTTTCCAGTGCGTGAAAGTGAAAAGTGAAAGTGAAGTCGCTCAGTCGTGTCCGACCCTCAGCGACCCCATGGACTGTGGCCTTCCAGGCTCCTTTGTCCATGGGATTCTCCAGGCAAGAGTACTGGAGTGGGGTGCCATTGCCTTCTCCGACTCAATGTTCTGTGATGACCTAAATGTGAAGTAAATCCAAAAAAGAGGGGGTATATGTATATGTTTAGCTGATTCACTTTGCTGTACAGCAGAAACTGACACACTATTGTAAAGCAACTTTACTTCAATAAAAATAAATTAACAAATAAAAATTTTAAAAAGATAAGGAGACAGATAATAAAGAAAGGCAGGGGAGGATTGGTTCATGATGGCAGAGTAGAAGGACATGTGCTCATCTTTTCCTGCAAGAACACCAAAATCACAACTAGCTACTGAACAATCAATGGCAGAAGGGCACTGGAACACAACAAAAAAACATATCCCATGTCCAGGGACAAAGGAGAAATGGCAATGAGATGATAGGAGGGGTGCAATCATGATAAAATCAAATCCCATAGCTGCTGGGTGGGCAACCCACAAACTGGAGAACTGTAATACCAAAGCAAAGGGACTGGGAATCCCCGGGGGATTTGACTTTGAAGGCCAGCAGAACTTGATTACAGGACTTACACAGGACTGGGGGAAACAGAGACTCCGCTCTTAGAGGGCACAAACAAAACCTTGTGTGCACCAGTACTCAGGGGAAAGGATAAGTGACCCTACAGGAGGCTGAGCCAGACCTGTCTATGCGTCTCCTGCAGACATATGGGTTGGCAGTGGGCTGCCGCGGGGCCAGGGACGCTGGCAGCAGCAGTCCTGGGAGGTGCACGCTGCTGTAAGCCCTCTTGGTGGTGGCCATTGGCCGTACCATAGAGTCTGTAGACTCCAGGACTGGGTCGCCCCAGAACAACTAACAGAGAGGAGGCACAGTCCCACACATCAGCAGACAATTGGATTAATGATTTACTGGGCAAGGAAGGCCCTGCCCACCAGAGAAAGACCCAGTTTTCCCCACAGCCAGTCCCTCCCATCAGGAAGCTTGCACAAGTCTCTTATTCTCATCCACCAGAAGGCAGACGGAAGCAAGAACTACAATCCCATGGCCTCCTGAATGAACACCACACTCACAGAAATTTAACCAAAATGAAAAGAAATGGCATTATATCCCAGATAATGGAACAAGATAAATCCCCAGAAAAACAAGTAAATGAATTGGAGATAGGCAAGAACGGCAACCCACTCCAGTATTCTTGCCTGGAGAATCCAAGGGACAATCCCATGCTGTCTATGGGGTCGCACAGAGTCGGACACGACTGAAGAGACTTAGCAGCAGCAGCAGCAGCAACCTTCCAGAAAAAGAATTCAAAATAATGATCGTGAAGATGATCCAGGATCTCAGAAAAAGCATGGAGGCAAAAATTGAGAAGATGCAAAAGATGTTTGCCAAAGACCAAAAATGTTTACAAACAGAGATGAAACAGGCACTAGAAGGAATCTATAGCAAAATAACTAAGGGAGAAGAATGGATAAGTGATCCGGAGGACAGAATGGTGGAAATCACTGCTGCACAATGGAATATAGGAAAAATAAGGAAAAAATAAAAAATAAAACAGCCTAAGAGACCTCTGGGACAACATTAAACACATCAACATTGTCATTATAGGGTCCCAGGAGAAGACAGAAAGGACCCCCCAAAAATATTTGAAGAGATAATAGCTGAAAACTTCCCTAACATGGGAAAGGAATTAGTCAACCAAATCCAGGAAGCTGGGGGACCTTCTGAACCCAGGGATCAAACTCAGGTCTTTCTCATTGCAGGCAGATTCTTTACTAGCTGAGCCACCAGGGAAGCCCAAGAATACTGCAGTGGGTAGCCTATCTCTTCTCCAGGGGATCTTCCTGACTCAGGAATCAAACCAGGGTCTCCTGCATTGCAGGCAGATTGTTTACCAGCTGAGTTACCAGGGAAGCCACATAGGGTCCCAGGCAGGATAAACCCAAGGATTAACACAATGAGACACAGACCAATCAAAATGGTGAAAATTAAAGACAAAGATAAAATATTAAAAGCAACAAAGGAGTTCCCATAAGTTATAAGCTGATTTCTCAACAGTAATTCTGCAAGCTAGGAGGGGATGGCACAATATATCCCAAGTGATGAAAGGGAAGATCCTGTAACCAAGAATACTCTACCCAGCAAGACTCTCGATCAGATTTGATGGAGATATCACAAGTTTTATAGACAAGCAAGAATTAAGAGAATTTAGCGTCACTAAAGCAATTTTACAATAAATGCTAAAGGAACTTTTCTAGGCAGAAAGCATAGTAATACTTCATAATCCCCACTTGACTTCATATTCCAGGATGTCCAGCTTTAGGCAGTGGGATTTTAGAATCATGCCTAAAGACAGCACTTGTTCTGTAGCTTCATCCATTAATGTCAACTATTCCTCACACCTTTACATTAAATATAAGTAAGCAATCAAATGTGTCATAGCACTCTCAGTAATGTACTCAAGTATATATTATATAAAGTAACAAAGTTTTATCATACAAATATTTTCCAACCATCTCCTTAAAATGATTTTGTTATATTTGTGCTTTCCCTATAAACCTCGGAGAAGGCAATGGCACCCCACTCCAGTACTCTTGCCTGGAAAATCCCATGGATGGAAGGGCCTTGTGGGCTGCAGTCCATGGGGTCGCTAGGAGTCGGACACGACTGAGCGACTTCACTTTATTTTTTCACTTTTATGCATTGGAGAAGGAAATGGCAACCCACTCCTAAGCCCTTCTTCAGGATGTAAATCTTTAACGCCAATTGCAATCATTAGAAATGTTTTCTATTTCATCCACAAACATTTTTATTGACTCTTTGTCCTCCTGTTGATAACTGCTCCCCAAAGCTTCATGTCAGAGTCATCAATCTCTTCTCCCTTGTGCCTTTCCTATGCCTTTCCAAGTAAACACCCCATAAAGGTGTAGCAAAAGAATGTAAAATCGATATTTGTAGGGAAAAAGTGCCGCCCTTGTTTAATCACACAGTCAGTCCCATATGCTGCTTCTGACTTTTTTGGTCTGCATCAATACTTTGATTAATGATCATAAAATCCATGAGAAGAGAAAACTTTTTAATCCTTTGTCTCTCTACATTGTTAATATCATGGCAAATACAAGGAAGGCAGATTTATTTTGAATCATGGATATGAACATCTCTTGAATTCTTCATCCTTTGTCAGAAAACCAACAAATTAAAGAGAGGCAAAAGGAAGTAGGGTAGGAAGGAGAAAAAATAGCACATTTAGTAACATTGCTCAAACGTGGACCTTATTTGTGTGTTGACACGACTATTTTTCTTCCAAAATCAAAAGGGGCCCTGAGAAAGGTAAATCACCTAGCAACACTTTTTAAACTCCTTTTCTTCCATGAATATTTGTTGAGCAATTTATTCTGTAGAATATCAGCCACACTTCCTACTGTAGCCAGTTGAATTTTTAGGCAAAGGCCATAAAGAAGAGACCTTAAAAACGGTGGAGGAGGGCAGAAAAGTGAAGAGATGCAATATCTATTCTTAGATGTCTATCAAAATATCTATTTTGACAGCACTTGGTGATTGATCGACTGTCAAGGGCAAAGGAGGAAAAGTCATCAAAAATGACTCCTAGGTTTCTGGCATAAGCAACATGGTAGATGATAATGCATTTACTGTGATAAAGTTGTCTGAAAAATAATCCACTTTCAAAAAAGTTCACCAATCTGCTGGTAACATCAATAAATGACAATTCACAGAGGATGTAGAAAACAAAGCTAGCTACCCATATTGATAGTATTCCAGTTAATATTGGAAAGGGTATTTTCCTGATTTTTATCATTTAGAATAATATCTTAATAATATCAAAATTGCATAATAACAGCATTTAATATTCAACCTTTGATATATACCCAAATACTTAGTGAGTATCTTTATAGATGCTGAAAATGTCTAGTTGAAATTCAAACTGGAATAGAATAGAAATTAATTAGCTAATAAAATAGTATTTTAAGTTCTATTATGTATATAAGGAACTATAAAGTCTTTTGATGAAAAGTGAAAGAGGAGAGTGAAAAAGTTGGCTTAAAACGTGACATTCAAAAATTAAGATAATGGCATCCAGTCCCATCACTTCATGGAAAATAGATGGGGAAACAATGGAAATAGTGACAGACTTTATTTTCTTGGGCTCCAAAATCACTGCAGATGGTGACTGCAGCCATGAAATTAAAAGATGCTTTCTCCTTGGAAGAAAATCTATGACAAAACTAGACAGTATATTAAAAAGCAGAGATTACTTTACTGACAAATTTCCATATAGTCAAAGCTACGGTTTTTCCTGTAGGCATGTTTGGATGTGAGAGTTGGACCATAAAGAAAGCTGACTACCAAAGAATTGATGCTTTTGAACTGTGGTGTTGGAGAAGACTCTTGAGAGTCCCTTGGACTGCTAGGAGATCCAACCAGTCCATCCTAAAGGAGATCAGTCCTGGGTGTTCATTGGAAGGACTGATGCTGAAGCTGAAACTCCAATACTTTGGCCACCTGATGTGAAGAGCTGAGTAATTGGAAAAGACCCTGATGCTAGGAAAGTTTGAAGGCAGGAGGAGAAGGGGACAACAGAGGATGAGATGGTTGGATGGCATCACTTACTCGATGGGCATGAGTTTGAGCAAGCTCTGGGAGTTGGTGATGGACAGGGAAGCATGGTGTGCTACAGTCCATGGGGTTGCAAAGACTCTGACATGACTGAGCGACTGAACTGATGATGTGTGTAATTGTGTGAAGTGAAGTTGCTCAGTCATGTCCGATCTTTGTGACCCTATGGACACCAGGCTCCTCCGCCCATGGGATTTTCTAGGCAAGAGTACTGGAGCGGGTTGCCATTTCCTTCTCCAGGGAACTTCCCAACCCAGGGATCGAACCCAGGTCTCCCACATTGTAGACAGAAGCTTTAATGCTTTTGCTACTTTATAAACCTACATACTGACGGCACTAACCAAGTATGGATTTGATACAACATCAAGAAGGTGTTATGAAAGTATATGCATAAAATACATTTTTTGAACTGCAGTTTTATACTATTCTTAGAGATTTGACAGGCTTTTACTTCACTATTATAAATATGCATTCTCTTGTGATAAGCAAAGTTAAAAATTGGGTAGCATACTATAACTGACATTCTTGAGTTCATGTAGGCATCTGTTATCCAAAATGACCTAAAGCCATGTAAGAAAATATACCGCATGACACATTTCTAGCATGAAAACTGCTAGTACCACATAAGGTTTGGGCTAAGTATCTGAGCAATAATAAAAGTATAGCTATATACAAACTGAATCAAACGATTTTAAATAAAAATGTATGAACATGTCTTAAATTCAGGAAAAGGATTGCTCTGTTTTATTGACAAAAATGCAAACTAACCTGATGTGATCTTATATAATGGCTTTGAAATAATACAGTTTTTTCATCAATAGGTTTGTTTAGTTGTAAAATAGTCTATCCTTCATCTCTGTCCTGGTGACTCCTAGTCTTCGCAGCTAGTGCCGGTGGGACTCCTGTCTAGAAATTAAGTCTTACTTGACCTACTTTGGAAAAATCCTGTCCCTGATTACATAATATGCTGAGCCACACTGGGATAATTTCTCAGGTTGCTCAACTTCAGTAATACTGCAAATTCACTTTGATGTAGGTCCCAGTTTTAGTAACTGGGCCTTCGCTGGTGGATCAGATGGTGAAGAATCTGCAGGCAAGACAGGAGACCAGGTTTGATCCCTGGGTCAGCAAGAACCCCTGAAGGCACTGGCTACCCAGTCCAGTATTCTTGCCTAGAAAATTCCATGGACAGAGGAGCCTAGTAGGCTACAGTCCATGGGGTCGCAGAGAGTCAGACACAACTGAGTGACTAACTCTTTCATTGTCACAATGATAAGGATATCCTCATTGTGAATATTTGGCAAATTATCTTGTGCAAAGTACATTAGAATTTAATACATATCCTGGTTTAGGGCCCCAACACTCCTGACACTGCCCCTGAACTCCATACACATTCTTCCCACAGATCTGTCTTAAGAAGTATATAATGGGCACAAGTCAGTTAAAAATTCATAAACAGAAAGGTCATCTTGGAAATGCTTTTTTAAGCTCCATTTTTATATTTCTTAGCTGAGGTAAGTCTTAGTCACTCAGTTGTGTCCAACTCTTTGCTACCCCAAGGACCGTAGCCTGCCAGCCTTCTCTGGCAGGTAGCCACTCCCTTCTCCAGGGCATCTTAGCTAAGGTAAACTGAAAGTGGAAGTGAAGTGGCTCAGTCGTGCCCGACCCTTTGCCACCCCATGGATAGTAGCCTGCACCAAGCTCCTCCGTCCATGGGATTTTCAAGGCAAGAGTACTGGAGTGGGCTGCCATTTCCTTCTCCAAGGAATCTTCCCAACCCAGGGATCAAAGCCAGGTCTCTCACACTGTAGACGGACGCTTTACCGTCTGAGCCAACTGGGCTGTATTTAAACTGATGCTGGGAAATTGACATGTCACCATTCCTGTCGACTCCTTTCATCAGATTCTGAGAGCTCAACCTTCACAAGTCTGAGGGGAAAAGGGAAGCTGATAACTTACTTAGCCTACTTCATTTTAGAAGCACAGGGGTCTTGAACCAGTAAATTAAGATCAAGTATGTTTCCAAACTTTAACTGTGAGGTCCCCGATCCATTTACTGTCTAAGAAGACAAAAGGTAGCCTGTGTACACTGACCATGTAGCAGGCTGGTAGGCTAGTATTTTGCATACTTTCTAAGAAACATTTTTCAAATATTTCTTGACTTACTTAAAGATGAAGCTCAGAATTCTATTAGAAGAGCGGACAATAGCTTAGGGTGGCCTGTAGAGTCTCTTTGAGAGGTATGGCTAATTCAACACTGTTTCCAAACTTGCATGCCCATTCTGGACAATAAACACTGGTCATCTCTTTAAGACTTGACTCCAAATGTTAAATACAGTACAGATACCAGGCATGGAAGCATACCGGGATTTCCTTAATTATTATAGCAAATGCTTAGAAAATCTTATGAGATGTTCTCTCAAGCATGCAGTTTTGAATTATTATTTACAAAAAGAGAGGATAGAGTTCTGCAAATACATTAAAAGATACTCATGGAGTGTAACAAGACAGGTGACAAGCAGCATCCTGTTCCACTCTCAGCCTTTCACTAATTTACTAAGTGGCATTAGGAAGCTCTTGCCTAGTAGCATCAACTGATATCAGAGGATCTTCCCTATCTATCACCTAGTTGTTGAGAGGTGATCAATAAGAAAGGGCTTAGAAACTCAAAAACATTGCAAAATGCAAAGTTTTATTCTCTTAAAAATTTTTTAAGTTTATAATTACAACAATACTGATTACTACTGCTAGTAGTAGCGATAGAATGTACACGTGCTTTGAATTCTACAAAAGGGCACAGAAAACTAAAACTGACATTTTTCAAAGAGCTGAGTATTAGGTCATTGGCTTCACAAGATTAGGTATTAAAGACACAAAAGCAAAGAAATGAATGAATGGTTCTCAGTGACTCCGAATTATCTCCAAATGTACTTTGTCTGAGTGCAACAACTAGACTGCATTCCCCTGGAAAACATCTTTCTTTGACACTCAAAAACCATTCTGTGGTGAAAAGGTGATTGCTTTACGGTAGATTTTACCGTATTGTGAGGAGCGGCCCATACAAACAGTGTTTTCTCTACTGACTACCAAACCTTTATTGGACCTGACTCTCAGATATGTAACTATGTGTGGTCTCAATTACTGAAAGAAAAAATAAAGAAAAATCAATCATTCCTGCTACCTAGACTTTTTTGGACAACTAAATAAAATTAACCAAATAGTCCTCAACAGACCAAGAAAATCACCCACAGATGCAGAATATAGTCTGGCTTAAAGAAAAAAGAGAGAGAGAAGAGGTAGGATTTCTGTGTACCTAGCATCTTCTTTTTGCAAACTCCTGAATTTAAAATAGCATTTTTTCATGTGATAATTTGCTCTCTATAACCTAGTAGCCGGGCCCGTTTCTTTTTGGTCCTAGAAACTGGGGATGCAATTTCTAGGCGATATTCACATTTCAACAAAATTCCATTACAATAAAGCAATTTGGTTGTTCCCTAGAGTTCATGATAAAGCGATGTTATGAGTAATACATTTCAGAATTTGTCATTATCAATAGACTTTATTTTCCAGTCTAAGTCATTCCCTGGAAGTGAGCTGGATGTTTAGAGAGGCTCATTAACTCTTTCGGATCACTAGATCCTTTCTCAGACTATGCATGTCTACTAAATAAAAATACTAAAAGCAATATAATAGCCGTGATGCAGGAACTAGAGTTCAGAAAGCCAGAACACAAATACATCAGGGGAGTTATCTGTAAAATTATACCTTTGAAAGGCATAAGAAAATAGGCTGACATATAATTTAAGGCAGAATATACAGGGACAACTTACTTCCTGTTCCTTTTTTGTTTTAGAATATAGAAACCAGGATACTGTTTGAGCAGTAAGTTGAATGGGATAACTTCAGGATAATTGATTTCACCAGATACGTAAGCATCCTGAGGCAAATAGATAAGAGTTTAAGTACTGATTTGTGCCATATGAAAATTCTTCCACATATGAGATAAAATGCATTTGTCATGAATCATCAGTGAGAATTCAGGGTATTGCAATAATGCACTCATGCTAAAATGATCATGATATACCAACTTGGTCTTGACATAATGAAACATTAGCTTAAATGTTATACACTGGTCAATAAAACCGTAATTTTTACAACATCATATACTCAAAATTATCCTTAGAGTAATAAAACCAGAACCTTTAAAATTACTGTTACAAAAACAATTTCCATCTAATGTATGACTGAAGAAATATGGTTGCAAATCAGTCTCACTCTGTACGGAACAAGCCTTTTTTATTTTTACATATATCAAAAGTTACACGTGTCCAATATTTAGGGATAAATAGCTGAATCTATACTATAAATAAAATCTTAGTATGAATCATTTTTTTAAAAAATGCCAGATGCAGCTATTTAACAGAGGCATATCTTCAAGAAAACTGTTAAATCAGGCCCTAAATAATTAATCTCTGAAACCAGCATGCTTTCAATCTCAGAGCAGCCATCTCACAGACATGACTTACCATGTAATTACATGGGACATTACAATGTATTTATGAGGTCATTTGTTACAATGTACAGTAATTACAGAGTACTTACATACCTATTTATGTCTCATAAAATGAAGTGAGACTAAATATTTTAATTGTGTTGGAGAAATAAGGGAAAATATTTGAGTTCCGAATGTCAGGTGAAATTATAGGTCAGATTCACATAATTCATATTAACAGCGGGTTGTCTCCAGAATCACAAGTGTTTTGTGGTGCTTTCTTATTAGAAATGAAAGATTGAGAAATATACCTTCCAAGGATGAAGTAAGTGGAAGTCTCCTCAATCGTAATTTTCAGGTAATGCCAGAAGATAGACCAACACTATACTTTGCTATTTACAGTTTACATCCAAACCATCAATATCCAGCTGTTAACAGAGGTGTTAAGTTAAAAACAAGGTGATGCACAATGGTTTCCTAAATGACACATCATATCACTAAATAGAATAACAGCAGTCTCTGTTTTCATTTCTGTTACTCTGGTTAAATACAGTACTTGCTTGGAGTTTCAGATGCCTTCTTTTCAAAATGTGGCCTTGAGCTAGTCTCAATTTTTTTTTTTTTTTAAAGAGCTCTTGGAATAAAAATTTTCAAATTGTGTTTTCTTCCAAGTTTATTCCCCTTATCTCATCCTATACTTGAAAATTCTTAGGTATTGGGTGAATTACAGCAGCAGACAGAAGAGGTTCCTGTTCTTGTTACATCTGAAACATCACTGATACAGGAATAATCAGAAGAGCTGATTTTAAAAATTAAAAATCTTTTTGGATTGTTAATGATTTATTCTCTTTGGATTACTGCCCCAATAAATCTTGCTATTATTTACAACAATACTTTATCAAGTTATTCATTAAACATCCTGACTGTCTGCTGTGTTCCAGATGTGGTGCTGTAAGAGGGGCATATTCACCTAAAACATTCTGCTTGAGGAGCATGGTCATTTCCAGAGATAGATTCAATGATGCTGTTGATAGATTGGCTTTACTAAATCTATTAAGCTAAAAAGGCATACCTTACTATGGCCTCTTTTTGGAAAAATACATTCTGACTCTATATTAAGAGTTTATGTCATTAAATTAGAATGGTCATTATTTGATGAACCATGAAATCATCTTACCCAGACCTCACTTACTCTTGCTAAGGTGTCTCCCATTCATCTGATTCAATGATTGCAAAGTATAAAATAGCGTTTAGTTATGATGGTATAGACAGAATACTCCCTTCTATGCTTAGACTGTCTGAGAATTTCATCAATCATTTTTTCAAAAGGATAAATGTCAACTCTTTTTTTCCTTCATGCAGATATTCTAACCACCAAATTGCCATAAATATGTGAGCTAATTAATTACTGTAAAGACTGCTCAGCAGGTTGACAGTGATATTGACTGCAGCCTCCTGGCAAAACAGGGATTCTGTCAATGTTTAATGACTGCTACATTCCTATATAATGGTCCCCAAATTTGCCAGATTTGGATACCAAGGGCCCATAGAACCATCTGCAGAATGTTTTCTGTTAATATGTAAATAAAGCAATTAAAATTCACTGACTTATTCAACAGCCAGTCAGTCAGGCCAGTTCTGATCAACTGTACCAATTTTATTTATACATACAGAAAGAGCAGGTCCATTTTCCATTAAAGTTCAGAGAAGCTACTCAGAGAGTTGTTGAGAATATATTCTCAATAATTATTTGCAATTTAAGACCAGTAAGAGGTAGTTTGCTTTCAAAAAAATATGGGTAACTGTCAATACTTCAATCAGTATTTAAATTAGATATGCAATCATTATATGTATAATTGATTAACAATTAACAGCACCTGTAGTTGGCTATAATTTTAATTACTCATTATTTTATGACAGATTACTCAAAATGATGTCTATATCAGCTCCACTGGATTATAAAAAATGATAAAACAATTCACGAATAATTAGTCTATTAAAATTGGAATTAAGACCAATTTGATAAAATATTTTTAAAAGATTTTTGTTTTAAAAAATGTTAATGGATTTCCCCTAAATTATACAACATAGAGAGAAGCTGACCAATGATCATTTCAATGTAATTAATCTGCCAGTTTCCTGGAAGATGAGGAAGTAGTTCAGAATAAGCTATTGTCCATCAGAACAAAAGGCATGAGAAGGAAGGTCCTAGATAACAAAGAGCCCCATTTCTAATCTGCCTTATAAATATGCATGTTTTAGAAGAGGAAACGTTTTTCTGATCTTTTATCACTGATATGACAGTCTAGTCAAAAGTCATTTTCATAAGAGATATTAAATTCTCTTCTTTAGGTACGATGTGAACCTAATTAATAGTTTCAAACACAGTTTTTTTAAAGAGAAAAAATTATTTTTTAGCTAAAATAACTTAAAACTAGGCCATAGTTCCAAACATGCTGCTGTGCAAACTATTACATGTTTGCATTTTAGTATTCTGAGAAGACTTAATAGTAAATTAGGTATTAGTATTAGAACCAATAACTCTTCTAAATTTAAAAAAAAAATGTATATTCTACACAGTTTCATACTGTTACAACATTTTTTCTAAGGATTTAGGACCTCACAAAATTAACTGAAGCATGAGTTATAATAACTTTTTCACAATAATTTCTGGTAAAAATGAAATATTTGTACTGATGACTGATATTATTTCTGTTTTGAAACTCTTCATTATGAAAATATTCAAATAACAAATTAAGACTAGCATGAGATGCCAAATCAAAGTTACCAGGATAGCTTTAATCAAAAGACAGTAATAGCACTGGTAAGGATATGGAGAAATCAGAACTTTCATACACTGCTGATAAGAATGTAAACTTGTATAACTGCTTTGAAAAATAGTCACTCAGTTCCTCAAAAGACTAAAAATACAATTAAATATGACCAAGCAATTTCTGCCTATTCTCAAAGAGAAGTGATCACATATATTCACACAAAAAGTTGTACACAAATACTTTTAACAGCATTATTTGTAACAGTGAAAAAGAGTGGATATAACTCAAATATTTTGATGAATGAACAAAATATGGCAATGAAGTACTGATACATGTTGTTACAACATGGATGAATCCTGAAAATATTATGCTAATTGAAAGAAGTCACTCTCAAAAGATGATACAGTGTATAGTTTCATTTATACAAAATATGCCAAACAGGGAAATTTTAGAGACAGGAGACTAGACATTGCCTTTGGCTGGTGCAAGAACAATGTGAGAGGAAAATGAGGGGTAACTGCTACACTGTACAGATATTTTTTGAGGGGTGATAAATTAATACACAGAGAAGGCAATGGCACCCCACTCCAGTACTCTTGCCTGGAAAATCCCATGGACAGAGGAGCCTGGTAGGCTGCAGTCCATGGGGTCGCTAAGAGTCAGGCACGACTTAGCGACCTCACTTTCACTTTTCACTTTCATGCACTGAAGGAGGAAATGGCAACCCACTCCAGTGTTCTTGCCTGGAGAATCCCAGGGACGGGGGAGCCAGGTGGGCTGCCGTCTATGGGGTCGCACAGAGTCAGATACGACTGAAGTGACTTAGCAGTAGCAGCAGCAAAATAATACAACTAGCTGTGGTGATGGCTCTAACTGTAAATACATGAATTTAATAGTATGTGAATTATATCTCAATAAAGATATTACAAAAAAAAACTGTACCACAAAGAAATAAAATAGAATAGCATAATGAACCTCAATGTACCCATCATCTGTCTTCAAATTTTTAGCTAATTGCCACTTATTGTATATATCTACTAAAACCTCTAGAGTGGAATTTAATTAAAGAAATTTTATATATGTTTGTAAAGTAGAGAAATACACCTACATATGTGGATCTTGCTTATTATAAGGAGGAAGTACATTCTGCAGGGACCTAAAGAGAATCTGTATTATCCTTCAAAACAGCACAAACTGAACTTAAGATTGATGGGGGACATATCAATAACTACAGATATGCAAATGACACAACCCTTATGGTAGAAAGTAAATAGGAACTAAGGGGCCTCTTGATGAAGGTCAAAGAGGAGAGTGAAAAAGCTGGCTTAAAACTCAACATTCAAAAAATGAAGATCATGGAATCCGGTCCCATCGCTTCATGGCAAATAGATGGGGAAACAATGGAAATAGTGACAGACTTTATTTTCTTAGGCTCCAAAATCACTGTGGATGGTGACTGCAGCCATGGAATTAAAAGACGCTTGCTCCTTGGAAGAAAAGTTATAACCAACCTAGACAGCATATTAAAAAGCAAGAGTCATTACTTTGCTGACAAAGGCCCATCTAGTCAAAGCTATGGTTTTTCCAGTAGTCATGTCTGGATGTGAGAGTTGGACTATAAAGAACGCTGAGCATCGAAGAATTGATGCTTTCAAACTGTGCTGTTGGAGAAGACTCTTGAGAGTCCCTTGGACAGCAAGGAAATTAAACCAGCCAATCCTAAAGGAAATCAACTCTGAATATTTATTGGAAGGACTGATGATGAAGCTGAAACTCCAATTCTTTGGCCACCTGAAGTGAAGAGCTGACTCATTTGAAAAGACCCTGATGTTGGGAAAGACTGAAGGCGAGAGGAGAAGGGGACGACAGAGGATGAGATGGTTGTATGGAGTCACCGACTCAATGGACATGAGTTTCAGCAAACTCTGGGAGATAGTGAAGACAGGAAGTCAGGAATGCTGCAGTCCATGGAGTCGCAAAGGGTTGGACATGAATGAGCGACTGGACAACAACAATTTTCTTATAGCTCTTTATTCCATACAGTTGTAATACTAGACCATATTTTTTTTGTGTGGGATGAAGGAATGAGTCTAGGAGAATGATGGAAGCATACCCAGAAGGCCTTCTAAGTTATTCTACTTTAAATTTTCTAACTGCATTTTTTATGTATTGTCTTTACTTTAAAAATTAAATTATAAAAAAGAAAACTTTAAAATGTGGTTCAAATCAGTAAATGCTTCCTTTCTAAAGGAATGCCTCTTTTTTTATTTTTAATTTCCCTAAAGAAATGTTTTAAATTGAAGATACTGAGACTGAAGTTTGAAAGAAAAAACAAAGAGAAATCAGTCTTTCCTTCCTTCCCTGGAATAAATAAGAATACACTTGTCAAGAGCCAAGCAGATGGCAACATTTGTCTTCTCTATCATGTTACAGCCACCCTACTGGTAAACATCTCTACTCTTTAAACTTGAGATTTATCTTAGTCACGAATTCTGGATAAACTCTTTTCTTTTTGCTCTAAGCTTTATGATTCACATGAAATATTGAAAGGCTTGAATAAAAATATTTCCTCACTCCTGAGTTTCCTGCAGATCAGTTGTAAAAACATTCATTTTGCAGTAATTAGGTCAGTGCTGATTTACTGGTTTTCTCTTTTATATCTCCTTTTATTCCTTTTTCGTTAGCGAGTCATGTAAAGATCACGTGATACAGCCATTGCATGTTACCGGGAAAGGCAAATGATCAGACGTCACCAGACAACATTCTACGTCCAGTGATTTTCCTTTTTTAGGATTAATGACAAGGGCCATTCAGTGCAGTCCTTTAAATTCTGTGGCACTGCTTTAATTGGGAGTCTTCCTTGCTCCTTGCACATATTCGACAACGTGAGGCTAAGTACTACTGCCCGTGTATCTTATATCTTAGAGAGGAAAACAAAATCGCTATTTCACTCTGTTGTTCCTCACCTCAAAACACATGAATATTTTAAATATTGGTCTGAAAGTGGGGGATAGTAAAAAGAGTGTGAAGACCTGCTAATATGTAGAAATGATTAAATTCTAATGTGCCAGATATATATAACACTTTAGTGAACTCCAAAGATATTAAATAACTTTTCTATTTGATTTCTATATCTTGTAAATGAGGACATGGAGGCAAAGTTACTCTTGGTTCTTTCGGTATGAACTACACAAGTTTTTAATTTTCTAAATCTCCATTTCAGAAACATTCTACAAGAACATGTTAGCTTAATTGGGGGAAGATGTATTGGGGGAAGATGTATTAGGGCATAGGAGAGGAGATGCCACTCAAGTCATTGGTCCTACTTATCCAATGCTCCTGTTTCGAAAGAAGACAGCCTTGAAATAGGTGGGCCTGGGTTTAAATCCCATTTACTGCCTCTTACTAGCCATGTGACACACCACGTTTTTAACTGTTTCGTAAGCGGGAATGTCAGACAAATATACACACATCATACAAAACTACCAGAAAATAATAACCTCAGTGGAAGTGGGAGAGAATTAACATGATACTATTTATCAAAGTGAGACAGGTGAGCCATTTCTTCTCCCAGCACAATTACCAATGTTCTTGTAAAGGCTGAGAAGGAAAAACTGAAACAATTCTCTAAACTGAGCATGTGTGCTTCCATTTTGGAAGTATTTATAGTGGATAAGTATTTATCCAAGTTACTCTCTGTATTCTATACCAACTCAGAGGCATACAAGTTTTCAGAGTCTGATTTGGGGTTTTTAATTAACTCCTTATGTGCAATAATCAGAAGTAAGAAGTTTTCTGAGAATTCTTCAGTAACTAACCTTGTGAATTCTGGTGGTATACTGGTAAATCACCTCTCTGACAAAATAAAACAAAAACTATCTCCCAATTTCTCTGAGTCAATACTTCCATCATGGTCAATTTGAAGCCAGCAATGATTTTATAACCACATTGCAGAATTCCTGACTATTAAACAGTTAGCCCTAGTGAGCTAACTCACTTGGTCCCAAGCATTACAAACACATATCAAAAAGAAACGTGAGGTCAGCTTCTCAACAAAAGCGAAGACAGAATGGGACAAATCTGCATGGAGTACATTAAAATCAACTGCAAAGTCCATGGAGGAAGGTCTTTGCTTGCTTGAAAGTTTTAATCTCCTATGTGCCTGCACGCTAAGTTGCTTCAGTCATGTCCAATTCTCTGTGACCCCATGGACTATAGCCCACCAGGCTCCTCCATCTATGGGATTCTCCAGGCAAAAATACTGGAGTGGGTTGCCATGCCCACCTCCAGGGGATCTTCCTGACCCAGAGATTGAGCCCTTGTCTCTTATGTCTTCTGCATTGGCAGGTGGGTTCTTTACCAGTAGCGCCACCTGGGAAGCCCCTTAATCTCCTGTACTACTTATCCACCAACAAAGATTTACAGATGGGACGGCTGAAGCTCAGATGGCCACACAGTAACTTTTTGTTTATGTTGGTCTTAGAGAGGCAATCTGGATTTCTACTAAATGTCAGAAAGAATAGAATGCCATTAGATTCAGAATAAAATAATTAAATAATAACTAAAGTCTAGTCCTAGCTTAGTGGTAACTCCAAAACTACTAAGCCTTTGAAAACATATCAAAAAATTGAAAGTCTATGGCAAACAATATATGCTTTGCAGCACTATTTAAGAATTCATATATTGTTTCTAATTACACAGTGATGGCCATATACTGCATCATGGCACAAGCATTTAGAAAGCTGTTTTCTTATGGAATTGCAGAAGTTCAAGATTCTGAGGATCCCCTAAACAAGCAAACTGATTCCAAGAGAACTTAAAACATTTGGCTAGTGCCTTAAGCTTTTCTGAGAAGTTCTGCCAAACGAAGAGACTGCACATTGCTACTTTTTCTTTCTATAAATACATACAAATATTGAATATCAAATCATTAAGAAGCTGACCTCTTAGGTTAATCCATATAGAATGGCCAATAATGAATTGTTTTTGACCCCCAAGAATGATAATTTAATAGAGTTCACATGAATAAAATGGTTTTTATTCCTCAACTAGTCCAACTTTTTTTAGGTTTTAAGGAAACAGAAGGCAATGGCACCCCACTCCAGTACTCTTGCCTGGAAAATCCTATGGACGGAGGAGCCTGGTAGGCTGCAGTCCATGGGGGTCGCTAAGAATCGGACACGACTGAGTGACTTCACTTTCACTTTTCACTTTCATGCACTGGAGAAGGAAATGGCAACTCACTCTAGTGTTCTTGCCTGGAGAATCCCAGAGATGGGGGAGCCTGGCGGGCTGCCGTCTATGGGGTCGCACAGAGTCCGCCATGACTGAAGTGACTTAGCATAGCATAGCAAGCTTCAAGGACATTTTACTGTTTTACCCAAGATGTTTCAGAAACTTTTTATAATGGCAACATTATGAACCAAAAATGATCAGCTTTACTCTGTTTTACAAACATGTTAAATAACAATGTCTTTGAAATTGTATTTCGTACCAGAGGACAATTTTCAAAGAGGAAAACACCAGTGCTAGAAGCATAGCGACTATATAAATAAAACAAAGGAGGTTCATAGGAAAAATCAGAATTCCCCATATGTTCAGACTATGCTCCTTCATACCACCCTAAATATTCACAAAGGAATTTAAATCAGGTAGACATTCAAAAGTTTGAGAATAGAAACAATATTGGTATTATAATGAGGGGCCAGCCTCTTCAACAATTTCCTGAACATTCCATGTTCTCAATATACTGATCAAACAACAACGAAGCAGCCCAGAAATTTCTCCGAAATGTAAATGGTAATGAGGTTCTGAAAAGTCAAAGTGTTAGTCTCTCAGCCTGTCTGATTCTCTGCGACCCCATAGACCGGAGCCCGCCAGGTTCCTCTGTCCATGGGTCTCAGTCCTGTCTGATTCTCTGCGACCCAATAGACTGTAGCCCGCCAGGTTCCTCTGTCCATGGGTCTCAGTCCTGTCTGATTCTCTGCGACCCCATAGACCGGAGCCCGCCAGGTTCCTCTGTCCATGGGTCTCAGTCCTGTCTGATTCTCTGCGACCCCATAGACTGTAGCCCGCCAGGTTCCTCTGTCCATGGGATTTTCCAGGCAAGAATACTGGAGTGGGGTGCCATTCCCTTCTGCAAGGGACCTTCCTGACGTAGCGATCTAACCCGAGTTTCCTGCATTGCAGCAGGATTCTTTAACAATTCTAGGCCACCGAATAAATCCAACACTGGGAAAGAAAAGAAACATTGAATCTAAATACCTATAGAAAATAAAAATGGCAGTTTGCATGTAACAAGATGGTCTTTCCTACAATTCAACTTTTACACTTTATAAAAGTCATTCATTCAACAAAGAGGCAGTGTCATGAAAAGATGAATCTGCAGACTTCAAAAATAACCCAGGTTTGAATCTCACTTCTAACACTTACCAGCTGCGAGTTCCTGGGTACAAGTCACATCACCCTTCTGTCCCCCACTTCTCCCATCTACACAATGTTGTTATTTCTAACACCACACGCAGCCAGATTCAAAGCAGTGATGACAGCGTTGTTCCAAAAGGCTGTGCAGGGCTAAATGCTGAGTCAAGAAGAGAGGTCTCAACAGAAAGGAATGGAAATTAATTCTGTTAAGGAGAGACGGTAGAGGGACATCAGTGGGGAGTTTTTTCCTTTAATGTAGAAGTACTTTCAAACACTAGCAACAGAAGAGGAGAGGGAGCAGAGGGGAAAAGGAGGTGCAGGAGAAAGAAGAGGCTTTAGCTCTACTACATTCATGCAAAACAGTAAACATTGATCCTGGGTCTACTAAACGTGTCAACGTGGCCCTTTATAGTCAGGCTTGTCATTGCACAGAGTATATGCAGATGGCATGCCGCCCTAAATCCACACTGCCCCCATCGAAGAGTCATGTACAACACCTTGCCATGGCAACACCACTCCACTAAGTGATATGAGTTCCAGTCTGAAAGAAAACTTCGCTTTCTATGTAAAGGAAAATGCTAGTCTTTTCTTCAAATTTAGATCCACACACGCTCCCACATCCTGGTCTCATATAATTCTAAAGCAAGTGAATGAATGTATCTGTCCAGTCATAAGTCTGAGTATTTCTAGAATTTTGTTACTTGTTAAAAATCTATCTGCTTAAGAGAAAGCCATACAAATTATTGTTCCTTTAAAGGAAAAGAAAACAAAATATCTGTTGCAATTCCAATTATTTATGTTAAGTATAGAATATCTAACTATGGAACAAAGCCCACAGTTATTATTTCTCAAAAAAAGCAAAAATATTACAGCTAAGATCCTGGAATATGTACCATTCCCTCTCTCTCTCTCTCTCTCTCTCTGGGAAACTTTTAGCAGCAGAACATTGCTGTCACATGACCTATCACCATCGTTGGTGGCTTTACAAACATGTGGAACAACCCAGAGTCCCACTGGCTATAAATACACCAGCATGACCAATGAACTGCTCTCTGAGCTGAGGCCCTGTGGAGCAGGGGTTTTCTGTAGAGTGAGGGCTTTATTTCTCCAAATGATCAAAGAATCGTGTGAGCAGAGTCCATTGAAAAAGGAGTAGATGAACCTAGAGGCTGTCATACAGAGATAAGTAAGTAAGAAAGAGAAAAAGAAATACCGTATAGTAACATATATTTGTGGAATCTAGAAAAATAGATGGATAATCTTATTTGCAGAGCAGAAATAGAGACATGGACACAGAGAACAAATGTATGGACACAAAGGGTGGGAGTGCAGGATGAATTGGGAGATTGGGCCTGACATACATACACTACAGGTATAAAATAGATAACTAATGAGAAAATGCTGTGTAGCATAGGGAACTCTAGAGGCTTCCCTGATAGCTCAGTTGGTAAAGAATCTGCCTGCAAAGCAGGAGACCCCAGTTTAATTCCTGGGTTGGGAATATCCCCTGGAGAAGGGAAAGGCTACCCACTCCAGTTCTGGCCTGGAGAATTTCATGGACTGTATAGTCATGGGGTCATAAAGAGTCAGACATGACTGAGCCACTTTCACACTTATAAGGAATTCTAATCAATCCTCTGTGGACCTGAATGAGAAGGAAATCCGAAAAAGAGGGGATACACACACACACACACACACACACACCTGATTTACTTTGCTGTACACCAGAAACTAACACAACCTTGCAAAGCAATGTTCCAATAAAAATTAATAAAAAAGGAAAAGGAAAGATTTCACTGGGAGGTAAGCTCACCAATTTGCTGCTCAACTGTATTATCAAGATTGCAAAGAAGAGAGAACACAGGGCAGGGAGATGATTCTTTAACATCTCTGTCAGAAATGGAATGAGACAAACCCATTTCACAAGATTTTCTAATTTTGTCAAAATTATGTCAGCTGTCAGGTCAACCACTGGAATGTGGAAGCGGTAGTGAAATTGATGGTGCTGGATGAACACTCAGGTTGTGTCTGCATTTGGCAAGCAAACGTGGTGAGTGAACAGAATAATAAGCCGTCCTCGTTCAACCTGCAGACAAAGTACATGGGATGCTATGAGACTGCTGAGTGGGGTGACTGACTGGGAGTCCACTCTGCAGAAGATGTAGGCTGAGGTGCATCCATGATCCAGTGGCAAAGGTGGCTGACAATTCTATTCCTGTCTCAAGTTTCCTGCAGACATTAGGGTGCGTGATGGATCTTTCAGTGGCTAGGACTGTTGTCTGCAATGAAATGTACCTGGTAAAGTAATGACCCATCCAGAGTTTCCAAGGCTCCCAACAGCCAATTTAAAGAGTATGCACTGTCTAGTACCTACAAAATTTGTTTGTACGTAGTAATTTAGAAAGAAGCATGAAATATTAATACTGGGGACATAATTTCTATATGTGTTGAAAGTACTCTGTTTCTTTGTTTATATTTTCAAAGTAGTCTGCATGCATTTAGATTGCCACATTCCAATTCTCTTACTATCTGATTGTCCTTTTCTTCATTGTCTCTTCTTTTTCTAGTACCTAGTATTGATTATGTTAGATTTGATCTTTTAGGTCCTTTATTTCTGTAATTCTCCATCCTCTGTAGGGGACTGTTTTTAAATCAGATTCCATGGTTTCACCTGTCACCATCAGTAGGTCTCTAGCAAAGTTATAGGCCTGGTTCCAATACTGATGCAAGTCTCAGAATAAAAATTTCTAGCTGCTTTATCATTATTTTAACCTCATTGTTTCATAGTGCATGAAATACAAAATGTCAAAGGTCATATTTATTCCCAGTGTAGTCGCACCATCATCTTTGGATCTTTCCTTTCTCACACTTCTTTATACACAAGCAGGCATGAGGTCCTTTGGTTTTATTGTCTGGGTATATCTCCCACCCATCCTTCCTTTCCATTTGCATGATCATCACCCTGCTGCTGCTGCTGCTGCTGCTGCTGCTAAGTTGCTTCAGTCGTGTCCGACTCTGTGCCACCCCATAGATGGCAGCCCACCAGGCTCCCCTGTCCCTGGGATTCTCCAGGCAAGAACACTGGAGTGGGTTGCCGTTTCCTTCTCCAATGCATGAAAGTGAAAAGTGAAAGTGACGTCGCTCAGTCGTGTTCGACTCAGAGACCCCTTGGACTGCAGCCTACCAGGCTCCTCCATCCATGGGATTTTTCCAGGCAAGAATACTGGAGTGGGTTTCCATTGCCTTCTCCGGATCATCACCCTGATTTATCTCTAATCATCTCTCACTTGAGCCTCGTCAATAAACTCCAGCTGATCCATAAATTTATGAGCTCACATGACGTTACACATGACCTAATATAGAAAAAAGGAGGACATTCAGAGTAATTTTGTATTGTTCTTACTTTCCAAAGAATTCAGGAGAACTGAATTACTGTTTATTGACTCCAAACAAAACAAAACATGGGGAATGGAAAGCGAACCAGGATTCATTTCTGATCTGTCTAAAGATAGTAATATTACATGATATTTAAAACTTGGAAATAAGAAAAAAAGATAGGGACTTTTTTCATGGGGATTTAACAGGCCAATACAAAGATCATTCCTTTATCCAGGGGAACACACTTCATTAAACTTAGTATTTACTATTGACCAAAGAACCCTAGCTTAGTGAAGTTATAGGCTTGTAGATCTTCTATCCAGTAGAAATTCAGATAATTTCTGCCCAACAGGGAAGAATATGTCAAAATTTATAGTTTATGCCCCAATGGACATTAACCAATTTCATAACTCACCCAGCAATTTCATTCTAACATTCCTTTATTAAAGTGCCCATAAATGCCAGCCTTGCCATCTTCCAAGTTCTGTCATTAATTAATGAGATGAATAAAATGTTTGATATGTTCATTTAATATTTATATGGGACTCATATTTTTAATCTTTTTTGAAATGTATGCTTTACCAATGGCTTAAAGTGACCAAAGAAAATTTGCTTTAATTCATGAAGAGTGTCTTTATTTGCACTGTAGATATAGTAGAAAGGGAGAAAAGTATCACAGTTCGATTTAAAAAAATTAAAGTCAATCAAACAGTACCACTGACTACCCTCCTTTTCTGTCTACCATCACATTTGCTCTAGAAACACCAGACCTACTTAAAAAGTAAAACCTACAGGAAACTAAACAGAAGAGATCTTCACTCACTATCGCCCCTTGATTTTTCAGTGTGTCATTGTTTACTGCATTGTCATTACCAATTTTTCAAAATCGCTCTGTGTTTTTACTTGACTAAAATGGCACAGTCTTTGGCAAAAGCAAAAAGCTCCAATTTTTCTGTGCTATGCTGCAATACAATGAACTAAAGGAAGCCAGAAAAAGGGTTGAAGGAAAGGACGGTCAATTGAAAACCAATTAAAGAGAATACTTTTTTCTCGACACGTTTAGTCGGATTGTAGAATTTAGGGCATGCAGAGATCATATAGTTGACTGAATTTTTCAAAGGTCAGTATAATTTTGTAGTAATTATAGTGATGACTGAGAGGGGGAAAAAAAGTCAAACCTTCGCTAGCTCTACTGTACAATGATATTTCCTTTCTTAGGACTTGCATTGCAGTTACAACCTTAAGTTCAGACTCCCACCCTTGACTAAATAATGGGTTTAAATTGTTCTCTATGAGTTTTTGGAATGTATGCTTTATCTCGTACAATGAGAAAGCAACCACAGACTCAACTAATTCCACTGTTCTGCAAAGCTGAGATCCTTCTTCCACTTTCCATGCATACCTCACTGTCCTGATAATGCCCCAGAGGCAACAAATACTCATTATCTTTATTTACTTTGGCAACTTGAAATTTTTAGTGCAGTTGGGTTTTCCAGCTAGAGGACAAGATCTGAGAGTTGCAGTCTTGCAGCATGAAAGTGCTCTTCTACCTTTTAGAATATATCCTACTCAAGATGCAATGCTCTCAGGTACTTCAGGATCAGCAGCACCTTTGAAGGCTACACTTTCTGCTGGTACCATATGTAATTCCCAATCCCCCTGGAATCATGAGACAAGTGATGAAGAACAGAGACACAAACTGTGTGACAACCTTAGCACCCCATACACTTACTTGAAGGGATATTTAAAACATGCTACTGTAGTTCAACACCACTAATTGTCACTTTGAACCACTACAAAGAATGTGGCCATCTGCTTGTGCCTAAAAGGAGGAATCAGAGCTAGAATGTGTGACTATGTGGGTACTGCATATTGTTGTTGTTTAGTCAGTAAGCTGTGTTGGACTCTTTTACAACCTCAGGGACTGTATCCCGCCAGGCTGCTTTGTCCATGGGATTTCCCGGGCAAGAATACTGAAGTGGGTTGACATTTATTTTTCCAGGGGACCTTCCAGACCCAGGGATCAAACCTGCATCTCCTGCATCCACCTGGCAGGCAGATTCTTTACCATTGAGCCACCAGGGATTCCTGGGTACCACACACATGTGTGAATTAACCGACAGCTAAACCTTAACGTATTTGTATGTCTGTTCATTGCTCTCAGCATATCAAAACACTACTGCCAACTTTTTCCTGTGCATTCACTTCTGTTGATGAGAGTGAAGATTACACAATTTTGTAAATATGTGAATTGTTTTAATTTAGGTGAATGCATTTTTACTTGTTTACTGCTCTTCTCAGCTTTAGTCAGTAAACTTGCACTTAGAAAAAAATCACATGTAATGACAACATATGGCAATCTAGGACATTGCCTACCAGAGCAAGTTGGTTCCAAATAGGATGAGAAAGTGCACTTGAGGAGGTGAATTGTACCTTAATTATGGGATTTTGGATGACATAGAACTATCAAGAATACTTTAATTTAGCTCCTACACACCATCCATGATTGATAAAATGTGTTATTATTCTCCTGTCGAATTGCTAATGGTCCTATCACACGCCTATCCTCACTGAATTATACAGGGGTTTTAATTAATATAAACGTATGTATCTACAATTTAAAGGGTAAGGAAATACACAATGGTGTCTTTGAAAACTCAAAGCATAGTTTTCTCCTGTTTTGTTCCCTCCCCCGCTCCCTTTTTTCATTTTAAATCCGTTTGGAAAAATTCCTCTTAAATTTATCTTGCAGCTTGTCAATGACGCCTCTCTTTTCCACATCCCTTAATTAACTCTTCTCCTCAGGCTTGCCTGGGGCCCTCATTGATTTCTCTCTGCAGCAGTGTTATCTGAGGGAAGGATCTGCTTCTGTATGGCTGCGGAGCCTGTGTGCTGATGCCTCCCAGAGGTGCCAGGGCTACAGGTGTGATGTGTGGACTCGATTGTGATAACTCACTTGGACAACAGCACTGAGTCCCTCAAGTATTGCTGAGTTCAAAAGAACATTCATATTGAAGCAACTGAGGTAAAAAAAAATAGCCAAAATAAATATGACCTGAAGAGATAAATTATGGTGGAAAACAAGATGTAATGTGTGGAAGAATGATATTTTCAACAGCAAGGAAACCCAGTAAAACAAAGGCAGAATTTATTTGCGCATAGCTAGCTCTCAGGCAACACACACAAAATTTAATTTTTTTAAAGGGGAATTCCATATCACATGATTTTCCTTGGGTACAGCTATGAAGTGAATATATTGAGGGCTTTTAAAAAAAGGATTTTAATGACATTTGCTCTTTAAAATCTATACAATTTGATAGGTTTGAATAACGTAAAACCTAATAATTGTGACTGATTCACAATGATGTTTGTCAGAGACCATGACAGTATTGTGAAGCAATTATCCTTCAATGATAATAATAATAAAAAGCAACAACAGCTAACCAGGTTCTATAATCCTACCCATTACATTTCATTCGACCAAAATCATTCAATACAGTCATTTAGCTATTATTAACATATAGAATCATGGTGAGTCCCTTGTGGAGGAAACTGCATGAACCACCAGTGGGAAGAGCATGGAAAGGGCAATTCTCGTCAACCCAAGAAGAATTCAGAAGCTCTTGTATAATTTCTTATTACTAACAAAATTCATAAAGTGGATTACTCTTCATAAATTCATACTTTCAGCTTTATGGGACTAAGTGAGATTATGATATCTTACATATAATTGCAACATTACTACATTTAATTTACAACTCCATACCACTTGTCTGCATGTGGCTGATCTTGCTGCTCTTGAAAATACAGGGATAATCAAGCTAAATTATTTCCATTTAGTCATGGATCATTATCCCTCTCTCACTATTTGCTACTGACTCATAATCAAGGTTTGGATCCAATCAATAATTTTTTTCTTTTCTCTCCAGGTTAATTTATATTTCTGTGTCTGTGTTAAGCCTTTTATTTATCTCCCTATGAATCATCATTCTTGGAGAATTATGTATCAGTTTTTGGTGATATTTAAATACTGTTCAAGAGAACAGCTTTGATGAAACAATCAAAAGATAACATAACTACTTGAAGCTTGTTTCTAATGAAAATGTTAAGAAGCAAATTTTGCTCCCTCAATCCAGCATGAGGCACTAAATACTCTTACACTGACAAAGATATCTTGAAAATTATGCAAAGGTTAGAGTTACACTGCAGTGTTTAGAACTGTTTGACCCAGACTCCCAATAGATGACTGCTGAATGAATAAATGACTGAACAACTAAATGAATGAATTCTATGAGAAATAAAAATTATGCAAAATATGAACAAATGTGATATATGTCCATTGATTACCAATGTATCTTACATGTCGGGATCACTTTGTAATGATAACTAAGAAAAAAATGGGTATACCTTTGAAAGGATGTTTTGGCAACGAATTACAATGGAGATTTCCTACAGAAAGGATCCGTTTCAAAACTCAAACCTGGTATCACCCTCTGATGGGAATAATCATTCATCAAACATAATCTTACGTGCTATGGTTGCTGTTTTTCAGTTGTTAAGTCATGTCCGACTCTTTGCAACCCCATGGACTGCAGCACGTCAGGTTCCACAAAGAAGAATACAATTTACGATTTGCTGTAGTCTTGAAAAATTTCATTCATCAATTTCATATTTTCCCTCATTATGGATCTGAAAAACAGGCTAGGGAAAACCCACTCTACTTCTCAGATTTTTTTCAACCTAGAGCTAAATGAACACACTATCTGATTAACTTGCCTACACAGGCACGCACTAAATGGATTCAGATCAGTCAAATCGGTTGCTTGCCTGAATTAACTACTTGTTTAAACACATTAACCAGTCAATTCTGCCAGAATACTAAATCTCTTATCCCTGTAAGAAAGGACCAGCCATGCTAAAGCAGGGGAGATATAATTAAAACGTATTATCACAATATACCAAACTGGGCAATATTGGTGTGAAGTTAATGAAGGGTACACAAATGGTCTTTTTTTCTAAAAAGAAGCTTTTTAAAAAGATAAGTTGCTATGTCCATTAACTAAAAAACAGGCAAGAAGACCAAAAATTACTCCATAGCAATTCTAACTTCAGACAAGCGGAGACACATTGGCAGACAACACGAACAATGGAGCCCGATAACTCTCATTTCTTAGTATTCATGCTTTGTAATCGTCTCCCTTAAGCCTGGGCTGTAAAGTGCTAGTTGCTCAGTTGTGTCTGACTCTCTGCGACACTGCAGACTGTAGCTCACCAGTCTCCTCTGTCCATGGAATTCTCCAGGCACAAATACTGGAGTGGGACGCATTCCCTTCTTCAAGGGATGTTCCCAACACAGGGATCGAACCTGGGTTTCCTGCATCGCAGACAGATTCTTTACCATCTGAGTCACCAAGAAACCCCTTAAGCCTGGGCTGGACCTCCTGAATTGCTTCCAACAAATGGAAATATAGTAAAAGTGATGCTTACAAAAATATTCTGGCTTCTGTCTTGAGTTGCCCTCTCTCACTGGCTTGCTTGAGCGATATTAGCTGCTATGAACTTCCCTATGGAGACGTCCATGCGGCAAGCAACTGATGTTTCCTGCCAACACTTCCAGCACCTGGGCACTGCTAATTGCCATGCTTGTGAGATTTGGAGCAGATCCTCCCTAGTCAAGTTTGGAGATAGGACCAAGCTCTAGTCCATACTTAATGACAGCCTTATGGGAGACCTTCAGTTAGTGGCACTCTACTGAGCTGTGCCTGGATTTCCTGACTCATAGAAATGGGAAATAATAGATGTTTGCTGCTTTAAGGCACAAAGTATTAGAATTGTTACACACCAGTAGATGTCTACTACACATTCCCTTCACTCCTTAGGTAGTGACATAATTCAGATATTCCCCTTCATATACTGCATCTCTATCTATGATGCAGGCTGGTTAAGAAGTCTGCATTCACATGTGAATCAGTTCTTATCAGGTAGATGAAACTGGCACCTATTATACAGAGTGAAGCAAGTCAGAAAGAAAAACACCAATACAGTATATTAATGCATATATACGGAATTTAGAAACATGGTAATGAAGACCCTATATGAGAGACAGCAAAAAAGACACAGATGTAAAGAACAGACATTTGGACTCTGTGGGAGAAGGTAAGGGTGGGATAATTTGAGAGAACAGCACTGAAACATGCATATCATCATATGTGAAACAGATCGCCAGTCTAGGTTCGATGCATGAGACAGGGCGCTCAGGGCCAGTGCACTGGGATGACCCTGAGGGATGGGATGGGCAGGGAGGTGGGAGGGAGGTTCAGGATGGAGAACACATGTCCACCTGTGCCTGATTCATGTCAATGTATGGCAAAAACCACACACACACAATAAGATTAAAAACTTGCTTTAAAAAAAAAAGGAGGAGGAGTCTGCATTCAACAATGCTTTTCTAGATGGTAGAAAAGCAAGTACTTGGAAGTACTAAACAAAGTACTTTGATATTTTATATGGTTGACATGCAGGCTTAATCTTATCCTTAGAGAATAGCAGTGGTGAGCTGCAAAAGGCCTGAGGTCAAATTGCCTGGATTCAATCCTGAGACCTGATACATAATAACTATGCTCCACTGTGCAAGTTATTAAAATTTCTGTGCTTCAGGTCTCCCTTCAGAAAAACGGGTAATAGTACCCGCCACACAGGGTAGTATAAGAATTAAGTAAACTAAACAAATTTAGTTGAAAGAGATGGGAATACCAGACAACCTGACCTGCTTCTTGAGAAATCTGTATGCAGGTCAGGAAGCAACAGTTAGAACTGGACATGGAACAACAGACTGGTTCCAAATAGGAAAAGGAGTACGTCAAGGCTGTATACTGTCACCATGCTTATTTAACTTCTATGCAGAGTACATCATGAGAAACGCTGGACTGGAAGAAACACAAGCTGGAACCAAGATTGCCGGGAGAAATATCAATCACCTCAGATATGCAGATGACAACCCTTATGGCAGAAAGTGAAGAGGAACTCAAAAGCCTCTTGATGAAAGTGAAAGTGGAGAGTGAAAAAGTTGGCTTAAAGCTCAACATTCAGAAAACGAAGATCATGGCATCAGGTCCCATCACTTCATGGGAAATAGATAGGGAAACAGTGGAAACAGTGTCAGACTTTATTTTTCTGGGCTCCAAAATCACTGCAGATGGTGACTGCAGCCATGAAATTAAAAGACGCTTACTCCTTGGAAGGAAAGTTATGACCAACCTAGATAGCATATTCAAAAGCAGAGACATTACTTTGCCAACAAAGGTCCATCTAGACAAGGCTATGGTTTTTCCTGTGGTCATGTATGGATGTGAGAGTTGGACTGTGAAGAAGGCTGAGCGCGGAAGAATTGATGCTTTTGAACTGTGGTGTTGGAGAAGACTCTTGAGAGTCCCTTGGACTGCAAGGAGATCCAACCAGTCTATTCTGAAGGATATCAGCCCTGGGATTTCTTTGGAAGGAATGATGCTAAAGCTGAAACTCCAGTACTTTGGCCACCTCATGCGAAGAGTTGACTCCTTGGAAAAGACTCTGATGCTGGGAGGGATTGGGGGCAGGAGGAGAAGGGGGCGACAGAGGACGAGATGGCTGGATGGCATCACTGACTCGATGGACGTGAGTCTGAGTGAACTCTGGGAGATGGTGATGGACAGGGAGGCCTGGTGTGTTGCGATTCATGGGGTTGCAAAGAGTCGGACACAACTCAGCGACTCAACTGAACTGAACTGAAACAAATTTAATGTACTTCTAATAACACCTGATATGTAGTAAGCACTTGTAGGTGTTACTTGCTTTTACTGGAAAATACTTTCTGAAGACTTTTCTCTTAACATTCAGTAGAAACTGTAAGAGTAAAACCTTAAGAGTATGTATGTTCAGTCACTCAGTTGTGTTCAACTCTTTGCGATCCTATGGATTGTAGCCTGCCAGACTCCTCTGTTTATGGAATTTTCCACCAGGCAAGAATCCTGGAGTGGGTTGCTGTTTCCTCCTCCAGGAGATCTTCCCCACCCAGGGATCAAACTCGTGTCCCTGTGCCTCCTGCACTGCCGGTGGATTCTTTATTGCTGAGGCCCTGGGGCAGCCCCCCCAACCTTAGATACATGGTCATAAGAAGAAGAAGAAGAGCTTCTCAGGATAAATCTAAGGAGTTCAAATCTGCAGGGGTTAGGGTAATAAAATAATTCTTAAAGAATAACAATTAGTACAAATGTGCCATATGGTATTTTGGATCTGGTTACATTTTCTGCACCATGAGGTATAAGGTAAAATTGTAAGGCAGAGTGAATCTTTTATTTCAAAATTCTCTGTTTTAGGGTAAAGTCTCTTAGTATATGAATCCCAAGAAGCAGGTTGACATTTATCTCTTTAAATAAGCCATCAAAACAGCCATTTGAATTATACGCCTGTCTAAATTCAAGGATTGAGACCATATAACTAATCACATATAATTAGGATTTTAAGGTGATGGCAAATCCCCTGCTTTTCTTCCATAAAAATCATCAGTACTTGGCTTGCTCCCCAAACAAAAATTAAAAAAAAAAGAAAAAAATAACTCACAAAAATCTCCAACTGGGCAGCCTTTATTATAGTTGAAGTATTCAGACCAACATTTTCAAAACAACTTGTCACAGCTTAAAAAGATTTCTCGAATCCCCTACTACATTTGAACAAAAGCATCCTTGGAGTCAAGAGTTTACTTATGCTCAGTGCTCTTTTGAGGCAGTCTGGGTAAATGACAGATACTTTTTGTCTGTCTTAAGAAACATGTGGACAAATGAAGAGTCAAGGTATTTTGTTCCCCCATCTCTCTTGCCCTTCTGCCTGGCTGGAATGAGGTTGTCTATTACAAACTGCAGGGCTACCTGTCTCTGCCCAGCATGAAAAGCATGCTTGATAAGCCTGGATACACCATTATCTCATGAATGCACCACATTTATCCCTACCCTTCCTTTAAAGAATGCTATTCTTGTTACATGTCAATTATGTCTCAATTAAGCTGGGAGGCGGGGGGAGAATGCTCTTCTTCTCTTCTAGAAGCCTCCTTCTGCTTCAGCATTATCAGCCTCAATCTACCCACCGCAACGCCATCCATTCTCCAGGCCACACTCAAGGATGTCCATCCCTAGAAAACGCTAATCTCATAGTAGAGATGTGCTCCACAGTCAGGTTATCCATGGAGGATTTCTAGACCAACAGAATGCTGATGTACACTCTGGGACCGTTTCTTCACATTTCTTTGCCTTGGCTTCCTCACCAGTAAAATGGGATAACAGTACCCACGATGGGGAGCCATTATGAGAAGCAAAAATATAATACTCATAGACCACTCAGCCCTGTACCTGACAAAAAGCAGGTATTCCAAAGACATTAATTATTAATATTATGGCCATGAGTATCATCACTTCTACTACTGTTAATGTGCCATGCCTTTCTCTTCCCCTATTTCACGCATGCAGGGCGGTAATTTTCTCCTCTGCTTCTTCTCTGAGGAGCTGGGCTAGTAATGGGGGGAGGGGACAGCACTATTTCAACCATCACCTTGGATAGAATTTCGTGTCCAAGGATGATGACTAGGTTTTGACATAAAATGGAACACTGCCTCTAAACTTTGGACATCAGCATGAGACCTCTTTTGATTTGGAAAATGCAGGAATAATTAATGTATTATGCTGTAAAAGGGCAATAGAGAATGCCCTTAACATTTTCATTAAAACCATATTTTGTCATTGCTAACAAATACATAAAAACATACTCATGAGCTCATAAAACTGGTCAAACACGTTAAAACATCAAGCCCGCCTGCCTGTTCACAAGTGCATGCATATACACATGCACACATACGTATAAATACGCACATCTCTATTACAATAATGAGAAATTGGATATTTTTGGTGTGACCTCTATGTGTACAATTTGCTCCTTTCCCACTGAAATCCTCTATTCACTAATGGGCAATATTCTTTCCTCTAAAAGCACATTTCTAGTGTAAATGACCTGGAGGCTAGAGTCTATAAAGAGCCATCGGCCTCTATCCCAAGGCGGTCTTTGTAGTCTCATTTCCACCTCCTCCCATCCATCCACAGTCCCTACAGCTCCTCTCCGCGGGCCAAACCCCGTCCTCTGTTCTGTGGCTGACACGCAGCAGCAGCATCTGTGGCCAGTCACCCTGTTCAAGTTGTCATCTTAACGACAGAGGAAACAGAATGGAACCGAGGCTTCCTGAAATCAATGTGACAGCCTCACGATTCCCCTATAAAAATACTGCCTTTTAAACTGGTGAGAGTTCAGCACTTGGACAGCGATATGGAGCTTGTCCTTTTTTTTTTTTTTTTAAGGCCAAATAACAAAGGGAAGGGAGAGAGGAAGGATGAGCATGTCATTGCAAATGAGAAACTGGAAGGCTGAAAAAATCCTGATTAGACACATTCTTGAGAAAAGCTTATTGAATATGTAAGACACCACTTTATATCTTAACATTTTTCCTGGGTGAAAGAAAAAGCTACTTCTTAATTTTAATCCAAAGTGCCTCATAAAGTAATAATTATTTTGGTTTTAAATTGTGTTCATTTGGAAGGACATGTTTTCTTTTCTCCCCAGATCTATGTGAGACTATTTTATGCTCAACATATCTACCACCTGTTCTATTTCTATAAGTATGTGAATATCTTATTAATTCTAATTTGAATTGCTAATTTTTTTAACAGATCTGTAAAAATCAAGGATTTTTAGGGCACAGAAGAAACGACCCCCTCCCGCTTTGAGAAAAAGATCCTTTGAGAGAAAGCCAGAGACAACACTTAACATTAATCTTGTTTCTGACTAAAGTTACCTCAGAGACCCACTACAAACTCATTTTTGCTGCCTGTGTTCAAGTGGAAATCAAATATTATAGATACAATGGAAGCTCTCAGCTACCCCCAAAGTAACAAGTCTGCAATGTGGAGCTCTCACAGGGGAATCTTCGAATGTTGTGAAGTGCTTGCTTTTTATATGCCAGACAAAATAACGATATCTGTGGTTATAACGTAAGTGAATCCTGTTCAGGTGTAACCGATCCGCCAGGTTTGGATTTTGTTAAGTATTATACTTTGGAAATCTGCTACTAACAGAACAAACTATGCTGAATTATGTCCACTCAACCTGACAACTTCAGAACACAAAGTGTCACCCATTCCTCATTAACAGCGTTGCAGTGTGCTCGGAAGTACGCTTTTGAAAATACAAGATCCCAAAACTCACAGTTCTGAATAAGAGAAATTTCAGGCAAGTGCCAGATGTAAAATGAGAAAAAATAACCAGGATACTTATCTAGTCTTTGATAAGACTAGATAACCCAGTGTTTGAGTAAACTGAGTAATCGTATTTGACAATAACTATAGATGGATTTGGGTGCTTTGCTCTTTGAGTGGTGGGTTTTGGACACTTAAAAAAACATCCTAGTTAAAAGCTTTTACTCTAGCCTAAGTTCTCTAATTGATGAGTATCAGCAATAATGGTAAATAGAGAAGTTTTCTTACAACATTTCTTTCCAAAAAGGTCCAAGATACACATGTGGCTTTCCTCGGGGATGTACTTATTTTAGGATATTAAAATGAAAATATACAAAACTAGCTTTTTAAGGGAAAAGGTAGTTTTAAAGAAAGGGCGCAAAAGGTGCTCAGCATCACCAGCCATCGGGAAATGCAAATCAAAGCCACCGTGAGACAGATGCCACTTCACAACCACAGGGATGAGCATCATCAGAAAGACAGATGATAATTGTTGAAAGGATGCAGAGACACTGGGACTTTCACACGCTACCGACAGGAATGTGAGTGGTGCAGCAGCTTTGGAAAACACTCTGGCAGTTCCTCAAAAGGCTAGAGTGACGATATGACACCTGGGCCTGTACCCAGGAAACAGAAAGTATAGGTTCACACAAAACTCACATACGGATATCCACAGCAGCATTATTCATTCAGCCCCAGAGTGGAAACAACCCAAAAGTCCATTATCTGAAGAATGAATTTTATTAAAAAATGTGTGCTAGGGAACCGCTGACCAAAACCATCAGCCTGAACTGATGATAACTGCTTGCCTGAGCTGTCTCATGGCAGGAGGTCCCCATGAGGACCCTGTGCTGCCTGGAAAACTAACTGGGAAAATTCCGGAGGGGCGAAAGGAGGGAGGGCATGCCAGTCCCCGGGATGCCTTTTTTTTTTCAGCTTCTCATTTTGTATTGCCATATAGCCAATTAACAATGTTGTGACGGTTCAAGGTGAACAGCAAAGGGATTGAGCCATACGTACACATACACCCATTCTCCCCCACACTCCCTTTCCGTCCTGGTGGCCACATACCACTGAACAGAGTTCCACATACTGTACACTAGGTCCTTGTTGGTTATCTGTTTTAAATACAGCAATGTGTACATGCCCATCCCAAATTGCTTAACTATTGCTTTCCCCACCCTTCCCCCAGCAACCATAAGTTCATTCGCTAAGTCAGTGAATCTCTTTATGTTTTGTAAGTAAATTCATTTGTATCATTTCTTTTTAGATTCCACATATAAGGGATGTCATAAAATATTTCTCCTTCTCTGACTTACTTCACTCAATATGACAGTCTCTAGGCCCATTCATGTTGCTGCAAATGGCATTATTTCATTCTTTTTAATGGTTGAGTAATACTCCACTCAACCAGTACACAAACACACATATACATCTCACATCTTTATCCATTTCTCTGTTTATGGACAGTTAGGCTGCTTCCATGTCTTGGCTATTGTAAACAGTGCTGCAATGAACTTTGGGGTGCATATATCCTTTTGGGTCATGTTTTTCTCTGGATATATGCTCAGGAATGGGGTTTGTAGGGTCCTATGGTAGCTCTATTTTGTTTTTTAAAGAACCTCCACACTGTTCTCTATAATGGCTATACCAATTTACATTCCCACCAACAGTGTAGGAAGACTCCCTTCTCCCTACACCCTCTCTAGGACTTAGGGTTTGTGGGTTTTTTTTGTTGATGGCCATTCTGGCTGGTGTGAGAGGATGTCTCAGTGTAGTTTTGATTTGCAGTTCTCTAATGATTAGAAATGTGGAAAATCTTTTCATGTGGCTCTTGATCATCTGTATGTCTTCTTTGGAGAAATGTCTATTTAGGTCTTCTGCCCATTTGCTGATTGACTTGTTTGTTTTGATGCTGTTACACATTATGAGCTGTTTTTAAATTTTGGAGACTAATTGCTTGCTCATCACATCATTTGCAAATATTTTGTCCCAATCTGTGGGCCGTCTTTTTGTTTGTTTATTGTTTTCTCTGCTGTGCAAAAGCTTTTAAGTAGGTCCCATTTGTCTGTTTTTGTTTTTATTGCCATTTCTGGGAGATGGGTCAAAAAAGACGCTGCTATTTATGTCAAAGAGTGTTCTACCTATGTTTACCTCTAGGAGTTTCATAGTGTCTGGTCTCACATTTAGGTCTTTAATCCATTTGGAACTTATTTTTGTGTATGGTGTTAAAGAATGAACTAGCCCAGAAGAATTTGGGAGGGGCCAAAAAGAGGAGCGAGGAGACCAAGTGTCCTACTCATCTCCCAGAAGATCTCATGCTGGAATATATCTGAGCTGAGAGACGCACGTGTCACCAGGAAAGACCCTGAGTCAGAAAGATTGACGAGAGACAACCCAGAAACTAACCCTATTACCATAAAATTTGAGACTGTGAACCATCTGGCAGAGAAGTTCTGCATTCCCTCACACTGCTGCTCTCCACCAGGGAGGCCCTCCCCAGAAAGTCTTTGGCTTTGTCAGTACAGGTGTCGTCTTGGGCAAGTCAATTCTGAGTGCCAGACAAGAGTCCACTCTCAGGCCCTGGGAGGGGTCCCCCTTCCTGCAATGTATACATACAATAGAACATTTCTCAGCAATCAAAAGGGATGAAGAACCAACACATGAGTGATGCTTGAAATCGTTCTAGTAAGTCAAATGAGTCAATCACAGAAGACAAAAAATATTATATGATCCCACTTATGTGAAATGTCCTTCTTAGGCAAATTCACAGACAGGAAATAGACTAGCGGTCGCCTGGGGTTGTGGGTGGTGAGGATGGTGACCCATCAGTAACGGGTATGTAAATGGTGATGGCTGTACAACTCTACAGGCATACTAAAAATCGCTGAATTGAGCACTCTAAAAGGGTGGATTTCATCTTATATGAACTCTATGTCAGTAAAACTATTTCAAAAAACAGAAAACAGAGCACAGGAAAGGGCTCAGGAATTTTGGGTTGGGTCTGAGCTTTGCATGTTCTGAAACAAGGTTCTTAGTCTCTGAGTCTCATTTTATCCTTGACATTTGGAGAAAAAAAAAAACAAAAACAAAACCCACTCCAGTATGCTTCCCTGGAGAACTCTATGGACAGAGGAGCCTTGGGGGCTATATAGTCCATGGGATTGCAAAGAGTCAGACACGACTGAGTGACTAACACTCATTTTATCCTTGACACTGAAAACAAACAAACAAAAATATTGCCCCCCCAAAAAAAACAACAATGAAAAAGACATAGTGGACAAGACAGTCTCCTCCAGTTGCTCAAAGTTCTGTCTTTCTAAATATTCACAAAGCACCTATTATTTGGCCCATGTAATGGGTGAGGGAAGCAATAAAAGTGTCTCCAAGATAGGACACCAAGATTAATAAATATGAGTTGTTGAGGTGCACAGAAGAGAAACAACACGATGGGAGCTCAGGTACTAAAATACACGGTGATGATTAGAAAAGAAACAGAACTGCATGGAGACTGACTGAGGTGGACCCGGGGTCACTGATCGGGCACTTGGCTGGGACTTAGGGGTGCGAAGAAGTGGGGAAGATGTCCTAGATCAGGGAAGAGCAGAAGCAAGCCCAGAGGCAGAAAATTACGTTGTACACCCACGAGGCAAGAGCCACGGTAGCCCTCTAGGGCGAGAATGGCGTGGAATAATTGGAATGGAAAGGTGGGATGAATCACAGAAGGTCGTGAAAGATGAATCTAGTGTATTTCACAGAGGAATCTTGAAGGACCAAGGTATCACCACCAGAAAATGGATTTTTAGTTACAGGAGCCAATTTTATTGGGGAGATCATGAGTTTTGGGTTTGCTATGATGGCAAGGAGAACTGTAAGCCTCTGAAAGTATCATGTAAAAGACTGGAGCTGAGGATGTCTATGAAGAGTCATCAGTCTATACAAAGTTGGCCTTTTTTTTTTTTTTTTAGTGATAAATGTGTCTCTGGAACTATATAATATATAAATATCTTTGCTTTCTCACTTCCCATTAATATTGGAAGGTCAAGAAGTACAAAAATGATCCCTGAATAGATTAAGATTTAGAAAAATAAGAGGCTGTGGTCATTTAGGAAGGAGGAAAATGAAAATGATCTCTGAATTGTTAACACATTATTCTCTCTCACAGAAGAAGCTTCTTTTGCTGTCAATCATCGCATCTATTTAGAATCGGATAATGATCAGTCAACCACTTTCTTGGTTTCCTTTATATCTAGAGTATTTCTTCAATGCACAGTATACTTTTAGGACTGAAATTAATCACCCAGGAATTATTCATGACATGCAAAAATTCACCTCTCCCCCTCTAATTTCTCATAGGCTGTCGCTTCTGTTAATAATATTGAGCCAGGTTATAGCTCAAGAAACACATCCTGTTTTCCATAGACTGCATCCTTAATGCCATCCAGTTGCTCCGACATAGCATGTGCTCAGCTTAGGACAGAACTGCTTTCCTACTAGCAAAGTGTCAACTTGCAATCAAAGTTCACTTCTGGGCACATAACAGAAAATGTGTGAACAGAAAATGCCCAGCAACTTGTGCTGAATGAAGATATCCTGTTTAAATGAAAAAATTTGAAACAAAAGTTGCAAGATCTTTTTTTTACTCTAAATATTATATAATAATGCTCAACAGTCTACTTTGAGAGCAGTTATCACTTCTTTTTTTCAGGATATGAGGGATGGTCCTATCACATTACTTGACTTTATGGCATATTGCTCTGTCTGTGCCGATTTTTTCCAGCCTCATTCTGTTCAGTGAAAAATGATGAGAATTACTGAGCTAAAGAGAGAGCCATCTGACAGCTACTTTATAACAAGCTAAGTGCTGAGCAGCAGGTCTTCCTTCTGCTGAACTTGAAAGACTGATATCAGCTTTTCCAAATTTAGAAGAGAATCAGATGTGTGATTGACTCCAACTATGAGATAACAGAAGAGGACCATTAATTATAGTTAAACTCTAAGCCAGGGGTGCTCCGTGGGAATTTCCTAATAGATGTTACTGAGAAGTGTTCTTCTTAATACTGCTCCCCAACATTCAGTGTAAAAGGGTTTCATGGTAAAAGCAATTTACAAAATATCTGGACAAAGTTAAAGAGACTCCTATGAATGTTTCCCATACTGATGGAATTTGTGAATTTTTAAGTGCAACATACAGGCAATGGGGGTTCCCAAATACATTTAGCACTTATTCAAGAATATACTTTGTGAATCATTATATTTCAGATAAAATCAAAGAATGTACCTTATAAGACAGTTTAAATTATTATCAACTCTTGAGTACCTTTTTTTTTGGTTTGTTTAATGAATACTTCAAAAATTCCTAAATAAAAGGAACAGCTGTAAATTGTAAAGGGTACACTATCATTAAGTCCAGGGCTTAAAAAGAGATTATTAAGATATTATAAATATCATATCATTATTAAAAAGTAATAAAAAATAACATTTAAAGTTACAGGGAATCTAATCCAGTAAATACTTGATTGGCCTGCACTTTAAAGATTATGAAACTAGATCAAAACTATATTACTCAGCCATAAAAAGAATGAAATAATGCCATTTGCAGAAACGATGATGGACCTAGAGATTATCATACTAAGTGGAGTAAGCCAGACAAAGACAAATATATGATTCCACTTATATGCGGAGCCAGACAGAGAAAACAAATCTATGGTTATCAAAGGGGAAAGGTGGGGGAATAATAGATTATGAGTTTTGGATTAACATATACACAATACTATATGTAAAATAGATAACCAAAAAGGACCTATAACACAGGGAACTATACTCAATATTTTGTAATAACCTGCAAGGGAATGTATATATATGTTCCATATATGTATATTTGTATAGGTATATATATGTATGTATATTTTATATAATTTCCCAGGGCTTCCCAGCTGGTTCAGTGGGTAAAGAATCTGCCTGCAATGCAGGAGATGCAGATAGACACACGTTCAATCCCCAGGTCAGGAAGATCCCCTAGAGAAGAAAATGGCAACCCACTCTGGTATTCTTGTCTGGAGAATTCCACAGACAGAGAAGACTGGCAGGCTAGTTAGTTCATGGGATCGCAAAAGAGTCGGACACGATATAGCAACTCAACAACAACATATATATATATGTACACACACACACATATATATATAAATATATAAAACTGAACCACTTTTCTGTACACCTGAAACTAACACACAGTGAATTAACTATATTTATAAAATAAAAAAAAAAAACTGTATAGCACATTATAGCACATAAGTTTTTTGTGCTTTATGCATAACATGTTTGGAGTATACATTGAGTACTCCATCACTATTTAAAATTCAGTATTAATACTGGTTATAATCTTTTCCATCCTGAGAGCTACTTTTGTTCCTAAAGCAAATGTATTTCAGGGTTTTTAATTAAACATGCTTTAAAATTTCAGTTTCTAAAAATCATGTACAAAAGGCTAAACTATTAAGACAAAGAAATACATTTGGAAATTGTGTATTCTAATATTGAACTCATTCAGAGTAATGGAGATGAATTTTCTTTAATGTTCAAATATATATTCATGTTAAATTTTTTGAATGGCTATAAGCTGAGTCCCTCATGTATCTACCCAGTTCTTGGAAATTTCCATTCCCAACATTTGTCAAAAAAAAAAAAAAAAAAAGGGAAATTCATAGATGTACACACTGTATTCTTAAAAACTTACAAAAAACAGCATCTAATATTTTTAATCTTTGGTTACAAATGAACAACTCTCCTCACTGTGTGGAAATAGCATCAAATTTATTTTGGGCAGAAATGGAATTCAGGATTTCAGAGAAATGAACATATTGACTTTTTGAAGATACTTGTGATTATTTGCTATTTTGAATCCTACCACAAAATTCAGAACAACTAATAAACATCTGATTAAGGACCAAAGAAGAATGTCTATGCTGCGAAATGTTTTTATTTACCTTTTAGAACGTATTAAGTGTTTTTCAGTACCGAAAGAAAACATCTATTACATTATGTAACTCCTTGAGTTGTGTATCTCTCTGGAGAACCATGCTCAATAGACATTTAAATGTGTGCTTGAAAATTTATTGTACATCATCTCTTCTCAAAGGATTACAAGGTGTTTAGAATCAGGTAGGATGTTAGCTTTAAATGTCTGGCCTGGGGCATACGAATTATATGAAACTCATTGTGTCTACACATACTATTGAAAGGTAGAAATTATGTCAGGTGTTACACACCATCACAGGATGGACCCTTGAATACCAGAATTTGCAGAAAAGAAGGTCTGGTCTATAGGCTTTATATACACAGTTGTGTGTTTCATTGAATTTTAGATTTTGGGGAAGAAGGAAAAAATGAGTATAAGATAGGTTTCCACATTGGAACAAAGATGAGTGTGGCAGGCTCTGCATGTAAAATTTTCAAGAACATCATACCTAAGGAAGCACCTTTGACAGAGAGGGAAGGAGCTCAAGCATTGTCAGAAATGTGGATCACATCTTTCCATTTGGAAAGACTGATTCACTTGGACTGCAGGAGGCACTGGATTTATATGTTAGTGGATGATCTGAATACTGGTGGCTCTTGAACCTCCCTTTCTCAGGGATGCTGGCTCAGTACATCTTGAGCATGATGCCACCTCAGAGGCAGACCTCAGTAGCTTAGCTTGGGCTGCTGTCACCAAGTAACACAGACAGGGTAGCTAAAGCAATAAACATTTATTTCTCACAGTTCTAGAGGCTGGAACACTGAGATCAGGGTACCAGCATGGCTGGGTTCTGGTGAAGAGACCTCTTCAGGGTTGCAGGTGCTGACTTCTTGTGTACGGTATCCTTGTATGGCAGTGGGGGGCAAGCTCTCTCATGGGATTCATAAGGGCATTAATCCTATTCACAAGGGCTATACCCTTATCGAATCCTAATTACCTTGCTCCCTAAAATCCCCACGTTTTAATGACATCACATTTAAAGATAGGGTTTTGACATATTATTTCTGGGGGGGACACAAATATTTGGTCTCTCCCACTCACTTAGGCATTCACTACCATGTTCATGATGGGTAAATCTGAACTCACTTTCTTTTCTCAAGTTTGCCGACCTGGTTCTCTAGCACCAAAAGTAAATGTTATTTCAGAGAGGACACTGACACCAGGCTTGGCTAAACCCTTTTGCTCATATTTCAGTGATTTTTTTTTTTTTTAATGTTTGATGTGGGAATGTTTGCTTGATAAAAGAAAGAAAACTGGTTGTTCTCCACCACTCTGAAATAAGCATTCCTTATAAAGAAGGGACTCTGGAAAGATCCCTTCACTCATTAGCTTTTAAAACTGCCCAGATATTTTTGACTTCTAGGGCTATATGACACTTTATGCTAATACATTGGAAGGAAAACACATTTCATCTAATCAGGCATTGTTTAGACACCTGCCACCTAACTGATTCCTATATATCCTTCATCACCATGTCTCAGATGAAGCACCACTTCTTAAATTAACTCATTAGTTGTGTAGAATAGCACTGGGTTGGGGGAGAAGGAAACAGATGATTTCTTATACTGAGGTAAATAAAATGTCATGGATTTATAATTAGCTTCAATCCAATTCCTCAAATCTGTGTGAGAGGTTTCTTAGTCTGAGAAATTTAATCTATACTTTCTTTCTGACACTCTACTGAGCTGGCTTTGTGAAAGCTCATGATCTCTTCCCATTAAAAGCCCGGTAATACAATATAAATGACATGATGGTTAATCAGCTAATTTCTTCAGAGAATTTGTCAACTCCTTAGGGAAGGCTAATATTAATACAGAGAATTGTTAGAATGACACCAAACTGATCTAAACTTTATTTGAGGCAATATGGCACCAGGCCTGGAATTTGACATTCCCAATTGAAGGTGACATTCAGAACCACTTTTAATTTAAACCCTGATCCTGATATCTAAGAGCCTTAGACAAGATCTTTAAATCTTGCTCTGTTTCCTTGCCTGAAAAATGAAGATAATAACAATTATCTTTTTGTTAACTCTTGGGTGGGCTTTGTGAGACCGAAAACATAAAGTAATACATATACAGTACTTGTAGTCATGCTTAAAATATGTTTTCAATAAATATTTCCATTAGCATAGAAAGAGGGGAGGGATGAAAACCTCAACAACTTCAAAAGATACAAAGAAAGAGCTCTGGCAGATTATCAAAACATTTATTGGACTGCCTGGGTTCTGGTAATTTATAGCTTGTTGGCTGAATTAAGCTTTTTTCCCCCTATTTACCTATCTATGTATTATTCTGGCATACAGTAATATTTTCAATTAACTAACAGAGAAAAATAAACATGAATACAATCAACAGTGGGCCACACAGCTGATTAGGAATCAGGAAACACGAGTGCTAATCTTTCATTACCGTTAGCTCTATGACTCTATTCCTTAGTTTCCTCACCTCATTTTATGAGAGAAAAATAAAAACAGAGTGGTCTAAAAGATAGTATACAAGTGCAAACTGCCGCTATAAACTGAGGTTTTAGCATATACAATTTCTTTCTAACATGCAATTTAAACCCATTTAAGGTTTTAGTCTGTTCTGATCAAAAGTCAAGACTTATGTGTGCCTCTCTTCCCAAATACTGTAAAGGGAGAAGCCAAGCTTCTGAACTCAGTGACCACATCTTCTATTTCTCCTCCAGCCTTGCACAGCCCTTCTCCTAGTTCTGGAAACAGACAAGGTACCTAGAGAGACATCTGGTGATAGATCATACTGTAACTCATCATTATTGAATCTAGCAATATTTTATTCTTTGAGAATTTTTGAATCTTTGAGATTGCACTGATCTGTTGACTTTTGAATTGACTCCTTGGGGGTCTGAAAAATATGAGCTGTTTTGGAAATAAGTTTCACTTAAAGACATTTTGGAGAATTCTGACTTTATAACAGTTGATTTTCTTTCTGTTAACGCACGGGGACACCAACCATCTGAAACCTGTAGAGTCGAGTCTTTCTTTGGTGTCATTCTTTCTCTTAATGCTTTTACTTTTATCAGGCTGTAACACTTCATTTTTATTTCTATTTTTTGTCCACCGTAGACCATCTCAAATCTTAGCCAGCATATAAACAGACACACACAAAATATATGAATACACCAATCATGTAGCATCTGAAGAGATTTCTTGCAAAAAGCATTGGTCAAATATAGTGAAGAAGGGTCTGAAGCAGTCTGTTTTTTTATTAGGTGAAATGACTTGGTTTAAATCATATAACTTTCTCTTGGTTTATATTTTGAAAGCTTTTGTGGGGAAAATACATTCTCAAATAGAATACTGGGATAGATATAGAGTTATCTATAAAGAGAATTACATATACTCATTCAGACAGTCTGCAACTACAACTCTTAATCAGCTCTTAGTATGGAGCTCGTTTTCCTATAGGATTATACTTTCTTTGTGCACTCAATTTTTTTTTTAACACGATGAAAGGTTTTCAAAAGAAATTCAATCATTTCGTTTGTTTGAACTATGGTATTAGATTAGAAAACTGCACCACCTCTTAGGGAGATACTAAAGGACAGACATGTTTCTTATGGAGACCTAGGGTCAGGCCAGATAACATCTTCCAGCGATTGTTCTGCATTCAGCCCAGTGGGCTGAGATAAAGGTGCATTAGCAGGAAGAGGTGTGTGGTAAGAGGTATGTGCCCCTAGAGAGAGGCAGTGTTGTAGGAGGCCCAGGGGTGGAGGGAGGACATGGAAGTGATAGCTGGGAAACATGCATTCATCCATCATCCACTTAAATGGACCAGAGGTGACAAATCATGGCTGATGGGAGGAGGTGGTGCTTCATCAATGCGTCCGTCTCCATAGAGACAGATGATGCTAAGCATCCTTTCTTGTTACTGTCATTTTTATATCTATTTGGTGAAGTGTCTATCTGTACACACATATGCACACACACAAGTGGATAGTATTGTATGTAACCTTCAGAATTTTTTAAAGAAAACAATGTCTATGGTTTCAGCGAGGATCCATGTTTATTTTAGGTGAGAAGATGAGGATTAAGTAAACTGTATGAAGATTCCTTCTGAGCTGGAATTTCCATTACATGTATGAGTTGGAAACATTCTTGATTATTTAGTACATGAACTCAAGAATCATGTTTGTACGACTGTCAGTTACATTTACAGGGCATAGCACAATGTTCACTTCCGTTTAAATGAATCGTTCCTAGTTATACTGAAAAGAAAAACGAAGGAAGTTCAAGTGAAACAGGAAACAAGGCATGCTAAAATTAAAAGACATGTTTTGCTTGGTGGAATAAAAGTTGATTATAGCAAATCTTAACTTGGCCCGCTAAGGCTGTTCTACTTAACAGGAAAATCCATTAAGAATTCAGGAACAGGAAACTGATACAATCGTAGAGGAGGAGGGGACAGAATCTAATAAAAAGATCAGGGGATGGGACCAAAGACAGCTATGCAAGAGACCAAGAAGGGCCCACTTAAGGAATAAAGAAAAGGGAGGTCAAAAAGAAGACACCAGAGGGTGGACAGAATAAGAAACTGAAGAAAGAGATGCATTCCGGGAAAATGAATTGATAAAGCAAGCACAACGAGGCTCATTACTTAAGAAAGAACAACAGAGGAGTCCTGATGTCCTCGATGAGAACACGTTTAGGGACACAATGCACAGAATCCAGGTGGCAGGGTCTGAGGAGTCAGGAGAGGTAAAGGATTTAGAGAACCCGAGCCTCTAACACTTTAGAAAGAAGTTCTATGGAGGACAGGACAGAGAGCAAGAGATTAGACATCTCTTTGTGAATATGGTGGAAAGATGACTATAGTCAAATGCAGATGAGGATAGAGAGATGTTGAAAATATGTAATAGAGGGTTTCCCAGGTGACGCTAGTGGTAAAGAACCTACCTGTCAATACAGGAGATGAAAATAAATAATTAGAATTATGAGGGTGAGACCCTGGAGGAATCTAAACATGGAACCCAGGGAGAAGGATGGACACTAGAAAGGACGGACCTTCCAGAGGCTTGAGGAAGGAAGGAGAGAATGGAGATGATGTTGCCCGTAGGTCTGGGCGCCAGGCAGATACCAGGACAGGTCAGAGTGCAATAATGCAAGCGGATGGATTTGAAGTATAGGAACAAATGTTGGATCAGTTAGAAATGGACAAAGTTATTTGTCCCAAAGAGTAACTGCTAATCAGTTGGAGCTCCAACTCTCAGGATGGAGTCATTTATCTCATAGCATTCTGGAATCATGGTTTACTTTTAATTTGTTTATTGGTTAATTCATTTATAACCCCAAATGGAATTTTTACAGTATAATGTTATTATTTCCTTTGCAAAATACAGAATGCAAATATTCAATATGGCAAATCTTTAACCATTGATAGAAGTCACTTCCTCTAGTCCTCAGTATGTATTAAAAACTACTTCTTGAGGGAAGTTCAAATCTACCCCAAATTTTTTTCATACATGAAATCATTCTCTCTTAAAAACAGAGTTTGATCATGGATTTGATATATAAAATACTGTAATGACTTTTCAACACCATAGAATATCTATACTTTAGATCCTTGTAAAGGGCTTATTTTCAAATTATCTGTCTCTAGATTATATCAAAAATCCAATTAAACTTTGAGTACAGTGTTCTATGATGGAAAATGTAACTTGATTTAGTGCCTATAAAAACATGATCATAAGAGAGAACCATATCTTGAAGGTATCATTTCAGCTCTCTTATAATGTCATCAGAGATTTACAATTAATCATGATGCCATTAACTTTTATTCAAGATTGATGTAAGTGCTTACAGAACCACATGGCTATATTTTTGGAAAAAACCTGTCCAGAAAGAATCTATTCATATAATAAATTCTTTTTTAAATTTGGTACCCAGGAAAATAATTTCTTTCCACCATCATGTTTCCTATGACAGCATACATGAGGTAAATATATAATTCACTCTGTTTACTTTTTGCCTTGGAAAGCAAGAAGCTTGGAATCAAATTTTCTATAATAAAGGAGTAACTAACTCTACCCTAATTTTCAGGAAAATGATCTACATTTTGTTGTCACTAATTTGTATGGACATTTTTATCCTTATTTCCTTCTTGAAGTAGACTCCATATATCCCCAAATTATATACATAGCCCTTGATTTGTCATAAAAAAGCTAATTATGAAAATGTCAAAAACAAGCAACTTGATGGAATCTCCTATTAACGTTTAGTATGAGACTTTGCTCAGAACGATTGGAACTTCCAGGCAGTGGTATTACTTGTTCTGAACTGACAAAAAGTACATTCCCCTAAAGCCCATGATTTTTTATTGTTCAGTCACTAAGTCATGTCTGACGCTTTGTGACCCCATGGACTGCAGCACGCCAGCCTCCCTGTTCACTGTTGCCTGGAGTTTGCTCAAATTCAGCCCATTGACTTGGTGATGCTATCTAACCATCTCATCATTTGCCACCCCCTTCTCCTTTTGCCTTCCATGTTTCCCAGCAAGTTTATGCTTAAGTTCAGTTCAGTCGCTCAGTTGTGTCCGGCTCTTCGCGACCCCATGAATCGCAGCACGCCAGGCTTCCCTGTCCATCACCAACTCCCGGAGTTCACTCAGACTCACGTCCATTGAGTCAGTGATGCCATCCAGCCATCTCATCCTCTGTTGTCCCCTTCTCCTCCTGCCCCCAATCCCTCCCAGCATCAGAGTCTTCTCCAATGAGTCAACTCTTCACATGAGGTGGCCAAAGTACTGGAGTTTCAGCTTCAGCATCATATCCTCCAAAGAAATCCCAGGGCTGATCTCCTTCAGAATGAAGGGGTTGGATCTCCTTGCAGTCCAAGGGACTCTCAAGAGTCTTCTCCAACACCACAGTTTAAAAGCATCAATTCTTCAGTGCTCAGCCTTCTTCACAGTCCAACTCTCACATCCATACATGACCACTGAAAAAACCATAGCCTTGACTAGACGGACCTTTGTTGGCAAAGTAATGTCTCTGCTTTTCAATATGCTATCTAGGTTGGTCATAACTTTCCTTCCAAGGAGTAAGCGTCTTTTAATTTCATGGCTGCAGTCACCATCTGAAGTGATTTTGGAGCCCAGAAAAATAAAGTCTGATACTGTTTCCACTGTTTCCTCATCTATTTCCCATGAAGTGATGGGACCGGATGCCATGATCTTCGTTTTCTGAATGTGGAGCTTTAAGCCAACCTTTTCACTCTCCACTTTCACTTTCATCAAGAGGCTTTTGAGTTCCTCTTCACTTTCTGCCATACGGGTGGTGTCATCTGCATATCTGAGGTGATTGATATTTCTCCTGGCAATCTTGATTTCAGCTTGTGTTTCTTCCAGTCCAGCATTTCTCATGATGTACTCTGCATATAAGTTAAATAAGCAGGGTGACAATATACAGCCTTGAAGTACTCCTTTTCCTATTTGGAACCAGTCTGTTGTTCCATGTCCAGTTCTAACTGTTGCTTCCTGACCTGCATACAAATTTCTCAAGGGGCAGGTCAGGTGGTCTGGTATTCCCATGTCTTTCAGAATTTTTCACAGTTTATTGTGATCCACACAGTCAGAGGCTTTAGCATAGTCAACAAAGCAGAAATAGATGGTTTTCTGGAACTCTCTTGCTTTGGCAATTTGATCTCTGGTTCCTCTGCCTTTTCTAAAACCAGCTTGAACATCAGGAAGTTCACAGTTCACATATTGCTGAAGCCTGGCTTGGAGAATTTTGAGCATTACTTTACTAGCATGTGAGATGAGTGCAACTGTGCAGTAGTTTGAGCATTCTTTGGCATTGCCTTTCTTTGGGATTAGAATGAAAACTGACCTTTTCCAGTCCTGTGGCCACTTCTGAGTTTTCCAAATTTGCTGGCATATTGAGTGCAGCACTTTCACAGCAGCATCTTTCAGGATTTGAAATAGCTCAACTGGAATTCCATCACCTCCACTAGCTTTGTTCATAGTGATGCTTTCTAGGGCCCACTTGACTTCACATTCCAGGATGTCTGGCTATCTAGGTCAGTGATCACAGCATCGTGATTATCTGGGTCATGAAGATCTTTTTTGTACAGTTCTTCTGTGTATTCTTGCCACCTCTTCTTAAAATCTTCTGCTTCTGTTAGGTCCATACCATTTCTGTCCTTTATTGAGCCCATCTTTGCATGAAAGTTCATGCTTAGTTGTCAATTTTATCAAATTATTCACATACTTGTATTTTTTAAATCAAAGTTATATATAGAGAAGGACACTCAGAATTTTTACAGCATGGTAAAGAAAAGGAACCTGTTTTCTTCTTTAAAGCCAGCATCTAATTTTTTCCCCCAATTGGCTCAGAATTTTGTATCAGGATGGTGCTTTTGATATTGAATATCAGTGACCTTACTCAATTGGCATAGATGATACGGGGTTTAATTGGCTCAGCGAGCTAGAAGTGCTGAAGTAAGATAGAGAAACTTCACACATAATGGTAACCAAGCTCTGGCTCTGTTTCTTGGCTATTTTCCAGGCTTGACTGCCTTACATAGAGAGACTGTCCCTCAATCTGGCTTCCTTCATGGTCACAAATTACCTGCCATCAGCCAGAAACTTATGTGTACTTAATCACTTCCAGTGGGAAAGAGTGAAAGTGGTTTCTCATCTCTCCCTTCTAAAGACAAGGAAAAACTTTAAGACCCCCTATCAATGCTCCCCTCAAGCCTCACTGGCCAGAATATGTTCACAGGGCCATTCTGGAGGTAGTCATTGACAAGGGTAGGATTACCAAAACTGGCATAGACTAATGTGGACCCATATTTGAAACCTCTCTTGGGATTAGCATCTCCTAAATTTCATGGAAATTGTTAGAGACAGATGGATATGCAATCAAAATTAAGTTGCTTTTAGGAAGACAAAAAGTGGAATGGATACTTGTCACAGAACAACAATTCATATGTAATAAATCTGTATTTATGCAACATCTGATATGAATCCATTTTTTCACCCAGTTAATGTTTATTGAGCATATATTGTGTTCCTGGCATTCTGCTAAGCCAAGGCATACAAAGATATCAGCAGAAGAACACTTAATGGGATGAAGTTTGTGGCAAAAGGCCACTGGATTTGAGAAAGTTCAGAAATTATTAAACTAGAGTATAGAGTAGGATGTTCATATGGGTATTGAAGTGCTCAGGTTAGGGTTAAAGGTAGGAACATAATTCTATTATTGTGTTAAAAATAAAAGGAGAATTTTTTAAGTTCATCCCCAGTGGCTCAGCAGTAATCGGCCTGCTAAACAGGAGATGCAGTTTTGATCCCTGGGTCGGGAAGATCCCCTGGAGAAGGAAATGGCAGCCCACTCCAGTATTCTTGCCTGGGAAATCCCATGGATAGAGGAGCCTGGTGGTCTACAGTACATGGGGTCACAAAGAGTCAGATACAATTGAGCGACTAAACAACAATAGCAACAAAAAAACAATCTTTAAAGGAAACGGTGTGAAGCACAACCAAACGAAATATGACAATTCCCAAGTAAGAGCACTCCGAGGGGGAGCCTCCATTAAATAACCCGGCAGAGAGTTTCAAAAAGATTAAAAAAAATAAGTTTATAAAATGATCATTAAACTTAATGGCTACATGAAATCAATATTAATCTTCATGTCTTTATATGACCTGCCATTTATACAAAAAGTGCCAGTGTCCAGGGTATTACTTTTTCCCTATAATTTCATTAAGTCTATATCATGCAAGACCATCTCCCACGCTCTTTCACATTTGTGAGACCAATGAATGTAGGTAGATGAATTCAATGCCCACTTGGATAAATAATCTTTACCGTTTCCAGACACATGATTTTTCTGGAAGTAGGCACATTTGTACCAAAAAATACTTTTCTTTGAAATACCTCCTTGTTCTCACAGAACATCATTTGAGATATAATAAGTCCATGGAAAGTCCAAACTAGACTACTTATCACATTGTTTCTTCTTCCTGGGCATCCAGAAGGATCACATTTCCCAGTTTCCCTTGTTAGATGGAAGGTCATTTGACTTTTAGCCCAATGGGATGTGGGCACAACAGACAGCTACTTCCAGGTCTGAGTTCCAAACGTAAGTTGTCTCACTGTCAAAATTTCAAGGAAGCTAATGTTTTCCAGATCCAGGCCCAGTCTAACTTCACAGCTTCATGGTCCATCAAGCTTGGTCCATCAGGCAGTCTTCACTGCAATAAAAGTGGAGCTCTCTCTATTCTCTGGGCCTTCCCAGACTCTGTTATTTCTGTGCCTCTATCCCTGACATTCCTTTCCTGGGAACACAAGTTCTGGGCATCAATCAACTTAAGAAAGTCACTCATCTTTTATAGGCTATATTGATTTTCATCCTCTTTTCTAACTAGTGTTAGAATCCTAACTAAAAAGTCAGACACGACTGAGCACGCACACACTTTGATCTCTGTGAATTTGCAACTTCAGACAGCTTTTCAATTCATCATCAAAACCTCCAGGCATTATGCAATTACCGTTGTTATTCCTCCACTAAAACTATGCCACGAAGGACCATCTATTCCCTATTCTCCAGCTCTTATCCATCATTTTTGGCCCAGATTAAAAAAAAAAAAAAAAACAGAACAAGATAAAACAAGAAACCAACACTTTTTCTATATAGCCTTCCTTGGCCAACTCAGCTCTGAAGCCAAATTCTGAATTGTGGTAGCAATTATCTGTGCAGCTCCTTGTGTTAATCATAACTGGCTTTGAGGTACCTTCTATTTTGTTGCCCTAATCAATTAAACTCTGATTTTTAGGTTACCTATTTTCTTTTCCACTACATTGACTGCATTAGTTACTCTAGATAAAATTAGAAAATATTGACTATTTATGATTGCATTTCCTTGTTCCCTGACCCTTGATCATATCCAAATAATCATATTCTCACTCCCCAATCCCATATACACACACAGAAAGTGAATATTTTGATATACAAAAGAAAAAATCCTAAAGGAAACCAGTTCATGGTTGGGGCTGTAAAAATTAAATTGCAAGAAAATTAAATGTGTAGTCAGGCCACATTTGCTGGACAATAACAATTTGCCTAGGCTGGGGAAGAAAGAGGGTAGGCTTAGATGACCCCAGAGAAGGGTTCTGGAGCCTGGACCCTAAGCTGGGTCTGAGAGAATTGGTAGCAAATAACCCAAACCAGAGAGGTTCAGGGAAAATATCAGAGATGAGAGGGCTTATGCTTTTATCCTTGAGGAAGGCCACAGTGACAGCAAGCCTCATGGAGAACTCAACACCCTCATTTGTTTCTGTAACAGAAATGGCGGTTGGTAAGGACCCGAGAAAGCCTGGCAGAGAACACACTCAGATGGGCCCATGCTGCTGCTGCTGCTAAGTCGCTTCAGTCGTGTCCAACTCTGTGCGACCCCATAGATGGCAGCCCATCAGGCTCCCCTGTCCCTGGGATTCTCCAGGCAAGAACACTGGAGTGGGTTGCCATTTCCTTCTCCAATGCATGAAAGTGAAAAGTGAACGTGAAGTCGCTCAGTCATGTCCGACCCTCAGCGACCCCATGGACTGCAGCCCACCAGGCTCCTCCATCCATGGGATTCTCCAGGCAAGAGTACTGGAGTGGGTTGACATTGCCTTCTCCGGATGGGCCCATGAGTGAATCCTAAATCTCATACAATTCCTAGGGTGGCTGTGAGAGGCTTGCAGACCTGAAGTAGCCAGGGAATTGGAATGGAGTGGATGTCAAGTGACTTATAAAAGTCGGACAGTGACTTTGGGGCTTGTACAGGGACAGCAGACAAGACACTGCTTACTGCTGTCTGAAGCTTGAGGAGGGTTTTCAGTCACTCACAGTGTAAGGCATCCTTACTATACCCAAGGCTCACTGTGAAATCTTTCACTCTTAGTACTAATTGCTAAGGTTAGCCTTGCTTAAGGAGACTGCCTTCATGCCTTAAATGATATTTCTTTGCATTTCCCTTTTACATAGGGTTATTTACACTATGATTCCAAGCATGTCACCTATACAAATGCATATAATCCCCATAAAAACTCTGTAAGGCAGATACTATTATTTTCCCTCACATAATAAATGAGAAACTGAGGCACAGAGAGTTGATATCACAGCCTGAGGTATTCTGGCTCCAGAATCTGTGCTCTTAACCATTAGCTAGGCTTCCTCTTTCTCAAACTTTATTTTATTAAACTTGGATTCCAAATAAAATCATACCTGTGCCACACTCCATAAAGTGAATGACAGAGAGGCTGCCCTCCTAGGGGAGGGGAATTTGAACAAGTTGTAACCTCAAAGGTCTCAGGATGTTTTTCTGAAAATATACTGGAAGTGAATTAAATGAATTTTAAGATTCCTTGTAGCATAGACTATAGTTCAAAGATAGTTCTGACATCCCAAGGCACAACTCTAGTTACATTTTTCTCAGGATAATGAGGTTCAGGCACAAGTGAGAAAACTATTAAATATTATAAGTAAGTAAATCACCACTGAGGTTTACTCACATTTTTAGAGCAAAGGGTATCTTGCTTTTGGCCCCCAAAGGCAAGATGATTTACTTGATGCAGTGTGGGGAGTCTCAATTTTGTTATGTTGTGGACAGTATCACATACTCTGATTCTGTGATACATACGCGTTGGGTGTGTGTGTAAGCTGAATCCAATGAACACTTGCTAGTCTCTAAATATGGACCTCAATGAACCACACTCTTATGTAGTCCCATTCCGTTTGGTGTACTTACTGAAATCCAGCTGCCATGCTGCGGAAAGACCAAGCTTCACTGATAGTTCACATGTAAAAGAATATGTGGTCAACCGTCCCAGGTAAATTCCCAGCAAAGCCAACGTCAACAGCCAACAAGACAAGTAGGCCCCAGAGGCAAACTCTGCCCGTATCTCAGGAAGCAGAGGAACTTCACAACTGAATCTAGTAAACCCACAGAATCAGAAGAGATAATAAAATACTTATTATTTCAAGCCAGTAAGTTTTAGGGTGACTTGTCAAACAATATGTAACAAAACCGTGCCTGCAGTGGAATTCTTGGTACAAGTCCTGTGATATCATCCTGAGGGCCTCATGGAGCTAATTGGTCATAAGGTACCTCATTACTGGCTCTCAGTCTAAATTCATATAATACCAGACACTAGAACTGGAATATCAACTTTTCTGCAGGTGGTTCATTTTCTTTTACTAAGGCAAATATTTTTCAAGTGCACAGAATGAATCTGAAGTAATAAAGTATCAAATTTTCCATGAAGACCCTTCAGTCTCCTATGGTTAGAAAGAATAATGCCTGGTGTGACGGGACAGGTGGGTTGGAAAAAACTGTTACATCTGGTTGTATCTGCAGCAGCGAAATCACCTGACTGTTCACTGAAACAAAACTGCACATAACATGCAGAAACCAACTCCCTATTTTTCATGATCATCGAGTGACTATCTTGCACCCTGTGAGGCTTTGCTGAGAATGTTATGGCATTGCACTAGACAAATTACCCCCTGAGAACAACTCCTATCTTGCTCTGTTTTCTTCTAACAAGCTTCCTTGAGTGTTGAATCTACTGTAAATCTAATAAAAAGAAAGAATGTTTAGAATTAGATTTCTACAGATAAACCAGCTGAATCTGTAGAGTCAGAATAATTATTCTCACCCCTTCACTTCAGCTGAACGACCGGGTTGTGTATACGAATGTTATACAGCTAATGTGCCATGAGTATCTCATTTAAAGGCAGAACCTGAATCCTGCTTTCCTATAGTGTCCAAACTTCCAGGAGTCTCCGATTCCCCTGTAGATTCTTATACCACACAATCTGCCAGTGAATTATTCTAACTCTTGGCTGAAAGTACCGTGACGCAACATTCAATGAATCTGCCAGTTTTCCATTTTTGATTACATTGATATAGAAGGTACTGCGGAGGGCAGAGAAACAAGAGGACAGCTAGCCTCTGCCTCGCCCATTTGCTATCCTCTGATTGCTAGGAGAATCATACATGCTTCTCTGGTAGGCATTTGAAAGATTTTCAGTGACTGGCACAAAGAGAACCTTAACATGTGATTGCTAAAGAAAGCAGGCTTGTACCCATACTTTCGTGAACTCTCGGATTTCGGATTGATTTGTTTTCCTGTGGTCCCTGTTGAAGTGTCTCCCCCAACCTGTATTATGTGATGGTTCTTCTTTAAGAGATAGCTTTTTTGGGAAGGGGTGGGGCGGGCGGGGGGGCGGTGCAGAAAATCTACAACATAGCCAGAAGTTGAAGCTGTCTTCACACTCTTAATGAAGACCCAAGTCCCTGACAGCTCAAGTGCTATTTCCTTCTGTGCCAGTCTTGGGGCCATTTACCAAAGTAGGACTGCTTTGCCCATCATTCTTTTTCTCTTTTGAATCCAGAAATACTTGCATCAGTTCAACATGTTGAAATGTTCCATCTTAAGTCATAGTCAGATGGCTTCTACAGCTTTGGGGTTCTCCCTCATTTACACTTACAGGACTGTCCTGTCTCAAAACCAGGGACGCAGAGTGAGTGCTTCAACCTTGAAAGTTCCTGGCCAGGTGTCGGAATGTCACCCCCCCCCACACACACACACACTCCTCATTGTCTTCTTCTACCCCAAAACATAGGTCTGGACATCTCAAGGGAACAGAGGGTTTTATTCAGTGACTAGAAATGGTATGCATTTTACTGAGAGACCGGAGAATGTGATATAAGCCTACTTTTCAAAAAATGACCAATGGTCTATATTAAGGCTTACTTAGCAATTTTTTTTTTCCTTGAGTAACTAATAATTATCAAAGATTGTAACTGTACAATATTAACAAATATAGAAAAGTACAATTAATGGAGGACAATTGCTCTACAATATTGTGTTGGCTTCAGCAAATTTGTAGAGTCATTTAAACTCCTGATCCCCCAAATATTATATTGCTAATGACAGGGTGTCACTCGACTTTCTTGAGTTCACTCAGTTCCTTATCTCTCAGAGTTAAATTTCAATTTCTACCTACCCGATAAGACTAAATATTCTCTGCAGGCCAGGGCCTTTTCTCATAGCACCTCTTTGTTTGTTTGGTTAATTCTATCACGAATAAATCTGGCACGCTCGGTAACTAATACATATTTGTTGATTAAGTAATTTTTACATCCACTTCCTTCCCCTTTCCCGAGAAAATGGAACATACATTGACTGAGAAAATCCTATGTTTCAGATAATGTCCTAGGTGCTTTCTACATGTCAATTCATTTAGTCCTCAATGCAATTCAGAACAACAAAGAAACTACAGCTTCCTGCCTCCTCTGTGGGAAACACATAATTTTAAGCCTGAAGATCTCTGTGAAAGCTCCCAGGTAGCTGACTCATATTCTTTTACTCTAACTCAGACACATAACACACCTCTCTTGCTTTGACATATGCAGCTACCACAGCTTCCTCCGTATTAAGGGCTCCGGACTGGTCTCATTGTGTCTAGTTTCTTTCCTTCCCTTCTGTCTTTGGTACAAACCCACCAATCCCTTTTCTGTTTTAAGAATGTTACTGCAAGTAAAGAGGAGGAAAACAAAAAGCTGGCCAGTTTCAGGAAGTTCCTCTTCTTGCTAGGCCTGGATGTCTTCCTATAGAGGAGTCTGGCTTCTGGCTATAACCACAGGTGTGTTGTTTTTTCCAGGCCTGTAACACTGGTGATGACAAAGAATTTCCCTGCACATCTCACACACACATACACACCACACAGCTGCCCTCCCCACACCAGACTTGGCACATACCTAAGGCGCTGCAGTCTCTGAAAGCAGTTGCTGTCGAGGCCTCAGCCCCACCCAGCTGGCAATGGCCATGGTCCAGGCCTGTCTGCACCCCAACCCACGGACCTCACTCAGGGGCACCTTTTCTTGGGGCACCGATCTTCACCTCGGGCTCCCCTGCCCAGACCTCGCTCTGGGGAAAGGAGAGGGGACCAGAAGACCCTTTTCTCCGCTCGGACTCAGCGCTCAGTCCCTTCCATGCCCAGGCTTGTCTCCCCGTCACCCCCTGGCCCACAGTCCGTGAGACCGCAGGGACCTTCTGTCCAGGGCTCTCCGGGGAGGGAGACACGCCCAGGGACTGCGCTCATCTCCCTGACCTTCCCCGTGCTGCACCATGCTGGGGAGTGGAACAGGAGAGGGTCCACGCTTTCTCCAGTTTGGGCCTCTTGTATTACTGCAGTTAAGTAATCAAAGGATTGATTGTTACTTTCATTTGGCCTTTAAAAAAACTTTATTTAAAAAAAAAAACTTTATTGGACTAAAGTTGCTTTACAATGTTGTGCTAGTTTCTACTGTAAAGTAAATAAGCAATATACATATGCTCAGTCACGCAGTCGTGTCTGACTCTTTGTGACCCTTTGGACTGTAGCCCGCCAGGCTCTTCTGTCCATGGGATTTTTCAGGCTATACCTGAGTGGGTTGCCAATTCCCCTCTTATATATCCCCAGACCCTGATGCTGGGGAAGACTGAAGGCAAAAGAAGAGGGCAGCAGAGGATGAGATGGTTGGATGGCATCACCAACTCAATGGACATGAACTTGGGCAAACTCCGGGAGATAGTGGGGGACAGAGAGGCCTGGGGCACTGCAGTCCATGGGGTTGCAGAGAGTCAGACACAACTTAGTGACTGAATAACAGCAACAAATCCCCTCCTTTTTAGATTTCCATCCCGTTTAGGTCACCACAGAGCACTGAGTTGCCTCCCTGTACTATACAGTTGGTTGCCTTTAGTGGTCTATTTTATACATATTATCAATAGCGTATGTATATCAACACTAATCTCCTAATTTATCTCCCCCTCACCCCTTGATATCCATATATTTGTTCTCCACATCTTTGTTTCGATTTCTCCTTTGCAGATTAGATCATCTGTACCAGTTTTTTCAGATTCCACACATATGTTAATATATGGTTTTTTCCACTTTCTGACTTCCTTCACTCAGTATGAGTCTTGAGGTCCATCCAGTTTCTGACTGGCTAAGCTCTTCCCAGCTCACTGGAGCCTTTGATAAGCAGACATTTAAGGAAGGTGCAACCTTTCTGAGAGTCAACTTTAGTGCTCCCACTTCATAGTCTCTGGGCCAAATAACAGGTATGAACTAAGGTCTGTTTAGAAGCTCAGAGATCTCTGCCCCCAAAGAGGTAAGGAACATCTGCCAAAGAGGTCTTCTTGACTCCCCAACATTTTTCAGTGGTTCTTCTGCATCAGGAGCACAGGTTAATGCCCTAAAGATAGTTCTGTGTGTTTAAGCAATATTACACAATATTATAAGACTATAAAAGTGAACACATATGTCTTTATTACAAATATCTTAAAAATATTGGGTTTACTAAATGCAAGCTTTTAAAAAATGACTTTGACAAACTGGTTTTGAGTATATACACAGCCTTGGGGGAAAAATGGAAATGTTAAAAATAAAAAAATAATAGCAACCTTTGTTAGGTTTTTTGCATTTAGGGCATTATTTTAAATTCTAATAACAATTTTATGAAAGTAATGACCTAGTACTAGTCTCATTTTACAGACAGATTGTTAATTAACTGCAAATGAGGTCACACAACTGAAAAAGGGGCTTAATATTAGGTCTGACACCAAAGCCATTTTTGCCTTGAAGGTCATTGTCTAACACATTCTCTATAAATATTCCTACCTGGATACAATTGATCACTTTTTTCCCGATCCTGTCAGCAGCAGAACCAGGATTCCTAACTTTTATTTCCCTGTTTTCGTATACAAAATTGACTATAACCATGACAATCACAGATACTATTGTTGCTCAAGGTAGGCTGAGGCTTCTTGGAAATAGGAAAATATTCAGTATTTAAGGAACAATCAGGGACAGAAGCTTCCTGTGTGTTTGTTTCTGAAGTTTTTCTTTTTTTTTAAATAATAACATCTGCTGCTGCTGCTGAGTCGCTTCAGTCGTGTCCGACTCTGCATGACCCCATAGACGGCAGCCCACCAGGCTCCTCCGTCCCTGAGATTCTCCAGGCAAGAACACTGGAGTGGGTTGCCATTTCCTTCTCCAGTGCATGAAAGTGAAAAGTGAAAGTGAAGTTGCTCAGTTGTGTCCGACTCAGCGACCCCATGGATTACAGCCTACCAGGCTCCTCCGTCCATGGGATTTTCCAGGCAAGAGTACTGGAGTGGGGTGCCATTGCCTTCTCTGGATAGCATCTGCATTCATCTGTAATTTTATCTGACATCTCTTCCCTTCTTAAAAAAATCACCAGGAAAAAAAAAAAAAACTAATATAAAAATAATTTAAATTCTGTTATTTATTCTTTTGGAAAACAGTACAGCCATGACTGTTTCCAATTATATATTACACATTGGCGAGAAAATAGTGTTTTCCTGACGTTAGAACTAAAATTTTGGATGTCTAAATATTGTTACTTCTTTTCTTACCATTCTTCTCTAACAAAAGTAAAATTGCAAGCATAGACTTTATTGCTGTGTCCTACTTTTGATTAAAATGCATACTATGTCACCATTTTGCTTATGTAGCACTTTCACGCACTAAGATAAAAGGCATAAATTATAGAATTATATCAGCCCTTGAGTATTCAAAATAAAAGAATTCTTCTAATAGGCAATCTTAAATTCTGTAAATCATATTATCATATCCATCCCCCTTGGAGAGAAAGCGAGGAAAAGCAGAGGTCTTTCCCCAAACTCCCTGCTTCGTGGGGTGGAAAACTAGTGTTGAAAACATTTGAATTCCTCTTCTTGTCACAGAAATACTGTAAGATTTTGACTTTCTCAAGCATTCTTCTTGTTAATCAACTAAAATCACCAGTCTAAGGGGCACAATGGTATGAAGATACCCCCTGCATCTTTCTGTACGTGTATCCCCCCTTACTGCCAGCTCTGTTTGTGAATTCATTCATTTACCAAAACGATAGTCATCTCTAATCCATGGCTTCCTTCAACATGAGCTGCCACTAAAGAACTCACAACAGAGAACACTAATAACTGGAAATAAGGAAGAAAGCTGCAGCGATTCATGGTTATTTGGGATTTGAAGAACCACACCTGGGAGACATATGGAAGGGTCATTTCATCTTTGCCCTTCTTTGAGCCTTTCTTTCCTCAGATTTCTGGAACCATAAGATGCAGAGCAGTGATGGGCTTAGCTGGATTTTTGTGAAGGTTAGATAAGATTAGGGATATGGAATGCACATGGCACATAACAGACACTGAAGATCCTTCCCAGTGGTGGCAAGATGATAATCACCTAATGGTTAGGCAGTTTATCTACTGTCTAACTTCTGAGAATTCACCTTCCATAGGTTAATGGTCCCCACACTATGGGTTAAGGCTTCCTGTCTTGCTAACATATTCCTATCTCTGCATTTTCCAAATTCAGTTTACACGTTTGATTGTTTTTCTCACTTCTCCTATGGTGAGTTCCTTAGCTGCAACGATCTTTTTTATATACCATTTTAGTGTCTATTATCATCATAAGACTCATAAGGAACACAGGGGTCCCCTATAGTCATGTGAGCCTGGACAAATCATCACTATCTCTGTTTCTCTACTTGCTCATCTTCAGCGGAAGCGGTTACATTTCAATTTATCTATGTCATGGAGTTTTTGTAAGGATTAAAATGCGTAATTACAAGATTACTGTTTCATGGGTTGTTATACTTATAAAGGCATTTTCAAGAGTTATAGTCTTATGTAACACAACCACAGTGCATAAAAGTAACATTTAACTTCAGCAAAGCATTCGTATTGCGCTAATTCTAGGACCCATGATTCAACCGGAACACCTAAAACCCAGCTTAATATATCCCCTAATGATAAATTAGAAGATTCATTAGACAAATAGAAACTAAAATACTTTCCTTAGATATGGTGTATTTATCCAGAACTTTTTTCTTAAAAAATGTAGCTGTCATGAAGAAAATCATCAGGAATACATACTAGATAAATTTGGAGAATATAAGAAACACAATTACTTTTAACTACTGACGTCTCCAAGTTTCCTGTGTGAAGGTCAAGCAAGACCATGACCCTCTTTTAGAAAGTAATTTATATAAAGATTTTAGATGGACAACTTATCTTCTTAGAATCTCTCAGTAAATAACAAGTTTAAAAGTTAAACCCACTTTTGTGTTAAGGTCTTCTTTCTCAGCAGTGGCAAGATAATAATCATCCAGTTGTTTATTTAAATTGATATGTGACTAATGTATAATGTTTCAACTATTAACATTTAATGCTGTCAGAAAACTTTGTCATACATTTTTTCAGCATAAAAAATGCTATCTATATTTGACTTTTCTATTTAGTAGTGATTTTTAAGACAGTAAGAATCAAGTCCAAAATGGGGAGGGGAAGGCAGTATATGTGTATATATTTGTGGTTGACTCATTTTGCTGAAGACTAGAAACTATCACAACTTTGCAAAGTAACTAGACTCCAATAAAAAAATAATTTAAGAAAAGCAATGCAACATCTGATATCAGGAAAAAAAAAAAAAAAAAACAATGAGAATCAGAATTTAACTTCACTCACAACCAATCACTTTTAAAGTACTTCTGGATGTAATTTTTATGGAAGGCCAATTGAATTGTCAGAATTATTAAAACTAATCTTTGGCTTATATACACATATACTCACTGTAACAACTGACTAGGAAGACCCGTCTCTAGCTAAAAATATATTTGTCAACCCCACATGATCACTCAGAATGAATGCTCATCAGCCACAAGCATCAAGAATTTAAGAAAATCCAGTTGAATCATGTGAACAGATTACTTCTCTGACCATCACTTTATCCATCTATTAATACTAATGGAGACAGTAGAAACTACCTCATAGAAATTGCTGTGAAAATTACATTTAAATACAACAAGATCTGGAAAGAAAAGGCATAAATGGCACCAAAAACATTAGCCCTTGTTTTGCTGTATCTCACTCATCCACATATACACATACTTGGCGAAAAGTTATTTTATGGGCCTTGCCTGATTTAATTATGAAGGATAATCTAATAGAGGGACTTCCCTCATAGTTTAGTTGGTAAAGAATCTGCCTGCAATGCAGGAGACCCTGGTTTGATTCCTGGGTTGGGAAGATCATCTGGAGAAGGGAAAGGCTACCCGCTCCAGTATTCTGGCCTGGAGAATTCCATGGACTGTGGGGTCACAAAGAATCAGACACAACTGAGTGACTTTCACTTTTCAATCTAACAGAGATTTGCAAGAGAATCTAGACCAATTCTCTACTAAGATGACACGTTCTTTGTGGAGAACAATAGTCTAAAAAGGAAGATAAGTAATAATGACCTGTCTTGAAGAAGCAGGACAACAACTCTGGAGGACTTCCGCTGCCCAATTTCAGGACGAGCTCTAAGGGTACACTGACTAAAACAATATGGTATCAGCAAAGGGATGTACAGAGACCTGTGAAACACAACAGGTTCAGAAACAGACACACATACATCTTTGTTGTTTTTCAACAAAGGCACTAAATATTAATAATTCAATGAGAAAAGAGAAGCCTTTTAACAAATAGTGCCAATAAAACTGTATCCTTAAATAAAGAGGAAGGAAAGAAGCTTGGCTTCTTCCTTAATCTACACACAAAAATTAATTCAAATGGATCATAGACCTTAATGTAAAAACTGGTAAAACATAAAAGACTATCTTTATACATTGAGGTAAACAAAGCTTTTGTAGACAGGTCAAACAAATTATTAAAACTGAAAGAAAAATATAGTAATGAACATCATAATTAAAAACATCTAATTATCAAAAGATGACAATGAAAAACTGAAAAGGCAAGCCTCATATTTGGAGAAAATGTTCCCAATTCAAAAATCTAAAAAGGAATCATTTCCAGAATGTTAAAGAAGTTCAACAAATCAATAATGTAACAGATTTAACAACTCTGCTTAAGTAAATGGGAAAAATGTTCAAATGGCCAACAAACATCAAAAGATGCTCAATATCTTTAGTTATCAGAGAAATACAAATTTAAGCCACAACAAGACAGGATTCTACTATACCCAGTAGATTGCTAAAATTAACAAGTCTCACAATACACATGTTGGTTAAGACTAGACAACTGAATTTTTCATTCATTGCTGGTGGGAATTCAAATTGGCAAATCTATTTTCAAAAACCGTTTTTAATCAAGTAACACACACATATATAAATTCTGAATCTGTAGTTCTACTTCTAAATACTCACCTAAAAGAAGTTTATGTCAATGAAATACTTAAGAAGTTATAGTAGTCCTAACCTGGAAACAGCCTTATATCCAACAATGAGAGGATGGATAAACACCTTTGGTACATCTATGTAATGAAATTATACTAGAAATACAAAGGAAAAAGCTACAGTGACAACAAAACAGTATGAATGAATCTCAAAGCATTATGCTAGGTGAAATAAGGCAGATACAAAAAGGCAAATGTTGCATGATTAATTACACTTATATGAGCTATCAGGAATAGGCAAATTCATGGAAACATACTAGAATAGTGGTTAGCAGAGCTTAAGGGGAGACAGGAAGGGGGAGTTAATGTTTAATGGATACAGAGTTCTGTTTGGGATGATGAAAGAATTCTGGAGATAGATATTTGTGATGGCTGCACAATAATAGAAATGTATTAATATCAATGAAATGTACACTTAAGAATGGTTAAAATGGTCAACTTATGTATATTATACTACAATTTTTTTTAAAATTCAATAATAAAAGAATTTTAAAAACCCAAATAATCTAGGAGCAGCCCGGAGGTTTTGTTTCTGTTTTACTGATCTATGATCTTATATAAATATTTCCATATTTTTCTCACCTATCCCTTCAAGAAAGGAAAATGAATGCTTGAAAGTATGAAAAGAAGAAGGGATTCCCTTTTCTAGGAGTTATTTCCCTTGAAATTCTGTTCGGACAAATGAAAAATTATTCTAGGTGCCACATGCCACTCTAAGAGGTTTAAATTTTCATTAAAGTGAGACAGCAGACAGGCTTTCACAGAAATAATATGAATCTGTACTCACATCCAGCAGGGATAATTCCTTTAATTATAAGCTAGTGGGCCAAATTCAAAAAGACATGATGGGCAGGCATTAGGTAACTAAATAATAAATAGTAATTGCTTTTCTTCCTTTGCATTTTAAATGGAAAAACACCTGAGAACCTCTACTTGATATTCCTTACACAATTCACCTTCTGTGTCATGAAGTCACTCAAAAGAACATCATTTGATACTGTGCATCCACAAACTTAAAATGACATCGTTAATGTGAGAATGAAAAGGATGGAAATTGGCAATCTAGAGGGCATCCTTCTACACACTTATGAGGTTTGTCGAACAAAAATGATGTGACTCTCTTTTTGTCACACATATTTGTCTTGTCTAAGTAATAAGATGAATATATTTATAAGGAAGGAGAGAAGGACAGACCATACGATTATCAAAAGCTTCAGCTTCAGGCAAATCATCCAAACTATTATTTTTTCAAGAGATTCAGGTATTAAAAGGCATTATCAATTCTTTGAGAATTTCTTTCCATACAGAACAGAGTAGGTACTAGTTTAGGTAGACATCGACAACTGAGGTTTGCGTTCCAGGTCTATAACTAAGTAGCTGAGGAATTTAGACATATGTATTTTTTATATAATTATTAAAATAGGGAGCTTGGATGATTTTGTCTCTAAAGTAAATATTTGACACATTCAAAATATTTGACATATTTCAAATATTTGTCATATTCCAAATAGATCATTAAGTCTCTGTTTAAAAGAAGGATGGCTTTCTGTAGGTTACATCTATGATTTTTTGTGGTACATTTCGGACATGACTGAGTGACTTTCATTTTCACCCTTGGCCAGGTTTTGTGTGACTTTGGGAACCAAACAAGCAAACAAACAAAAACAAAACCCATGACTGACCAGTACATTTTGAGAGTGGAAAGAATGTTAAAAAAAAAAAAAAGTTACTTTTTTGTAATCTTGCTTTTGTACTCACTTTTGAATTATTCCATGTAAAAGAGTATTATACCAATCATGAGATTATAAGCAACAGTTCACATGTTTGGTGCCAATAATAATTCAGGAGGGTTTTAAGTAAAATCAGATACATTTCAGTAGGGAAACCAGGAAGTCAAGCAAGAGAACAATTTTTCTTTTTATCAGCTCCTTTTGTGTGGCTTTGAATAAGACTATGATAAATATATTGACCCTTAGACTACAGGAAATGAGATGAAATGAGGACCTATAATAATTACCCAAATGAATCAGCTTCAATTACTTTAAAAAAATGTATAGAAAAGTCATTTCTTGATATAATTTTAGCTTTGATGAAACAGTGCTAGGTCAAGGGAACCCTGTATATTAATTGACCTTTTGGATATGGGCAAAAAAATTGTGGATTTTGTTGTAAAGCAGAACAGATTTCTGAATCACTTTTGTGCATGAGACAGAGAACGCTAGGTAAAACTAAAGTGTTAGATTCATAACTGATATGATGACTGTGTGGGAAGAACTGGAATTGTCAACAGGAGCAAAGGATGAGTGACCTAAGATCTAGGTATTTCAGCCAATTGTAGAATTTTCTCCCATAACACTCTGACTTAGGAATAGGCAAGAGTTCAGAGGAGTAATAAGAGATAAATGGCTTAGTATTAAAGCAAAACAAAACATAATAGAAATAATTTTGAGAGTCATGAATATGATGAGTTACATAATCATGCACAAGGCCCCTTTTTAAAGTAAGAATGAGATAAAGGGGAAAATGAAAAATGGAGCAAAATGAGTGAAGGAAAGTATTTATGAGGTCAGTCAGTTCATTGAGAGTGAGCACAGTACAGATCTGAACGGAAAGAAGAGTCGTCACTTAGGATGGTTTTAGAACTGAAGGTTTTTAACGAAAGCTTCTTCAAGGGGAAGAACCAAAATATGGTCCAGGGTTGAAGACAAATTAAAGTGGGAGCAAGAATTACTGGGAATAAGGAAGCCAAGTTTGGACTCTGTGGGAGAGGGCGAGGGTGGGATGATTTGGGAGAATGGCATTGAAACATGTATATTATAAACGGATCGCCAGTCCAGGTTCGAGGCATGATACGGGATGCTCGGGGCTGGTGCACTGGGATGATCCAGAGGGACGGTAGGGGAGAGAGGTGGGAGGGGGGGTTCAGGATGGGGAACTCGGGCACACACGTGGCAGATTCATGTCGATGTATGGCAAAACCAATACAATATTGTAAAGTAACTACCTCCAATTAAAATAAGTAAATTTATATTCAAAAAAATGAAAAAAAAAATAAATAAAGGAAGCCAAGTGAAGTTGGGGATGTATCGAATAACTAGACCACAGAATTAGCATCTTACACATTGCCTAACAGGCACCAAGTATACAACAAATCTTTGTTCCCTGATGTTGAAAAAGTGTATGGGACCTCGAAAGGCTGTTATAATCATCTGAGACAAAATGTAATAAAGACAAATAAAGAAGTCTTTCATGTAAATCAGACAAAGGCTGACATGAACAGAGTGAAGAAGATGTGGTCTGTAAGCATTATTCATGAGATACTTCAAGGTGTTTTAGTGAAGAATCACTTTTAATGAATCCACATGATGGCACCACCCACAACATCAATGTGACTGTATACTATACAAACAATGATGTAATATTTAAAATGAGGAAGGTACCTTAAAGGGATGTTTAATAAGCAAATGGCATCTGCAAACTATGCAGAAGAGGATGACATATCAGGTCAGGAGCTGACAGGCCAATGACAAATATTTATAGAAACTAAGGATGTTTAACATGGAGAAAAAAAAATTTGTGGAGCAAAGGAGGGCTTGACTGACTTCTTCAAACATTCGGAACAGTGCCACAAGAGAAAGCCACCAGACTCACTAGATTTGTTCCCTATAGTCCCAGGGGAAATAATTATGACAAGTGAATGGATGTTACAGAGAGAGAGGGCGATTCATTTCAAATATAAATTTCTGAAGTTAGACTTACATGTGACACAAATGGTTGCTTAAGAGAGAAAAAAGTTCACTGTCCTCAGAAGAGTTCAAGTATGAGCTAGAAGAACGTTTTATACAGGGGACTCAATTGTCAGATGAATTATTGGAGAACCAGCCCCTTGTTTGTGAATTGATAAAATTTAAATTCCAGTTTCATGATAAACTCTTGAAGATTCTGTTTTGTCATTTTGTATGTGATACCATATTCTACAGGTTAGAGAAAATGGAACAAATTTAATTTTTTTCACACTGGAAAACCCATCTAACATTATGAGGATTAAATAGAAGGTATGTAAGACTCGAGTATTTAAAAGTTTGGATTCCGTTAATACTCACACTTTAAGTCAGTCTTTCAAATATAACATTTAGGAATGAAATAAGTCTCAAGTTCATTAAAGAAAAGAGCCTCTTCAAAACCAGTTATCTCACTTATCCCAATTTTCTGCAAAGTCAGGCAAATGATTGTTCATTGCTGGAATTAGTTAAAAAAAAAAAAAAAACAGAATGTCCTGCACTGCTGAAGTACCGACTTCATAGTCCATTTCACAGGTACAGATACTGATAGTTATTTCTTGTATCATTTACTTATTATGACAGGCACTATTTTATAGACTTTATAGTCATTTATGACTCAACCAAAAAGCTAAGGACATATTCAGAAGTATATTTCTTAAGAACAGCATCATGACAAAAGTGTTTACTTAGTGTGAACCAAATCAAATTTGACAGCACGAGAGATATTCCTCCTTTCGGCTATAGAGCATCACTTCCCATCAATGTCAGTTTCCCACAAGATGCACATGTCAGAGAATAAGTATGCTTTCCTATCGATATCATCTAACTCCTATGTGTGTATCTCTCTGTCAAAGTGTATTGGAGAGTCAAGTTCTTGACATTCATGTCCTCCTCAGCATGAGGGGGAAATCAGTTCTAAAATCAAAACCAGGAATCTAGAAAACACTGTCAGAAAAAGGTATACCCATTTAAGAATAGAATAAAAAGTTTAACAAACTCCGTAATGGAAAGTAGACATCAAGTGACCTGACTGCACTTGTGTAGACATTTCTAAAAGTCAAGGTATTTACTAACAATTATAGAGAGAAATCATATAATGATTGATTGAAACCAACTTTTCATCTGATGTTCAAAACTGAATTTCTGTATATAGAGTTTTAAAATATTCTGTAATTTTAAGTGGAGATTGTTTCTAGCTTATTTGTATGTTTTTATTTTTTAATTGAAGGATAAATACTTCACAGTGTTGTGCTGGCCTCTGCCATACAATAACATGAATCAGCCATCAGTTCAGTTCAGTCCCTCAGTCGTGTCCGACTTTTGCGACCCCATGGACTGCAGCATGCCAGGCCTCCCTGTCCATCACCAACTTCCGGAGTTTACTCAAACTCATGTCCATTGAGTCGGTGATGCCATCCAACCATCTCATCCTCTGCCATCCCCTTCTCGTCACACCTTCAATCTTTCCCAGTGTGAGGGTCTTTTCAAGTGAGTCAGTTCTTTGCATCAGATGGCCAAAGTATTGGAGTTTCAGCTTCAGCATCAGTCCTCCCAATGAATATTCAGTACTGATTTCCTTTAGGATGGACCGGTTGTATCTCCTTGCAGTCCAAGGGACACTCAAGAGTCTTCTCCAACATCACAGTTCAAAAGCATCAATTCTTCAGCTCTCAGCCTTCTTTATGGATGCAATTCTCACATCTGCACATGACTACTGCAAAAATCATAGCTTTGACTATACGAACCTTTGCTGGCAAAGGGATAGCTCTGCTTTTTAATACTCTGTCTAGGTTTGTCATAATTTTTCTTACAAGAAGCAAGTGTCACCATCTGCAGTGATTTTGGAACCAAAGAAAATAAAATGTTATTGCTTCCACTTTTTCCCTTTTTATTTGCCATGAAATGATGGAACCAGATGCCATGATCTTCATTTTTTGAATGCTGAATTTTAGGCCAGCTTTTTCACTCTCATCTTTCACCCTCATCAAGAGGCTCTTTGGTTCCTCTTCACTTTCTGCCATTAGAGTGGTATCATATGCATATCTGAGGTTGTTGATATTCTTCTAGCAATCTTGATTCCAGCTTATGATTCATCCAGCCCAGAAGAGTACATATGATGTACTCTGCATATAAGTTAAATAAGCAGGGTGCCAATATACAACCTTGTCATACTCCTGCACTGGCAGGTGGATTCTTTACCACTGAGACACCAGGAAATCCGTGGGATATTAATACATGTTCAAAATTTAGCTTTCTGGGAAAAAAGCCTTCATGCTTGGCCTTGGCTGATTTCTGCAATGTAAATATACCTAACAAGGGAAATTTCAAGTGACCAGTGTAACATCACTGATAGCAGAACTGAGAAGAGATGTACAAAGCACACCATTCTACATTATTTCCAGTGTGCAAATTGAATGTAAATTACCCCAAGGCACAGATAAAATGTAGTCAAGTAATGAAGAAGTGATAGGTTTCAAAGTTTACCTTTTTAAATCAGGAATTATTTAACCCTAAGTTTATATAATTCAAATAATTTTTGTGTTTAACAATGGGATCATAAAACTCCTTAGAAAATTAACAGTGGATCTTGGCGACCAGTATAAATAAGCAGGCTCCGGCACACCTCTGCCCTCATCCCGGAAAGACCAATGACAGCATCTCTCGTTTTGCCTTTGCATGCCATACCAAGATGCTACTCAAAATTTTGTTTTTAAAAGTGAATCTTGGAAATGGATTGTATTAAAGAGTTTGAAACGACTGATCGAATTAGATGCTATTATAATGGGATCTGTAGATCATCCCCATTTGATCAGAAAACATAAGTTTCCTGGACAGGAGGTCTACCGAATCAGAAGTTCGTGTGTTGCAGGGTGAGGGGAAGGGCTTTTGCATTTTAAACAAGTACCTACCCTAAGGGATTTCTATGCTCCTTAAAGGGCTCCCAGGTGGCACTTGTGGTAAAGAACCTGCCTGCCATTGTAGCAGACTTAAGAGATGAAGATGCTGGTTTGATCCCTGGGTTGGAAAAATCTCCTAGAGAAGGGCACAGCAACTCACTCCAGTATTCTTGCCTGGAGAATCCCATGCACAGAGGAGCCTGGCAGGCTACAGCCCACTGAGTTGCAAAGAGTCAGACATGACTGAAACGACTTAGCATTCACTCATGCTCCTTAAAGTCTGAGCACTTCAGCTCCATTGTCCAAGCTGATAGCCTCCACCCACTGATTCAGCCACACCCAGGTTCAGTTCCAGGACAGCAGGACAATGCGCAGACTCAGTCCCACCTGTAGCTGAGCTTCCCGGGTGGCTCAGTGGCAAAAGAATCTGCCTGCCAAGGAAGGAGCTGCAGTACATGTGTGTTCAGTCCCTGGGTTGAAACAATCCCCTGGAGAAGGAAATGGTATACCACTCCAGTATTCTTGCCTGGAAAATCTCACAGACAGAAGCGCCACAATCCATGGGGTCACAAAGAGCTGGACCCAACAGAGCATGCATGCACGTAACTGAGGGGCAGCTTTCTAGACCCAGCATCTCATATGCCAAGAACAACTCTTTGACTATATCAAAACTAAGTATGGTCAGAAAATGCTTCAACAACCTCTAATCAATATGCAGGGACAAGCACTGCTCCCTTTTTTTCCTTAGGCCACACCACATGCCATATGATCTTGGTTTATATACGATCTGACTAGGGATTGAACCCAGGCCCCTTGCATTGGGAGCGCAGTCTTAACCACTGACTGCCAGGGAAGTTGCTGCTCCCTTTAACACAGGTAGAGAAGTCAATTTCTTCCATGAAGACACAATATCTATTCAGTCTCAGATGTTGTCAGTCATTTGTCAGATTCTCATTCATCGCTGCCATTCATGGAGGTGTTGAGATTCCTGACTGATAAGCATAGAAGCATCTTATTAAAGCGGAGCTGAAGTGTTTAGCTAGTGTCTGTCACGTGGTACTTACTCAATGAATATTTATTATTCAACCAACAAATGAATAAATGAAGATATAAATGAATAGGCACAGGAAAGAATTCACTCAAGATTTTAATGGAAATAACCTTGAGGTTCTTTCTTGCCTTTTCGCTAATAAAATTTCTAAATTAAGAGACCATTTGGAGATTTGTTGACTTACAATGTTTCCTTTAAGTATCATGATACTTGATTTCAATTTGATTTGATAAGCATTCAAATGAAACACAGATTTCTTTTTTTCTGAAGTACAAAAAAGAAAACTCAACTTGGAAATAAATGTTGAAATATAGACATCTATGGAGGATTAGATACTGATACTACTGCTATGGATATGCACATGTATTCTTTGCAACATGATTCATCTAAGCATAAAAGATAAAAATCTATGGTCAGCTTCATATTTTTAAAGGATGCTATTGTTTATAGTCAGTATAAGACATTTCACATAGAAATTCCTTTTGTGTGTCTCTCTTCAACTTTATCCATGTAAAAATAACATAGACAATGATCTAGTTAATAGCTACTGCCTCAGCTAAAACGAAAATGGTCTGTCAAATAGATTGCACCGAAAGATGAGAAATGTTTAGGTGGAAGGAACTTGAGCTACTACACAGAAAAATCCTACAAAATTTCTTATCATTTACTATGGAACAAAGTTATTTGTAGTAGACACAAGTAATTTCTCCCAGTTCCATTAAGATTAGATATGCAATTTGATCTGAAGTTAATTTTCTGAAAATACCAAATTGTTCTTCAATACTTTTTAACCTACCATTACATACATACTGTTCAATGTATTTGAAAAATCCATTTATATTCAATATGTAGCATACTTTCTATAAAATGTTCAGGAATCAGGAAGAAGATACTCTTAGATTCTGCCAGTTTCACAGTTTGCCGGTGGACGCGGTGATGTTTTCGGCAGTTCTGGAAAATCAGTGAAGGCTACCGCTTTCTATGCCAAAGAGCAACATAATAAATGAAGTAAGTAGCTTTCAGTGTTGAGTGTTATTGGGAGTATACATTCCAACTGCATAATGTTAGAGGTTTTTTTTTTTTTTTTTTTTTTTAAAGAGAGTAAACTAAAATGACCTCAAGGGAAAAATACATTAGATTTAGGTTGGTTGCTAAAGCAGCTATATCTTAAAATAACACTCTTATTTAAACTGTTGCACTATTACCTGGCAAGATTTGCTCTATAGTTATCTAATTTACTACCACTTGGTTTAGTTTTGTTTATTATTTAAATTAACAGTGTTTTCTAATACAATGTATGCCCAGTGTTCTGGTTTGCATTTTCTCTAAATCTAACAAATATTTCCTAATGGTTCCAGACCACAGCTGCTGATTAATTAGAGGTTTTGTTTTACAGCCAACAAACCTTTAGGACTAAGGTACAATCCTTCTCTGTGATCTCAATTTTTCCCTTTCAAACTTTCAATAAAATATATACACAAAAATGAACTCAAAATGGATTAAAGATCTAAACATAAGACCAGAAACTATAAAACTCCTAGAGGAGAACATAGGCAAAACACTCTCTGACATACATCACAGCAGGATCCTCTATGACCCACCTCCCAGAATATTGGAAATAAAAGCAAAAATAAACAAATGGGACCTAATTAACCTTAAAAGCTTCTGCACATCAAAGGAAACTAGTAGCAAGGTGAAAAGACAGCCTTCAGAATGGGAGAAAATAATAGCAAATGAAGCAACCGACAAACAACTAATCTCAAAAATATACAAGCAACTCCTACAGCTCAACTCCAGAAAAATAAATGACCCAATCAAAAAATGGGCCAAAGAACTAAATAGACATTTCTCCAAAGAAGACATACAGAGTGCTAACAAACACATGAAAAGATGCTCAACATCACTCATTATCAGAGAAATGCAAATCAAAACTACTATGAGGTACCATTTCACACCAGTCAGAATGGCTGCGATCCAAAAGTCTACAAATAATAAATGCTGGAGAGGGTGTGGAGAAAAGGGAACCCTCTTACACTGTTGGTGGGAATGCAAACTAGTACAGCCACTATGGAGAACAGTGTGGAGATTCCTTAAAAAACTGGAAATAGAACTGCCTTATGATCCAGCAATCCCACTGCTGGGCATACACACTGAGGAAACCAGAAGGGAAAGAGACACGTGTACCCCAATGTTCATCGCAGCACTGTTTATAATAGCCAGGACATGGAAGCAACCTAGATGCCCATCAGCAGATGAATGGATAAAGAAAGCTGTGGTACATATACACAATGGAGTATTACTCAGCCATTAAAAAGAAAACATTTGAATCAGTTCTAATGAGATGGATGAAACTGGAGCCTATTATACAGAGTGAAGTAAGCCAGAAGGAAAAACACCAATACAATATAATAATGCATATATATGGAATTTAGAAAGATGGTAACAATAACCCTGTGTACGAGACAGCAAAAGAGACACTGATGTATAGAACAGTCTTATGGACTCTGTGGGAGAGGGAGAGGGTGGGAAGATTTGGGAGAATGGCATTGAAACATGTAAAATATCATGTATGAAACGAGATGCCAGTCCAGGTTCGATGCACCATACTGGATGCTTGGGGCTAGTGCACTGGGACGACCCAGAAGGATGGTATGGGGAGGGAGGAGGGAGGAGGGTTCAGGATGGGGAACACATGTATACCTGTGGCGGATTCATTTTGATATTTGGCAAAACTAATACAATTATGTAAAGTTTAAAAATAAAATAAAATTAAAAAATAATAATAAATAAATAAAATTGAATTGTCAAAAAATACATATATATATATATATATATATATATATATATATATATATTCTAGAACTTGGAATTGAGGAAAAACCAGAAGTACACTGGAAAATGCCATAAGTTTTCAAGATTGTTTAATATTTTGTTAAGAAAAGAAGAAAAGTTGTGACCAACCTAGACAGCATATTAAAAAGCAGAGACATTACTGTGCCAACAAAGGTCCATCTAGTCAAGGCTATGGTTTTTCCAGTAGTCTATATGGATGTGAAAGTTGGACTATAAAGAAAGCTGAGCACTGAAGAATTGATGCTTTCAAACTGTGGTGTTGGAGAAGAGTCTTGAGAGTCCCTTGGACTGCAAGGAGATCCAACCAGACCATCCTAAAGGAAATCAGTCCTGAATATTCACTGGGAGGACTGATGCTGAGACTGAAACTCCAATACTTTGGCCACCTGATGAGAAGAACTGACTCATTGGAAAAGACCCTAATGCTGGGAAAGACTGAAGGCGGGAGGAGACGGGGACGGCAGAGGATGAGATGGTTGGATGGCATCACTGACTCAATGGACATGGGTCTGGATGAACTCCAGGAGTTGGTGATGAACAGGGATGCCTGGTGTGCTGCAGTCCATGGGGTCGCAAAGAGTTGGACACAACTGAGCGACTGAACTGAACTGTGTATTTGGTTGAAGTATCAGCTTTGTTCACTTAAGAAACTGCAGCTCCTCTGAGGTGCTTTTTCAGCTCATCAGAAACACATCATTGGGAGATACAGAAGAATGTAGATTCCTTCCAGGGAAAACTGGAAAGACAAGGAAATGTGTGTGTGTGTGTGTGTGTGTGTGTGTGTGGCTGAAATCTCCTCCTCAGCTCTCCTTCCTTAGCATCTATACCCATCCCTTCCTATGAGCTCCATCTCTTCCTCCAGAGTTCCATTGGCTAATTGAATCCATCTTCTAGCTGCTGATCTAGAACTTACCTTCTGCCTGGAAACTATTCCACTGAGAGCTTACAGCACTTAAAGACAAACCTTATTGTGAATTCTGCTTTGTATCACTTAACTCATAAAACCCCAGAGTTTGGAGACTATGTGGCCAAATGACCAACAACCTAAATCTGGGTTCAAATCCCAGTGCTGCCACTGCCTCCCTGTGTGACACTGGAGCCCATTACCTGGTCTCAAAGTATGAGTGGTCTCCTGGGTAAAACGAGGAAAATTATGCAATCCAATGACCTTATCGTTTTTTTCCATTATGTATCATGCCTTCACTCCAACCATTTTTTTCATTAGTTCTAACTCTGTGGGTCTTCTTTTTAATCACTTCCTTACCAAACCAGTTAATGTCATCCCTTCCTTTCTGGTAAACTGTGAACAGAATAAAACAACACTAACTACCTACCCCTGGCCAGCAACCAAACAGCCAGCCATGGAAAGGAAAGAAAACACAATTTTGTTGGCCTGTTTCACTTTAAATTCATGAGACACATCTCAGATGGTCAGCCCACACTAATGTATGTTATGATCCCTTTCCATGATTTGAAATAACTTTTGCTGTTGTTCAGTTGCCAAGTCGTATCTGACTCTTCAAGACCCCAAAGACTGCAGCATGCCAGGCTTCTCTGTCCCTCATCATCTCCTGGAGTCTGCCCAAGTTTATGTTCATTGCATCAGTGATGTCATCCAAGCATCTCATCCTCTGTCGCCCTCTTCTCCTCCTGCCTTCAATCTTTCCCAGCCTCAGGGTCTTTTCCAATGAGTTGGCTGAAATAACTACTGGTATTTTCCCAACTTTTCCCCTCTCTTCAAACCCTCAATACTTCATTACACACTGGTGATGATCTTTCCTCACACTCTTCATCTTTCAGGTACAAACTGATTGGCACATCTGTATCCACACCCACTCCCTCCATCTCTGCTCATCTTACCGAGCTTGAAGGATCTGTTCCCCTCCACCTGTCTGCTAGATCCTCTGCTGTCTTGTTTACTCAAAGGTTTGCACTCTTGCAAGATTCCACTCTCTCTTCTAGATCCTTTATACTGTATTCTTTCCTAAAGTTGCAGTATCAGTCATGTTCAAAAATAAACAATAAAATGTCCCTCAAGTCTACCATATCCTAAAGTTCTCGTCCATTTGTTTGCTCCAATTCAGAGAAAAACTTGTCAAGAACATCCTTTGTTCACTCCACACTGTCCTCCAGCTTTCTATCTTCATGCTCCCCCCTGCCAAAGTGGTCACTTCGCTGCTGTTAATTCGACTCTTTCCTCAGTGCATGTCATAGTTAGCAGCATCTAATCATCCCCTTTGACCTCTGTGACACTGCTGCTGCTGCTGCTAAGTTACTTCAGTCGTGTCTGACCCTGTGAGACCCCATAGACGGCAGACCACCCGGCTCCCCATCCCTGGGATTCTCCAGGCGAGAACACTGGAGTGGGTTGCCCTTTCCTTCTCCAATGCATGAAAGTGAAAAGTGAAAGTGAAGTCGCTCAGTCGTGTCCAACTGGCAGCGACCCCATGGACTGCAGCCCACCAGGCTCCTCCATCCATGGGATTTTCCAGGCGAGAGTACTGGAGTGGGGCGCCACTGCCTTCTCCGTCTGTGACACTAGGCCTCTGCTTTATCCTACCACTCTTGTTCCTTCTCATCTAATTTCTAAACGTGTAGTGTCTCAAGACCTAGACCCTGCTTTCCCAACTATTACCTCTTCCTGTGCATGTGTTAAGTCGCTTTAGTCGCGTCCAGCTCTTTGTGACCCTGTGGACTGCAGCCCCCTAGACTCCTCTGTCCCTCGGATTCTCCAGGCAAGAATACAGGAATGGGTTACCATGCCCTCCTCAAAGGGATCTTCCTGATCCAAGGATCAAACGTGTGTCTTTTATGTCTCCTACATTGGCAAGCAGACTCTACCACTAGCACCACCTGGGAAGCACAGAATATTAGAGGGGTCTAATCATATGTCTAGTAGTAATCTTAAATTCAACATGTCCAAAAACTACTTGATTATTCCCTCTAAACCAATTTTTTTCTCCAGTCATTCTTATCTCATTTAAACAACTCCACAATTCACTTTTTTAGTAGCAAAGATCTAGTCTCAGTCCTTGATTCTTCTCTTTATCTGTGTTGTGTATGTGTGTGTTTAATCCAACCCACAAGCCATCTTCTTGGCTCCAGATGTAACACATATGGTTTTTTCCACTTCTCTCTTCATCTGCTCTAATGACACCCAGGTTTCGGCTACAATTGTTAAATATACAATAGATCACAGAACTGTGTCCTAACTGGTGTCCTGGCTTTCTCTCTACCCTATCCCCAACAATTTTCCCCATAGCAGCCAAAATCGTCTTTTAAAAAGTTGAATGAGATTGTTCCCCTTTCAAAACCCTTTGCATCGTCCACAGAGTGAATCCCAATGTTTACCATTCCCTGTAAAACACCATGTGATCTAGCCCTGACCCCATGATCTATCATCCACGCATGCTGGTATTATTTCAAGTTCACAATCATGCACACATGATTTGGAACACAAGCTTTCTCAAGACTTTTTTTACAAGTTGTTAGCTTTACTTGGAATCATTTACTCTAAAAGTGACGAAACTGGTCCTTTTTGATATTCTTGTCTCAGCTTAAGTGTCATCTTCTTAAAAGGCCCACTCCTAACCATCTGATTTAAAATTAGCTTCCTCTCTACCATATTGCCATGTGTAATTTAGAAGGACATTTGACTGACTTAATTGTAGCTTTCCCAGCAATAAGCTTGGCTCAAAGTTAATATTCTAACCATTAATCTAATAAACAATACTTACCTTATAGGGTTATTATAAGGAGTAAATAGGGCTTTAATTACTTAACATACTGTCTGGCACAAAACACCTGCTGAAAAATTACTGTCCTTATTACTATTATTATTATTATGGTTATAATTAGATGCTCCTTAAATATGTGCCAAGAATGTTAATTACCATACTCATGCTAATGTCTTAAATCTTTCAGATGAAAGATTTGTTTTTCAACATTTGTTTTCTAAGGTAAACAATACTGTAAGCTATACTAGTGAATTGAATGTTCCAAGATCTCTAAAATCAAATTACAGACTTAGCAACTGCTTTTACCTACTGGTAGGACTAGGCCTGTTTCTTGTCCTCTACGTCATCAACCATTCCAACTACACGGGCAACTTCTATGAACTAAATTAAAATCAGAGGTCTTATCACTAAACCTAGGTTCATTTAATTTAAGTCCAGTATTAAACCTACCACTTTTCAAAAATGTATGACTTGAGGGAAATCTCATTAAATTTCATGGAAAGGCTAACGTGAGCTTTGCCTTCAGACCCAACCAGAATCGGATCCATTAGAAATGGATGAAGTACAAATTACAAGGTGATATAAAAGCAGGATTAGAACTCCAAAGAGAATGGTATTCTAGCACAGATTTCAGACTCTTTGTCACAAGCCTTATGTAGGTATGCTAAGGGGCAGTAACTAGACCTAGGAAACAGCAGAATGTAATAACCTCAAAACGCACAATGGCAAACAATGATGTATTCAGGTATCTGAAGTGAGAAGATGAGAACTTCTAGAAAATGTTTTTCTATTCTGTTTACATTATAAAACTTAATAAAGATATCAAGATTTAATCCTGTCTCTTATTCAAATGATGTAATAAATGTCTTCGATGGTTCTTAATTCCCTGTTCTTTAGTTATGCACATAGGCATGTTATAAAGACTTTCTAGATTCACTTCTAGCGTTTCCTAATTTCTCCCTCTTTCATGTACTTTTTGTTTTTACTTCAGATTAATTCAGGTAAGAATGTAGGAAATAAGGTTATTCGATTTTTAGAGTACATTGCTCGGTGTGGAAAGAATGCCTGCACGTGTGCTAGGCTGCTTCAGTCGTTTCTGACTCTTTGCAACCCCATGAATCATAGCCCACCAGGCTCCTCTGTCCACGGGGTTCTCCAGGCAAGAATACTCGAGTGGGTGGCCATTTCCTCCTCCAGGGGATCTTCCTGATCCGGGGAACAAACCCATGTCTCCTACATTGGCAGGCAGGTTCTTTACCACTAGCGCCACCTGGGAAGCCCGTTGGAATGCATATTGTGATGTTGTGATAAAAGATAAAAAAGGTTTTAAAGATAGTGTTTACTACAAAATGCTTTCATAGAAAGAAATCATTTGGGCAAAGCAGAATTAAACACTTTTCACAGCCTTTTATCTTTGATAGAGGACTTATTTTTCTCACAGTTTTTAAAAACATCATTGCTTGGAAAAGTACCATATGTACCTAAGGAAATGAGTGATGGTGTGATACAAAGATATGCTTAGAATTTCAAGAGTGTCCTCTTCTTCGACTTATTTGTGAAATGTATTTAAATGGTATGATACATTTATATTATTAAAATTTAGTTATGCAAATGTTTTTACTGTCTTAATATCCTCATTCATAATGTATCTATCATGTTTTCAGTAAAAAAAAAAAAAAAAGGTGGAAACTGTTGACTTCAAATGTTCAAAATAAATCAAAGGATCAATGTAGCTACTACCTAGAGTTCTGATCTAACTTATGATGGGATATAAAACTGATGCTGATGACCAAGATTACGTTTCCCAGAGTTCCTCCAGAACAATCCCATGCAGGTGTTTCTGGTTCTTTACTGTTAACTATGAGAGTTGGCTTTATCAGTAGATTTAAAAAATAACTCATTAATGTGAGACTGTGTAAGAGAAGTAAGCTGAAAGCAGTATCAACGGAAAGGGAGTGTTTCTTTCCACCCGCCAGAGCATCTGCCTCTGTTCTTAACCACTGCAAGTCATGAAGTCCTTCATTCCCCCGTGAAAGTGAAGACTTAAAATTCTAACTTCTTTATTTCTCTATTAAGATAAATTGAAAGGGCAATAATAAATTTTCTGTGTACTGGTTTCCTCTCTTCTTTAAATAAAACAAGTCAAGATACAGAAAGTAGAACAGTGGTTGCCAGGGCCTGGAGGAAGAAGAAAGAAGTATTGCTATACTGTGGGTACAGAGTTTCAGTCTGAGAAGATGCAAAGAGTTCTGGAAATGAATGGTGATGACTGGGCAACAATATCAAAGTATTTATGCCTATACACCGTGTATTTTAAATGGCTATAATGGTAAATTTTATCTGTATTTTGTGTTTTCTTGTGTCTGACTCCTTGCAACCCCATTGACTGTAGCCTACCAGACTCCTCTGCCCAAGGCATTTACCAGGTAAGAATACTAGAGTTGGGTGCCATTCCTACTCCAAGGGATCTTCCTGACCCAGGGATCAAACCCACATCTTCTGTGTCTCCTGCATTGTCAGGCGGATTCCTTACCACTAGCACTGCCTGGGAAGCCCATGTATATTTTACCACAATTAAAAAAAATTTTTTTTTCAAAAGAGTAAGTAGGATAGCAGATATCTGAATATAGGTTCTATACAAATTACAGACCAAATACAACTTTATTTTTGAGGGAGTCTCATGAAGTATTACATATTGCCTTATTTTACTATAATACAAAAATGTATATCCACACTTTGTTTTTTGTCTAGTCTACAAATTTTAGACAAAAAAGAAACCAACCAACCAACCAACAAACACCAACAATGACTAGACACTAAGAACTATTGGGAAACATTCCCTTCCTTAGAATTATGCTCCTACCTTATGCTCTTTCCCAAATACTTTCAGTCACTGTTTCTGGACTTTCTGTATGCTCAAAGAACAGTTACTTAATGAATCAATGAAGGGATCAGTAACTAAAAAAATGCAAGAGATCTGTATCTACTTCAAATGAATTCAACACGCCATAGTCCAGCAGAAATGGTCTGTGTATTATGATTGAATACAAATATCAGTATGAAGTTTGTGAGTATAAGCATTATTGCAATGCCTGTTTCTAATTTATCTTTATGTGAAATCAATCACCTAAAGGTCACCTAAGGTCACCTAAAGGTCTCCTATGACTCCTTCCCCACATTAAATTTGTTTCAGAAATTCACTATATTTGTGAGGGAAGGACACAGAGTTCTGGCTCCAAATAACTCAGTGGCCAAAATGTACCTTCTGAAGGATCCGGGATGATTCAAAGAGAAAAACCAAAATAGCTTTTTTCATGACCAATCGAAAGCCGTTACACAACACAGAAGAGAGAGATTGACATTTACAATCACAGTGAGATGATAGGAGTGGTTCTGGAACACCTGTGTAAACAGCATAGCTTTAGGGAGGTTGTGATACAGCAGGAAGTGCTGTTAATGCAAGTGCCCTCTGCACAGCCAAGGAAAGACAATCTCAATTTCACACACACACACACAGACACACACACACACACACACACACACACACACACACACACAAAGACCCTGCTCCTAAAATAGAAGATCTACAGAATAACATAATTCAATTGGCCCGTTTTCATTCTTCCAATCTATCCCCTTGTCCTTATTTTCACACAAGTGAACATCCCAGTTGGGAACCAAATGCAAAAGCCTCACTCAGCTCTCCACTGGGCCGTCACTTCTGTTGATTTTATCACTAGCCCAATGACAGAAGAAACACACCTCGGTCAAAACCCTTCTTGAATATGTGCGTACATGTATAGCTGATTCACTTTGCCATATAGCAGAAACTAGCATAACACCATAAATCAACTACACTCCAGTAAAAAAAAAAAAAAAAGTGAAATATTTCTGTATCTGTCAAATCTTAAATTGAAAAGCAAACAAACAAACCCCTTCCTGTCATGACACATATTGAGAAACACAACCTTTTGAGGCTAATTCAATGATACAATGCTTAAGATTCCCCTTGTGTTAATAAAGTATTAATTAGTTAATCACTTTTTAAAAGACAGTAAAACATCTGGGACCAAAATGATCAGTTTGCTTTCTGAAGTTGGAAATTGCTATTTTAATTCTCCCTTTGGGTAGTTTCTGGGTAAAGGGAATTTCATGATTGCTAAACTAATTTTCAAGTTATTAAAGCATGCCAAATTATGCTGAAACATGGGGAAATGAAATGCCTTAAGATTAAAAAAGATAACCAGTCACATCTTTTACTGTTGTAGTGATTTCGATCACATTCTATTGAACTTGGAGTGACGAACTGGGTAACCCTTTCAGGGCGGGCTAGATGACATCCACATAGATGAAGGATAACAGTTTCAACAGTGGAGAGGTGACATCCACATAGGTGAAGGATAACAGTTTCAACAGTGGAGAGGTGACATCCACATAGGTGAAGGATAACAGTTTCAACAGTGGAGAGGTGACATCCACATAGGTGAAGGATAACAGTTTCAACAGTGGAGAGGTGACATCCACATAGGTGAAGGATAACAGTTTCAACAGTGGAGAGGTGACATCCACATAGGTGAAGGATAACAGTTTCAACAGTGGAGAGGTGTAAAGGTGATGTAATGAGAGGAGTCTAATATTCTGCGCTTGAAGTCTCTAAACGTGCACAATGACCCATGCCTGGAGTTCTACAGTGTTTTTTTTTTTTTCTTCTTATTTGGATTTAGTGATTCTTTCCTTGTAATCACCCCATCGTGCTCAGCTGATAAATACCTGGCCATGTGAGTTAATCAATATACCTGTGCCGTTTTCTCAAATTCTGTAAAGATAAAATGATTCAGAAAAGGTATAACAAGTGAAAATACATTCAGAGATGTTTGGAAGCCACGAGAGATTTTAGAGATTCTCTCCAGCTCTCTCATCTTATCAAGGAGGATAAAATGTCTACTTTGAAGAGTTACAACAGATTAAATGTGGTTAGATGAAAGCTGAATTTTCTCTCCCATGTTTTCTTAATAAACTGTGAGTTCCATGAAGGGAAAGACTGAGTTAGGTCCCTACCTTTATATTTATACACACACACACGTGTGCACACACATGCACGCGCACGCACACACACACACACACACACACACACACACAGTAGATAGTAAGTGTAGAGTAACATTAAATTAATAAATGAAACCAAAACACAGTGCTTTTCAAGATCTCAGAGAGCTACTGAAAGAGTCCAAACACCAAGAATACCTTGAATCTCAGTATACCCTAAATTGTCTTATTCTGAGAACTTCTGTATTGAAATAAAGGAAAACAGTCAAGCGCTAACTTAATAAGCCTTTTGAATTCTACAAGCTGTACATTATATACCAACCAATTAATTAAGTTGTAATATTTATTTCTTCTAATAATAGTTTTCAAAATAAAATCTTAAGAAAATTATCCTTACAGAAAGTTTTGCTAACAAAAAGTTGCACTTTAAATAAATACAGTAAGTCACTATTTTATCTTTTCTAGTGAAGATGTTATTTCTTGTTAAAAAAAAAGTATTTAGTATAAGAAAAATAACCATCTAATCATAACCATTAACTAAAAATAATATCTATAGGTCAAGCTGTTCCTTCAAAATAAGACGTGTTCACAGGTGGCATACAGAAAAGGAATCTAGTCTGTTTAGTGATTAGTTTTATAAAGGCAATCTACTACGCTGGACCAGAAAATTCCTTTGGTCCTTTATCTCAGTGTATTAGGACCACTTTTTTCGCATGTCCTGGAATATGATTTTTGGTCCATTTGGCTTATAGATGGCCATACCATAACAAATATCTATAAACAAAACTCTCATATCTTGTAGTCACTTCTCAGTTCTATGTACAGAAATCCTAGCCACCTGTGTGCAAACACTAAGACATCTCCTCCTTGACTGTTAATCAAAAGTTCCATAATTGCTGATATGACATAGATAAAAATTTAAAGTATGACTCTTCCTACTATATTAAATAAAAATCCCATAAAATTCATAATTCTATTGGTCAAAAAGAATATGTCAATTTTTCAACTACAACGTTTCTTTTTAAACAAGCATTTTTTTTCCTTGAAATGGTAATCATTAGGAGCAAATATTAATTTTGAGAGCTCTTCTTTTAAAGAAGAGTATACAAAATAGAATATTGTTAGTGTTTTTCTCTGCATCAACATATTGGGGATGATAAAACAGTGTTTGATCACCCAGTTATTTTCCTCTTGGTAACAATCCAAGAAAAATAATTTATAATTCCTTAAAAGCTAGGAAAGAAGATAATAGAGAGAGGAAGGGAGAGAGTAGGAAGGTTTCCAGTGTTTTGCTCTGCTGTGTTCATTCTGAAAAGCTAATGAACAAGTTAAATTTTATGGTAGTGCAATGCTACAGAGATAAATTCAGGAGGACAGAATCAGGAATGTTAATATTTGCTTGCTGCAAACACTGCAGAGTATAGAAGAGTATGGCCTATGATATTTGTGTATGTATATATACACACACACATATACACACACATCAGTTGAAAAGTCAATTTTGCCATCCAGGAATTCCCTCTTATAGGAAAGTAATAAATTCATATTCAAAGATAGCATCTAGAGTCATTCAGTAATGCCTTATTCACATTCAGAGGAAAACATTTATCCTATGCTGAAGCAGACTTTTATGGGATATGAGCATATACATGCGAAAAGAGCTTATATCAATTTCTATGTTCTGTCCTGGAGGAAAGATATACAGAGGGTGAAAGTCTAATAAAAATGAGTCATTAAAACAAGAGAAACTACAATATGGTCTCCAAGATTCACTCAATGGCAACCTACAAGAATTGTTAAAATCTACTTGACTTTGATTTGGCAATCTCTTAACAAGAACAGCACAGCTATAAAACATTTAACGTTGTTGTAAATAATAATGTCACTTCTAGGGTAATGTCTATTTCTGGTTATTTCCCTTTAGCTAATTTTTTCTCCCTTAATTCAATTATTTTTCTTCCTTCTAAGTTTAAATTTGTTTCATTCATTTGCATGCAATTAGTGCCTAAAAATATAAAGGGTAACCATTTTCTAGAGATATTTTTTCATTAGCTCCAAAAGATAAATTCATTGGCAGAGGTAAATCTGATCAAAATCAGACTATGACTTCATCAGAGGCATCTGCAAAATATGGCGAGGAATTCTACATTGAATGAAGTCACAACTACTGATACTAAGTTAGATCCATTGCATATGGTATATTACTACTTCCTCATGACAAATCAGTGAGGGAAGAATTAACATTCACATTACATGAATATATAATAGAAGCTGGGGCTCAGTCAGGTTTGAGATTTTCTAACATCAGACACAGTTACTAAAAGGGAAAGCTAGGATTAAATACCAAAGTATGACTTTCTCTAAGACACATTAAATTTCCCTGTTGTCTTCTACAGCGTGGAGACCAGTTAGGCCAACCTCCTCACTGAGGTCCAGGGAGAGTGAAATTACTTCCTTGGGTGCACATGATCAGATGATGAAAGAAGGAAGCCAGATCAGTCTACTACATGGCTTAGGCTTGTTTTCAAGGCTGAGTGAGTCCTCGAAATAAGGAGATATTTCCAGAAAACTGATTCTGGCATTAAACTCCTTATCTTTAGCTATACCCAGCCTAATTTAAGGCCTTTTGAAAGTTACATCAACTTTTCAGGCCAGGAAAACATTCATCACTGAGAAACACTGCTTCATAAATGTAACCTTATCAGACCCCAAGAACAGCCCTCCACGTCTATAAGAGAAGAGGGATGATAATGAAATAGTCAATTCTAACTAAATCTACCAGGAAACAAGGTCTCTCCTTATCCCACCTCTTGAAGTTGCTTTTTTCATTCCCACATTCATTTTTCCACCCAGCACATAATGTCCTGTACTGATAAATATAGGTGAGTAAATAACTGTTACTTAATGGAATAACCTTTAATCGTTGAAACGTTTATAGAATGAAGTATACTGGAAGAGAACAACCCTCTTGTTTAATTCAAGTGTGGAGGACGTGGGATTAGTGCCATGCACTGTGTTGCTCTGGAACATTTGCTCACGTGGGAGCCGCCATGCACCCCAGGCAGTATAGCTGGGTGACTACAAGTTACACGTGTATAAGTAAGGAAGTAGTAAACATTTCCACAACTCACCCTCGAATTAACTACTTCCAGCGAGACGTTCTGAGGAGGGGCACTTGGCACTAGAAGAAATCAAACAAGGTGAGACCAGTTATTGCCAAAGTCATGAAAGAGAAACCCCAACCCTCTTTGAAAAGAGAAAGCACATATTTTTCACAGTTTGTAAGAATAATTAGGTAGGTGATTCTAGGTGGCACTTCAATATTTTCCTGGAGAGATGGAAAATAACTGCATTTGTTTATATTTTTCTCTCTTGGTGGGCCAGTTATTCATCTAGGGAGCCTCCAAAACACTTAGGCAAGAAAGCACCTGCAGTGATACTAAATACTGCCATTTAATTACAGCTTCCTGGTGATAACCTTCCCAGAGGAACCGATAAAACCACACAGGAGATTTCCTGGAGTGGTTTTAAAGGCTTAAGATATTGTGCTTTTCAGGACCTGCATGGTTTTATGATGAAATATGTCATTCTAATGGTCACTCTTGTTGCTTAATCCCTTTAATGCAAACTTTATTATCCCCTAAAAAGTGAAAAGAAGAAACACATCCCCTTTCTTTTCACACTTTGTAATTAAACCCATGTGTCACAAATGCAAGCAGGTTACCGGAGAGCATTTGGTGAGTGAATTCTATTAACAAGGGAGCAATTTCTTTTTCTTTGTGGGTTTTCTAGGTATTTTGTTTCTCCTACTTGCATTTCAATTGTTTCGCTACTTCATGGAAGGTGGAAGAAGATGTACAGCCTCCTGTATAATACTTCTAAATGGATATTTACTATATCAAAAAGTGAATATTCTATCACATTGGTAATTCTAAGACAGCCATTCACTGAACGACTGATATATGTCAAGTACTATTTGGATGTAATGGGTGAATCATAAAAAAATGAAAGATTCCTGCCCCACAACAGGAATATAAGTAGCTTCAGTAAATGCTTCAAGATAAATGCTTACTATGTATGAATCTGAGTATTCTTTTCATGAAAAATTGATAAATTTAATAGAGAAAAAATGCTTTCAGCATCCTGAAAACTTTAAGTGCTATTTTTGTTAAGTTTCTCTTCCTTAATTTGAACTTGGACGATATCTATGTTTTCCCGGTGTACTTATATTTGCCCTGAATTTATTTATGTCCTACTCTGGTTTTGCCTTCTGAAAAAGAATCACTATGATATATGTCTGATTAATCTTTATATCCATCAAACTGACGTTCAATTAATATTTCCTGACTCAATAATTAAACAAAAAAATGAATACTTACTCAAATATTAGCTCCTAGACCTTTCTGTACATGATGGGAAGGATAATTACTTCTTTTGTTTTGGCTTTGAACTGCTTGTCTTAGTACTTGATGAAAGTTAACATCAATGTAACTTGTGATAAAATGTTTATCAGAGGCTTGTTCATGAATTGGGTCAACAAGTATTCTTTCAAAAAGATATTTCATGATTTACAAGATAGACTTCATTTTAAAATTCATTGATTATATTATTATTTTCTTATCAAATACAGAATATAACCCTCAGAGGAACCAGAAATTTTGTCCTTTTGACACTGCATGCCCAACGTTGATGTGTCCAGCACATGGGGGCACACTTAGCAAGTATTTGTTCAATTAATCAATTAATAGATTATAAGTTTCTAGTAAAATATTTTTCACGTTTAGGGTTCTGATTAATCAATTTACTCAATAATAAAAATGTTCATTATTTTTGCAAATGTATTTTTTAAATTAAGCTATAACATATAAGAAAATGCACAAATATTTCAAAATCTATGACTGGATAAAATGGTGTGTGTGCGTTTCCATTTAAATGCCACCTAGATCAAGATATAGAACATTATCCATATCATTTGCTGTATCTTTTTCTGGAAAGCTCACTTGTGTCCCTTTTCTGTTAATATCTTTCGGGTAGTAGCCACTACTTTTAGGACCTCTAAATCCAGAAATTAATTTATTTTATTTTGAGCTCACTAGAAACAAAACCATAGTTGTTGTCTTTTTCCCCCCTAGGCTGGCTTCTTTGGATAATTGTTATTTCTTGAGATTCGTTCATATTGTTGCAAGTAGCAATAGCTTTTTGTTTTCCTGGTCTATAGTATTATAATATATAATTGCCCTAATTTATATTTGCTTATTCTACTGATGAATGACATTTGGATCAATTTCTAGTTTGGAGTTATGAGAATAAAACTGGTCTGAAAATTTTAGTTTGTGCTTTTGCTGGACAACTGCACTCATTTCCTTCATTATATACCTAGGAGCAGGAATACTGGAAGAAGAAGAACTCCTTATGAGGGTTAAACATATGCTAAGTTTTAATAGATACAAAGCTTTCTAAAGTGACAGTACCAAGACAAGATTAAACATAGGCTGGAAATAACAATTTGTGTGATCAGAAGAACTAAAAAAAAAATTATATTCTCACAATGAGGAAGAATTTAATATGATCCACACTCAAATTACTCTATAGCACAATAAAAATTAAAATAGGTACAGACCAAAAAACAATACTATGTTCTGAATCACATAATTGTACAGCTTACCAGAAATGCAATTCTTTAAAAGTGAAGATTGGAAATAAAGTCTTAATACTAAAACTACAACAAATCAGAAACATGAAAAATACCTCTAGTTTATGTTTCATCTGATACTATAACATTTACATTATATTATACATTATCACCAAATAAAATTGTAACATAGATTTTTGGAGGAAAGGGAAGGTATCTTAAATTTATCATGCATTTTGTTCTAGGTGCTATGCTAGTCGATATGAAACCCTTAAATGTCCTTTTAATAAAGCTTACAAATGATATTTAGCTCCTCATCTCAGAAGACCAAGAATATATAAGAAAAAGAGTAAACTACCACAATCTGATAATTTTCTGTATTAGGAATTTAAAGCCATGAACTCCCAAAGGTGTTGTCTATTTTTGTCTATCACAAAAATATCACAACAGTGTTGTCTATTTTTGTCTATTTTTTACAATACAAATTTCTCTTATTTTTCCATGATAGCACACTGTCTATTCTTGCTTTACACAGTCAGGAAAGAAAGTGAACAATGTTTTCTACAGTATTTTTAGTTATTATTTCCTCCTTTACACTATCAATTTTCATAGTATTTACAAATAAATAGATATCAACAGACAGGATTAGTGAAAATGAGTGGAATTCAACATTTATCTATTGGGACTTTATTTGTCTTATTTGACAACGCTTCCTTGTTTCATGAAGCAGAGGGGAAGGACATGGTTCATTGCTTTTCTCGTCAAAATGTCAAGTACTTTATCATTTACAATAAGTTCATTAAAGCCAATCAGAGTCATTTGATCTGGAAACTCCTCTTAATACAGTGGAACATGCTGGTTTAAGCACGTGATGATGAAGCATTCTGTGGAGTAGATTAAGTTCCCATATTTGTAATGAGTCATATAATCACTTGAATTCCTCTCCTTAGCAAGCCTGAGCTGTCCTGTATACACAATTTGTGGATTGAAAGAATTTATATATAACTGAGCATTTTTCTTGAGGGAACTAATATGAGACATTTATTGTAGAATAAGAGAAATACATTTTTCCACACTGAATCTTCCTTCTTTACTAACTAGCTTCCATGACCTGGCTCTTCTGCTGACTAGCATTTATGACCTCTATCTTAGTTTTGTTGTCTATAAAGTAGGAAAAAATACAGTGTTGTGAAGTATGTGGAGCCAGGTCTTGCACTAATAAGTACTCAAGAAATATTACTGATAAAAGTAAGAAGCACATTCCTATAGTTGAGTTTGCCCACAAAATCTGGTCCCTATGCCTTCAGACATAGGGTAAGTTGGCATGGATGCAAATACATGCTCATTAATTCATAAAACCTATAAATAACCTATTTATGTCAACTAATTCAAGAGATAGTATATCGGAACCAACGGGCAAATCTACTCACAGTCTGTACTAAATATTAGACTGTCTAGATTGATGCTTTACGCCAACTACAAATTGGCACTTGCCAAGAGCCTTACCAGCAGACTGAACAACAAGGCCATTTGCCATCTGCCTCTGAGGAGACTGAACCCTATGCTAAGTGAAGTCGCTCAGTCGTGTGTGACTCTGTGACCCCATGGACTGAAATCCTCTGTCCATGGGATTTTCCAGGCAATAGTCCTGGAGTGGATTGTCATTTCCTTCTCCAGGGGATCTTCCCAACCCAGGGATCAAACCTGGGTCTCCCACTTTGTAGACAGATGCTACTGCAGCTATTAACCTTCAATAGCCTCTGAGGGAGTTCAGGGTGGAGTGAGGACCTCTGTGCTCCAGGGAATCTGGTGGGACAGGTCTTTAGATAGTCAGATATTTTCAGGAACTGATTTTATGATCTCAATCCTTTTAAATCCCTTCATGGTGACATCAGATCCTTATGACTAGCAAAAAAGTTTTTGTAAAACAAGTACTTAATGATATTCAACTCCCCCTTCACCAAAAGGGGTTTTTATATATCTACCTTCCCCCAGTGTCACTTTGGAGCAGTCTCTCAGAGCTATCTGAGGTGCTGTCTCCTGGGCTGCAGTCCTCATTTTGACCCCAAATAAACTAACTCACAACTCTCAACTTGTGCATCTTTTTTAGTCGACATCTACAATTCCAAGGGTCTGAAAAAGCACAACATCATAAACCAATGATACACTGAATGGAGGAATTTGAACAATAACAATGTTTCTTCCCAGAGAAACAAAGTGGAGCTAAATTAGAAATGACAATTCATTAGAGTAAAATTTTTTTAATAAGCATCTTAGCCATAACAAGAATACTTTTGGGATAATTAATTCAGAAAAACAGTTGGCATTTCATTTTTTTTAATTCAATTTTTCTATGGGCCCAAAATAATTTTTTAGTAAGAATTTCTAGGGCTTTATAAGAAATATGAAGTTCTCTGTAACACACATATGTAGACATAATTATATGTTAAATGAGTCTCACAAATAGGAAGTCCTAAAGATGAGTCTATACTTACAAACACTTGTACAGGTTTGGCTGAACTGCCTGAGTAATTCAACAAATATTTACTGAGTAAGAAGGGATATAGAGATGAATATAACATCACCTCTCATTTAAGGAACATTTAAAATAATGAGAAAGAGAGACACTGGCATAATAACATTTATTAAACATCTAAATATATGCCATGCTCATGTTTCAGGTGCTTATATGTATTACCCACTTAATTTTCACAATATCTGCTTTTTATAACATCTAGAAAGTCAAGGAGAATATGGCTTTATTAAGTACAACTAGGAAGTGGGTGACTATAATTATAATTAAATTCATCTACATGTGACCTCAGCATGGAGAGCTTCAGTAGAGAGGAAGGGACATCGGACTGAAGTAAAAGAGATGAAGTGATTGTAAAGATGAGCACAGATGAGGTCAGAGTGCCCAGTCCTAGGGGCCCCTGGCATGCGTGCTTTCTGTATCAAAGGCACCTGACAGAGCGAGGCTGGGGGCCTCTCGCACAGTGATGCTTGTTGATGAGGCTCATGAAATCCTTTTATTTAAATGACAGGCATTTTCTAAATCCTATATATTGCAACACTTCTAAATAACAAGTCTTGGATTAATGAGTAATAATCTATCTTTCTCACTTATGACATTTAAAACCAAAGTAGAGAATAAGGCCACAGCATTACATTCAGAGTGTGAAAGAAATCTACATAAATTATGTAAAATATTCATTTTCATTTGTTTTCCTTTTATTTTTATAATTATAAGTTGTGAAGTAATTTATTCTGCCAATAAATATTCCGTTCTGTCTTCAATAACAGAATCAGATGAATGAGCTTAGGAATTACATTAAAAATGATACCAAAGTGGTGTCAGATATATATTTTTTATATTGAAATTGCAAATGAACATTACTCCTGTGTCTCCTTTGCACTGTCCTTCAGAACTGGCATGTGCTTCCTCATTTCACTGATGTTGTGTGGAGTATTTACTCAGATACTTTCTGAGATTAAAGCATGGTGGATTGGCGAACGAATCACAAACTGAAGTCATTTTTTGAAATTCACAAGATCAATAATTTATAGAATTACACACACCAACATGGAAACTGTTGTTGAAAAGAAATAGCTTGCCACCTTTTTAATATTCATAGAGGTCACAGCTCTGCATTTCTGCACCTGCCTGAATTGTCACTGGCCTCATATCATAAACTCTGCTATGCTTTATTTTCACTTTTCATTAAACTTCTAACATTTCATTATCATCCGTTTCTTAGATCTCTAGTTACCTCTGCTACTGCTTTGTCAAATTCATCTATTTCATTAAGATTTCCTCCTTTTTTTATGGCATTAAAAAATATGTCTGATCTTTCATTTGCTAGGCAAGGTAAAAGTAAAATATAAATTTTCAGGTTCAGTTTTATTACTTTCAATATTGGATTATTTGGCCTATATCTTCATGATTTTTTTTTTTAAATTGGAGGTATATGTAGGAGGATTGTCCATTATTTAAACACATGTAATCACCTACCACCGTTTAGAAGGAGAAACAAAAGATGCTGATGTAAATTAGCCCCCACACATGCACAAATGTGTTTGTATTTATAGGAATAAAGGAAAACACACACACAAAATTATTTTGAGCTCTTAGGCAGTAGTCACACCTCTTGTAAATGACTAATTAGGACATCCTGATTCAGAGTGTATACCTTTTCAAAGTTTAAATTTGACTGTAATAAGTGGTTTGATGAATAAGCCAAATTTCTAATGTATGTTAGTCTATTTCATTAAGTTTTAGTTAGGACCCCTTGAGCACAGAATCTATCACATGCATTCAATATTATTTCATTATTATAACAAATAAGTGAGTCAAATTCCACTGTCTATAACTTACCATCAGAAAGCGTAACCACTGTCACGTCGTCAGTAGATACTCCTGGCCCATACCGGTTATAAGCTAGGAATCGAAGACTATATTCCGTGAATTTTTTCAGGCCTTCCAGTTTATAAGATAGCCCATCAACCTCTATATTCTGGAGAGATAAAACACCAAAATTGTTATTCAGGAGGCACGTTAAAGCAGAAATGGCAGCCATTCTGAGCAATCAGTGAATTGATAGTAGACTCTCATTCACAAAGCAACACTCTAGCCTTATTATGAGTTGTTATAAAACCCAAATGGTGACACATACTCCTCCACTAAAGACCGAACCACTCTGTAGACTCCTAGTTAAATTAACACCATGCTGTCTTCACAGTCATTAAGTTCCAATTTGTTTAATGCCACCCAATACATTGAATAGTGTATTGTATTAACAACCACACCAAAACTCTGACAGGCAGAAGGCAGCTCATGAAGCCACAGGAATAGAGTTGCTCCTATACCTGAAATGAACTAATTTCCCAAGAAACAATAGAATTCTTCCTTCCCCTGCTGAAATATACTCATGGCTCTTGAAACTGACAGATACTTTGCTACAATAGCAAAGAATACTTGGCTATTCTCTCTCAAAATGCTGGGAGGTTAAGTTGAAGTGTTTTCAGCACTTCACAGCTGAAGAAATGAGGTGCTGGAGGTGAAGTTCACTGAGAAATGAGAGCCAGTTTGCTCCAGAAGACCCATTATGTCACTCTTTCCAATGATTCTCACACTCACATTTATCTTGGGTAATATTATTTAAATGGATTGGTAAAATGCGTTATTGAAGAACTAAAATGTGTAGGAAAAAGGGTAGAATAGAAAGCTAAAAATAAGAGCAAAATAGCTTGGGAACAGTAGACAAACATGAATGACTGATTGCAAAGGAGGATCTCTTAATCACTCTCATGCTATAACTAGGAACTGCTGTGGATAGAACGAATGCAAAATTTTTTTTAATGAAAAATATCTATCCTGCAGAGTATGTGAAAGCATGAGGACCACACTATGCTGGGCAGACTTCACAACACATCGTAAGAACTCCAGGATCTCAAGATCACTCCTGGGCCCTTCCTATTTAACTACCCACTAGCTACGTATCTTTTGTTACATGAAGTTGAGACTCTGGAAGTAAACATCGCAATAGTCATATACATGTTAACAAAACAGAATCGTCCAGTTTCATGTGTCGCCATAAAGGTTCATTTACTTTTATTTGAAAATCTAATTTGCTTATTTTCCAGGATCTGTGCTAACCACAGATTAGAAGCAAAATGAAAGGAGGAGGAATGTAGTCTTCAGGAGTAAAGTATACGGAAAACAACAAGAAGCCAGAATTCACATTAAATACGTGAATGAAAAAGCAATTTCACTGAGGTCACCGAATATGATTGATCATCTTTTAAGATAAGGACTGAAATACAAATATTTTTCTGGGATCAGATGGGCTTATTCAAAGGTATCCTGGCCCAGACTGCGATATACTCAAACAAAACATCGGCATCCTTTTTACTGATTTCTCCTCATTGCCCATTTGCCCACCAGAATTTAATTACTGAACATTTTCAATACCAGTTACTTTAAAACTGATCGGCTATCCAATTAATGTGCTGGATACTGGCTTGTATCAAGGGCCTGCAGATCTCCTGCAGTTTCTCCGAGAGGTGTAGGTGTGGGGCCCATTCTCTCGCCTACCTGTTCCTTTCCCGTGGACACTTCCGTACAGAACAGTCTGTAACCTTGCACTGGACCATTTGCATAGGCAGGGGGTTCCCAGGTAATAAGAATTGAGGTAGGTGAGGTAGATACAGCTTGCAGGTTTTCTACTGGCCCTGGAACTTGCACTGTTTACAAGAGAAATTGATTAGTACAAGTAAGTTCTCTTTCTTGAAACAAACAGAATTCCATCTTTTACAGTTTAAGGAAATATAGCACCATGTATTATTTTTAGAATCACATAGTATAAGAATGTAAAAACACACGGAACACAAATAGAAAGTAGCGAAATTTTAGAACCATTCATTTTAAAATTCAGAACAGAGCTTACATTAAATCTAAATTACTTATTTCATTTAACAGTTGAGGAAACTGGTCAAGGAGTCTAAATGACTAGAGTAATGGCTGGATTAAGAGTGGGATTCTTAATCTAAATTCTTAGCTTGGAGAATTTTCTACTTTGCCAGTATGCCTTTGTCTGTGTGTTGCTAACTGCAGAAGGAAAAGAGGAAACACAATTAGAATATTTGTACATCATGGTCATATTTATAATTCAAGTAGGCAGTACGGTTATGGATAATTTACCACATTGTCTTTATTGAAGCCATCATTTTACAATCTTGCCCAAATCTGGGTCCTTTAAATTAATTTCAAGATTTAATTTCAATTTTACTTTCTAGCATTCCATTTTCTCTTGCAACTATTACTTTACTTAATCAAGGATAAAAAGCTTGTTCATTAAAGAAATCAGATAAACACAGGTCCACAATCACTTAACCAAAACACTTATGTCCAGATATGTTTCTATATCCAGAAGTTCTCGGGTTTTATAAAGGAAACATGGTGCATATGCAGTGCTTTATGTAAGACCCTGAGTGGAGTCTGTTGTGTTGTAGTGCCCTGTTATTACACCATCCATTTGCAGCAAACATGCATTCACACCAAATAGAATTATTCAAGACTATACACAGCCTGACATAAGATCAGGTGAGATGAGGCTATGAGATGAGTTAAGAAAATCCTTCATTTCAGATATGCAAATTTTGAATTTCTTCACAATTTTTTATTTTCTCATAAGCCTTGAATATAAATATGTGGTTTGCAAATGGTAAATGCAATAACCATGCTAGTTACTGCACTCCAAAATAAATAAATAGCCCATCATTGCAAGCATAGCAATGACTTTAACTTAAACATGCTGTGTATTCCCCGCCAGCCTTAGATACCACCCAGCTTTGGACAGATATACATTCCAGGCCTCTAATCAATCCCTTCTGAGTTTGAACTTCCATAGCAAATACCATATGAAACCCCAGCTGACATGATATCCAATGACAGACTTCCTGGATCAGCATTGAGCCTGGGCCTCTGGATCATTTTCAGAATTTGTTCCACGGAACCCAGCTCCTTAAGGCATTACTGCTCACACTTTTGGGGTGGGGGAGGCATACTCAAAAACAAGTATTTTCTGCTGAGACAGGCTGGGACCTGAGTCCCTTTGCTGCAATGCTTGTACATGGATAAAAGTCTCCTCAAGAAACAAAGGTTGACTGGCCTCTTATCAATTTCTGTTGATTGGGAAAGGGCAAGAATTTCCGTTGGCATTGATATCACCTTCATACATTACCCCACCAGTCTTCAAATCCTGAGAATCCTTATTATTGACAACTGCATCCTTTTCATGTTAACAAGTGATTATTAATAATCTCTTAAAAAATTTACATGGAAATAATTTTAAGCCCACGGAAAACATTAAGAATGAGAATAGTACACACAATACCCTTGTTCCCTTTATCCAGATCTACCTATTGTTAGCTTTGTTCTATAAACTATCATTCTCTCTCTCAATTATCTATCTATCTATCCAGATTAGGCCACACTTATCAGGGCTCTTTACCCCGAAACTCTTTAGTGCATATTTCTTAAGAATTAATGTGTACATGAATAATACAGCTGTCAACTTCAGCATTTCGTATTAAAACAGTATTTTATCTAATCATCGTTTGTAGTCAGTGTCAACTGACTTGGTAGTGTCATTTATGCAGCGTTTTCATCTCTAGTTGAGGATCCAGCTTATGGTCAAGTTTGAACTTCACTACTCTATCTCTTAAGTCTATTTTATACTGAGACTGTTTCAAAGCCTTTCTTTACTTTTAGGCCGTTTATTTTTTGAAGAATATATCCTATTTTAACTGATAGAATGTTCTCCATTTTAGATTTGTCTTTGTTTCTTCCTACTGAGTTTAGGTTATACATCCCGGGCTGAAATATGTTGTCCTTCTCAGGGCATGGTATCCAGAGGCATGAGATCTTTGAACCCTCACTTATGTTAATCTCGTGAACTAGGTCAAGGTGCTATCCGATTTCTCCACTATAGGGTTAAGTGGTCCTCCTGTACTCTGGTCCCCTGCTTTCCTGCTTGCAACTCATAAACAATCTGTGTGGAGATGCTACACTGGAACCGTGCTCTTTAACAAAGTCTCTAGGTCCTTAGGCTGAAGGACAAACACATGACTGTGTACACACAGATACACACACAAACTCTCAGGAACATACATATAGTCACATGTACAGATGCATACGCTATCTTTCATGACTCCACAGAGATGCCACCCGTCCTAATCCATCTCTGTAGGGGTCATTCTTGCCTTCCCCATTCTTCTTCTATGGGATCTTTCTTTCTTCCGAAGGGAGAACTGTGACTCCCAAACAGTTGTATTTTGACAGACATTTCATGAAAGTGTCCTCACCTCAGTATTCTTCCACAGAAGAGTAATTTTTCTATGGAAATCCTTTATTTCACAAATGGAACTTTAGTAGACAAATGTTAAACAGTGGTGAGTCTTGCCAGTGTCAAAGTTTATAGTGATGCAGTTAGAACTGTATTATAATAAAGCAGATATTCTGTTCCATGGGGGCGAGGGGAAGCAAACTCAAATGTGCCTCCTGATACTCTTCAACTGGAGGGGCTTCCCAGGTAGCTCAGTGGTAAAGAATCTGCCTGTCAATGCAAGAGATGCAGGAGTCATGGGTTCAATCCCTGGGTCAGGAAGATCCTCTGGAGGAGGAAATGGCAACCCACTCCAGTATTCTTGCCTGAATAATCCCACAGACAGACAAATCTGGCAGGCTACAGTCCAGAGGGTCACAAAGAGTTGGACACGACTGAGCACACATGGACACATGCTTCAACTGCATTTTCAAAGTGCAATATTTTAAACAACACACACACACAGAAGTTGCTCAGTCATGTCCAACTCTTTGCGACCCCATGGATTGTAGCCCACCAGGCTCCTCGGTCCATGGGATTTTCCAGGCATGAATACTGGAGTGGATTGCTGTTCCCTTCTCCAATTTTAAACAACAGTAAGTAGTAAAAACATTAATGACTTACATGTTTCTTTGATTACTGTTATATTCACAAAGACAATGCGAACACTTCAAGGACTATTTCTGATTTGGGATCTACTATTTTTCTAAGGAAGGCAGACAGAGAAAGGCACAGAAGCAATGAGATTGAATGACCTGCTAAAGATACATGTTGAATGTAAGGTAACCAGGATTATGAAAGTTCCCACAGAGCATATTCCTGCAGCCCAGTGATGTGTATGGGATGGAATGTATTCTTTGTTGCTTTCTCATGGCTAAAGTGGAAAGGGCATTGCCTACTAAAATGAAAGTGAAAGTCACTCAGCCGTGTCCGACTCTTTGTGACCCCATCAACTATACAGTCCATGGAAAGCTCCAGGCCAGAATACTGGAGTGGGTAGCCTTCCCCTTCTCTAGGGGATCTTCTCAAACCAGGGACCAAACCCAGGTCTCCTGCATTGCAGGCAGATTCTTTACCAGCTGAGCCACAAGCTTATTCTGAGAGCAAAGATTCAGATTTTAAAACGGCCAAACTCCAAAGCCATCACACCTGCTGAGAGATGTAACACATTCAAGGAAGGTTTTCAGGAGGTGTCTAGAAGAAAGGAAGCGGAGGCAGTGTTTGGGGAGTTTCTGCCTGTCTGTTTCACTGGAGCACAGTGGGGTGAGGGGAACAATTCAAACTGTCTTCTGTATTTGAGGAATGAGGCAGAAAATGAATTTGCACTTCACCTGCACACCACGTGTAGTCAGTGGCAACCTTGCCAAGAGATCGGGGTGTAAGGAACGCCGGTGTCACTCTCAGAGTTTCCTGAGGTGCCTAGTGTGGCTTGGGAGAGAATCTAGAAATGACCCCTGCACCCAGAGCAAGTCCCCTGAGAATCCGGAAGGATGAGCTGAGAGGGCTACATGGGGTGGGATGGGAGGATGTGTTGTGATGCTGAGACGTGGGAATCAGCACTTCCATCAGGCGCTGTGGCAGACGAGTCTACAGGGACTCAAGGCAGAGTCAAGACAGCATCCCCACAAGAACAAACATTAGTCATCCTTCTCCTCTGATGATTCCAGCCAAGGCTGCTGAGTGTCCTGGCTGTCCTGGGTCAAAACCCACGCTTAGTTTCCCAAATAATAAGAGCAGCTGTCTTCTTCATGGGGATATGCACAAGGCTAGGTATACAGAAAGTATTCAACAAATGTGAGTTGAATGAATAACTTTATATAAATGCTATGGTAAGTCACGAGCCTAAAAATATAGTATATAGTCTAACGCATTTGATTTCGCTGATGCAGAATTCTTACTATGAGTGATCAGAAAATTGCATTTTCCTACACACCCGATGAGAACTAAGTTGGTATGTTTGTCCATGTTTGCTGCATGCATAGGAGCCTGTGTGCACTCTGCCCATAGTTTAATTTGTCTGTATGTATCTATGGCCTACATACAGTTACCAACAGGGGAACATCAGGCAGCAAGTAAGTGTCATAATTTGGATTCAGGACACACTGGTAGTGTCAATAACAATGATCTGTTCACCAATTGGATTATTCTCCTTTCCTAATGATCATTAGACACCATTGAGGAAAAAGGTGTGCTTTGGAAGCCAGAAGAATTTGAGGCAGAGATCATAGACACCAGAAGAAAAAAGGAGCATTCAGAGCATTTAGATTAAGCATTCACAAACAACACTATTTGTTTCACAGCTAACATTCGACTAGTTGGTATAAAGTTTTCAATTGTCTTTCTCTGAAAAAGTGTTGCATTTTAGAACAAACTTACTTCATATCTTAACTTTTTGTTTTAAAATATATTTTATTTTGTGATTTGATTCAATTGGTAGATTTTCTGTAACATTCTCATATATTAAGATAAATACCATAATCCTATGTTGTCCTAAGTAAATATAAACATCACAACATCAAAGAATTATCAAATATATGTTTATCATATATAATAATATACATGCAATTAATGTAATCTAATCTAATCTGTTGTTTAGTTGCCAAAAATATTTTTTCAGTATTTTTGATCTGAGGTTGATTGCATCCAGGCATGCAGATACTACAGACATGCATATCTATACATATATTATTTATATATTTAATATATTATATATATATATATATATATGACTGTATGCTGCATGCATGCTAATTGCTTCAGTCATGTCTGACTCTGTGCAACCCTATGGACTATATTAGGCTCCTTGGTCTATGGAAATTTCCAGGCAAGAAATTTCCTGGGGTGAGTTGCCATTTCCTCCTCCAGGGTATCTTCCTGACCCAGGGATCAAACCCATGTCTCTTAAGTCTCTTGCATTGGCAGGCAGGTTCTTTACCACTAGAACCACCTGAGAAGCCCCATAAGACTGTGTATCTATATCTATATATAAAAAAGTAGTTGGCTAGACTGGCATTGATTAATGAGTTACTTGCTTATGTTAGATTCCATTAGGTTAGATTAGATTGAGCTTCCCTGGTGGCTTTGCGGTAAAAAATCCACCTGCCAATGCAGGAGACATGGATTTAATCTCTGGGTCAGGAAGATGCCCTGGAGAAGGGAATGGCTACCCACTCCAGTATTCTTGCCTGGGGAATTGCATGGACAGAGGAGCCTGGCGGGCAACAGTTGCAAAGAGTTGGACATGACTGATCAACTAAGCATACAAGCATCTGTAGATTTGGGATTCATGAGAAGCCTTGAAACCAATGCCTCGCAGATACTGAGAGACAACTATACAGACCTGCAGGCATACCTTGGAGATCTTGCATGTTAGGTTCCAGACCACCCTGATAAAGCAACTATAATAAAGGAAGCCACCCCAAACTTTTGGTTTCCCAGTGTACATAAAAAGTTATGTTTATGCTATATTCTATTATATAGTATGTTTTCTATTATAAATATATATTCTATTATATAGCATGCATTTTGTCTAAAAATCTACATATCTTAAAACACTTCATTGCTTAAAAAAAAAAAAGGCTAACCACCATCTGAGGCTTCAGCGGATCATAATATTTTTGCAGGTGGAGGGTCCTGCCGTGATCTTGGTGCCTCATCAGGGTGGTGGTTACTGAAGGCTGGGGCAGCTATGGCACTTTCTTAAAATAAGAGAATAATGCAGTTTGCCAGATCAATTGAGTTGTCCTTTTACTTGAACATTTAGAGGCCATCCTAAGCTTATTAACTGGCCTAATTTCAATATTGTTGTATCTAAAGGAATACAGAACAAACAACATGTGTCAGTTATGTTCAGCTTCTTTATACGGGTGCTATTAGTTTGTGGCATCTGTTGGATCATAGGAAAAGCAACAGAGTTCCAGAAAAACATCTACTTCTGCTTTATTGACTATGCCAAAGCCTTTGACTGTGTGGATCACAATAAACTGTGGAAAATTCTGAAAGAGATGGGAATATCAGACCACCTGACCTACCTCCTGAGAAATCTGTATGCAGGTCAAGAAGCAACAGTTAGAACTGGGCGTGGAACAACAGACTGGTTCCAAATCGAGAAAGGAGTATGTCAAAACTGTATATGGTCACCCTGATTATTTAACTTATATGCAGAGTACATCATGAGAAATGCTGGGCTGGATGAAGTACAAACTGGAATCAACATTGCTGGGAGAAATATCAATCACCTCAGATACATAGATGATACCACCCTTACTGCAGAAGTGTAGAAGGAAAAATGAGCCTCTTGCTGAAAGTGAAAGAGGAGAGTGAAAAAGTTGGCTTAAAGCTCAACATTCAGAAAACGAAGATCATGGCATCCAGTCACATCACTTCATGGCAAATAGATGGGGAAACAGTGGAAACAGTGGCAGACTTTATTTTGGGGGGCTCCAAAATCACTGCAGATGTAACTGCAGCCATGAAATTAAAAAATGCTTGCTTTTTGGAAGAAAAGTTATAACCATCCTAGACAGCATATTCAAAAGCAGAGACGTTACTTTGCTGACAAAGGTTCATCTAGTCAAAACTATAGTTTTTCCAGTAGTCCTGTATGAATGTGAGAGTTGGACCATAGAGAAAGCTGAGGCCAAAGAATTGATGCTTTTGAACTGTGGTGTTGGAGAAGACTCTTGAGAGTCCCTTGGACTGCAAGGAGATCCAACCAGTCCATCCTAAAGGAAATCAGTCCTGAATACTCATTGGAAGGACTGATGCTGAAACTGAAATTCCAGTACTTTGGCAACCTGATGCGAAGAACTGACTCATTGGAAAAGACCCTTATGCTGGGAAAGATTGAAGGCAGGAGGAGAAGGGGATGACAGAGGATGGATGGTTGGATGGCATCACCGACTCAATGGGCATGAGTTTAAGTAAGCTCCAGGAGTTGGCGATGGACAGGGAGGCCTGTCAGCTGCAGTCCACGTGGTTGTAAAGACTCGGACTGAGTGACTGAACTGAGTTTCTGGCACCCCCAAGTAATTACAAAAACAACAATGAATATTGACCACAGATCACCATGACAAACATAATAATCATGAAAACATTTGAAATACTGTAAGAACTACCAGAATGTGACACAGAGGCGCAGAAATGAGCAAACGCCAGTTGGAAAACTAATGCCAGTAGTCTCCCAACAGAAGGCTGCCACAAACTTCTAATTGTAAAAATGCAGTATCTGCAAAGAACAGTACAGCAAGGTTTTCCTGTATAGAGATAAAGAGAGAGAAAAAGATGACCATCCAGACCAAAACAGCATCTGCATGTGAGACGTTCTTTTCCACAACATTCCTGGTTATTGCCAAGACTCTGTGTTTCATCCTTCAAAACTGAGTGCCTCTACTGAGTTTATGATTAACCCCTCTATCCAAACTTTGCTCCCTTTCTTTTCCTAAACCTGCTCCTCTCAAAACTAAGGAGTATCAAAAAAAAGGTGGGGGGGGGGGGCTGAAACTGTATACAAGCCTCTGTTGTTCCTTGAAGTAAAAAGCTTTTGCTTTAGTATCCAAGGCCTCCCCTGGGTCTCAAAAGACTGGCTCAGGAGTTAATGACTAGGAAATATGAAGATGTAGAAACGAAGAATAGCTGTTGGGCCAGGAAACTAGCAGCAATGCAGACTATAAATCAGCCACTTAGCAGAAACAGAGAACTCACAGTTCCCTGAAAGACACAGATAAAGGACTAAGCACATTTCTAAGTTGTTCTTACAGAAAGCAGACACCCACCAGATGAAAATTGCTGACCTCAAGTATACAGACCCCAGACCAGTTGAAAGCCAGAAGATTAATGATGCTAAACTTCACCTTGAAGCCACCCAATTTGAGAATTCTGCATGAGCTGAACAGAGCCCCTGTGGTCCCCTTCCTCACATAGCCTTTAAAATTCCTTCCCTGAAAGCCACTGAGAAGTGTGAAACTTTTGAACATGAGGTGCCCATTCTTCTAGCTTCAGCTCAGTTCAGTCACCCATCCATGTCCAACTCTCTGTGACCCTGTGGACTGCACTACGCCAGGCCTCCCTGTCTGCGGGGAGCTGTCCGTGAGAACGGGGTCCTTTGTCCGAAGGACACAGCTCTGGGAGCTGTCTCAGTCCTTGAGGGTTTGCTTGCAAACATAGCTCTCTGTCCCGCCACCCCAGAGATTAGGCGCTTATTTACTGCAGGCACCTGGAGTTCTGTGCAAACTTCTCACGCACAGAGAAATGTTATCTGGTGTAAGAAATAATAACAGGGAGCCATTCCCATGCTCTCAAGATTTCTTGTGACTGTTTGTAAGATGTATAGGCCAACCAAGAAAAAAAGTCAACTGTCTTGTCTTTCTCACGCTCTTCTGTATAAATATGAGATGCTGAATAAAGTTGGTGTCAGACTGCATCCCTTCGTGGAGACGTGTCTGAACCTCTCGACCCCATCTTTGTTGTAGTCTCTTGCTTTAGTTTTTTTCTTAGCCCCGCCGTGCACGTTCTCGGGACCTGATCGACTTTGCCGGCTGGCACCGGCACCTGTCCATCACCACCTCCCGGAGTTTACTCAAACTCATGTCCATTGAATCGGTGATGCCATCCAAACCATCTCATCCTCTGTCGTCCCCTTCTCCTCCCACCTTCAATCTTTCCCAGCATCAGGGTCTTTTACAGTGAGTCAGTTCTTTGCATCAGGTGGCCAAAGTATTGGAGCTTCAGCTTCAGCATCAGTCCTTCCAATGAATATTCAGGACGGATTTCCTTTAGGATTCTTCTTGCTTGGTGCTATGCAATAAACACTGTACTTTCATTTTTACAATCCAGTGTCAATAGATTGGCTTTACTGTGCAGGGAAGAGCAAATACATTTGGTTCAAAAACAGCTTAAAGATATTACATGCTTGCTTTTCTTCACAGCAGTGCTATAAATTCAAATTCCTAAATTCCCTATTACTTTCCTTTTGAATTATAACTCTAAGAGAGGCCTGTGTGTGTGTTGTGTGTGTGTGTAAGCACATAAGTATATTTTCATATATTTATGTCTTTATTCAGATTTATGTCTATAAACTATACTTGAATATAACTTATACACATTTACATGTGATTCATTATATGCATATTAGAAAGAGACAGAAAGAGAAAAAGAGAGACTTAAAGATGTTCAATAGTAGAAATTAGAAGTGGAGTCAATAGTTAACAGCTTCAGCTTTCCATTTCATTACATTTTGGTATGTCAGTCAAGAACCTTAATGTGTATAATCACTCATCATTTCCAAGATGTCTTTCATAATCCCCACCGATCCCCTCAGTTGGACAATAATTTTGTTACAAACTGCATCTAATTTCTCTCCATCTCTATTCCAGTTACCTCTTTCTTCAAAGAATGGAAAGATTTCTGAACAGATGCATGATCTATGCAAGTAACTCATCAATCAATGTCAACCTAACCAACTACCTTTTTAAACTTCAACATGCATTACAGTAGAAATTTATTAGAATACCTGTACCTAAGAACAAATTAAATACTGACATTAGAGTAAATGAGATATATTACATGTCACGATTTGCAGAGAACAATAATTTCTGACTATATATATAAATTTATAGTGTAACATGGTACTTTATAATGAGAACTTATTGCATATTAACCCAAAAATGGCATATAAAAGTTGGCTGAATTTTTAATAAAGCATGATTTATCACATATATCAATGACAGGATGTGTGTCTATATTCTATATATGATTAGGTGAGTGGACTTGGGGGGAATATTAGAGTTTAATGAGCTACAATTAATTGAGATGGGAGTCAGAAGGTATGATTTCTTGTCGTTACTCTACTTATGATAGAGATCAGTCATTGGCATCAAGAATCTAGGTGCCCATGGACTGCCTGAAATTGTTTGCAAGTTTGCAGTAATGTAATATATACATTTTTTGAAGTATAGGGTGCAAAGTTTCCATTAAGGATTAGATAACATCTCTGGTTTCTTTTCATTCTGAAAATCAGTCATTCTTTACCATCAAATCATTTGTCTTAATTGTTAATTACTTTATGATGGGAAATATGGCAATAATTTCACTTTAGATACCCTCAATTTTTAATAAAATGCTGTCGTTTCAAAAACAGAAACATTTATGAAACAGATGTTTCTATTTCGTTTTGCAAATCTTGGGTAAGTCAAAGGCATATGAATTCATTTGCTTTAATTTACCAGGTATTTTAGATTTTCCAAATGTCAGAGCTTCTGATGATCGAGTCAAATAGCAAATAAAAACTAATACCCTATTTTCTTTTCTTTCTCTTGCTCTATATCTATTCTAATGTATTTGTCTACCTTCCTGACTTCTCTGTACTGTAATTTAATGTTTGTATTAAGCACACTGACATCCAAATTATGATTTATCAGATATATGCTTCTAAAAATGGGAGTTTAAATAACCTCTTCCAAATAAGAATGGAATATAAGGTTTTCATAGAAAAAGCTTTAGAAGGATCAAGGCATGTCTCTATCATCATAATACTGAATGAGGCTGATATCTTTTCACCATTATACTGATGTTTCCCAGCTGGTAGTCCCAAATGAAGACAAATGTTAGTGTCAGAGAATATGTAGTTGAACATTTGAATATTTAAAGTCTCTTCAAAATGACTGTGTAGTACAATGTTCCTAAATCATTAATTTAGCAGCCACTAAATTTTTTTTTTTAGAACCAAAGTAATAGTGCATTCAAAAAAAAAAAAAAAGATCACATGTGTTATCTTTCAAATAATGATCTATAATTCCCATACCCTCAATTCAGGCCAGAATTCTGAGGGTGACTCTACCTTCTTATGCATGTACTAATATAAAAATGATTCTTGAGTCTATTTTAAAAATGGATAGCAAGAAATCTAAATAATTATCTGTAGTGATCCAAATGGACTTAGGCCACAAAGCGCTATTACTTAAGCAGCAGCTTCCACTGCCAGTGATATCCTCACTGAATGTGTTTCAAATGCAAACCATTTCTGAAACTATTTGCATTTATTGATAATAAAGTGTATGCTTTGATTGCCTCTTTGATTTTTTTTTTCTCCTGTAGTTAACAGCTTTAATGATATTTCTATGAAATCTGTTTCTATTCTGTATGGGGAATGCAACATCAAAAAGCCTGCAGGCAATGTAATTATTAACATAATAAAATCCCTTCTTGACTGAAAAATGCAGTTAGGAGATAATGACAGTAGTCTGGCAAGGAAGAAGTGCAGACTATAGGGGTAGGTCTCTATTACCAAAATCACAGGCGTCTGACAAGATTTGGTTGGAAGAAGCAGTTATTACCTGATCATTTTATTTTTGGTTTGAATAGGTGCTATTAGCTAACTCACAATATACTCAACTGTGTCCTTATATGTGTGTGTGTGTACACATGTATGCATGTGTGTGTCTGTAGACATATATTGATGTAGGTATATACAAACACAAAATATGTGCGATTTATATGAGTTGCATATTACCTATATATACAAATGTGTGTGTGCATATGGAAGACCTTGAAGCTGCAGCCCATGGGTCACAGAGTTGGGCACGACTGGGCCACTGAACAACAACAACTAATACACACACATGCTGATATATTGTTGTTGTTTAGTCACTAAGTTGTGTCCAACTCTTTTGTGACTCCATGGACTATAGCCTGCTAGGTTCTGCTAGCCATGGGATTTCCGAGGCAAGAATATTGGAGTGGGTTGCCACTTCCTTCTCCAGGGGATATTCCCGACCCAGGAATCAAACTTGCATCTCCTGCACTGGCAGGCAGATTCTTTACTGCTGAGCCACCAGAGAAGTCCCACTGTTATATTAAATAATTGATATTTTTGACAATGTAGTAGAAAACACTTAAATGATTCTTTTTGAAGAAAAGTATCTTAAAAGTAGTCTTTTTGTGGTAAAGCTTCTAGAACTAGGAGTAGTGTTATAATAAAAGTGATTACAGGGACTGAACTCAGTGTCAGATCTTTTCAGTAGAGCAACAGATTTTTCACTAACACAACCAAAGGGTAATGACCTTGATGAAGGACATAGCTTATGATGAATTTCATTTTGGAACACATTAGCTGCCCTTGAGGTTCAGCTGGTAAAGAATCCACCTGCAGTGCGGGAGACCTGGGTTTGATCCCTGGGTTGGGAAGATCCCCTGGAGAAAGGAAATGCTATCCACGCCAGTATTATGGCCTGGAGAATTCCATGAACTGTATAGACCATGGCGTTGCAAAGAGTCATACATGACTGAGTGACTTTCACTTATTTACTTACTAGCAATGCCTAGAAATGTAAAATGTAGTGGGTAATGTAGATTCCTGACTGCATGACTGAGGTTTCAAATGATTGCAACTGGAGATTTTTCAGTAAAGTCAAAGGCAAATGGTTTATCATACAGAAAAACTGCTGAAAATAAACACTGAAGTTAAAAACCTAAGGTTTCAGGCAAATTGCTTAACTTTCGTATTATTAAATGCTTAATGTCATGTAAACTCAGTTATAGTGACTTAATATTTTTTGCCCTAGAATAGCTTGGGTTTGGTCCCTTTCCATTGTGATTGAAATCTCTAGATAAAAGTAACAGTTCATTTTGAAGTCTAATCATACACTTTGTGTGTTTATCATACAATGCTTTCTCTAGTACTGTGAAATATTATGCAGAAATTTTTAGGGAACTTATTAGGACAAAGAAAATATGCACAAACACAGACAATAAAATAAACACACACACACACTTCTTCACAGATGATAAAGTATGTAAGAATGCTAGAAATAGGTCTATCAATGAAGTATACAGTCATTGAGGACAGTTACGGGAAATTTGGTCAAGACTATTTCTTGATCAACAATTGAAAATTGCACTGATGGGGAAAGGAAGGACAGCAAGTTCAGGTGTGAAGGAGGAATCAAGTAAGTCAGGGGGCATGGGTGTGAATGAGTTTAATGAGTTATGGCCTTGATATTTATCTTTCTGGAACAGAATTTACAGGTCAGTCAAAGGAGATAAAAACACAATATAGTTTGGGGATAGCGTTAGATAAAGAATCCTTTAAGTAAAAATAATGAGAAAAATTGCAAAGTGAACTAATTAATGATGGCACAATTAAGCAGGAAACAGCCCACCAGCATGAAATTATCAATGATTAAATTGCCTTTCTACTTTATTAGCATTACCAACAGATCAGATAATATTCTACTGATTTTAGGAAAATGTGGTATGTCTCAAGATAATCTGAAGAAAGTAGAAAAAATAACATGCACTTTTTGTAAGATATTGGTCTCTAGAACTTCAGTTTGGAAACAAGTTTTTTAAAAAGTGTTCTAGTTCAGTTCAGTTCAGTCTCTCAGTCATGTACGACTCTTTGCGACCCCATGAATCGCAGCAAGCCAGGCCTCCCTGTCCATCACCAACTCCCAGAGTTCACTCAAACTCATGTCCATCAAGTCGGTGATGCCATCCAGCCATCTCCTCCTCTGTCATCCCCTTCTCCTCCTGCCCCCAATCCCTCCCAGCATCAGAGTCTTTTCCAATGAGTCAGCTCTTCGCATGAGGTGGCCAAAGTACTGGAGTTTCAGCTTTAGCATCAGTCCTTCCAATGAACCCCAGGACTGATCTCCTTTAGAATGGACTGGTTGGATCTCCCTGCAGTCCAAGGGACTCTCAAGAGTCTTCTCCAACACCACAGTTCAAAAGCATCAATTCTTCAGCGCCCAGCTTTCTTCACAGTCCAACTCTCACATCCATACATGACCAGTGGAAAAACCATAGCCTTGACTAGATGGACCTTTGTTGGCAAAGTAATATCTCTGCTTTGGAATATTCTATCTAGACTGGTCATAACTTTCTTTCCAAGGAGTAAGCGTCTTTTAATTTCATGGCTGCAGTCACCATCTGCAGTGATTTTGGAGCCCCCAAAAATAAGTCTGACACTGTTTCCACTGTTTCCCCATCTATTTCCCATAAAGTGATGGCACCAGATGCCATGATCTTAGTTTTCTGAATGTTGAGCTTTAAGCCAACTTTTTCACTCTCCTCTTTCACAAAGTGTCCCAACCTCCTCATAAATACTCCACACAGTTACTATTATTGTTATTGTGGCACCCCACTCCAGTACTCTCGCCTAGAAAATCCCATGGACGGAGAAGCCTGGTAGGCTGCAGTCCATGGGGTCGCTGAGGGTCGGACACGACTGAGCGACTTCACTTTCACTTTTCACTTTCATGCATTGGAGAAGGAAATGGCCCACTCCAGTGTTCTTGCCTGGAGAATCCCAGGGACCGGGGAGCCTGGTGGGCTGCTGTCTATGGGGTCGCACAGAGTCGGACACGACTGAAGCAACTTAGCAGTAGCAACAGATCATACATTTATGTTTAATTTTTGTAGAAGAGTCCCAAGCAGAAATCCCTAGGAAGCGGATGTTTCATACTTATTTGAGACTCGTATATACTTCAGGGTGTATTTCTGCACATACAAATGGCAGTTCTCTATAAACAGATATGCATCAGAGAATCAGGCGTCTTCGGCTCATGTGCAACCCAGAGTGTTCTCCATGGTGATAACGTAACTCAATCCCAGCAACCTTTCTCAGAGTTGGCTTGTATTATGGTCAGGACGGAAAAAATCCAATCAATATTTGATGTCTGTAGTTTTAACAGAGCCAATAAATGACATGTATGGATGCTTTTATAAAAGAGTCCTGCTGCCGTTTATTAGAGGAGAAAAAATCAAGTCTTTTTCCTGGCAACCAAGTGTAGGTTTTCTTATTCTTGTTGTCGTTTAGTTGCTAAGTCATGTTTGACACTTTTGCGATCCCATGGACTGTAGCTCACCAGGCTCCCCTATCCATGGGATTTCCCAGGCAAGAATACTGGAGTGAGTTGCCATTTCCTTCTCCAGAGGATCTTCCTGACCCAGGGATTGAAACTGTGTCTCCTGCATTGGCAGGAGGATTCTTCACCAATAAGCCACCAGGAAAGCCCGTGTAGGTTTTTCTACATAACTCCAAAAAACCCTACCTTAAAAGATACCATGTCTTTAGGGAAGTAATGTATTGTTTATCTATTCCAAGGTTTTAAAAGATGAGGCACTGCCTTGGGTAAACTCTTTATGGAGGAACCATAAGTTAAAAAAGAAATTTAGAACTCTCTTCTTTGAACACAAAGGTTTCCCAGAAGTCACCCTAATCTAATAAAACTTTGCTAAGAGAGACTAACAGTAATCAATGTGGCCTCCAACGTCAGAGACTTTGGGTTCAACTCAGGCTTATGTGGCCAGGGTCAAGCTATTTAATATTCTTGAGCTTAAATTTTCTTATGTTAAAATGGGATTAATACCAACACCTACCTCATGGCTTTACTGTAGAGACTGATAATAAATCATGAATAGTATCTAGTACCAAGGAAGCATTCAGTAAATGTTATCAACTTTTACAGAGTGCCAGAGAATCAACAGAGAAAACAATGAAAATGTCCTTAAATTTTAGTCTAAGGTGGTAGGACCATAAGAGGCAAGAAGGGGGTCCAGATGAGGTGGGAGAGACGATCAGGGATGAGACCACATTGGGCCTTAAACGCTTTGGGAGGATTCTGATTTTTAAGAATCATAAAGGTGCCAACAGATTTAATCATTTTATACTCTGTCCATGATGCAAATTGAGAATTGAAGGGGGCAAATGTAGGTGCCAGAAGGCCAGTTGGGAGAATATTCTATGCATAGAAGAAAGAGGTTAATAGCTTGATTTAGAGCAAGAGTGATGAACAGGAAGAGAAAAGGAAGGATTCAAGGGCTGTATGGAAGGTAAACATCAAGAGCATTTGATGCACTGGAGGAAGCACAGCGAGAGAATGACACCAAGAATGACTCCTAGACTGGGACTGACATACAGACACTACTATGGATAAACTAGATCACTAATAAGGACCTGCTGTATAGAGCAGGGAATGCCATTCAGTACTCTGTAATGACCTACATGCAAACAGAATCTAAAGCACAGTGGGTAGATGCAGAGGTGTAACTGACTAGCTTTGCTGCACAGCAGAAACTAACACAACATTGTTCATCAACGACACCTCAATAACATTTTAAAAAACAAAACAAACAAACATGAAAGAACGACTCCTACATTTCTGACCTACACAGCTGGATGTTTTTCATCTTGCTTACTGAGACAGAAAACACTGGACTGAAGCGAGACTGGGCAGGTGTGTGAGTGCGGTGTGCGGGCTGGTGAATATCACAGCATCAGCACCTACACTGGGGTTCAAGTTCTTCACTATACACAGGGGCATGCTGGGTATGTAACCCCAGATGGACAGCCACAATCTATTATTTTTCTTCATCTCTACTTCCCTCTTAATTTCCTGGTCTCTCAGCTAGACAATTTCACACCCTAGTTCTACGAGTGGCCTCACCACAGCCATTTTTTTTCTTTTTCATTTATTTCCCCCATATTTTTTTCTTTCTTTTCCCATATATAGTCAGTTGCTTTTCAGGAACATTAGCTAGTCTCCAGATTTTGTGATCATCTGTTTGTTCTGTTCCTACCTAACTTAGCTCCTCTAAACCCACACTTTGCTCTTTTTTGAGGCACTCAAAATAATTACCCCAATTAACAGACCAGACAGTGCTAAAGCACTTCTTTTCTGAGCAATTTACATGGGTGTTGAGGAATTCCGCTCCTGATACTTGAAAAGAGCTCCAGATAAAATATCTTTCCAAACGGCCACAGCAATAAAAATCCCAGTAACAATGAACCTGGGAACACATGTGACCTTGACAATACTGAAATGAATATTCACTTTGCGACTGCACTGACATTTATCACTGAGAAGCACCTTTAACGCCCTTACACATACATGCGTGAGAGGGGAAGATTGATCATAGCACAGGGCAGAAAACCTGGTTGTCCTGTATCTCCAGGAAGCATCTCAAAGGCTCCCTGTCTGCTGACTGAACCACCCTGAGGATTAAGTTTATTTTCAGTATTCAAAAGATAAGAAGTTTATTAACCACATGGAAGATTTGGGCTTGCTCAGAGATAGCAGTAGGAAGACAAATAGTCTTCAGCAGTAAATCATCTCACAGAAGTTGGATCAAGGACTCTGAAATGGAACACAGGGACATAGATGCACTACGGTAGATCCGAAGACTCCTTTTCTTTCCCCAACTCCACTCCCTCGACTTTTATTTTCATCAGTGCCATAAAGTCTTAGGCCAATGTGAAAGAAAGGTCCTTGACTCACTGATTATGATGTTCAGTAAACATGGAGCAAAATAAGGAAAATGATGTTAAATATGAAAGTTCTTTAGATAACATTCAGAAATATTTAAGGCTTATTTGTTTAACCACTGTATTCCAATAGCTCCAAAACTCATTTTAATATCAGGCTGGCAATCTTCTTAACTTCCTTGTGATTGGATATAAAACTTAGGGAATGTATTAGTCATCACTGTCCAGTATAAATATAACGTGAGCCCGGAAGGCTCATATGTAATTTAAAGTTTCCAGTAGTCAAATTCAAATGATAAAAATGAAATAAGTGAAATTAATTTTAATAGTATGCATATTTAGCCTAAAATACATAATTCAAGTAACCTAAAAATATATAATTCAAATCATAATCAGTAGGAAATGTGCTAATGTGACAGTTTACATTGCTTACACTAAGTCTTTAATATCCAGTGTGAATTTTACAGCACACCTCAGTTCAGGCAAGCTATGCTTCAAGAGCTCAACAGTCACTTATGGCTAGTGGTTACCATACCAGACATTGCAGAGATAAGCAATGTCACTAGAATAACTCAAGAACTCTGCAAAATTTAATATTTCCAAATAGAGTGGCAAAGTTACTGTAAAAACATCAAATTATCAAAAGGATAAAGATCATATCATACTCCAAGCGATAAAATTAATCAAACTGTTGGCATAATCTAAAATGTGAGTGACACGCTCAAGCTGTTATTACATTGTTGTTTGTAGTTTAAAATTACATTAAATGATGAAACATAATACCAGAAGTGGCATCAAGTCATTTCTGGGGGTCCTATGCATTTGGTTAGACTAAACTGGCTTGCCAGATGATGCTATTAGTAAGAAACCTGCCCTCCAGTGCAGGAGATGTAAGAGACACAGGTTCGATCCCTGAGTCGGGAAGATCCCGTGGAGTGGGGCATGGCAATCCACTCCAGCATTCTTGCCTGGAGAATTGATTTACAGAGGAGCCTGGTGGGCTACAGTCCACAGGGTCACAAAGAGTCGAACACGACCGAAGCGAATTAGCAAGCACACAGGCACAAGTCACTTAGCCCCTCTGAAGACTGGCAGTGATAATAATAAACGTTATTTCACTGCAAGTTAGTAGAAGGCTTTGAATCAAGTCTTCAACAAACTGAAGCTTAACTTCAAGTAAGTGATTTATAATAGGGAGGAGAAATGATTTCCCTGGCATAGAGGTTAGTGTAACTCAGACTGGTGTAAGCTCAATAATGTTGGGGTTTTAAAAATATTATACTGTTATGGCTATGTTGTTTTAAGTAATAAGAATTTTAACTCATTAAAAAATTGTTAACATGCAGTTAGCCTTCAGGTAATTGTTTCTCCATTTCTCTGAAATCATCATGCTTATCTCCGTGTATGCGTGCACATGTACACACGCAGACACGCATTAACATTGTAGTAGGAATGTTATGCCGTGTTCTAGTCGCAGCTCTGACACGATTAGTTTTGTCTCATTTAATTTTGTCACAGTTAATGCGGAAGTTGAGTTGGGCCAAAATTCTTTTTCACAGGATATTTCACAGATACAGGGGATGGTTATGGGCTGAAGTTGAAAGATTTCAAGGTGATGACACACAATTACTGCTTCAGGTCATCGCAGCTGTTAATACCAGAGTCAAGACACTGCCATCGGTGCTCACGAGGAAAAAACCACAGGGTTTTTTTTTTATCAACCGAAGGTCAAAAAGTGGAAGTCTGAGCATGTGGTCGGTGTCCGTCACAGCTCTTGCTGGCAGGTCCTGCAAACCTGGCTGATTTCTTTCACTTGTCAGTTCCCTTTGGGCCACCTAAGCCGTTTACACTCTCTAATATTCAGAAAATACTCTGCCCTAAGACTTCGCTGGTAGCTCACTGGTAAAGAATCTGCCTGCCAATGCAGGAGACTAGGGTTTGATCCCTAGGTCAGGAAGATCCCCTAGAGAAAGCAATGGTAAACCACTCCAGTGTTCTTGCCTAGGAAATCCCATGGATAGAAGAGCCTGGCAGGCTTCAGTCCATCAGGTTGCAAAGAGTCTGACACTACTTACAAACTAAACAACAACAAAAACTGTGTCCTACAGGACACAAAGCAAGGTTAGAATTCTAGAGAGAAGGTAGTTCAGTTCAGTTCAGTCACTCAGTCGTGTCTGACACTGCGGCCCCATGAATTGCAGCACGCCAAGCCTCCCTGTCCATCACCAACTCCCAGAGTTTACCCAAACTCATGTCCACTGAGTCAGTGATGCCATCCAACCATCTCATCCTCTGTCGTCCCCTTCTCCTCCCGCCTTCAATCTTTCCCAGCATCAGGGAAGTTTCAAATGAGTCACCTCTTTGAAAATCAGGTGGCCAAAATATTGGAGTTTCAGTTTCCTTCCAAAGAACACCCAGGACTGATCTCCTTTAGGATGGACTGGTTGGATCTTTTTGCAGTCCAACGGACTCTCAAGGGTCTTCTCCAACACCAGAGTTCAAAAGCATCAATTCTTCAGCACTCAGCTTTCTTTATAGTCCAACTCTCACATCCATACATGACTACTGGAAAAGCCATAGCCTTGATAGATGGACCTTTGATGACAAAGTAATATTTCTGCTTTTTAATATGCTATCTAGGTTGGTCATAACTTTGCTTCCAAGGAGTAAGCATCCTTTAATTTCATGGCTGCAGTCACCATCTGCAGTGATTTTGGAGCCCGAAAAAATAAAGTCTGCCATTGTTTCCACTGTTTCCCCATCTATTTCCCATGAAGTGATGGGACCAGATGCCATGATATTAGTTTTCTGAATGTTGAGCTTTAAGCCAACTTTTTCATTCTTTTCACTTTCATTAAGAGGCTCTTTATCTCTTCACTTTCTGCCATAAGGGTGGTGTCATCTGCATATCTGAGGTTATTGATATTTCTCCTGGCAATCTTGATTCCAGCTTGTGCTTCATCCAGCCCAGCATTTCTCATGATGTATTCTGCATACAAGTTAAATAAACAGGGTGACAATATAAAGCCTTGACGTACTCCTTTTCCTATTTGGAACCAGTCTGTTCTTCCATGTCCGGTTCTAACTATTGCTTCCTGACCTGCATACAGATTTCTCAAGAGGAAGGTCAGGTGGTCTGGTATTCCCATCTCTTTCAGAATTTCCCACAGTTTACTGGGATCCACACAGTCAAAGGCTTTGGCATAGTTATCAAGCAGAAATAGATGTTTTTCTGGAACTCTCTTGCTTTTTCAATGATCCAGCAGATGTTGGCAATTTGATCTCTGGTTCCTCTGCCTTTTCTAAAACCAGCTTGAACATCTAGAAGTTCACAGTTTATGTATTGTTGAAGCCTGGCTTGGAGAATTTTGAGTGTTACTTTATGAGCGTATGCTGCTGCTGCTGCTGCTAATTCGCTTCAGTCGTGTCCGACTCTGTGTGACCCCATAGATGGCAGCCCACCAGGCTCCACCGTCCCTGGGATACTCCAGGCAAGAACACTGGAGTCCTCAGTCTTATGGACTCTGTGGGAGAGGGAGAGGGTGGGGAGATTTGGGAGAATGGCATTGAAACATGTATAATATCATGTATGAAATGAGTCGCCAGTCCAGGTTTGATGCACAATACTGGATGCTTGGGGCTGGTGCACTGGGATGACCCAGAGGGAGGGTATGGGGAGGGAGGAGGGAGGAGGGTTCAGGATGGGGAACACAGGTATACCTGTGGCGGATTCATTTCGATATTTGGCAAAACTAATACAATATTGTAAAGTTAAAAAAAAAAAAAAAACAACACTGGAGTGGGTTGCCATTTCCTTCTCCAATGCATGAAGTGAAAAGTGAAAGTGAAGTCGCTTAGTCGTGTCCAACTCTTTGCAACCCCATGGACTGCAGCCCACCAGGCTCCTCCATCCATGGGATTTTCCAGGCAAGAGTATTGGAGTGGGTTGCCATTGCCTTCTCCACGAGCGTATGAGATCAGTGCAATTGTGCAGTAGTTTGAGCATTCTTTGGTGTTGCCTTTCTTAGGGATTGGGAATGAAAACTGACCTTTTCCAGTTCTGTGGCCACTGCTGAGTTGCCCAAATTTGCTGGCATATTGGGTGTAGCACTTTTACAGCATCGTCCTTTAGAATTTGAAATAGCTCAGTTGGAATTCCATCACCTCCACTAGCTTTGTTTGTAATGATGTTTCCTAAGGCCCACTTGACTTCACATTCCAGCATGTCTGGCTCTAGGTGAGTGATCACACCATCATAATTATCTGGGTCATGAAGATCTCTTTTTGTACAGTACTTCTGTGTATTCTTGCCACCTCTTCTTAATATCTTCTGCTTCTGTTAGGTCCATACCATTTCTGTCCTTTATTGAGCCCATCTTTTCATGAAATCTTCCCTTGGTGTCTCTAATAGGAGGATATCAAATATGATTTTAAGGACACTAAGGGTATTTTTAATATTTCTCTCCTTGAGAGATAATAACTAAATTTTTAAAAAATTTTTAATATACATTTATTTATTTTAATTGGAGGCTAATTACTTTGAAATATTGTATTGGTTTTGCCATACATCAACATGAATCCACCATGGGTGTACACGTGTTCCCCATCCTGAACCCCCCTCCCTTCTCCCTCCCCGTACCATCCCTCTGGGTCATCCCAGTGCACCAGCCCCAAGCATCCTGTATCATGCATAGAAGCTGGACTGGCAATTTGTTTCACATATGATATTATACATATTTCAATGCCATTCTCCCAAATCATCCCACCCTCACCCTCTCCCACAGAGTCCAAAAGACTGTTCTATACATCTGTGTCTCTTTTGCTGTCTCACATACAGGGTTATCGTTACCATCTTTCTAAATTCCATATATATGGGTTAGTGTACTATATTGGTATTTTTCTTTCTGGCTTACTTCACTCTGTATAATAGGCTCCAGTTTCATCCACCTTATTAGAACTGATTCAAATGTATTCTTTTTAATGGCTGAGTAATACTCCATTGTGTATATGTACCACAGCTTTCTTATCCATTCATCTGCTGATGGACCTCTAGGTTGCTTCCATGTCCTGGCTATTATAAACAAAATGAAAAATTTAATTAAATATTTAAAATATATGTATACATTTTTGAGGATTTTTGCATGTATACTCATCATTAATATTGGTCTGTAATTTCCTCTGTGTGTGTGTGTGTGTGTGTGTGTATGTGATATCTTTGCTTGGTTTTGGTATCAGGGTGATGTTGGCCTCATAGAATGAGTTTGAATGTGTTCCTTCCTCTGCAAGTTTTTGGAATATTTTGAGAAGGATAGGTGTTAACTCTCTCTTAAAAAAAAAAAAAAAGAGGAAACAAATTAGCTCATTTACAAAACAGAAGTCGAGCCACTTATGGTTACCAGGGGTTAAGAGTGGTGGAGGAGATAAATTGGGAGATTGGGATTGAGATATACACAAAACTACATATAAAATAGATAGCTAATAAGGACCTACTAGCACAGGGATATATATTCAATGGCCTATATAGGGAAAAAATCTAAAAAAAAGAGTGGATATATGTATAACTAATTCACTTTGCTGGACACCTGTAACACAACATTGTAAATCAACTATACTCCAATAACACACACACACACACACACACACACACACGAGGAGGGCATGGCAACCCAGTCCAGTATTCTTGCCTGGAGAATCCCCATGGACAGAAGAGCCTGGTAGGCTACAGTCCTTGGGATCACAAAGAATTGGACATGACTGAGCGACTAAGCACTGCACAACATACACACACACACACACACATATATATATATATTTCACAGTTTTCTCTGTCCTCACCCAGATTACTTGGAATCTTCCTAACAGTCCGTGTGATTTTTAGGGATGTGTATGTACTTGGTTGAATCCTCTCCCACCTAATTCATGTATACTCAGAAAAGTCCATTGTAGACATAATTGATTAAAGTGAAGTCATACTGGATTAGGGTATACTCTAAATCCAGTATGACTAGTGTCCTTATAAAAAAGAATACATGAAGGGATGTGACCCCAGCGGGGAGAAGGACCCCAGCTTCATGTAAAGCTGGAGGCGGAGATCAGGTGGTGCACCTACAAGCTGAGAAATGCCAAAGGATTGCCAGCAACCCCCAGAAGCCAAGAAGCAATGAGGAAAGATTTTGCTTTAAAGCCTTTCAGTGGGAGCACGGCTCTGCTAACACCTTAAATTCAGATTTCTAATCTCCGGAACTGTCAGAGAATAAATTTTTATTTTAAAGCAGGTAACATGTGGTACTTTGTCACAGCAGCCCCATGAAATTAACACAGGCAGGATAATCACTATTTTAGGAGAGAAAATAGAAAAACAGAAGAGGTAAGTGGCCTACTTAAACATACACAGCAACATACAGATACTATCTCAGGCTAGAATGCAAGTCTTTTGCTTAATTGTGTAGGATCCTATCCCTTTTCAAGGAGAAGAAACAGATTTTGGCAAGCAGAGCCATCTTACACAAACAACTTTGGACAAGCAGTCTAGGTGCAACCCTGGGGACCAGGGTACTGATCCATCTAATGGCTCGCCTTAAGTTCCCCGTTCCTTAAATTTATTCTTTGTAAGACTCAAAGACTGAAATCAGCTATTTAAAATGGACTTTATGGCAAAGGGAGGTGGGAGGGGGGTTCAGGATGGGGAGCACGTGTACACCCGTGGCAGATTCATGTTGATGTATGACAAAACCAATACAATATTGTAAAGTAATTAGCCTCCAATTAAATTAAATAAATTTAAATTAAAAAAAGAGAATACATAAAGATAAAATGGACTTTATGAACTTATGAATGTGTTTCAGATCATCAGGTAAATATTTTGGATTCTTATATGCCCTGAGTAGGTGGGGCAAATGAGATTCCCCAAGATAAGAAAAAGAGTAAAGCAAAGGCATGTTAACAGTCAGAAGGCAAATTCCTTCTGAATTCTATGGTCTCCACTTGGGCCTAAACACCAGGTTTCCACTGATAAAATTGATACAGTCTCAGAGCAATAAGGTGATCCTGAACAGACATCCCATTAGAATTCAATCTCCTGTTTAATAAATGCAAGCAAAGTACTTATCAGAAAACAAGCTGGTTCTGGGCTAACATTTATTTTGGTGCAAACTGGCCCCTTTTGGATTGGGTCCTTGGAAAATCTTGGCAGCAGGAAGACTAGGCTGTGGATCTGAAAATTTTGTCAATTTTTCTTTCTTTACATTTGAATTTTTTTTTGTTTGTTTTCGTTTCATTTTATTTATTTTTGGCTGTGCCATGAGACATGTGGGATCTTAATTCCCTGACTAGTGGCTGAGAAATCTGTATGCAGATCAGGAAGCAATAGTTAGAACTGGATATGGAACAACAGACTGGTTCCAAATAGGAAAAGGAGTATGTCAAGGCTCTATATTGTCACCGTGCTTATTTAACTTATATGCAGAGTACATCATGAGAAATTCTGGGCTGGATGAAGCAGAAGCTGGAATCAACAGTGCTAGGAGAAATATCAGTAACCTCAGATATGCAGATGACACTACCCTTATGGCAGAAAGTGAAGAACTAAAAAGACTCTTGATGAAAGTCAAAGAGGACAGTTAAAAAGTTGGCTTAAAGCTCAACATTCAGAAAACTAAGATCATGGCATCCAGTTCCATCACTTCATGGCAAATAGATGGGGAAACAGTGGCAGACTTTATTTTGAGGGTCTCTAAAATCACTGCAGATGGTGACTGCAGCCATGAAATTAAAAGATGCTTACTCCTTGAAAGAAACCTAGACAGCATGGTAAAAAGCAGAGACATTACTTTGCCAACAAAGGTCTTATTTAAAATAGTCAAGGCTATGGTTTTTCCAGTGGTCATGTATGGATGTGAGAGTTGGACTATAAAGAAAGCAGAGTGCCGAAGAATTGATGTTTTTGAACTGTGGTGTTGGAGAAGACTCTTGAGAGTCCCTTGGACTGCAAGGAGATCCAACCAGTCCATCCTAGGGGAGATCAGGCCTGGGTGTTCATTGGAAGGACTGATGCTGAAGCTCAAACTCTAATACTTTGGCCACCTGATGCAAAGAGCTCACTCATTTGAAAAGACCCTGATGCTGAAGAAAGGGTGATGATGATGGGAAAGACTGAAGGTGGGAGAAAGGGACATGACAGGGTGAGATGGTTGGGTGGCATCACCGACTCAATGGATATGAGTTTGGTAAACTATGGGAATTGGTGATGGACAGGGAGGCCTGGCGTGCTCTGGTCCATGGGGTTGCAAAGAGTCAGACACGACTGAGCAACTGAACTGAACTGAACTGAGAGGCTGAACCCACACCCTCTGCAGTGGAAGCGGGAAGTTATAACCACTGGAGCTCCAGGGAAGTCCAGTCAATTCTCTTTTCTGGTATCAGCCAATCAAATTACACTTCACTGGCCCACCAGGAGGCTTTCTAAGAAGGATGCTTCTCTGTGACTGACAAATTTTTGAGTGTCTTCTGCGCATGGCACTGTGCACATCCTTATAGCACATTCATTAGGGATGTGTAGGGCACAGATGTCTTACAGTTGACAACATGGAGAATTCGCCCCTGTTTTTTCAACCACTGTTCAGTTTTGCCACTATAAGAAGCTAAATACTGCATGGCCTTGGCCATTGGCTAGCGCTTTATGGAATTTTCTTTTATGTTTCTATTCAGAGGACATGGGTTTGAACTTTGGCCCGGGAAGGTTCCACATGGCATGGGGCAACTGAGACATATGGCACAACTACTGAAGCCCGCATGCCTAAAGTTCAGGCTCCAAAACGAGAGAAGTCAGTACAGTGAGAAGCCCACGTGCCGCCCCAAGAGAGTGGTCCCCACTTGCCTCACCTAGAGAGAGCCTGCAAGCAGCAGTGAAGACCCAGCACAGTCTATAATAAAAATTTACGAAATTGAAAAGAAAATCCTGATTTGTTCCCCATGTCCCTTCCCTTCCACATACACTACACGCTGGCTCCTTACCCAGTTTGACCCTCAAAACGGTCCCATAATTCACCTAGTTTCTGAGGCCTAAGCAAGGAGTACATCTGACTCCTGTTTTTAATCCCATTCCACACCAGCAGCAAGCCTCATCACTTCCAAAGGCATCCTGAAACCTGTACTTAGCTGTTCAGTTGTGTCTGACGCTTTGTGACCTCAGGCTGTAGCCCGCCAGGCTCCTTGTCCTTGGGACTCTCCAGCCAAGAATACTGGAGTGGGTTGTGTGCCCGCCTCCAGGGGATCTTCCCAACCCTGGGGTCGAACCCAGGTCTCCCACACTGCAGGTGGATTCTTTACTGACTGAGTCACCACGGAAGCCCTCTCTGCTCCAGGGGAACTTCTTGTCCCAGGAATTGAATGGGATCTCCTGCATTTCAGGCAGATTCTTTACTAACTGAGCTACTCGTGAGGCCCCCATCCTGAATCCTACCAGCTTTTAACCTTTCCATAGTTCCCCCCATAGGACCTACCAATGTCTCCTGACTGCACCACGAATTAGCCTCCTCTTTAGCCTCTACTTTTACAATTAAAATTAGATCATGTCACCCCCTCCTGCACGGATGCCTCTGCATTGAGAATGACTCCACTTTCCTTACTGGGGCCTCACAGTGACTCATATCTGGGCCCCTGCCACCCGGGGATGCCTCTCTTCCATTCCCCCTCTTCTTCACTCTGCTGCCTCACAGTGGTCCTCTTCCTCCTCTACCTCCTCTCTGGATCTCGTCCCTTCCTATTAGCAGTGCTTTTGAGCTGTGGTGCTGGAGAAGACTCTTGAGAGTCCCTTGGACTGCAAGGAGATCCAACCAGTCCATCCTAAAGGAGTTCAGTCCTGGGTGTTCATTGGAAGGACTGATGCTGAAACTCCAGTACTTTGGCCACCTGATGGGAATATCTAACTCATTTGAAAAGACCCTGATGCTGGGAAAGATTGAGGGCAGGAGGAGAAGGGGATGACAGAGGATAAGATGATTGGATGGCATCACTGACTCAATGGACATGGGTTTGAGTAAACTCCAGGAGTTGGTGATGGACAGGGAATCCTGGTGTGCTGCAGTCCATGGAGTTGCAAAGAGTTAGACACGACTGAGTGACTAAACTGAACTGAACTGATTAGCTCTACCTGAAATGTCTTTGCTCAAGACCCAAGACCTCTGCTGGTATCCCTCCAAATTTATTCATAGGTTCCTTGTCTTCTTCAGAAAGGCTCTCCTGAAACTTCCCTTCCTAGAATCGCCTCTATCCTTTTCATTCTCTATCTTTTTAAGCTGGCTTATTCTTCTGCATACTTTATTTTTATTTGTTTACTGTCCATTTCTATGACTACAATATAAACCTCATAAACATTTGTCTGTCTTTTTCTGTTTTTTGCTGCTGAACTCCCAGTGTTGAGAAATACAGAGCAGCCCACCAGTGGCACACGATAACCATTTGTTGAAAGAAATGAATGAAAGAACGAATGAATGACATGAACAAATCTGGAGCACGAAAAATGAGCTCATGAAGACTAACAGATGGATCCATGGGGTGAATTAGCCAGAATGGGCTTTCTGCTTTTAAAATCCTAAAGTAGAAATAGAAGAAACTTACGAAACAGAAAGAGGAGGAACATTTCAAGCACACGTGAGCAGCACAGAGATAGACATGGACAAATTACAGTGTTAAGGAATATGACAACATGAGAATAATTAGAACGCAGCAATGGAGGAATGCATGATTGAAACAGCTACATTTACTGAGGGCTGGCAGAGTGCCAGAGAGCAGGCTTAAGTATTTTATACTAAATAGCTCATTTAATTCTCAGAATAATCATTTGGGCTGTACTGTTTTGTCCTATTATAGATTGTCTTTTAAGTTTTACAACATCCCTATAAGATCTATTTTATACAGGAGGAAGCTGTGGTTTAGCAAACCAGTTTACCCCAGTTAGCTAGTAAGTGAAAAAGCCAGAATTCTAATTCAATCTGAATTCTGAATCCTTGTTCTTAATCACCTTTCACCCTCCTTTCATACAGAAGACCTAGAACAGGAATTACTGATTAAAATAAGGTGGTAATGAACAGTGTACTTGCATTGATCATGGGTTCAGTGCTTCACTATTTGACTTCCAGTTGATGGCTCAGTTGGTAAAAAATCTGCCTACAGTGCAGGAGACCCTGGTTTGATTCCTGGGTCAGGAAGATCCCCGGGAGAAGGGATAGGCTACCCACTCCAGTATTCTTGGGCTTCCCTTGCAGCTCAGCTGGTAAAGAATCTGCCTGCAATGCTGGATCCCTGGGTTGGGAAGATTTCCTGGAGAAAGGAAAGGATACCCACTCCAGTATTGTGGCCTAGAGAATTCCATGGATAGTCCATGGGATCACAAAGAGTTGGACATGAGTGAGCGACCTTCACTTTCGTTAATAAAAACCCTGTGATCATTTACTCTTGGACACTGGTGGCACCAACTTTAACTTCTACCATCAAATGTGTGTTGTGCTTGTTGTTCAGTCGCTAAGCCATATCCAGCTCTTTGCGACCCCATGGACTGCAGCACACCAAGCTCCTCTGTCCTCCACTCTCTCGGAGCTTGCTCAAATTCATGTCCGTTGAGTCAGTGATGCCATTCAACCATCTCATCCTCTGTCCCCGCCTTCTCCTCCTGCCCGCAATCTTTCCCAGCATCAGGGTCTTTTCCAATGAGTCGGCTCTTCACATCAGGTGGCCATCAGGAGCTTTAAGATCTAGTTCCCTGACCAGGGATTGAAACTGGGCCCCCGCATTGGAAGCACAGAGCCTTAGCCATTGGACCACAAAGGAACTGTGTGGTCTCACCTTAAAATCTTTCAATTTCAACACATGGTGATACCCTGGACTTGTCAAATGTCCTGTGACCAGAAACTCTGGCCCAGTTCAAATTCCGTATTGGATGTGCCATGGGGTTTCCCAAGGTGGGAAGATTGGGCTGAGATCCAAAGAGTTTTCATAGAATTGGGAACAGTTGTAGGCACATTCCTCCCTAGCACTGTTCCTATGAACTGCAAATAGTATCTTTATCAAAACAACATAACAATGTAGGAAGATTGGAGTTAGAGAATAAGAGTTAAAGTCAAATTATGACCCTTTGGTGTAGCACATAAGTTACATTACACCAGGCAGAGTATAATCAGCAGTGAAAAGAATCTGTCAAATAGTACAATGATTTTAAAAAACGGATTTCACTTATTTTGGGTATCTCATGAGGATGAGGCTTCCCTGGTGGTGAAGTGGTAAAGAACCAGTCTGTCAATTCAGGAGTGCTGGGTTCAATCCCTGGGTCAGGAACATACCCTGGAGAAGGAAATGGCAACCCACTGTAGTAGTCTTGCCTGGAGAATTCCCAAGGATGGAGGAGCCTGGTGTGCTACAGTCTGTGGAGCTGCAAAGAGGCAGACACGACTGAGCGACTAAACAACAGCAACAATCACGAGAGGTTAGTCAACTAAATTTCTTCATGTGATACTTTCTAAAAAGAACTATCATATTTCATACTAAAACACAAAATGCACATGTGTATATAAATGCATGAATTTTTATGCATTAAATTATATAATATTTATACACTAATACCTTATAATCCTTGGGGCTTCTTTGGTGGCTGAGATGGTAAAAGAATCTGCCTACAATGCAGGAGATCCAGGTTCAATCCTTGGGTCAGGAAGATCCCCTGGAGAAAGAAATGGCTGCACACTCCAGCATTCTCTTGTCCATGAGAATTCCATGGACAGAGGGGCCTGGTGGTCTACAGTCCATGGGGTCACAGAGACAGACATGACTGAGCGACTAATACTTTAATTACCTTCACTTTCACCTTATAATCCTAACTTTAGGCTAAAGAGTGGAAATAAATTTGAACCTACAGCATGATTTAGAACAACTTATCCTTCACATACACTGTCTTCAGAAATTCCATCCCTGATATCTTTGGATACTATTTTGCCCATCTTATTTTACTTTCTATTTACAGCACCTTACAAAAGTCTTGACCACCAGTAGATGCTCGATAATTGCTTATAGACCACAGAGATTAAAGCGGCTGTCAAGATGAGATAATATATAAATACGTATGAGTTAAATAAACGCTATATTCTCAGTGTGTCTTCGTGCTTCACTAGTCATGAACACCAGCTCTCCATAGCGTCTGATCTAACTGAAGGAATCCCATAAAAGAGCTCAGTTCAGCTGTTTTATCTTTGGAGTAGAGTTTTATTTGGCTGCAGCAGCATGATGGCAATTTCCCCGCTGATGTTCAAGCTCTATTTTGCTCTTATTCAGTTTTCCAAGGAACCTACCTTCATTTTTAGTAGGCTACATCACCAAATGAGGCAATTAAACCCAAAAGAAATCTACTTCTTTGGAACCTTTTTATCCCAAGCTAGATATCCGTACTTTCCAGAAACATCTCATTATTATGACACTTTCATGCCTTCTGTCTTCATACTCCCTAATATCAGTGAGAAATCAGTAGCATTTTTTTCCCTATAATTTCACACCGAGCAGATAACCTCTCTAGATGTTTCATTATACCAGTGGAAGGAGACCGAATTATGCTTTGTGCTCAAAGAGAGAATGACAGTGAGCCAGCAGAGATTTTCTTATGCTACATCACTGTTTAACCCAGGCAACAAGACATTTTTGTTCTTCATCTTTAACTGTGCACTGAAATATATATATATATATATATATATATATACACATATATATATATATATATATAGTTGCTGTTTTAGTCTCTAAGTTGTGTCCAACCCTTTTGCAACCCCATGGACTGTAGCCTGCCAGGCTCCCCGTCCAGGGGATTTTCTAAGCAAGAATCCTAGAGTGGGTTGCCATTTCCTTCTCCAGGGGATCTTCCCAACCCAAGGATCCAACTCACATCTCCTACATTGGCAGGCAGATTCTTTACCACTGAGCCACCAAAGGAGATACACACATATATATTTATACTTTAAACTGAGAAAATACTGAGAGAAATTTGCATAACTAATCAGAAAATATGTTAAGATCTAGATTCTCTGGTCTTTTAAAAAGAAATATTTTTATTAACTCAGTGCATAAAGAACTTTTTCAACATTCAAAGAGGAGTAATCTATTAAATGTGCTTTTAGTGAGTTCTGCTTAAAACTGTTCGATACTAGTTCCTTGGGAATCGGGGCATTATCTGACTTGCTTTTGTATCCTCTGTACTAGGAGAGTCTCAAGCAGGGGGCCCAACAGAATTTTCTCTGATAATACCAATGCTCTCTGCTGTCCCACGCAGCAGCCAGTAGTCACATATGAACTTCTGAAATGTGACTGATGAGGCACTGGAATTTTAGTTTTCAATTCTGTTTAAATTTTAAGTGCTATTTGACAGTTGTGGTTAGTGTGCCTGAATTTTTAATTTATTTTACATCAATGTGTTGAACTGCAAATCGATACATGTAGCTAATGGTAACTGTACTGGACCGTGGACGTCTAGGACTTAGCATAAAAGAATAATTTTGAATGACTGACTGAATGAATAAATGATGAATAAGTACAGAATGACTCACCCTTGCTTCAAACTTTTCTAACATGCGTAAACAACCCATCTTCACAAGCCTACCTCTGATTCTTCCACTAACATACATCACTGTAGAAGACATGCTGCTGCTGCTGCTGCTAAGTCGCTTCAGTTGTATCCGACTCTGTGCGACCTCATAGACGGCAGTCCACCAGGCTCTGCCGTCCCTGGGATTCTCCAAGCAAGAACCCTGGAGTGGGTTGCCATTTCCTTCTCCCATGCATGAAAGTGAAAAGTGAAGTGAAGTCGCTCAGTAGAAGACATAATAATACCTCGCTAGTTGACCACCGAACCTGAATGGGTTCCTTTTAGCTTCTGTTGCTGGGAATGCCACAGCATAAGCCTTTAGTGTCTTCCATCCTGTAATACCTGAAAACGTTTCTGCAGTGAAAGAATTTTGAAACTATACCAGCATTTGTATGTTACCTACAAAGATAGAATGCCAGTGCTTAAATTTACTTCTTTCTACTGCTAGTCTATTGCCACGTATATGACACAAAACTGGACCAGCTGATGGGTTCACAGTCAACTTTGCCTTCATCATTGTCCCGGATATCCACTCAAATCATCACACAGTGCAGTTAATAATTGGAAACCGGGTTAAGTGACTTTAAAAAAAAAAAATAAAGAGAGAGATAGACAGAACTATGATTTACTTGGTTTGCTTAATTTATAGAATCATGATGAATGACTATTACTGAAACATATTATCTTTGCCACACATTAAGTACAAATCAGATTCTACCAGCAAATGTTAACCAGCTAGCTATTCACAAAATGGCAATGCTGTGTCACATTTTATGGGATAATAGAGTGTTTTCTGCTCATAAAGCTTCAAAATTTAGTTAGGGATGCAAAGATGTCCAAGAAGCAAAATTAGACAACGAACAAGTTTGCAACAGCCTGCTAAACAGGGAGAGGATGATTGCAGGGAAAGTAATAAAATCCATAAATGGTTGATTACATAGTAATCAAGCCAAATACAAACTATCAATAAGGTATTGTATTAGCTTTATTACCTTATGATTACACTACTGAGTGTCCCACTTTAGTTGCAAGTGCAAGGCAGTTGGAATTATGTTTCCATTTGATCCCATTAGGGGCAGGAAACCTCCTTCTATTGATTGTATACTAGATGCCAGGTAAGACTTGGGGGCTTCCCATAGATTATCACATTTCATCTTTACAATCTGGTAATGAAACTGAGAAGGACTCTGTGGGGCTCGTGGGCATGGAAACCTTTTTGTCCCATTTCTTATAGGCAAGACTCCAGCCTCCATGGCCTTTGCTGAGTTTCAAATGGCAGATTGGAATAGCTGATAATCAAGGGAGGAACAGCCAAGAAATCAGCTGAGACAGGATTCACGGGACCACAAAAGCGCATCAAGATGAGAAGACTGACCACCTGAGACCCTGCACATGCCCTAGTGTTGTCAGCAATTCCATAACAGGAGGGAAAGGGGGAGGACACAGCTTTTGAAAGAATGACATAGCCCCAGGACACAGCATAAACCGATTCGAATCAAGTGGGACCAAGATGGCAGCCAAGACCAGATCTTGATCCTCAGGCAGCAAGTGAAGGGACACACCCAGAGGGGCCGTGACAGTTCCAAGGCACTGTCAAAAGACCACGGAGTGGGCGGTGGACCAAATCCCAGAAACTTCCACCCCTTCCGAAAAACAGTCGGAATAACCCTCCCGCTCATTAGCATATGAAATTACCCAGCCTATAAAAACTAACCAAGCCACATTTTGCAGCCACATTCGCCCTCTGCGATGGCTCACACTCCGTCTGTGGCGTGCGCTTCTCTCTGAATCTGAATAAATCCGCTTCTTATCACTCTGTCTCTCTCTGAATTTTTTCTATGATGAGACATTAAGAACCTGAGCTTTATTAGACCCTGAAACCAGGTACCATGGGTTTGGCTGGGTTCGAGTCCCAGCCACGTGGGTTCCAGTCCCAATCTGAGGGAAACGGTTGCCCCACCCTTGAACTGTTGCTGTGAAACTCCTTGTCAAGTCCTCTTGGGTTGGGACGCACAGTTTTTCAGAGAGGCAGGAGACCCCTGTGTCCTTCTTTGCCTGGCAAAGCAATAAAGCTATTCTTTTCTACTTCACCAAAAACTCTTATCTCCAAGGTTTGATTTGGCACCCATGTACAAAGAGGCTGAGCTTTCAGAATAAAGAAGAGGAGTAAATAATATCTCCAACTTATGATTGAGGACAATGAGGTTTCGAGGATTAAGAAACTTGGGATGCTCCTGGTGGTCCAGTGGTTAAGATTTTACCTTCCAATGCAGGGAGTGCGGGTTTGATCTGAGGTTCAGGCTAAGATCCCACAAGCTTCATGACCAAAATATCAAAACGTGAAACAGAAGCAGTGAATTGTAACAAATTCCATAAAGACTTTTAAAATGATCCACATGACCAAAAAAAAAAAAAAAAAAATATTAAGAAAGAAAGATTAAGACAATTCTCCTAAGAAATAGGCAGTAATATTTGGAGACATAATATTCAGAGACTTTTCAAGTTCCGTAACAACTATACAAGAAGAGTCTTTATAGAATAAAAATAAAGAAAGAAAGAAAAAAAAAGATGTTCAGGGATGGACAAAAAAGGCAAATATATCTATTCCTCTAGATAATATATCTTAAAGTCACTCAATTTGGTGGTTGCTTTCACTCGCCTTTTCAGTGTAAAGAATATAATGGACTAAGAATATTACTTACAACACTTAACTATAAAAGGGTTTTGTGGATAATTGGGTTGTGGTCTAGCAAATAGGCTCCCCACTCTAACTCGAGCCTCCAGACAGTATGTGGTCCATTTTAATATCCTTCAAGATTAAACTGCCTTAACGGCATCTTAAAGGACCCCAAATAATAATTCAAAAATCCTCCACATGTGGCATGAAAAGATTAGACAAGTCTTAAGCAGGCAGGGACTTAAATCCGGCTGATAATACAGTGGAGAAATTACACACTATAAAGGCAGAAGGAAGGAGCAAGGAGTTAGCCCAAGGAAGATAGAATCAGGAGACACAAACCTGCCTATAAATCAAGCCTTTGTATTCTGGGTGATTATTTCATAAACTGGATCTTGGGCTGGTGATCTCTTTAAATGATTACTGCAGTATGTATGCACTTTCAGAAACACTTGCTGGCTGATTCATATTTCAGACATATTTTCTATCAGGGTTGATTCCTTGAGAATATGGTTTTCATAATAGAGTTTATATTTTCAAATAATATGAAAAACTTGAAATTCAATTTGTATAAAAGCTATGTCATTTTAGTGTACAATTACTACATCACATTTGGAAAAACCGTGATAAAATGAGCAAGCAATTGCATACCCAGATGGGACCCATTTTCAAAAGATAAGATCATTTTGTCAGGGAGAGAAAAATGAAAACATCCCCCCTGCCTCTGCCTCTAGATTCTGAAATTCTAACCAAGTAATAAACTCAGCCTTTGAACTTTCTCTAAAAACATAGAAAGATGAGCTTATAAGAAGCTGAGAGAGAAGAGAAAGAGGAGGAGAAAGACAGGGGAGGAAGGGGAGGGAAAGAAGAAACAGCACAGGAGAGGAGGGAAGGGGGCAACGAAGTACGGGATCTCTAAGATGCTGGATCTTACTCAGAAATCGGTGTTTCATTGAACAGGCTTGGGGAAGATGAAGTGCTCCTTACCCTAGAAATAGTTTTAAATTGCCAAAGTGGCATTTTTGTGTTAACACAGAAGATAAAATACACATGTCCTACCTATTAGTTATGATAACATTATTTATTCATCCTAATATCTGTAATAAAGGCAGCGAGTGAGTGCCACAAGACTCTCAATCTAAATGAACTGAAGGAGGTGGCTGTTTTGCACGTGTAAAAAGCTATTCTAAAAGTACTGTGTATCTAGCCTGAACTACTCCTGTCTACCTAGCTGCTCAGTAAGAGATTGATTATTCAAGAAAAGTCCTCAATGAAACACAATCAGGTCACCCTCCAATAAACAATGGTCTGCGAAGGAAATAATTCTTACTCCATATGGTGTAAAAAGAGAGGTGATTTAATAAAACAATTGTTGTCATTAAAGGCCAACAGGTGGTTAGCATTGTAAGGCCACTATCACCACCCTTAGTGAAGAAATTAAGACACCTTCATGTGTCAAAAACAGGATAACTTTCCACTTTCATTTTCTGGAGAAAACATAACTTGCATGCTACGATAATACCAACAAGCAACAGATTTTATTCATTTGAGTTTTTAGTTTTATTTTATGCCTTATTATCATTTATGCTTAAATTTTAAGTAAATGCTTACCGAGACCAGTGCCCAGTGTGGTTTTCTATAAAAATTCTCAGACTACTTTCTGAAGGAGGAAGAATGGATGATATATAAAGGATCAAGGTGGCTGTCTTTGTAATAAAGCACTTATTTGAGGAGGAGGACAAGATGATTTAGGCATAAAAACTGCCTAGATAGTACGTGAAAGCAAGCAGGATCCTGTGGGACTCCTGGACATGATGGACACAGAAGCCTTCCCATCCTTTCCATTCCACCCCCAACCCCGTTCCCTGTAGGGAACAGATCGCAGCCTCCATGACCTTCCTGGAGTTCCAAAAAGCAGATTCGAACAGTTGCTAATCCAGGAAGGAAAGGGACGCAAAGACAAGGAAGGAAGGGCTAAGAAACAACACTGCAGCTTTGGGGCAGGGGCCTGGGTCTGTCTCAGGGCTACATGCAACAATGCCTCTAAGTCCTTTATGGAATTACAACCCAGCAAATGGAAGATGGCAGCATTCTTCAACTGGAGAAGACCACTCATGCATGCGTGTGTGCTAAGTCTCTTCAGTCATGTCCAGCTCTTTGCCACCCCATGGATTGTAGCCCACCAGGCTCCTCTGTCCATGGGATTCTCCAGGCAAGAATACTGGAGTGGACTGCCATGCCCTCCTGCTGCAGGGGATCTTCCTGACTCAGAGATAGAACCGGCATCTCCTGCATTGGCAGGAGAGTTCTTTTCCAGTAGCGCCACCTGGGAAGCCCAAAGACCACTTGAGACCAGACTAAAGGAACCAGCTCATAAAGATATCAAGAGAAGAGATAAAAAGGAAGGCAAGCAACTATACTCTTGAACATAAAACTCCTCAGCAAACTCCCCTGGGTGGGGACACGTAGTTTTTGAGGGTAGGAGCCCACTGTGTCCCCCTTTGACTGGCAAAGCAATAAAGCTATTCTTTTCTAACTCACCCAAAACTCTTATCTCCAAGATTCAATTTGGTACCACACACAGAGGCTGAGCATATGCCAGAGGCCATCACAGGTAAGGGGCTCATAAGCAAATCTACGATTCAGAGTTCTTACATTTCATTGAACAAATTCTTGCAAGTTTCCTTACCTATTTTATTATTGTTACATATTTAAAACATTTGCTTCCTTAAGAAGCTTCTTGGAACTTTAAGTGCTATTACTCATTACATAGCTATGCTTTCTTAATGTGTCTCAGTCACTGTGAACAGTGTTAGAAACACAGTGGATATTCATTAACTATACTTGTCAGTTGAATTATACCATTGCTTGCGCTTTATAAAAGCTAATGCCATATGTGTGTAATACAAATAATCACAGACTGATTTTTTTATTATTAATTATACCAAACACATTGTATCATGAGTACTTCATTATTTTTTTTAATGAAATGAGGTATTACTATTAGTCAGTTTCCAAGTGGAAGACTTTCTTCTCTCTTGACTTGGAAAGGTTGGCCTTTAAAAACAAATTCTGAAAATTGATTTTCAAGCTGGATACTTAGGAAAAATGGTATTGATAGAAGATAAAGAACATTGCTCAGTCTTAGAAATGAGGCTGACTGTAGAATTTTTATCAGCAATGTAATGTAATCATAGCCAGTCAGCCCAGAAAAGTACACAAAAACAATTCCGGGGATAATAGTCGGATTAGGAAGCAAAGGATTCAGACAATCCATAGAAATTGGATCTTCTGAAAATGAACATGCTTTTAAAGTTTAAGTTCTACCATGAAAAAACTGAACAAGATCTTTTTAGAGAATTTTTATCGGTTTTTCAACTATATCAGTCTGTGTACACAATATGGCATATACCATTTAAACATATATGTATATATGTATGTATATATATATAGACCTAATTTGTTTTTATTCAGTTTATTGATTAAAAATACCAAATATTTATAAAAGTCATTGATTATCAGGATGGGGAGCACATGTATACCTGTGATGGATTCATTTTGATATTTGGCAAAACTAATACAATTATGTAAAGTTTAAAAATAAAATAAAATTAATTAAAAAAAAGAAAAAAAAAGTCATTGATTATCTATATATATGTATGATCTATAAAGAGAGAGTCAATGGGAAAATTGATGTCTCAAATCATATGTGACCATTAACACTATGAAGTGGAAATCAGCATTATCTAGTGATTTAAACCCAAAGAGCAACAAAACATTCTTTAGAAGAGAAACCTGGAAGCGGGACCACCTTTGCTGGCACGTGACAAGGAAGCTGCACAAGGCCCCATGCTAAGGAGGGTCCCACATAGAGCAAGGATTGATGAGCTGCTGTAGCTTCCGGATCCTGCAAATTATTTAGCTGGTCCTGCTTGGGTGCCTGCATTTTCTATATATGACCTGAAATCTGCACATTTCTATGGCTTTAAAGATGCTGTGTGAGGTTTTATTTCTGTGATGCACGTATCTCTCAGACTTGTACAGCTTAGTCTTCTCCTCACCCCCAACAAATCCTTTATCCCAATCTGTTCTCATCTGGTCTTTTGAAGTCTTGGCTACATGAGAAAAGGAACAGAGATTCTGCCCAGAGTAAAACATGGTGCCAGCACCCAGACTACCTCTCAGAATCTTCTTTAACTTGCTGATTTCAAATCCCTAACAAGTAACCTAATCCAAAGATTATTTTCTCTTATTTACCAATTAAAATATTTCTGATTTCTACTTCATGTTCTTCCAAAAGCATGTGAGGTGATTTTGAAGATAGATAGAGTTTTAAATAAAATGATTGGGAATACAAATAAAACAGCATCATTTGAAAAAAAAATACAAACAGGAGTAGATGAAACTAGGTGTCTAAATGTCTAAACAACGGATGTACTTCATTATAAGCAGTCATTTAGTTCATTTAACCGTTAGATTACAACTTTTTAAAACTCTTAACAAAATAAAGTTGGCAAACAACTCATTGGCAATCAATCTTTCCAAATAACATCAGAATTTTAGTAGAAAATTCAAAATGTTGTAAGAAATACAGAACTCTCTTTTAAAAGTGCAGTTTGGGGGCTGTTTGTTCCTTGATAAAAGGAGAAATCACTAAATTATAATTTGGTCAGAGAACATTTAGCAGCATTATTTTGTTTGTGGAGCTTAATATAGTCATTTACATGACAGGATAGTGAGATTGCCCAGTAGAAATTATCGATTTACATTTCTTGAATCTGGGTTTGCTTTTGGAAGCTTCTGTACGGCATTCAGTGTATGAGCAAGTTACTGAATAAGCCCCTGTACTGAGAAGTCCTACACCATTGGTTTTTCTCTGATGTAATACTTTTCATACACAAACTCAGAAAAATCTGAAAAAAAAAAAAATCAGTGCAGGAGGCTGAACCCCAATGCTGATGATGAAGTTCTGGCAGCTAGAGTCACTCACTCACTCGGGAGTGGATATGTAGACCGGATGGATGGATCAGGCCTTCCTAGTTGTTAATTTGTTGCTCTGCAGACCGACCAAAGTGAGGAGACCATTTTGTTAAAAAGTTATCTTATCTTTAAAAACCTTCAGGGTAAATGTATTGCTCCAGAAATCTTCTATTTTGTCACCTCAATAAACTACTATGAAGGGATTCAAAGATATCACCTACGAAAACGAGCACTTCCTAATTTGGCCCTTCCCGTCGCATACTCACACTCAGGCTGAGTGGCCACCTTGATGGGCTGAGAGCTCTCCCCAGGCCCCCACTGGTTGTAGGCTGCAACCCGGAAGGTGTACATGGCTTCTGGCTTCAGGTTCCCCACGGTGAACTGGAGGGACCCGGGCTGCGACGTGTTCACTGCTCGTTCCCTGGGAAACGAAAGTCACAGGAAAAGATGATTCCCACGTGAACACTTTCAGGCACAACCTTTACTTAACAAGCGAGAGCAGTAAGGTGGATCCAAAGGTTCCTTTCCTGTCGACGCTGCATGTAAGGCAAGGTCTCAGAGGCTCACTCTGGGAGGCAAACGGACTGGAAGGGCCTACAAATAAATGTTGCAGGGTTTCTGGGGAGTTCAAGTTTATGCCGTTCCCATGAACCTTGCGTACTAAAGTCTTTCCCCTTGACACTTTACCATTTAGCGTCAAAACTCATAACGAAGAGCTAGTAAAATAAGAATGAACATCTGGAGTGCAGGCAGGGAGATGCATTTTGCAAACACTGAGCTAATGACAGAAATTAGAGTTTCGATTATTCCACAAGTCAGTCTTTGTCAGTACTGCCAACCAATGCATTATTTTCTTCCATTATAGGAAAGGGAAAGGCAGATGCTAAATGCCGATGTGTATAGAGATTGAAGTCCTGTGGTTACGTTAAGTGAAGTTAGCAAAAGGAAGTAGACTCCCTCCTGTGTGGGGAGGAAGTACAATACACATCTTCCTGCCTTTTCTTCAAGCCACTACTACATGATTCCCATTCATTTTCCAATTAAAACCTTCCTTAGTGTGTGTGCAAATGCTAAGTCGCTTCTGTTGTGTCTGACCCTTTGTGACTCTATGGACTGTAGCGTGCCAGGCTTCTCGGTCCATGGGATTTTACAGGCAAGAAAACTGGAGTGGTTTGCCATGGTCTCCTCCAGGGGATCTTCCTTAGTGGTTCCAAACCAATGAATTAATAGGCTGATCATGGTGGGATTTATAGTACATATTAAGAGAAGACAAATCCTATGGATATAGATCCTAACACATTAGAAACAAGAACCTCTCAAGTACGCTTTAAGGACACACATGGTTTTAGATATTTATATCCTCACAAGTCTCGTGTAATTGAATGTGAAGAAAGAGTTCCTTCTAAGCCACTCAACTGTTTCTTAAGGTTTCTATTTCTAGATGCTACCTCTTGCATCTCAGTGGAATTATATGTTCATTTCAATTTTACAAGTTTTATTTTGTTTCAGGGAAATATTTCAAATGAAATCTGTTTTTCTGACAGGGGAAATTAAGTTTCCAAAGAGAAAAGTGAAAGCAAAGTTCTAAGGGGATGAATGGTGATTCTTGGGTATATATACACTCTTACTTTCACTGATATGACTGAGACTGGCTGGCTCCTCCTCAAACTCATTTCTCCTTCTCCGTGCACTGGATCCTATGTCCTGGCCCCCGTGAAGCCTAGATGAACCCATGGCACTGGGTTTAACCAATGAGTGTGAGTGCACATGTCCATGCTGATTCCAGGCCTGGGGAGAGGAGCCACATAGCAGCAGGCAGACTTTGGAACCATACGATGATGACGTGTGTGCTCAGTCGTTCAGTCATGTCCGACTCTTTGTGACCCCATGGACTGTAGCCTGCCAGGCTCTTCTTCATGGTATTTCCCAGAAAAGAATATGGGAGTGGGTTGTCATTTCCTACTGCAGGGTATAGTCTCAACCCAGTGATCAAACCTGCATCTTTTGCATCTTCCTGCATTGGAAGGCAGATTCTTTACCATTGAGCCACTTGGGAAGCCCCACATCATGATGGAGGAGTCTAAATTCTGCAAGAATTCTGGAATGGACCTGTGAGAAGAACTGCCTGTCAATTAGGAACATTGTTTTTCTACTTTATAGAGTCAGAGAAACTCGAGCCATTATAAGCTTGAGGGTTTAGTTGTTATAGCAGTTAGCATGAGTTTATCTGGTACTGCTTGTAATTAAAATATGAAGCCTAGGTGTTAACCTAGGCAAGGAGGAGGGAGGGATGCGGTGTTAGTATTTAATGAGTACAGAGCTTCAGTTGGGAATTCTGGGGAGGGGAGAGTTGCTCCACAGGTAAATGCATTTAATGCCATAGAACTCTGCACTTAAAAATGGTTAGAATTTTAAGTGTTATGTTATGTATATTTTATCACAATAAACAAATGAAACCCAAGCATCCCATATGAATCTGGATATAGCCCAGGTTTAGGCATTCCTGTCGGAGAAGGTGATGGCACCCCACTCCAGCACTCTTGCCTGGAAAATCCCATGGACGGAGGAGCCTGGTGGGCTGCAGTCCATGGGGTCGCTAAGAGTCGGACAGGACTGAGCGACTTCCCTTTCACTTTTCACTTTCCTGCATTGGAGAAGGAAATGGCAACCCATTCCCTTGCCTGGAGAATCCCAGGGACGGTGGAGCCTGGTGGGCTGCCGTCTATGGGGTCACACAGAGTCGGACACGGCTGAAGCGACTTAGCAGCAGCAGCAGGCATTCCTATATGAGTACTGTGTTAAGTTGCCACAAGGCTGAATTATGACAGAGTTGGGGAAGGGTTTGGTGGGATTCAATAGTGACCTATAGTAAGACTAAGAAACATCAGATAATATCCCCATGTACCACACATCACACTCATTGACTCTACCAAACTAAAATTATTTAAGCCAATATATTACTTTTTAAAAGAAAATCCTCATAAACAGATTGCACGCCTTATGAATGTATAGATTCCTGCATCTTATTTTCTTTCAGTAGAGGAGCTGCTATATGTATTTCTTCTCTTTTTATATAAATATGATGGTTTTATTAGCATTATTTTACAAATGCAAAAGTAAGATTTAGAGAAACAACATTTTTTTTTTTTTTTTTGCAAAGGACTCATAGTCAGCAAATCCCAGTTAAGAGTGAGATCTGGGGCTTCATTCTGGATTCATTCCAGAATCAGTATCATTCAACAATAGGGGAAAACAAGGGGCCTATTTGGATCATGGGCACTTCGGGTAGAAGACATGGAATTCTACAAGGAAGAAGGGACACTGGGTGTTCAGAAACCACTGTGAGGATGAGGGTAACTATCACCTGTTGTGAGTCGTTTCATGATATATTTTCTAGACCTTTGAGCAATATCAATTCAGTTCAGTTCACTCGCTCAGTCGTGTCTGACTCTTTGCGACCCCATGAATTGCAGCACGCCAGGCCTCCCTGTCCATCACCAACTCCTGGAGTTCACCCAAACTCATGTAGGTCCAATTTGCATGCCAAACTCCTTGGGTATCTATAAGGAAGGACAGCTTTCATGATTGACTTTATTTAGGTAATTACTAAATAATTTTTGTGAAATAGCTGTGTTCTAGGATGTGCTGGCATAACCCATTGAAAAGGCATTCTTCAAAGGAAAAAAGACAAGAACATCTGGGTGTGTCCAGGTAAGAATATCAAAGATCATATGATAGAAAAGTCAGTCACATAAAAGGGGGATGATGGATTTCATCACAAGGAAGGGAGTTTTAGGTTCCTATAATCTCCAGCAGCTTTCTTTTCTTTTCTTTTACTGTTTTTTTTTAATTTTTAATTTTTTAACTTTACAATATTGTATTGGTTTTGCCATACATCAACATGAATCCACCACAGGTATACACATGTTCCCCATCCTGAACCCTCCTCCCTCCTCCCTCCTCCCTCCCCGTACCATGCCTCTGGGTCGTCCCAGTGCACCAGCCCCAAGCATCCAGTATCGTGCATAGAACCTGGACTGGCGACTCATTTCATATATGATATTATACATGTTTCAATGCCATTCTCCCAAAGCATCCCACCCTCCCCCTCTCCCACAGAGTCCAAAAGACTGTTATATACATCAGTGTCTCTTTTGCTGTCTCATATACAGGGTTATTGTTACCATCTTTCTAAATTCCATATATATGTGTTAGTATACTGTATTGGTGTTTTTCTTTCTGGCTTACTTCACTCTGTATAATAGGCTCCAGTTTCATCCACCTCATTAGAACATTGTTCATCACAGCACTGTTTATAATAGCCAAGACATGGGATCCAGCAGCTTTCAGAAATATCCCAAATTATGATATTAAGAGTTATGAAGAAACTATGTTCACTGATATAGAAAACTGATATTTCTTCAATGTTATACACAATGTGAACAAAGTATCTTCACCACTAGTTTCTTCAACGTGGGCTCTTAATGGCTTTAAATACAGATTTAATCTAAGCATTTCCATGTTATGTGCCAATTTTCAGGAATCTACTTATCCCATCAGAGTGAGGTAACATCAAACTCCTAGGTAGATTAGGTAAAAGATTCAGGATTTTTAAGGCTTCCCAGATGGTGCAGTCATAAAGAATCTTCCTGCCAATGCAGGAAATGTGGGTTTGATCCCTGGGTTGGGAAGATTCCCTGGAGCAGAAAATGGCAACCCACTCCAGGGTTCTTGCCTGGAAAACCCCATGGACAAGAGCCCGATGGGCTACAATCCATGGGGTCGCAAAGAGGGAGACATGACTGAGTGTGCATGCACACACACAGCATTGTAAAGCCAAGGGCTGTTTTCCCAGCTTTCTCTTTAATTTATCTGAACCTCAGAGTCCTCAAGTGCTAACTGGTGCTATAAAAACATTTACCTCATATAGTTTCTAGAGATTTCAATGAAATGCTGTATGTAAACCATATAAAGCAGTAGGCATGAGACCTGGTATTCACGGAGTCTTCCATACATGGCACTTACTACTGCTGCTATTTCTATTATTATAAAAAAAAAAAAAAGACAACCTCATAGGAAGGAAGTGTTCTTGAGTTCAAGAGGACTTTCCACAATCTGAAGAGAGAAAGTAATAAGAGGTACAATCACAAAGAAAAACAAATAAATATTGACATTTTCTGTCAGGTTAATTTTGTTTACAGAGATAAGTCAAATCAAAAAAAGTTGCCCCACAGATGTCGAGAATAGACCTGTGCTTGAGAGGAGGAGGGGGAGTGGGGGAGGAATGGATTGGGAGCTTGGGGTCAGCAGATGCCAACTGTTACACAGAGAATGGATAAACAGCAAGGTCCTACTGTAGAGCAGAGGGAGCTACATTCAATATTGTGATAAACCATACTGGAAAAGAAAAGAAAAGAGAACATGTATATGCATACACACATACACACATATATGAATACATGCATATGAATATATGCATGTATTCATATATAGGTACATATATATGAATCACTTTGCTGTACAACCAAAATGAACTCAACGATGTCAATCAGCTGTACTTCAATGTTTTAAAGTCGTCAGAACTAGAGGCATCAGACAAGTTTCGATAATGAAAACGGCAATATTCTTTGAAAGGGAAGAGGCTTTGCCAGCAGCACTGGAGAAGGAATGGTGTTCCCCGAGTTTCCCAGCATAGTCCCCCAGCCCTGTGGTATCTGGGCTTTGGTGCCATGTTGCTTTGATGTTTCCTAGGGTCCTAAGGGGTGACATTAAATGTGACACCAATGAATTCCAAGAAAACAACATTTATGGCCATGTCACCCTCCACAGATGTGTTCAGTTACAAAGACTGGCAGATGGCTTTTGATGACCCCATTTGTTCTTTAACAGCTGAAAGCAAACGTTTGCGAGTCATCTCCCAACAAGGAAATAAAATCTAAATTTGGAAGGACAGCTTGTGACTTGTTTCTCTGGTTGCATGCTGCTGGCAATGGCAGGCACCTAAAGTAAACTCTCCATACCTCTGCCTTTAGGCAGTTAGCAATTAGGACTTCATTTTGCTCATTCTAGCCCATGTTCCTCTGTAAATGGGCAGATAAATGCACTAGGTTCTGAAGAACAGAGAGGTTAGGAGTTTGTCCAGTTACGTGTCCAGGGGATACTGCCTGTCACCGCACCAACCACTCCTGGGAAAGCGGCAGGGGACCCTGGCTGCATTTCCAAGAAGTTTTCGCTGAAGACTCTGAAGACATAATTACCCATCAAACCCATAGAACTCAGAGTCATGGTCTGTGGTGGCAGATGAACTGTCCAGAACATCATTATTCCACTTATTTTCCACTTGCCTCTGAGTCAGTGTGGGCAAGTGAAGATTAAGTTGACTGAAGCAGAGAGACCAGAATCCACTCACGGCCTATTCCTTCACTGACCATCCACAGAGTATAAATTATATAGTCTGTCTTCTTCTGCTGGCTGGAAAAGGTGTAGGCAACTTGCCTTCTCTGACCTTCACGTGGAGACTAACAGGAGTTCGTTAATAAGAAGCACCTCTTTCTTGTAAATTCTGGTTCTCTGGGCTTCGGTTTACCTGGTTAAGGTTTCTTGGAAAATAACTACTATGTTCTAAAAGCATATACTCTGACCCAGTAACAATAATTCTGCTGCTTTGTTGAGATCAGGCTTTTCATCTAAAACCTCTTTATGAGATAGGCTGGGGCCTGGGACCCTTTGCTGCAATGCAGCTGTGCTTGCACCTGGATAACCCTGTCCTGGAGCAACAAAAATACGAAGAAACTGTATGGGACTAGAAATAACTGCGTGCATGGGCACTTAGGGCAAATTCTGGATGAAAGATACAAAAAGACCAAAAAAGATACAAAGAGACCAAGTGCCACTTCTGAGGAGCCTGGAGCAAAACCAGGGTACTGGGCATGCCCCCTGCACACAACGCCACCTAAAAAGGGATGGGCAAACCACGCAACCCACTCCTCTGGCCTGATCCCCAGACACACCCCTATCCTCACCCCTTACAAGGAACAAGTTTCCGCTCCCCTCGGGGAGTTAGCAAGCAAGGGAACCTGTGGTTGGGTTTTGTCTCCCTGCTGCTGCAGCAGTGTCCCCAGTAAAGCCTTGCCTAAATTTCTTGTCTGGACTCTGATCAATTTCTATTGATTAAGAAGGCCAAGAACCCTTGTTGGTAACACTTAAGTGCTGATACGTATTAATTCAGGGAGTCACACATGGTGGCATGGAATGCACCCTTGAGCAGTATGCATTGAGCCCTAACTCTGGTTAGATTATATTGTCCTGTGCCTGGAACTGGCTCCTGATTTGGTTCCTACTTACTATGCGTTGCATTAAAATAGCTTTCCTAGTTCTTTGTCGTTGGTCTTCCCAGTTCTGTCTTCTGTTGACAGAAACACTCTTCTCACATACATAGTCTGTCAACTCCATGCCCAAAACATCATGCTGGCTGCCATTCTATGATTAATACAATATCCAAGTCTGGGGACAGGATTCAAAGACCTTTAAGACATGGCCCAATCCTTAACACAATCATCTGTAAATGGGTCACTCAGCCCCACAACAACCTGTCCATCCCTACATTTGTCATTCTGACTTTCCTTAATTCTTTTAATTTTGATTATCTTGGAGTTACCTTCTCCTGACTCAGTCCCTTCTTGGTTTGGCAGAAGCTCATTCATTCTTCAACTCTAACTCAAATAAATTCTCCTGGCTAGAGCTTTCCTACCATTACATCCTCAGATTCAAGCAGCATAAAATACCATCTCCTTCGTGCCTCTGTTGCTTTTGGTTTACATGTCCACTGCAGCCTGCCTCACATTGTATTGACAGACATGTTAGTCTCTCTGAATTAACTGTGAGTTATTTCAGAAGAGAAGTCATATTCCATTCATATCCTATTGACACTCAGCCTGCATATACTCACTACAGATAAAGAATGCCTATGCTACACAGGAGCCACCTAGATGTCCACTGACAGATGAATGAATAAAGGAATTGTGGTACATATATGCAATGGACTATTACTTGGTCATAAAAAGAAACAGATTTGAGTCAGTTCTAGTGAGGTGGATGAACCTAGAGCCTGTTACACAGAGTGAAGTAAGTCAGAAAGAGAAAAAAATATCATCTATTAACACATGTATATGGAATCTGCAAAAATAGTATTGATGAACATTTGCAGAGCAGGAATAGAGACACAGACGTAGAGAACAGGCTTGTGGAAACAGCAGTAAAGGAGAGGGTGGGAATTGAGAGAGTAGCCTTGAAAGATACATATTACCATATGCAAAACAGACAGCTAGTAGGAAATTGCTGTATAACACAGGGAGCTCAACCTGGAGCTCTGTGACAGCCTAGAGGGATGGGAGCCCAAGAGGGAGGGGGCATATGTACACCTCTGGCTGCTTCACGCTGTTGTGGGGCAGAAATTAACACAACACTGCAAAGCAATTACCCTCTAACTAAAAATTAAAAATAATTATAATAATGCCTATGCTGCTGGTGCTCATTTTTAAATGAAAGCATAAATAAAAATAAAAACGTTAATAGAATAATTATATAACATCTTCACAGAGTGTGATCTCTGAAATGTTTCCTTCCAACTTTGGGTGGCTTTCAGATGCCACCTCACTTTCCTAGGTTTCTTTCTCATGATTTGAAAAGAGTGAGATCTCCTCAAAGAAGGTTTTTTTAAAAATCTATCATCCTTTATTGGGAATAGAAAATTACCTCTGTGTGTGTGTTTATTAGCTGAATTCAGCACTGCTGTATTTACGTTTCAGAAGTAATTTAAAGATTAAGGTGGTATCATTTCTTAGAGGATCATTTGAATCAGTCTGCAGTGTACATCATAAGTAAACATATATCCTCTTGCCTAAGTATAGCAGGGTGTTAACATGCAGTCACAGCTGTGAGCTGAGCAACAGATCCTGTCCTGATGTATCAAATGCCTAATTAATTGCTTTAAAAAGGAAGAGTTCTATTAATACTCCTTCTTCAGGAAGGACCTATGGTACTTTTAATGGAGAGATTTTTAACATCTTTTGATCCATTCTACTTTAATTTTTATTTCTTTAATAAAAGCAGCAAGGGTGCAAAGAGGGGAAGATTTTAATTGGAAACAAGCTATTTACTGAAATAGGGCTCAAAGTGACAGCAGCAACCACCACCCAAGGGCCACCCTTTCTCACCCCAGAAACAGAGACTCTGGAATCAGTGTTCTCTTGAAGGGAAAGTAGGCTCAGAGGTGACCCACCCCTAGACAAAGCATAATGGGGGAATGGAAGTCATCTTCTTGGTCAGAGGTATTTTCACTAAATTTTGGTTAAAATTTCTGTTTTTACTTGAATTGTTTAAACACACACACACACACATTCTAAGGAACAGGCTTAATTTTGTCTTAACATAATTTGTTTTAGCATCTAGCACACATCCAAAACACTAGTTATATAACCAATAATGACTGCAACAACAAATACAATTGTTTTTTCATGGAAAAGGAGAAGTTTTGGATTCAAATGATTTATTCGGTTTACTAGTTCCAGCCAATACCCTCAGAATAAATGTAACTCACCTCTGGGTCCTGTCCTCATCCTGTGATTTGGGGTCGGCCGGTCTTACCCTTCTCTAGCTGCTACTGTCATCTCCATGCTGACAAATTCCTGATAGATATCTCCAACCCAAACCTCTCTTCTGAGCTCCAGCTTTCTATTTTCAAGGAGGATCCTGCTTGACATTCCAACTTGAATATTGAAAAGTATATCAAACATAGCATGTCTGAGTGTGACTTTCTGATCTTCATTCTCAAACTTGGATTGTTTCACCATCCTAATTTCAGCAACTTGTCTCGCCATAAGCTGAATCCTAGGAATAACCCTTGAAAACTCCCTCTGTCTCACAATTATTGTCCAATCTTCCATCCTGTCCTGTCCATTCTGCTTCCTGACTACTTCTAGAATCTTTCCCCACTGCTCCATCTTCACGGATACACCTTAGTCCTGCCTACCTACTAAACACGACTAAACTGTTTCTAAGAGGTTATACCCTCCTCTGTTACTTCCAATACAGTTCTGGACACATGGTCAACTCACAGGTGAATAATGGGTCCTTCATTTAAACTGGAAATCTGTCAATGACATGTTTTATATTTCAATATGCATCAAGACCACAGGAAAAATTATATCACTCTTCTCTCATTTAGTGATCTAGAACACTTTAGGATGGACAGGATTTTACACTTTGCAGAGAAGCAGAGTGACAGGAGGCCTGACTCAGCTTGAAAGTGGAGCTTTGGATTCTGAGTCTTTGTGTCACATGCTGTCTTTGCATCACAACACACTCCCTTCATAACAAGCTTCATCAGCTGCATGATCCTCAACTCTGAGGGGCAAGGAAAGAATATGTAAACATTGTGTTGAAAACATAATGCACGATGCATTCTAAAATGAATTCTCCACGCCAGTCATGAACAGTTGGTCTCTAATTCCAAGCAGTGAGCAGAGGTTTCCTGAAGTGGCATAAAGCCATGGAAAGCAAACAGCTGCAAGTTGGAAGCCCCTGTCCAGTGTCTGTTCTACCACAAAACAGGCGTGTGACCTTGAGCAAGTCAGGGGCTGTCTCGGAACCTCTTCGGCTTCATTTGCAAAGGAAGATACCAGCCCCTTATCTGCCAAACTCACAGGGTTTCTGTGAGGATTAAACTGAATGATGCTTATGAAAGTGTTTTATTTCCCCCATCTGAACTCCCACAGTCTTTTTAGGAAGTATCTTTTACTCTGTGTGATATAGTAAAGAGCTCACTGGACTAGAAACTTGCATTAAAATCCTTGCTTATAATATTTCCTAATTGTATAGCTTCTTAGGTGATGCTTTGTCAGGTCAATTCAGTCATTCAGTCATGTCCAATTCTTTGCAACCCCACGGACTGCAGCACGCCAGGTTTTCCTGTCCATCACCAACTCCCAGAGCTTGGTGATGGACAGGAAATGGACTCCAACTCATGTCCATTGAGTTGGAGATGCCTTCCAACCATCTCATCCTCTGTCGCCCCCTTCTCCTCCCACCTTTAATCTCTCCCAGCATCAGGGTCTCTTCCAATGAGTCAGATCTTCCCGTTAGGCAGCCAAAGTATTAGAGCTTCAGCTTCAGCATCAGTCCTTCCAATGAACACCCAGGACTGATCTCCTTTAGGATGGACTGGTTGGATCTCCTTGCAGTCCAAGGGACTCTCAAGAGTCTTCTCCAACACCACAGTTCAAAAGCATCAATTCTTTGGCATTCAGCTTTCTTTATAGTCCAATTCTCACATCCATGCATGACTACTGGAAAAACCATAGCTTTGACTAGATGGACCTTTGTTGGCAAAGTAATGTCTCTGCTTCTTAATATGTTGTCTAGTTTGGTCATAGCTTTTCTTCCAAGGAGCAAGTGTCTTTTAATTTCAAAGCTACAGTCACCATCTGCAGTGATTTTGGAGCCCCCCAAAATAAAGCCTCTCACTGTTTCCACTGTTTCCCCATCTATTTTCCATGAAAGTGATGGGACAGGATGACATGATTAGCTTTTTGAATGCTGAGTTTTAAGTCAGCTTCGTCACTTTCCTCTTTCACTTTCATCAAGGGGCTCTTTAGTTCACTTTCTGCCATAAGGGTGGTGTCATCTGCATATTTGAGGTTATTGATATCTCTCCTGGCAATCTTGATTCTAGCTTGTGCTTCATTCAGCCTGGCATTTCACATGATGTACTCTGCATAGAAGTTAAATAGGCAGGGTGACAATATACAGCCTTGAAATACTCCTTTCCTGATTTGGAACCAGTCGGTTTTTCCATATCCAGTTCTAACTGTGACTTCTTGACCTCCATACAGATTTCTCAGGAGGCAGGTAAGGTGGTCTGGTATTCCCATCTCTCGAAGAATTTTCCACAGTTTGTGGTGATCCACACAGTCAAAGGCTTTGACATAGTCATCAAGCAGAAGTAGATGTTTTTCTGGAACTCTATTGCTTTTTTGATTATCCAGTGGATGTTGGCAGTTTGATCTCTGGTTCCTCTGATCTTAGGTTCCTCTACTATTTTCAGCTTGAACATCTGGAAGTTTTTAGTTCAAGTACTGTTGAAGCCTGGCTTGGAGAATTTTGAGCATTACTTTACTAGAGTATGAGATGAGGGCAATTATGCAGTAGTTTGAGCATTCTTCGGCATTGCCTTTCTTTGGGATTGGAATGAAAACTGACCTTTTCCAGTCCTGTGGCAACTGCTGAGTTTTCCAAATGTGATGGCATATTGAGTGCAGCACTTTCACAGCATCATTTCACTTTCACAGCATCATCTTTCAGGATTTGAAACAGCTCAACTGGAATTCCATCACCTCCACTAGCTTTGTTCATAGTGATGTTTCCTAAGGCCCATTTGACTTTGCATTCCAGGATGTCTGGCTCTAGGTGAGTGATCACACCATGGTAGTTATCTGGGTCGTGAAGATCTTTTTTGTGTAGTTCTTCTGTGTATTCTTGATGCTTTATAGACTTTCTGAATTGAGCCAGGAAAACTCATTTGTAAAACAGAGATTATCATACCAGCCTTATCTGAGAATCAAATGTGCTAACATTTGTGAAAGCGATAAACTTCTCTCTAAACATGAATTGGGAAATGCCTTTATTTCATTGATTTTCACTTCCAACTCACATGAATCCATCCCATGGATCCATCTGTCCCAGGCAATGACCAAGTGTTACAGGCACTTTCTCAGCCCTGTTTGATACCATCACGACCTTCCATGTCAAGCACTATTATTATTCCACATAAGGAAATGAAGGCACCAGTAACTGGCCCAAGGCCACCTGGCTAGTTCAGTTCTGAGCCAGAATCGAAGCCCGGGAATTTCGATTTCACAGCCTCAAAGCCATAACCTTGTGAATACACTGAGTCACACTCCATATATAATTTTAGGTTGCTGAATGGAAGGTATAACGTTCTACACACATATAAAAATGTGCTACTGTGCTTTCCATAGTAAATAAAGGATGCAAATCAGCCTCACCATTAAGTCAGAGCATTATCAGAAAGAAGCCTGTCGAAGAAATCCATATCCTAATTCTGAAAATATCAAGAAAGTTTGATTCTCTTCCAGATTAGTCCACTAACTGCTGAGCACAAGCAGGTGTAGAGATGAGAACACCTGCTCGGGAGGCAGGCCTGCGTTCAATCCTGGTGCTACCACTTGCCAGCTGTATAGCGGAGGTATAAACCTCCTTAAGCCTCGTCTGGATAATGTTTTGCTGTGAGGATGAAATAAGATAATTTATGTAAGATGCCTGCTTCCTGGTGCCAGTGAGTAGTCAATGAATGCTTGCTCTCAGTGTCTCAGTGTGGATGCTTACTCTGTGGTCTTAGGGATGCAACTGACCCCTCCCTTGGGCATCAGCTGCTAGATGTTTAAGTAGCAGAAAGTTGGACTCTGATCCCTAAGATCATTCTCCATTCTAAAGATTTTTAGGTAGTAGGGAGAGACAGCTGGATGTCTGTGAATTCTGGCTTTCAGGTTCTAGAATTTATGTTGGCCTCTGACTTATGCAATGAAAGCTCCTGAGGGGCTGAATAAAAAATGTTAACCGTGGCACGTGCATTATTGACACCATTAACCAGTCAGGCAGATTAATGATAATCTGAGCTAGAGTAATTTGCCTGACAAGGCCATCACAAATCTGAGGCGAATGTTAAATCCACTACGTTTTAAAAAGCTGTTGTGTTAAGGGGCTAAATAAACCTATATGGGCAAATAAGCATCCCAGCTAATCGCTCAGACACATGGCTCATGTTTGTTCTAGTTGAGAGCCAGAAAACAGAAAATGAACCAAGATAGTAGAATCAAATTTCAAAATCAACTTTTTGTTTCTCAATTTAAAAAGTTTCCGTTGAATTGCAGTCAGCATTTTCATCGTCTCAGTAACACAGTTTGCTTTATTGGTTGAGGAAAAATCTATTAAGAATATCACATCTGCCTCTCTGCCACTTTTATCTTATCAGTTCCGATCAGTAAACATCTGCAGAAGTCAGGAAACTAGACACTTGGATACAGAATTATAAATAAGATCCTGTCTCAATTGCTGGGGAAAGAAATACACATATAGTCGAACAAACACAAAACCAGATACAAGGTGCCAAATACTTACCATAATCACATAATCAAAGTGAAAGGGGCAGATAAAGGAGAAATTGATGACTTCTGACCTATAAGACCCTGGAGAGTTTCACATGGTGACTGACATTTCAATTGGAACTTCAATTTAACAACTATTCCGTGGGGTTTTACTCTAAGTTAGGCATTGCTCTGGGTTCTGAGAATAGCTTAATGAATAAAACTGATAAAAACATCCTTGCCCACATAATGCATATATTCTGGTGGTAAGAAACCCTTTTCAGGAAACCATAATTAAAAGGTAATAACTCAGTGGTGAAAAATAAGAATGAATAAGGACACGGGGAAGGTTAGCAGTCAGGTAAAACTTCCAAGAGAGGATACCATCTCTGCAAAGACTTAATGACAGACAGAATGACCCATGTCCAATGTTTGAGGGAAGGAACATTCTAGGGAGACTGAAGAATTAGGACACTGGTCTCGAGGGAGAAGGATTCTTGACATATAGAGGAAATGCAGAGACGTCAGGGAGACTGGAGAGGAATGAGTGAATAAGAAAACAGTAAATACGAATGATGAAGTTGGGAAGGTGACATGGGGCCAGATCAAGAAGGATTTCTGATAATTCTCTGAATGAGATAGGTAGTCACTTGTGTGAACTCTAGGTTAACTCCAGCTGCTAAGGTAAGAATAGACTTGAGAGGTTGTAGCAATAGTATGGATGAGACTTGATGGTAGTAAGAAGTAAGAAGTGGCAGGATTCAGTATATGTTTTATTTTCATTTATATAGTCAACTTTGTTAATTATAGAAAATTTTGAGCAATACAAAATTAGACAGAATGATATGAGGACCCAATTATTCCCTTCAGTCAGCTTAAAATAAATCACAAAAGCCAGTCTTATAGTATTATTTTGTAGCAAAAATCAGGTATCCTATTTTATCAAGGATTCATGATATATTTTGGCAGTGCTGCTAAGACTTGATGATGGATTTGATGTAGGGTTTCAGGAAAAAAAAGAGGTCTTAACAATTACTCCAAAGACTTTGGCTTGAGTAATGAGAAATATGCAGATTTTACTGATGGAGGAACCTCTGGCATGACAAAGTTTTGGAAGGGGATTGAGGTCAAAGCAAAATAGATATTTCATTTATAAGTTTTAGATGCTCATGACAAATCAAAGTTGAGAAATCAGAAAGGAATTGGGCTATATGATTCAGAATTGCAGGTAAAACATCAGGTCCAGGTATACAAATTTAGAAGGCATCAACATATTGACAAAATACTGATATAAAGTCACAAACTAGATGAATTGATATCTCCAAAGTCTGAGTTCTAGGGCAACTTAATATTCACAGGTCAGGGAGACTAAGAGTAACATGTAAAAAAAAAAAAAAAGCCTGAAAATGGAATAGAATCCATAGGACTGGAGTAGAATCAGGAGAATGTCTATTATAGAATCCAAGGGAAGAATATGTTTAATGATAGGGGAAGTGATCAACAGTGACAACATTTGCTAACTATCCAAGTGATGAGAGGACCAGGAATTGATTACTGGGTTTAGCATCACGGATGCCACCTGGTAAACCCTGCTAAGATGGTTTCAGTAAAATACTAGGGATAGAATCATAACTGGAATATGAGGTAAGGCATTGGAGTAAAGTTAGACAAGGCTTCCGCTGTGGCTCAGCTGGTAAAGAATCTGCTTGCAATGCGGGAGACCTGGGTTTGATCCCTGGGTTGGGAAGATCTTCTGGAGAAAGGAAAGGCTACCCACCCCAGTATTCTGGCCTAGAGAATTCCATGGACTGTATAGTCCAGGGGGTCGCAAAGAGTCAGATATGACTGAGTGACTTTCACCTCACCTAGACAACTCGAGGTCTGTTGCTGTAAAAGGGAAAAGAATGAAGTGATAGAGAAGGGAGAAATGAGACTGAGAGGAATGGTTTGTTGAGATGGAAAATACAGATACATGCTTGCATGCTGATGGGCATGATAGCCCAAGGTGCAAAACACTGATGATGAGGAGAAAGACTGACCTGAAGTTTTCTTGTTTGCAAGACAGGGTGGGATCTAGTACATAAGTGAACGTTTGGCCCTGTTAAGAGCATGGCCAATTCTTTCACAGCAATTTGAGGAAAGACAGGTTCCATACTTAAAGATCCATTGAGATAGGTAAATCAGATACGCAGCTTATACAACTTCTATTCCGAGTGCTACTATTTTCCAGGAAATTAGAAGGGAGGTTAATTAAGAGCAGGGGAAAGAGGGAAAGTATTGGAGATTTAAATATATCTAGGGTCGTGTGTGAGAGAGGCTGACTGCTCTGTGCAATGTAACTCCCAGATGAGTAGTGAAGAATTTTAAGACTATCAGCGCAGCCGCATATTTTCTTCCAGGTATATTCAGCTCCAAGAGCACAAGAAAAAGTAGACAGAAAATTAGTTTACTTGAGTTGTTTTTTTTTTTCCCGAGAAACTAATATTAAATGAGAATCATAAGCAAAGCATTGGTGTGTGTCAGTGTTTCTAAGAATTGACTGCAGGATTTTAGCTTTTAATAAGTGAAGGAGAATATGAAGGAGGAGGGACCATGGAAGACCATAGAATCAATGAAGTGCAGGGTCCCCGTGGAATCAAGGTTGGCTGTAATCAGAGTCTTAAATGGAAGCTTATATAACTTCTACTCCGAGTACTAATATTTTCCAGGAAACTAGGAGGAAGGTCATTTAAAGAGGGGGAGAGAGGGAAGGTACTGGAGATTTGAGAAGAGAGAAACAGGAAAATCAGAGAAAGTATGATGTCTGAAAGTGAGAGCATGGAGAATTTGCAGAGTGCTGTTGACAAGAATCACGGTACGGCCAGAGGAAAAACTGCCCAAGAGGGTATGGAGGATTGATCCATGGGTTTGAAAGGTATGGAAGATATCAATAGATGAATAAAGGATAGAATGTTTTTATTAGCAGGAAACAGTGAGCAGCTTTGAACATAAGTGGTTCATATAAAAGATGGCAACCCATTGTTGCGGTGATACAACCCTCAGCTTTGAGCCTTATTTTCAGGCTTTTCCATACTGTCTGTCTTAGAGCTCAAACAATTTTGAGACCTGCATCCTGCCACTGTGCAGTGACTAACTTGGATGCTTTCACTGAATTCTTTCAATTAGTTCTCACAGCAATTCTGATAGGTAGAATTCATGTTCCCTTCACCCATCACTGCAAAGAGATATTATTCCTGGTTTTTACATAATTAAATTCACAAAGCTCACATCTGATAAAACCGTGGTGCCATTTCCAAGTCTAGCCATTTGGACATACGTGGTATATTTTTAACCATCACAGGTTAGAGGCACTACACTCTATCTATGTATAGATTGCAGACAGATTTCCATTCAAGGGAATTTGGTAGTAGTTATGTGCATGTCTTTATATAGAAATTTGATCATATTTAAATTTAAAACACTTTCACATTGTTTAAGCAGCGAAGTGAGTGATCCAAACTGTATTTCAAAAAGACAGCTTGAGACAGTGAGGGGGATGGATTACAAGGTGAGAAACTATTGTCAGAGATCATATAAGTGATGGTGGAGATAACAGAAAGAAAGGAGACATGGCTGAGTTGTGGCCAAGATAGACATGAGAGGACCTGGTGACTAATGGCAACGCTAAGAGCTGGAGGAGTAAAACATGACATGGGTTTTTTTGCTTGGCCAACAGGATGAAAGGGACAAGCATAAACTAAGAAAAGTGAAGAAAATATATACTTAAGGAGGAGACAGTGAGAATGGTTCTGGGCAGGTTGAATTTAAGATGCCTCCAAGAAACCCATGTGAACACAGGAAGACAAGTGGGCAAGAATTATTACCTCCAGTCTTCACAGCTGCATGCAAGGAACTTAAGAGGCTTCTCCTAAGGTCACAGAGTTATGTAGTTGTGGAGATAAAACTGAAACAAAGGCCTGCTTCTTCACAGTAATGAATGACCCTAGGGAACACAGGCAATAGGCGCTGGTGTATTTCTTTCCTTTCATGGTAGAGGCAGGTCAAATCATAAAAGAAAACAGAAACTTAAAAAGGATATACTTTAACGGCTGCTGTGAACTGAGAAGAAAAGCATTTTGAGACGCAGCAGGAGAGAAGTTTCCGCGTGCCATCTGGTTATCACACTGCAGCCTTTTGAACTAAAGACCACTCCTGCCAGCCCAAGTATACTGTCTCTTTCGGACCCTGAAGGGTTCCTGAAGATCGCCATGTGTCTGAAGCACTCAAGTTTGAGATACTAGAAGCCTGACGCTTTGATCTGGGCTTCCCCCCGCCACATGCCTTCAATAGGCACAGGTAATACTGTGACAGCTATCCAGTCTCTTCTCCCGCAGAAGAATGGATAGTCATCACTGGGATTAATGTGAGCTCAGCCTTGCGGACGCCTGGGTCCCAACAGGACACGTGTCCATTCTTGGTCTTTCTGCTTCTCTAGCTCCCTTTCTTTCTCCCTCTCGCTCTCTTCTTTCCTCATGCCCCTCTAAAACATACAGAGATGCATAAAACAGGTCATATTTCCCACATGGCCACTTTGAACTAGTTATTTAAGAGGAGGTTTAATGTGGAAGGAAAGATTTGGGAATTGCAACTCCGCCATGTCAACAGATATTTTGTAGAGATCCTAGTTACCCTATCAAAATCCTTATCCATTAAAGAATTTAATGATGCTGTTCCCTCTCTGTGTGAGAGGCACAGGCAGGTCCACTGAGTATATTTCAAAATAGGTGTTCTTGTCTACAGAACCTTCGGATTTGGCAACATAATGTTTCTCTGATGTAAATTCAGCTTTTACATGCTCCTCTTTTAATCATCTTTAATTGGCAATATTAAAAAAAAAAACAAATATAATGAGGAGAGAAAATTAAAAAATGCTTTAAAAATGGAATGGGAACTCCCTAGCTTTCTGACTCATTCTAAGTGAGATATTTACAGAATGGCTTTATGCTTTAATCTTTAATAAAAGTTCCAAACATTGAACATGCTTAAATGCAAATATATCTGTTCAAATGCCAGTAATTAATGATACATAATAATGATACCAATCATATGGGCATTTGATAAATATAACAAAACTCCATTTCAAGCAATATGGCTAGCTGGATAGTATGTGAAAAAATGCTGGGTAAATTATTCAAAATCTCTTTTACAAAAAAAAATTACCCATGAATACGCTGGCAGCAAAATAAGAGAATTATAGTGGGAAAGCAGACTTGCAGGATGACTCTTTAACTTAGGGTACTTGCCCATCAATAGAAGTCTAGACCTATAAATTTTAGAAACTAACAGGAAAAGAGAATAAGAAACAAAGTTTGCCGTTAAAGTAGGCTATAAGGTCTTATTAGAGAACCCTGCATATAGCCAGGATCCTGAAAAAAGGCAAGCTTCAGTGGAAAATGAAAATGAAATGAAATTATATCCCAGTGTCAGTTTTAACTTAGTTGGAACAGGAAAAAATAATAAATAAACCCTCTTAAAATTGCTTAACACAAGTCTGCATTTACCCACTTAAGTTGATATGTTAAAAATGGTAGAAAAACAAATACTTAATGGGCTTTCTGATAACTAATGAAATATCAGTATGCGACCTGCCTCCCTGGTGGCTCCGTGGGTAAAGAAGCCTCCTGCAGTGTGGGAGAGCTGGGCTCAGTCCCTGGGTCGGGAAGATTCCCTGGAGGAGAGCATGGCAACCCACGCCAGTATTCTTGCCTGGAGAATCCCATGGACAGAGGAGCCTGGCGGGCTACAGTCCATGGGGTTAGGGACTAAGCACATGAGGCCTGCATGGACCAAATGCATCTTAACAAAAACTTGGTTTAATATGGACTCATTTTGGGAAAGCAAATCTTCCCAGGAGAATGTACTTTAAATCTGGGCCTCAAAAATTCCCTCAGACAAATTTCTAAGGACTAGAGTTCACAATCGCCCAATAGAATTCAAGAATAGCCCAAACATGGGAAGAAAAATAAGCTCCCATGAAGAAGAGTCAGAAGAAACATATTGCTGAATCAGACACACAGACTGCAGATATAAGAAAGGTTAATGTAGATTATAAAATAAGCATAATGAATTTAAAGAAATGAGATATTATATACAGTATATTCTTATAGATTGGAACTTAAGCAATATCTATTACAGGCTTACAAATCAAACTTCAAAGCCTTAAAATCATGAAACACTTTAAGGAAGGAAAAAAAAAAACCAGAAAACAAAATAAAACAACAAAGAAGTCAAAAGCAACAGCAGCTTGTAATCTTGAAATCAGACGTATACGGCGCGCTTTTGCCTAGACAATAATATTAAAGACTCTTACCCTTGAGTGACTTTTATAACTTCAACCTAATTTAATCATAACAAAAACTTTTTGTCTATCCTAAAGGAAATCAGTCCAGAATACTCTTTGGAAGGACTGATGCTGAAGCTGAAACTCTAATACTTTGGCCACCTGATACAAAGAGCTGACTCATTGGAAAAGACCCTGACGCTGGGAAGATTGAAGGCGGGAGGAGAAGGGGACAACAGAGGATGAGATGGTTGGATGGCATCACCGACTCAATGGACATGAGTTTGAGTGAACTCCAGGAGTTGGTGATGGACAGGGAGGCCTGGCGTGCTGCAGTCCATGGGGTCACAAAGAGTTGGACACGACTAAGAGACTGAACTGAACTTAACTTTGCCTAGACAATAATATTAAAGACTCTTGCTCTTGAGTGACTTTTATAATTGCAACCTAATTTAATCATAACAAAAACTTTTAAGGTAAGTACTACTAGATTCTCTTTACTTAAGAATGAAATGAGGCTCAGAGAAGTTATGTGGTTTTCTGGAGATTGCCTCATGTCATTGACAGAGATGAAACTGCAACCTCACCACACTGGTTCTCCCACATTTGATTCTATTAATACGTAGCTTATTCCTTAATTAAGAATTCACAATTCTGTTTAACACTTTGAAAATCAAGGAGACTTAACCAAAGCCTGATAGTATATATTTACATGCTTGTCTTTTTTTCAAAGAAGTTTTTTTATAAATAATTGAATTTGCACCGGACACCCCACCCTGCTGTTTTAAGAAGCCCCTCACACATCTAAAGTTCTTAGATGCAGAAAGAGAGGCCTTGGTACTGAAACTAAAAACTTGTGTACACAGCTTCTACTGGATGTATTTTCCTTTTAGGAACGAGGGGAAATCTCCCATTTTTGAGCCATTCTATATGCCAACTCAATTGCATGTAACGTTATACATATCTTTAAAAGATACAGTTTTGTAAATATTTAATATTCTGCTACTTTGATTTTGAATTGTAAATGTCAAATATTCTATTTGGGTTTTTAAAAAAATGTTTTACTATATTTTGTTTAAAAGGAAAAGTTGTACATTTTTAGAATGTTTTTGAGTAGATTCAATGTACTGAAAATAAAAAATTAAAAAAAAAAAAAAAACCTGAATTTGCTTCTGTACACAATCCTGCTTTAAAAAAACCACACAAGCAACTCAATTATCTCCACTGAATAACGAGTGAAAGGCAGGGGGCAGAACTTCCTCACGGTCTCCAAAGTCCTGCTCAAGACCTCTGGCCACCATCACCACACAGTCTACATTGAAAGACGTGGTGGGTTAAGCTGAATTTCTTGATTGCACCTACCTGTTGTCACCTTCCCTGGAGTAGAAGACCGTGAAAGCCTGAATGTTCCCTTTTGCTTCTGCAGGTGGGCGCCAGCTGAGACGGACAAACCGACTAGAGACCAGGACAGGGACCACGTCTCTGGGAGCGGATGGGAGGACACTGGAGCTCAGGATGGCTACGAAGGAAGGAGAGAAGGCTGTCAGAAGTGAGGGGGACATGGGCAGGAAACGTGCAGGAAGGCAAGGAAAGCCCGGCAGCAAATGCGGAATGGTGCATTCCCATCCATTCTAAAGGAAGGAAGGAAAGAGAAACCAAAGGCACAACAGTGGAATTGAAGGTGTATTAGAGTGTATATGTTAATTTCAAACTCCTAAATGATCCCTCCCCCACTACTATATATAACATAGATAACCAACAAGGACCTGCTGTGTAGCATGGGGAACTATACTGAATTTTTTTTTAGTAACCCATATGGGAAAAAAATACATACATATATATAACACTCACACATGTATTTCAGAAAAAATATATATATCCAAATCACGTTGCTGTACAACTGCAACTAACACAATATTGCAAACCAACTATATCTCAATAAAAAAAAAAAGTATTAGGATTTCTTGGAGTTCATAAAATATTGGCAAACTAATAACACGATTCTATTGTATATGGCCAGTTTCTACTGCTAAAGGGATTCATGACCATAAGCAAAAAGTTCGGTTTCAGCATGAAACAGGGAATATAGACTTACTACAGGTATTTTTTGTTTTGGCTGCATCCTGTGGCTTGTGGGATTTTAGTCCATCAACCAGGGATTGAACCCAGGCACCAGCAGCACTAAGTCCTAACCACTGGCCTACCAGGGAATTTCTTCCAAGTACTGATACATGCTTTAGGTAACCAAGCAGTTACTATAAAATCTTATTCCACTCTGACTGCCCGTTTACATCATTCTAGATACAATGTGAAGGACCTTGTTTTACTGTTTACAATGAGCACATGAAATTAAAAGTAGCAAACCAAATGTTGAAAGATATAAATAGAAGCCATTCTACTAGCAATGCTAATAGAAGGAAAGACTGAAAATTCCACTGGACATCAAGAATTACCACTGTACCATACTTGTTGAGTATCACCATATTTAAATCCAAATTCAATGACTGTTATTCATAGGAATAACTGAATCATCCACAGGTGGAAAACTGGGTTATCAAATACTTTAGGGGCATTTATAATCTTTAACAGATGTTTGCAGTTAAATGAGAGTGTGCTTGTGTGTGTGTATGTGTTTGTGAATTCATAATTAATATTTGCTGGATATTTCCATTTTCTTCTGATTTGTTCAAGTCCCCAAGTCTAAGGAACATATAGTTCATTTTGACAGGTGATTTCTGGCCCCAAAGCACAAGTACCCATTTGTCTACATTTAATCTTCCAACTGGCTTTGGTGGGCCATTTTCTCTAATTCTTACTGAAGTTAGTCTCCATTCTTGCATTTACTTTCTCCAGAGGCTAGCTGAATGGGCATTCCTGCTGTGAACTAAACTCCTGTTCACTGGAAAATCCATTTGGGGAGGCAGGGGGTTCTCTTATTTCCCAACGGTCCTGGAAACTTAACCAGTTTACAATACAGTTAGAAAGAGAGGTTTTCAAGAGCTGCAAAAAGCTTTCAGTTATTTCTAGCTGCGCAGATTCTTAGCCAGCTTCTTTGCACATACGATTCCCCCCGTGCTTTCTTGATCAGCACAGTATTTGACAGGAGTGGAAGACTGGTGGTGAGCCAGTCAATCTTTTATGATGGAGTAATAAGGGGAGGGGACAGACGGACGCCAGAGTAGGGAGCATCTCTCTTACAAATACGGGCGTTAAGCTCCCTGACGAAAACCTTTGCTTCCGCACACCGTGGACAGCTCAAACTCTCAGGCTGAAGTGAATTTATCACTCCCCCTCAGCCTGCTTCTCCTCCAGGGCCGCTTGACCTAGTTGTGTCTACACGTCTTCTCAGATCTGTAGCCTACAACCCTAGACACGTATCCCCTCTTCCTGACTTCGCCTCACTCGCCCCTGCGAGGATTCCCCTTCATGGAGACGCCTGCTACCTCTAATCTATCTCATCTCGGCTTCTCTCCACACTGTCATTCTCTCTCACCAGACTTGCCACAACGGTCTTCCAGCTCCCCGCCTCGAATTCATTCTCTGTACGGCGACCAGCATCAACTTGTATGAAGACACACCGGCTCATCACTCTCATCTTTCTCCTCTGTGCTTACTCGTTACCTCAGAGAAACTCAAGCTTCTCAGTCTGCCGGCCGGCCTTGCTCCTGTCTGTCGTTTTTCTTGGTTTGCTTTCCCTCGCACAGAGGTCCTAAGTGCGCACGCTTTATTTGGACGGTGATCCCAGGAAAGACCCGTGAGGAGTCCGGAAGGAAACAGGGCCAGGAGGGAAGGCTGGAAAGAGGGAGCTCCCTGGCGGATTGCCACTGAGGGTGCCTGAAGAGCACCCTCCCTGGGGACTCTGGGAGCCAAGGCCGCACAGGCCTTTGGAGACACACACTGGGGAGTTTATCTATCTACTTCCTCCACTGTAAGCTGAGTGTAATTCCAGAATATTCGCCTTCCCGCACAATAGCCTCACGTGTTCTGTTGCCAGAAAAATAACAGCTTTGGGCAGAGACTTGCTGATGTTCACATTAGCTCTACTCCCTAGGCAAATATTTAGCAAGCACCTATCCTCTGCAGCCCTCCTAGGGCAGAGGAGATGAGGCCACTCTTCTCATGGGGCTCGCCTGGATGCACACTGCATTTTGATGCTGATACTGATCATGCTTGCTTTCTCCAGGCTGAACCACTTGCGGTTCCCCAGGGCCGTGGCACAGGCAGTTCCCACTTAAACAAGTCCACTTCATTCACTTAAATCCTCCTTTCTTCTTGACTTACTGTAGGTGTATTTCCTCTGTAAAGACTGACTCACAGTATTTGTAGAATAGCTAACAGACATACAGTTAATATCTATCATAAACATGAATGTCTGAAAATCAAATAATGAATAATTTTACTAAAAACAAGATTCAACCTGACAAATAATAAAAGAAATGCACATTTAAATAAAATCTAAAAGTCAGAATAAAGTCTATTAAAAATCTGTCAGGGAAGCAAGACTTTAAAGAATGTTCATATGTAGTAGTAGTCAGGGTATGGGCAAGCTCTATGCTGTCAGCTGAAGTCTGTAACAATACAGTCTCTTTAGAATTCAATTTGGCAAAAGGCTTTAAAATGAAAAAATATTCACATCATTTGACCAAACACTCTCATGTCTATAAATTTATCACTTCAAAAATAATGAATACCCCATTATCAAGGCATCATGTGAAATCATAGACAGTACATTTTCTCAAAGGTAATACCTATACATCTCATCAGTTTAAAGAATATGGAATCTTTTTAAGACTTTATTTACAAAAAATAATTTTTTTAAACAAATGTAAACAATGATGACTTGGAAAAATCTTTTGAGAATTTTCAAGAAGTCAAAAAGATAAGCTTTAAAATAATAGGAGATAAATTTTCAAATCCTTCTTCCCCAGGAGCACTTTGCTTATGGGGGTACCACATCAAAAATGAGCTGGTTTCCCCACCCTTCAGGGGCTGCCATGAAGGAAACTGCTGGGCGGGGCGAGGATCTGTGGGGGGTTCACTCAGATGCTTTTCACTCCAGGCTTCCAAAGTATCTTCTTACACAGTTAGTTTAGACTTGATTTATCAAATCAAGATCAGACTAAAATTAATCATGGACTCTTTACCTCAATTTCAACAGTTGTTATATAAAAAGGAACGGACACATTTTTAACAAAGGAAAGACTTCTTATTTTATACAGGGGCAATCATTTTGTTCTTGCTAATCCTCCATGCTTTCTCTCAACAGTAACTTGTCTTCACATAAGGTCTCAATAAAGAGCCAATCAGGACTTCTTTTCTTTGCTCTTGGAGGCCTAATCTGCAGTCTGCCCCTAATCTCCCTGGCCCATTACTGTTGTCATGGTTACAGCTTCTTTATCTGTTGTCATGGAGAAGAAAGGCGAATTTGCCACACTGTAACCTAGTCTTCTTTCTTTTACTAAAGGATCTTTTAAAAAAAATTTATCATAGCAAAATCCAAAAAAGGAGATGATTTCAGAGGATAATATAAATCTAAAGAACAGGTTTAAAACCTAAATTATTAACTAACATTTTTGTGAGGTCATTGCAATAGCATTGATAACAATTACAATATTGGGTTAATTTTTCTGTAAGGCTACATTCCCTTCTATATACCAAAGACATTTTTCCATCAGATTTTTAATATACAGTGTTTATGGACATTAATTTTTCTCCAAGCTTATTCTCAGTGCTCAACCTGCAAACTCTGTAAGAGATATGAAAGATGATAATATATATTCATAAAAACACACAAATATTTAATTTGCATTAAACAGCCAACCAATAGGCTCACTTCCCTGTTACTCCACATGTCATAAACTAAAACATCATAAATGCAGCTCAACCAGATATGTTATTTGCTGTGTTTCTTTATTAACTTGATATTTTTTAAAAATAAAATATAAATAGAGAACATTAGTAAAATGATAGGATCATCTAACTGTGCTAAGGGCAAACATCTATTTAGTTCTCTAAATGGAGAAGTAGGTAACATTTCAACTTTGGTTTGCAGTTTTTATAGTTCACAAAGTAATTTCACAAGCTTACCAAAAAAATCTTGTACATATAGAATTGAAAATGACAAAGACTAACATTTTCTTCTAAAGTTTCATGTTATTTTCAAAATTCAAAGAATCATGGCTTTTGAGCTAGTGTATTAAGAATTTTAGTAAAGCTATGAAATGTGAATTAAAAATAGTGATCTTAAGTCATTTTTCACTTAAGTTAATACTTGAGAACAATTAATCAACTCTACAATATTTCATTAAATCTAAGTCTTTACATAAAATAATTTATATTGGGTTAGTATCCAAACATAAGTCACCAACATTTATTAAATATATATAATTTCCTATTGTTATGCTTGGAGTGAAGAATTATTTTTAAACCATGAATTCTGTCTTAAAGGAAGAGGGAACTAATTTGAAGACATAAGGTATATAAAATGTAAGACAATTATAAAGTTTGAGGCAGTCTCTTACTTACAAACAATTCCCATTCTAAATTTTTTGTCAGGGTGATTGTTCAGAAATCAGACCACACTTTTCCACTAAACATGTCTAATCTTTTCCCAGAAACCTATTTAATTGATCAATCTATAAACTGTCCATAGAAATAGTGCTATAGAATTGAAGGATACATGTTGGAATTTTCTCTGATAAATCAATGGATGCATTCAGTCATAAACTGACTTGATATTCACAGAGGGAAGAAGATGTGCAAAGGAAGGGGTGAAGAAGACCTGTTTCAATCTATTTCCAGATTCCAGAGAGGAAGGCCAGCCTGGGAATCTCCCTGCCCCTCCTTTTCCCTCAAGGACCCATCTCCTCCCACCTCCAACATGTGCCTTCCATCCCAGGCTACTTCTACAGTTGCCTTTTATAGTAAGCCTGATAAAGATGAAGGTCTCTAGGGTGCAAGAGCTAGCCTTGAGGTGTTTAAAAAGGCCTTGGGGTTGCAGGCTGGCTCCCTGCTGCCTCTCAGCTCTCCAAGCTGAATTTTCTGGGTCCCATGAAAACCTGGGGCTCTCACCTCTGCTACCTCCATGTGCTGAACTTGAGGTGGACGGCCTTCCTCTTCCCAACTGCTTCACGGCTCTGACCTGGCTTCTTCAGAGTTCAGCCTAGGAGTCACCTCACTGATCCCCATCCTGGCTTAGGTGCCTCTACTGAGCTTCCACAAGATGAGAATAAGCATCCCCTCAGGACACTTCCTCGGAGAAGGCAATGGCACCCCACTCCGGTACTCTAGCCTGGAAAATCCCATGGACAGAGGAGCCTGGTAGGCTGCAGTCCATGGGGTCGCTAAGAGTCGAGCATGACTGAGCGACTTCACATTCACTTTTCACTTTCATGCTTTGGAGAAGGAATGGCAACCCACTCCAGTGTTCTTGCCTGGAGAATTCCAGGGACGGGGGAGCCTGGTGGGCTGCCGTCTATGGGGTCACACAGAATCAGACATGACTGAAGCGACTTAGCAGCAGCAGGAGGACACTTCCTCCACTGCACTGCGGTGGTCTACTCATGCTTTGGCATCCTATCCTAAAGAAGATGCTTGGTGAGAGTAGGAACCAGGTCTAAACCATTCACCACAGTTTAATCTCCAAATCTAAACTGCAGTGTATTTGGTCATATCCTAGGCATCCAATGCATCCTGCAATATTAGCTAAATGAAAGGCTTTACAAATTTGTGAAATTACAATGTTTAGACTTGACTAGATTACTTCATTTATACCACCACAAAAAATCGGTATTTGAGATTAGGTACAGGCAGGGGACTGAGCTATCACTGCAAACTGATTATGTTATTCATTATTGTTCTGCCAATAAATTATCAGGGCTTCCCTGGTGGCTCATGGTAAAGAACCCACGTGTCAATGCAGGAGATGCAGACTTAATCCCTGGGTTGGGAAGCTTCCCTGGAGAAGGAAATGGCAACCCGCTCTAGTATTCTTGCCTGGGAAATATCACGGACAGAAGGAGACTGGCAGGCTAGTCCATTGGGGTCTCAAACAACCTGGGCACAAATTAGTGACTCAACAAGAACAACAAACAAATCACAAAGTGGAGTGAAAAGCTGAGCTAAGAGGACAGTTTCTAGGGAATGCAGGTTAGGGGTGAAAATACTTCATTTTGGATCAAATGGAGTGGGGAAAAATCTTTCTGAAATCCAATGATGTACCAAACAATCGTAAAAGTTATGTTTATGTGGGAATATCTCCAAGAGTGATAACACTTTCATTAAGAAGCAGAAAAGAAGCCAAGAAAGCTGGTTTGTCCTGATCTGGGGATCTATTATAAGAAATGTGATGCTTATCCCAGGACTGTATATCAAAGAGAATTGCCAGACCAAGGTAGTATGCTAAGAAGAATTACCTATGGCCACACAGAGAGATAAGAAGAAAAACAAATTCTGGAAAGTGTTATCGTCTCAGCAGAGGGAACTACATCTCTCAGAACTTAAAATCTTTTCAAAAGACAAAAAGAGAAGAAAAAACAGTATCTGGTGAACTGGTCAACCAGCACCTTTGTGAATGAATATTTTTAGTCAAAGCTGTATATATGTAAACACATACATTGTATGCTTTTAATGCTTTCTTTCTTTTCCCTTTGTTTAATTAGGAAAATACTTTTTAAAGAGTTTATCCAAAATGCAGGAAGGGCCACAGGCAGTTTTGGGAGGTGATCAATCCATTATTTATGTAAACAAATGGTTGTAACTAGAAAACCATGATTAAATAGATGTCAGATCTCTGCTCTGAAGCTTTGTGACTATGTGACTTGTATTTTTCTGTTTTTTTTTTTTTTTTAATTTATCTGAAATAGGAAGTTATTTATCTTCTCTAAAGCTTATTTTCCACATTTAAAAACTGATCCAAAACATTTAATACACAGGGTTAAGTGATATTGAGAGATGGATTTTAAGGGCAGCACAGTCCCAAGTCTATACTTTGTATTCAATAAACAGTGGTTTTTAAATTTCTCTATCTTCAGATGCGGGGAGCAAAAAGTCTGTTTTGGCTGGCCCAGTGTCAAGTTGTCTGTCTAGAAATCTAGAAATCCTACTAGAAAGGCTCTAAGAACGATTTGGGCTCTGATAGGTCAAATGATGTGGGGACAAGAGTGCTTCCTATATCCAAGGACAGAACTTGGTCCCTCAATCTCTCTCCCTTTTTCCTTTACCAGGTAACAGAGGGGGAAAAAAAAAAATCATCCTTTGATTTCCCTTTTTATCATCCCACATGTCCCCTCCTGTAAGAATTTGCTTCATTTCAGGTCTTTATTCCTTCCCTGGATTTCCTTACTAATCATGGTACCCTTTTCATCTTGGAGCAGTGGCTCCAGGGCTTCATGAGGCATTTGTAATCATCTCTGCCATCAACGTCTCTCCCTAGGCCCTTTCACCAACTGCGGGAAAGCTAGGCTTCTATCCAACCCCAGCTCCCTTTGTTTCCAGGCTTTCCATTGAGTTGATGTCATTGAATTCCTAGGCATTGTTTATCCTTTCTCCATGCCTAGGGACCCCAAACATGCCATTTCAATCATTTCCCTTCATCAGAGCTTCCTCGAGGGATAAAGACTGACATGCAACACCGCTCCTTCCAACCTTCATGGGACTTTACTATCACTCACCTCATTCCAACCATATAGTGCTTTGACCCAGCTGCCCTATAACCCTCTTCTCCAGCCACGGAGAACATCCAGAGAACACACCTCAGATACATCTAAAGATACAAAGCAGCGTGGCAGGCTTTAAGAAGCAGTGCTTTTCCATGCAGTTTCCTTTGGTAATAAGACACAATCAATGAAAACAGCAGACAGGCTCAGTTGCTAAGGAAAAAAAAAGCTCAGAGCTAGAGCATTTAAATATTTTTTGTTAAGTAACTGAATTTTTCCAGTAAGAAACTAAAGGAAATGTAAACTGAAGGTGAAAGTCACTTAGTAAAAAATAAAATTAAATTAAAAGAAAAAAAAAAAAGAAAGTCACTTAGTCATATCCGATTCTTTGCAACCCCATGGACTTATACAGTCCATGGAATTCTCCAGGCCAGAATACTGGAGTGGGTAGCTTTTCCCTTCTCCAGGGGACCTCCCCAACCCAGGGATCGAACTCAGGTCTCACGCATTGCAGGTGGATTCTTAACCAGCTGAGCCACAAGGGAAGCCCAAATTGAAGGTCAGTCAGTTCAGTTCAGTTGCTCAGTCATGTCTGACTCTTTGCAACCCCGTGGGCTGCAGCACTCCAGGCCTCCCTGTCCATCACCAACTCCCGGAGTTTACTCAAACTCATGTCCATCAAGTCAGTGATGCTATCCAACCATCTCATCCTCTGTCGTCCCCTTTTCCTCCTGCCTTCAATCTTTCCCAGCACCAGGGTCTTTTCAAATCGAAGGTAATGCAAATTAAATAAGAACTAATGGTTTAAGTTACTCTCTTTAGTACTGCAGGTACTTTTAACAACTGCTTTTACTGTTTCAGAATACCAAATAACAAGGGAAAAAAACAAAACACAAAACTCCAATTACATTTGATGGTTCACTGAGTTCTACTGATGGCAAACTTTCAACTCAGTCCATTGGATTTAAAATAGATTTTTAGGTTATATTTAAGGGTGCTGTGTAAGAGTAGCAGTGGAAATGCTCATTGCCAGGACAGCTACTTTCAACGTTATGAAGTGTTTTTGAGAATCAGAATTTCAGACAGAAAGGTTTGCCAGATGGTTCGTCTCCTATGGACAGGATGAGAGTGGGTGTGGGGACACGGAAGGCTGGGGAACTGCAGGACATGGAGGGTTACTGAGCATCTTGGTGCCGCATACTTGGCTCTAACCTCTATCTACTCACCTTGGAATTTTATAGGTACCAGAACAAAGGGAAATAAAAACAAAAAAGAATAACGGAGGACATGAAGCAAAGATAAATTAATACTTATTTCAATCAAGTTTATACAAGTAGAGCCTTATCTCACTGCTATAAAGCCACCACAAAACAACAGGGAGCAGAGTGTGGGCATGAATGATGTTTCCTTAGATCTCTCCCTCTTGTTAAAAAGAAAAAAATTATTGGAACATAGTTAATTTGCAGTGTTGTGTTAGTTTCCGGTGTACAGCAAAGTGAATCAGATATATATGTATATCTCCAGTCGTTTTTTGATTCTTTTCCCATATAGGTCACTACAGAGCATTGGGTAGTTTCCAGTGCTATACAGTAGGTCCTTATTTGAATGTGTCCTTCTAAACCTATGTACTAGGTCCATTCTTTTTTTTTTTTTTTTAATTTTAATCCTATCTCTAGGAAGTAAGATAGTGGGTGTGGAGAAATTGCAACCACAGTGAAGTGATTACTCCTGTATGCTCATTCTTTTTTCTTTTCAAAAGAAAAGTGAGGGAAATGGGAATAAAGCAGTAAACCAAAAAAGAAGCTTATTGGCCTGAATGTAACATTCATTCTCCAAATCCATTAAGTAAAAAAAACAAAAGAAATAATCCCTAGAGATTACTGATTAAGTAATTTTACATAATCATAAATTGTGGATATGCATTAAATGCTGGTATTCTCCTTGGTCACTCTAAATAGAACAATATTAATTCTTACAGAAACGGTAGATCTTTTAAAAAGTCTTGTTAGTATTTTTTTTTCAATCATTCAATGTGTTGCTTTACTTAAAGACCCATATCAGTTAGAATTATAGTTGGTAAATTTCTTTTTTTTTTTAATAATTATTTAATTAGTATACATGTGTTCCTCCAATAATTCAAGAATAACAAAAGGCATGCAAAATTCTGAAACATAAGATACAGGTATTCATTCACCATAACAAAAATATCTATTTTAAGTTTGACTCCTGGCTACTACACAAGCTGAAGCAAAATACCAGGTTGGCCAAAATGTTGGGTCAAGTTTTTCACACCATCTTGAAGAAAAACCTGAACAAACTTTCCGGCCAACTCAGTATGTGCTTGACCTGTGTTCACATGTTCACCAGCATCAAGTAAGAGAAAGGATGGATGTCATTTTTTTTCAGAAGTAAAGTAAAAAAAGTCTTGGGATTGCAATTAGGAGACAGCCTATATTCTCCACCAGTTAGTAGCTGGGCAAGCGTGCAAATGGGTTAATCCCTAAAGTTGCTGTTACTAAGGTTTCATCATCCTAGGAAGTAACAATAACTCCTATCTCTGTCTCTTCTCGCTCTTCTTTTTTCTACTTTTTAAGAAACTGCTCTCTTTCCCCCCCTTTTTCCTTTGAAAGTGACTCATCCAAATTTGAGACTGAATTTGGAACCCAATGACAGCCTTCCCTGATGGTCCAGTGGTGAAGAATTCACCTGCCGGTGTAGGGGATGGCTTCCAGCCTTCGTTTGGGAAGATTCCACATGTCGTGGGGCCACTAAGCCCAGGCACCACAACTAATGAAGCTCATGAGCCACAACTGCTGAAGCCTGTGCGCCCTAGAGCTTGTGCTCTGCAACGAGAGATGCCGCTGCAATACGAATTCCAGGCACAGTAACCAGAGAGTAGCCCTCACTCCCCGCAACTAGAGAAAGCCCACACGCAGCAATGAAGACCCAACATAGCCAAAACTAAATTAAAAAGTAAATTTTCAAATTAATAAAAAAGAAACATGATACAGAAAAAGTTCAGAATTAGAAAGAAAGTAAAAGTGAAGGTCCCTCAGTCGTGCCCAACTCTTTGCAACCCCATGGACTATAGAGTCCATGGAAATCTCCAGCCCAGAATACTGGACTATACAGTCCATGGAAATCTCCAGGCCAGAATACTGGAGTGGGCAGCCTTTCCCTTCTCTAGGGGATCTTCCCAACCCAGGTCTCCTGCATTGCAGGCAGATACTTTACCAGCTGAGCCACAGGGGAAGCCCAATTAGGGTCACTACTGAATACACTAATTCAAAGGAGGTTCAACACAGTAGAATTCTGTGCTAAGGTCACTACTGATTACATGACCTTACTATAACACTTCTTGTCTCTGAATTTTCCCCCCAGTGTCAAAATGTAGCCTGAACATGCTTCTTCTTAAATATGACCATGAAGACATTAACTACAGCAGATGATGCTCATAAAGTACTTTGAATTCAGTAAAAGAGTCTAAAATTAAAGAGGAGGATGAGTGGCACTAGCCCCTGTTGTGACTATTTTTCCGTCTTAATAAACATCAGCATTGTCTACATTGAGAGCAAAGGTATATACTGTCCTTGCACAGGAGGCTTAATAATCTTAGGATGGAAATTTACACTAGAAAGATTTATGAATCTCCACCTGGAGAGACAGCTCCAACAATGAGAGCACAGGGGTTCACCAGAGTCAAACAGGGCTCGGCGACATGGTCTCTGTGTGATCCTGGATAAGACGCTTAACTTTCTGTGCAGTATTGCAAAGAGGGTACATAAAGAACAGGCCAGAATAGCGTGTGCAGAAATAAATGTGAAAAAAAAAAATTCTGAAAGCTGCTCAAGAAAAACAGAGGGGAATATACTCATATTCTTGGCTATTGAAGTGAGGAGGCATTTCTAAGAAAATGACAAGAACACAAATCAAAGAAAAATCTTGATAAATATGACTGTACTGGAACTAAAACTTTTGTAGGGAAAAGCATAATAAATGAGACTGAAACACGAAGGACAAACTGGGACAATATTTTTAATAATATTACAAAGGATTGGCTTGTCTAGTATGCAAACAGCTGTCACAAATCAGTTAAACTAACCAAGAAACAAAGTTTGAAAAGATGGGGCAGTGATGTTAGTATATAACTTTTATTTCAATATATTTGAAAATTCCTATTATCTCCTCCTCAGAGCAACTACTGTTTTTAGTTTTTACATTTTTATTGAAATACAGTTGATTTACAATGTTGTGTCACTTCCAGGTATACAGTGAAGTGATGTGGTTCTCTCTCTCCCTCTCTCTTTACATATATATATATATATATATTCTTTTTTATTATATTAATAGGTTATCACAAGATATTAAATATATTTCCCTGTGCTACACAGTAAGTCCTTATTAGTTATCTATTTTACTCCTAGCAACAACTAATTTCACCAAAAATAATTATTTCAATATAATGGATGTTAACATAAAAATACAAAGTACTGTGACCTTCATCTTCAGGAATACAAAAATTCATTAAGCTTCAGTGAGAAAGAAACCATCATTCTCACACCTTTGGTTATGTAAAGTTAAGAGTAAATTATATATTTGTTCACAAGTAAATACTTTGACAGAGGGGAAAAAATTACAGAGTTCAGAGCTCCATGCACACTTACTAAAACACTTCTATATTACAAATATATAGTTTGGGATTCTGTAGCTATTTCTTAATAAGCATGTAGGTGTGATTATGAATGATTCCTCCTTACTCTAGCTGTGTCTGAACAGAGATCACAATATTACATTTTAAATAAATCCACTGAAGGATGACTAGAAAATAAAATAAACAAACCAAATACAAGATGAAGCAGAGGAGACATCTTTGGTCCTCTCTGCCACCCTCCTATGTCATAACTCAAATATGTCAACTGTCTCTTCTGGGGTTTAAGTCTCCTGGGTAAAGATAAGGGATGGGAAATGTGGGGACTGTAAAGCCTTCACTTTTCCTGGTGAAGGCTCTCTGAGCAATCATTCTGTGCTCTCAGAAGAGGACGTACCCCTCCCCAGACAAAAGCACGAGGCTACACTGCCTTGTACAGTAATTCTTTATGTGTTAGAGAATTAACAGAGAATGCAATGTAATTCTGCTAGATCTGAGTCATAGAGGTGATTGTAAATATTAAAAACAGAGGCAGAGAGGCAGAAATGAGCTAGATTTAGTAACTTGCTTCCAAAGAAAAGAGTATATGCAAAGGGAAACATTCAAATTTCATGGTAAAACCCTAGCAAACTTAGTTTACTACTTAAATTATCATACCCAGTGATGAAGGGTAGCGATCACACAGCCCTGATATTATGTGATAGGGAGGGCATTATTCTTCTTTGGTATTTCTTCTCAAAACCCATAACCTCAGTCTAAATGAGGAAAGCTTCAGACAAACCCAGATTGTGAGATAGTCTACTGGATAGCTGGCCGGTATCATTCAAGATCCTTAGGTCAAAAAACACCCCAACAAAATAAAGGCAGAAACCATTACAGAAAACCATCATAGAGCTGGGGAGACACGACAATTAAATGAAAGCAGTACCTGAGCTGGATCTTGAGACAGAAAAATAGTATTAATGGAAAAACTGGCAAAATCCACATAAACTCTAGAGTCTATGTCATAGTAATGTACAAATGCCAGTTCCTTAGTTTTGAGAAATATACCATGGTAATGGGAGATGTCAACGGTGGGAGAAACGGGGTGAAGGTATAAAGGAACTCTGCCATATTTTTATAACTTTCTGTAAATCTGAAAAAAAAAAATCACAGTATGTAGAAATAGTTTATTTAGAAAAGGGAAGGAAGAGCTGTTGCTCTAATTACAGTTGCTGGGTCAGCCCTAATGCTCTTATTTCTGGTGTTTCTTTAAAAAGCTGAAACACATGATTAAAAAAAAAAATGCTTATCTTTTAGGAGTACACCATTTCATTCCGAGTGAAGAATTAAAAAAAGAAAAAAAATGAACAAGGGCAATGTTAGGTTTCAGGACTCTTCAGTGTGGTCAGAGTGAACATTTATCAGCCCATGTAGAAAGATGAATCGAGGAGGGTAAAATAGATGCGCACCACCCAGACTCCAAACACAGACCTGAGAGCCAAAGCACTCAGACTGCAACCATCAATCGAGAAACCGTCATCCCACCCAGAGCACACAGGATTCATGCTGATGCGTCTGTTCCACCGGGCACCGGTCTTGCTGTGTCCACTCTGTATTTCATCAGACGGAGTAACGCTCTGGATTCCAAACTAGACCCTTGTTTCATTGTTTTTCAAACTGTGAAGCCGCTCACAGCTATTAATAGTAAAATTACCAGTGACTGAATGGAAAGACAGTTTTGTTCAAGCTGGCATGATGAGTTCCAGGTAGCACAGACCTGGAGCATCACAAAGGCTGCTTGTCCTGTGTGGTAAGGAGATGGGCGTGTGCATCACCACTGGTTTTACAGCCTGTGATTGGACCCTGGGCAACTGTGTCCTGTGTGCTTCCTCAGGAAAGAGTGGAAACACCATCGAGGATGGTAAGAAAACAAGAAGTCATTAGCCCTAAAGTAATTAGCAATAAAATTAAAAATTGTGGATGGGTGTTAAAAAATCTACAAACAATAAATGCTAGAGGGGATGTGGAGAAAAGGGAACGTTCTTGTACTGTTGGCGGGAATGTACAGTGATACAACCACTATGGAATGGAGATTCCTTAAAAAACTAGGACTAGAACTAGCATGTGACCCAACAATTCTACTACCAGCCTTATACCCTGAGAAAACCATAAGTGAAAGAGACGCATGTACCCCAATGTTTGCCGCAGCACTTTTTATAATAGCTAGGACATGGAAGCAACCTAGATCTCCATCAACAGATGAATGGATACAGACACGGTGGTACATATATGCAATGGAATGCTGCTGCTGCTGCTGCTGCTAAGTCGCTTCAGTCGTGTCTGACTCTGTGCGACCCCATAGACGGCAGCCCACTAGTCTCCTCTGTCCATGGAATACTACTCAGCTATAAAAAAGAACTCTTACTTGAGTCAGTCCTAATGAGGTGGATGAATCTAGAGCCTATTGTACAGAGTGAAGTAAGTCAGAAAGATAAAGACAAATATTATTTATTAATGCACGTGTATGGACTCTAGAAAGACGCTACTGATGAACCTATTTGCAAGACAGCAATGGAGACGCAGACATGAGAACAGACTTATGGACAAAGTGTGGGAAGAAGAGGGCGGGACAAATTGAGAGAATAGCATTGAAACATATACATGACCAAATGTAAAACAGATTTGCTGTGTGACACAGGGAGATCAACCCAGACCTCTGTGACAACCTAGATGGGTGGGACAAAGTGGGAGGCAGAAGGGAGGTTCAAGACGGAGGAGACATACGTATCCCTGTGGCTGATTGTATACTGATGTATGGCAGAAACCAGCACAATATTGTAAAGCAATTAGCCTCCAATAAAAAAATTTTTTTTTTAAATTGTGGATGGGAAGACTCACTTTTTTTCTTTTTAATTTTTTTAAATTAATTTTATTTTATTTTTAAACTTTACATAATTGTATTAGTTTTGCCAAATATCAAAATGAATCCGCCACAGGTATACATGTGTTCCCCATCCTGAACCCTCCTCCCTCCTCCCTCCCCATACCATCCCTCTGGGTCGTCCCAGTGCACCAGCCCCAAGCATCCAGTATCGTGCATTGAACCTGGACTTGCATCTCGTTTCATACATGATATTTTACATGTTTCAATGCCATTCTCCCAAATCTTCCCACCCTCTCCCTCTCCCACAGAGTCCATAAGACTGTTCTATATATCAGTGTCTCTTTTGCTGTCTCATATACAGGGTTATCGTTACCATCTTTCTAAATTCCATATATATGCGTTAGTATACTGTATTGGTGTTTTTCCTTCTGGCTTACTTCACTCTGTATAATAGGCTCCAGTTTCATCCACCTCATTAGAACTGATTCAAATGTATTCTTTTTAATGGCTGAGTAATACTCCATTGTGTATATGTACCACAGCTTTCTTATCCATTCATCTGCTGATGGGCATCTAGGTTGCTTCCATGTCCTGGCTATTATAAACAGTGCTGCGATGAACATTGGGGCACACGTGTCTCTTTCCTTTCTGGTTTCCTCAGTGTGTATGCCCAGCAGTGGGATTGCTGGATCATAAGGCAGTTCTATTTCCAGTTTTTTAAGGAATCTCCACACTGTTCTCCAGAGTGGCTGTACTAGTTTGCATTCCCACCAACAGTGTAAGAGGGTTCCCTTTTCTCCACACCCTCTCCAGCATTTATTATTTGTAGACTTTTGGATCGCAGCCATTCTGACTGGTGTGAAATGGTACCTCATAGTGGTTTTGATTTGCATTTCTCTGATAATGAGTGATGTTGAGCATCTTTTCATGTGTTTGTTAGCCATCTGTATGTCTTCTTTGGAGAAATGTCTATTTAGATCTTTGGCCCATTTTTTGATTGGGTCATTTATTTTTCTGGAGTTGAGCTGTAGGAGTTGCTTGTATATTTTTGAGATTAGTTGTTTGTCGGTTGCTTCATTTGCTATTATTTTCTCCCATTCTGAAGGCTGTCTTTTCACCTTGCTACTAGTTTCCTTTGATGTGCAGAAGGTTTTAAGTTTAATTAGGTCCCATTTGTTTATTTTTGCTTTTATTTCCAATATTCTGGGAGGTGGGTCATAGAGGATCCTGCTGTGATGTATGTCAGAGAGTGTTTTGCCTATGTTCTCCTCTAGGAGTTTTATAGTTTCTGGTCTTACGTTGAGATCTTTAATCCATTTTGAGTTTATTTTTGTATATGGTGTTATAGTTTCATTCTTTTACAAGTGGTTGACCAGATTTCCCAGCACCACTTGTTAAAGAGGTTGTCTTTAATCCATTGTATATTCTTGCCTCCTTTGTCAAAGATAAGGTGTCCATATGTGCGTGGATTTATCTCTGGGCTTTCTATTTTGTTCCATTGATCTATATTTCTGTCTTTGGGCCAGTACCATACTGTCTTGATAACTGTGGCTTTGTAGTAGAGCCTGAAGTCAGGTAGGTTGATTCCTCCAGTTCCATTCTTCTTTCTCAAGATTGCTTTGGCTATTTGAGGTTTTTTGTATTTCCATACAAATTGTGAAATTATTTGTTCTAGCTCTGTGAAGAATACTGTTGGTAGCTTGATAGGGATTGCATTGAATCCATAAATTGCTTTGGGTAGTATACTCATTTTCACTATATTGATTTTTCCAATCCATGAACATGGTATATTTCTCCATCTATTAGTGTCCTCTTTGATTTCTTTCACCAGTGTTTTATAGTTTTCTATATATAGGTCTTTAGTTTCTTTAGGTAGATATATTCCTAAGTATTTTATTCTTTTCGTTGCAATGGTGAATGGAATTGTTTCCTTAATTTCTCTTTCTGTTTTCTCATTATTAGTGTATAGGAATGCAAGGGATTTCTGTGTGTTGATTTTATATCCTGCAACTTTACTATAATCATTGATTAGTTCTAGTAATTTTCTGGTGGAGTCTTTAGGGTTTTAATTTCACCTTTTTCTCAAGCGCACATGGAACCTTCTCCAGGATAGATCACATCCTGGGCCATAAAGCTAGCCTTGGTAAATTCAAAAAAATAGAAATCATTCCAAGCATCTTTTCTGACCACAATGCAGTAAGATTAGATCTCAATTACAGGAGAAAAACTATTAAAAATTCCAACATATGGAGGCTGAACAACATGCTGCTGAATAACCAACAAATCACAGAAGAAATCAAAAAAGAAATCAAAATTTGCATAGAAATGAATGAAAATGAAAACACAACAACCGAAAACCTGTGGGACACAGTAAAAGCAGTCCTAAGGGGAAAGTTCATAGCAATACAGGCACACCTCAAGAAACAAGAAAAAAGTCAAATAAATAACCTAACTCTACACCTAAAGCAACTAGAAAAGGAAGAAATGAAGAACCCCAGGGTTAGTAGAAGGAAAGAAATCTTAAAAATTAGAGCAGAAATAAATGCAAAAGAAACAAAAGAGACCATAGCAAAAATCAACAAAGCCAAACGCTGGTTCTTTGAAAGGATAAATAAAATTGACAAACCATTAGCCAGACTCATCAAGAAACAAAGGGAGAACAATCAAATCAATAAAATTAGAAACGAAAATGGAGAGATCACAACAGACAACACAGAAATACAAAGGATCATAAGAGACTATTATCAACAATTATATGCCAATAAAATGGACAACGAGGAAGAAATGGACAAATTCTTAGAAAAGTACAACTTTCCAAAACTCGACCAGGAAGAAATAGAAAACCTTAACAGACCCATCACAAGCACGGAAATTGAAACTGTAATCAAAAATCTTCCAGCAAACAAAAGCCCAGGTCCAGACGGCTTCACAGCTGAATTCTACCAAAAATTTAGAGAAGAGCTAACACCTATCCTGCTCAAACTCTTCCAGAAAATTGCAGAGGAAGGTAAACTTCCAAACTCATTCTATGAGGCCACCATCACCCTAATACCAAAACCTGACAAAATCCCACAAAAAAAGAAAACTACAGGCCAATATCACTGATGAACATAGATGCAAAAATCCTAAACAAAATTCTAGCAATCAGAATCCAAAAACACATTAAAAAGATCATACACCATGACCAAGTGGGCTTTATCCCAGGGATGCAAGGATTCTTCAATATCCACAAATCAATCAATGTAATACACCACATTAACAAATTGAAAAATAAAAACCATATGATTATCTCAATAGATGCAGAGAAAGCCTTTGACAAAATTCAACACCCATTTATGATAAAAACTCTTCAGAAAGCAGGAATAGAAGGAACATACCTCAACATAATAAAAGCTATATATGACAAACCCACAGCAAACATTATCCTCAATGGTGAAAAATTGAAAGCATTTCCTCTAAAGTCAGGAACAAGACAAGGGTGCCCACTTTCACCATTACTATTCAACATAGTTTTGGAAGTTTTGGCCACAGCAATCAGAGCAGAAAAAGAAATAAAAGGAATCTAAATTGGAAAAGAAGAAGTAAAACTCTCACTATTTGCAGATGACATGATCCTCTACAAAGACTCACTTTTTGTAAACGTGTTAACTATGAGGAGGGGGTAGAGATGAGTATAAGGATTGGCTGATGGAAGTCAAGAAAACACCCAGTAAAATTTACTGAAGAGAACATATGCATACCAATGATTCAGATGAAAGGACTAAATAACCAGAGGAATCCATGAAATCCAGGTGGTTAAAGATATGTTTCTAAAAACTCACATGTCACAGGCCACGCTGGTCCAGGGAAGAATGTCATGGATCACTAAACCCAGGATGAACTTCCACATAAAACACTATGCCCTCTAGAGATGGTAATTTGATTTCAGCAACTGGGTAAAACCTACTTTGGTCAGAAACTTCAGCTTCTTTCTTCTCTAAGGCTTTTGCCCGTCTCTGACGTCGCTAATGAGAAATAATTTTGAATTTCACTTCACACGCTCACTTTTGTCTATGCCCTGCTTGATGTATATCAGATTAGAAACACAGTTCAGTTTTATTGTTGTTGTTTTGGAGGATACTTATACTTACATACTCTTATTCTCTTACTTTCTAATTTTTTTGTATTCAGGTCATTTCACAATTTTTAGCCCATTAAAAATAGGAAATGTAAGTCACTAGGCACTTTCGTTGTCATTTGTCTCCATAATAACTCCATCAAAAGGAAGCTATATGTAACTAGGTAACAAGTCTGGCAGGTTTCTCTCTGGTGGATGGTTCACCAGGGACCATGTTATATAAGCATTTGACTAACCCTCATGATATCAATGGTAAAATTTAGAGATATGTATTAAAAATCTCATAAGTTATCATAATGACATATTAGGGAGCTTCCTGCGCCATTTGCACTCTGAATTTATTATCTGCTATGTAATATATTTATAGCTCCTGTTAAAACAACCACTTCTAAATTTTGAGTAGATCCTTGGGGTATAGGATACTGGGATTTGTTAAATAAATCAATGGCCACATTTCATATCCTTCTTGGTTTTATACACTTCAGTGAAATTCCATCCTCAGAACTCATCTTTTCAATCTTAAAACAATAACCCAACTGCACCACACAATGACATTTCCTTCCTCCTCTCCCCTTAGCATGCATTAGTCTTTATACAAAAATTCATTCTGCTCTCTCGATTAGTCTCCCTTGTTGAGATATCCACTCTGTCTCCTTTTTTTTTGAGCAAATTGAATAGCCCCCAGTTTAAAAAATATAAACATGCTGTTGTTTTTTGGAATGATAAGAAAATAAAAACTTGTCTTCTAAATCCTTACTATTAATTCAGCATGTTATTAATCTCTTTACATTCTGCTATTTTGGGGGGCATTAAGATGAGGACACCCTCAACAGTCTCCCCCACCCCATTCTTATTCTCCTTCACAGCTTCCTCTCATAAAAATGCCACCCATACGGAAATGTCATGCTGAAATATGGCAAGATAATTTCTGTGAAAGAATTCATTTTCACCTCTGCTAAACGAATCTGGGTTGAGACTGAGCCATGCAGATAAAAGCTTGTTTAATTTGGATTTTAGCATATGTTTTTCTAATATATATTTTAAAACTGAGCAAATCTGTTTCACCCAGACTGAAATAGTTTTATATGTGGAAAGTTTCCTCACACAATCTGAAAGGAATAAAAAGACATAAAACCTTTTATCTATCTGAATTACAGTTTGTCTCCATAGACTAAAAGCTCCCTTGAGAAAAAGGTACATACCGCATTCATACATGTATCCATTCATTCATCAATCTATCTAATCTTTGATTCACTTAAAATATTTTTTGCTGATCACCTGCCAAGTATCAGGGTCTGTTCTAGGGGACGGAAAACTACTAGACAAGATAACTATCTTCTCTCTTGGAGCACATATTCTCATACCCTTCTTGGTGACTGATGCAATGTTAAACAGAGTAGAAGCTCTGATGACCTTAGGATAGGGAGATTAGGCACTATTTGATATGTTTTTGATCCCTAGGGAGAAAATACAAACTAAATCAACAAATCAATCTGAGAATGAAAGGCAGCACTGGACAGTGGTTAAACACAGAGTCCAGAAAGGGCTCCTGTATTTATCTGTGTAATTTGAATCTAAGTTTACTGTTGAGGAGCAAGTGGGGTTGAAGTGTGAATGACCATGTCTGGCACTTCACTTGATGGTGAGGATATCTCTAATAATTCTTCAGTGGTCTTGAAGACATAGTTTCCAATGACAAGTTTGTTCCAGCTGAGCAAGAGATTTTTTTAGGTTGTAAGTGTTTCTGGAGAGCCTCCATAAAACTCCCAAAGAAGTGACAGCATGACTCCTAAAAGTCATTTTCTTTAAGTTACCTATCTAAGTCTATAAGGGCCACATGAGTATTGCTCTGGGGGAATCCATCTATGTTATACTGGCTATTTTACTAGGACCTCTTGGTGTGTGTGTGTGCGCACACCCACACATGTGTCAACTCTGCTCTTCCTGTTTAAACATAATTTGCTCTTTGGATGCAATCAAAGAAAAAAATATAATCATCTTCATATTTTTCACCAGCAAATATTCTTCCAAGCAAAAATAAAATACAGATTCCAGACCCCAAACAATCCTGTCATGTCACAGATATATGTCATCACACAGGTACCCTCATCTCTCTGAGCCTGTTTCCTCACCTATACACACACGGTGCATGGTAACAACAGTACCTAACTCCGCCTTGAAAGTCAAGCAAGTGAAAACTGGCAAAGCACACATAATAATGCCAGACTCATGGGAAGCACCTATGAGCTTCTGTTAAATAAAGGAGATGCCCAAGAGGAAAATATAACTAGGAATTAGGTCACAAGACGGTGCTTACTAATGCCAGCTTCACCAGTGCACTCTGTTGGCCAAACACTAATCTTCCTTTGCTTCCATTTCTTCACTTTAAGGACAAGTATAATAACATAAACTCCCACTGCCTCTTCCATTCAGGGAGAATGAGGCCAAAGAACTTCCTGATCCCTGAAGAAAGTTGCATAGTTAGAAATAACACGCTACTGCTTTCTCTCTCTCTCTCTCTTTTTTACCGGGCACACTACATGGCTTGTGGCATCTCAGCTGCCCTTCCAGGGACTGAATCTGGGTCCCTGGCAGTGAAAGCAGAGTCCTAACCATTAGACCATCAGGGAATTCCTTCACACTCCTGCTTTATGCCACACAAGTTGCAGCCCCAGGGGGACAGTTTAGGCTGCAAAATGATATAGACAATGGCCAACAGTGGCTTATTGTGATAAGAAATTGTGTAATCACATTTTTTTACATTGCTTTAGCCTTTACTGAATTTGTTACAATACTGCTTCTGTTGTTTCTATATTCTGGTTTGTTTGTTTGTTTTTGGTCACTAGCTATGTGGAATCATAGCTCCCTAACTAGGGATCAAACCCATAACCCCTGTATTGGAAGGCGAAGTCTTAACCACTGTGGCACCAGGGAAGCCCCTCATCACTGTTTTCTGAATGATAACGATGTGTCAGGTACTGCGCAAATCAGTGAGCATTTTAAGTGGGTTCTCCTGTGATTTTGCATCATGAGAGGTTCAGGAATATACCCAAGGTCACCAATAAAGTGGCAAAGAATGCCTGCAAACCCCAGCTCGTGGCTGCAGTTGATACCATCCAGTATGCACAAGCGCAGAGACTATTACAAGCACTGACACCATCTGTGGCTGCCTTCCTGGTATTCAAAAATGAATATTAAGTGCTGAGTGTTGTGTACTTGTCAGGAAAAAATATATATTAGGTAGAAAAAAGGAGTTAAAATTATTAAAAGTCATATTTCTTAGGTGGAAATTATTGATGCATTTGCAGTATTTAGTAGCTTGTCAGAGTTGCAGCCTTATTTTGCTGTGAACCCACAGGCATATTGTTAGTGTCATCTTTGAAATATTCACTAATTCAATGACAGAACTGTAAATTCTTTTCAGTCTAGAAGGTATAGAGCCACCTGTTATTTTGAAAACCTAAGCAACGTTTATTTAGTATATGATAGAACTAAGTAAGTTCCCACTGTATGAATCACAGATGCTAATTTGCTGGCAGAAATGTAGAATGATATATTGTACAGTCCTGGCAATTATGTCAGAAATCAGTCTAGAGTAATTCATTAACACCTTTTCTTCAGGAAAAAAGGAGGAAGCTGACATCTGTAACTAATATTATGATCTATGTTATTTCATATTATGTTTTTGATTTTACAAACAGTAGGCAACCATAAGATAATTGAATAGCTAATTATTAAAATACTCAGTTTTTTCATTCAGTCACTGCTCAAGAATGCAGATTCATTTTGCAAATTACAGGTCTTATTTTATGGATGAGGAAGAAGGAAATTGACAACGTTTGAGAGACACGTTAACTCCTTCAGGGCCTGATGCAGCCTGTAAGGATGTGTCTGATTCTGTATAGTATCTACGTGATTTTGTATAAAAACCAAACCCATATAAATTAAATCAAGTTTTAAAGGTAATAATAATCCAGTTTAAAATTAAGTCATACTCTGCTTAAATTGTTCTTAAATATACATTTATAAACTTAAAGATACATTATTTATTGAAATATATTACTAAATTATTACTTTCAGAAGCCCTCTGCAAAACAACTATAGTGGATGTTACCCTAAGGTGATCTACATGACCTCAGGTAACTAATTGCATCTCCTCTGAACACAGTTGGACTCCTGGTCAACGGAATATGGCAAAATTGATGAGACAGGCACTCCCTTAATTTATATGACAAAAGGTGAGGGAGTCCTCACTCTCACAATTGTGTGCCTGCACAGAGTTGTGTCCGACTCTTTGCGACCCCATGGACTACAGCCCACCAGCGTCCTCTGTCCACGGGATTGTCCAGGCCAGAATACTGGAGTGGGTTGCCATTTCCTCCTCCAGAGGATCTTCCTGACCAAGGGATTGAGCCTGCATCTCCTCTGTCTCCTGTACTGGCAGGCAGATTCTTTATCACTGAGCCACTCTCACTATTAGGTAAAATTCTGTCAAGCTTTGTCTTAGCATACTGAAAGGAGAAGATCTTCTGCTGGCCTTGAAGAAATGAACTGCCACTGGGTAATGAGAAGTAAGAAGATGGGGCCCTTGCTCCTATAGTCACAGAGACAGATTCTGCCAACAACTCTGGAACATGAAAATGGGCTATTCCCCAGTCAAACTTCTGATGAGACCTCAACCATGACCAGCACCTGAAATTACCCTGGTCAGACCCTGAAATAGAAAACTCAACAAAGCTGTTCTTGGACTCCTGACCATGGATTCTGTGAGGTAATGGAGGCATGTGATTTTAAGCTGCTAAGTCTGTGGTACTATTTTATGCAGAAATAGAAAACTATTATAGCAATTTATTATGTTGGTCAAGATGCAAAACTCCAGAAAGGTCAGTATTGACCTTTTTCATGGAAAGAGGAGATCACCAAGCCTACTACAGAATGTCTTAATGGTCTTCAGGATAGCCCTTTTGAACCTCAAGATTCAACATATATCATGGATATTATCAATTCAGTTCCTCCTAAGAGTATATTCTGAGAAAAATTAATTTTTCATTCATGCACAAAGGATTTAATATTATTAGAGACTTGGTGCTTTTGAACTGCAGTGCTGGAGAAGACTCTTAAGAGTTCTGTGGACTGCAAGGAAGTCAAACCAGTCAATCCCAAAGTAAACCAACCCTGAATATTCATTGCAAGGACTGATGCTGAAGCTGAAACTCCAATCCTTTGGCCACCTGATGTGAAGAGCTGACTCATTGGAAAAGCCCCTGATGCTGGGAAAGATCGAAGGCAGGAGGAGAAGGGTATGACAGAGGATGAGATGGTTGGATGGCATCACTGACACAATGGACATGAGTTTGAGCAAGCTCCCGGAGATGGTGAAGGACAGGGAAGCCTGGTGCGCTGCAGTCCATGGGATCGGAAAGAGTCAGACATGCTTAGTGACTGAACAACACAACAAAAACAACAAGAGAGACATGGCGAGTCTATGGCAGTTCTCCAAATAGTGTTTCAATAATGAGGTATGTTGCTCCTTCTCTGCCCACACAAACACACCTGTATCTATATCACACCAAGTTTTACTCTTCATGGGCATATATTCGTATCTAGTGCTTACATATATTTTACAACCATAGAGAGTTCAATTTCTGTTTGGCTCAAAAGGAACAAATCACCGATCATGTTTGTAGGGAAAGAGAAATCAATTGAAAATACAGTCATAATGACTGCTTATATTTATTCAGTGAATGGCTCTCAGTAATTAACTGACATCACATACTGGAAAAATCAATAAGAAAAATACCCATGAATAGCTTTTCTATTTCATCAGCAGAAGTTCCTTGCTCTACCTCTGTCTTAGCATCAGGCCAGCTTGAGCAGCAGAGCTTAGGTGACACCTGTCATAATCAATTAGTCAAGTAGAAAATGGTGTAAAAGAATGGCTTGTAGATTGAGAGCAATTCAATCACTCTCAAATGTTCCCTTAGGAAGTGAAAATCTGTTATTCCATTTAGTCATCGTTGAATTGCTGAATACTATTTCCCCCATTCAGGTAAGCTAACAAATATAAATAAACACAAGAGCTTTGGGAACATTCGGGGGAGAAAAAAAAAATACATGAAACTCAGCTCTCAGCCCTACATGCAGTAGTCCTCACTGTAACCACATCAAGAGAGGAAGAATGGATTAAGAATTAGTAGAGACACAAAAAATGATTCCTACACCCCTAGAGAATTTTATCCAGACTTGAGACGAGGGATGTCAAAGTCAAAATGCCATATTTCATTGTTTTTTCTTCATAGAATAAACATGACATCTTAGCTGGCCTTCTAGCTATATGACCTTTAATACACAAACCCTAATGAAAGAGTGTTTTGTAGGATGAATCCTGACTTACCATATTCTTATTTCATCTTTCCCCTCCTCTCATTTCATGAGCTTAAGGTTGCCAAGTTACATCATCTTTGGAAGGAGCTTTTTTCCTAACCTGGCCCCTCCCCGACCCTGTCCCCCTTACTGGTGAAATTCAGCCTAGGAAAATAAGAGAAAGGCATAGGTTTGATTTCAGTCAAATATGCTAAGAAGCAGAGGCTCATGGAACATGTCTGGTGAACAGACGTGGAGATGCCATTACACAAACGCGTCCTCAACCAGCAAAAACAAATGAATGAGAGGTGCCAGCAATTATGAGTCCCTGGTGTTATTTTCCTCGTCAGACATGCTGTCTATTCATCAAACCCCTAACAACCTAGTACTAGTGCTGAAGAAGGGTCCTGAGGAAGCGACAACAGGGGCAACACTGACATGAAGCAGTAAGAATCGGCCGCCAGGAAACACAGGGAGAGGATTTTCAGTGTTGCCTTGAATGCCTGCAAACGTCACCTACATTCACTGATGGAGAATGTCACTCTGTTCCTGCAAGCCCATTGCTAGTCACATGGTCAGAAACGGCGTTTAGTATGTCTTTCCTTTGAAATCTCTAGGTCAAGTACATGCACAAAGTAAATCGCTATAAGAAAAATTAACACTCTGAAAAGTGTCAAAAAAAAAAAAAAAGATTTCTTTTAATTGGGGTCTTCTCACCCTAGAGTCAAATTCTGAACTAAGAGATAAGCCATCCACTGGGCCCCTTAGATTTTGATCTGCCAACAGGATAAGCAAAATCCAGATTTGTGGGTAGAAAACAAGTCACTCAAGGTAGCTCTGTGGCTCTCTGCAACTCCAATGACTGGGAAACAAATCTTGTCCCTATTTAAGAAGTGAGAAGGTCTAGTACAGTGATACTCATGAAGAGCATGTATATTATTTACACAGGCTTATACATTCAGACTGAGAGTTGAATTCACAAGCCTACAGGGTCTGAAAACTCAGCATGTAAATGCTACTTCATTCTTATTTAGTTACATCAAGCTTAGATTATATAAAACTATAATTAAAGCAGAAAAGCCACCATTAAATGACTATAATTAAGTGTATGTCCTGCTTTATTGGAGTGACTATACATAAAGATATTTAACACACCTTTGCCTTGTCAACACATAGGCTGATGTTTTAACAAAGGCACAGTGCAGCAGAATATCATTCACTGTAGATACATCTTTCAAACTTGAAAGCGACAGGCAGCCTCAAATTGCTCCTTTGTCCATTTTTGTGTATGATTGGCTTATAATAAATCTTTTCATAACAGTGAACACACACACCTTGCCTGACTCCGTGAACCTAGCTGGTGCTCCAGGAACATGCTCTCTCAACCTCTGACATGTGCGTGACCTGTCCTCTTCATTATTCTTTCCACCCCAAGTCACATTTCCTCCTGACTCCAGCAGCTGAACTCTGAATTGTACTCCTCTCTCCCAGTTCTTCATCGGTGGCACTGTGGCTTCATTCCTGGCTCTGCCCTCTGGCTTTACCTAGATTTGTCCTGAATTTGTGGTTCCCTATATGAGGAGCTTTGGAGACTCGTGGACAAGTCTTGGAGGGCAGTGGCTCCAAAACCAGTGTGCTCTTCTATTCCCTTTGTTAACTGGAAAGAAAGCAAGTGGAGTGGAGTGGAGAAACTGCTTTCTCTCTCATCTCTTCCGCGATGTTTATAAAATCTGTGTGATGTACGGAGCGGGAGGTACGATCTTATTAAGTGGTAGATTCTTATAAAGAGAAACCTGGAGAAGGAATAATATCCCCAGAGTAAGTCACACATGTGGACAATTTCAGAAACAGAAGGCGTACAGAGTCCATTACCCAGAGGGCTCAGTCCAATCCTGGAGACTCACTGCTGAATCTTCTAAAAGGGCGCTCAGAAAAAAGAAGGAACACAACTAACAGGGCTAAACAACACTTGAGTTTTCCACTAAAGTCTCAGGGATAATGTGAATTTACAGCATTGGCATTATATTCAGCTGTCTTTGTGTGGATGGTTTTATATCTGGGATGGCTTGGGGCCCCAACTTGGTCTTTCGAGGAGCTTCCTGGGCATCAACGAGAGCAGTGGGGTCTGTACTTTGGTCCAGGCTCTGTCAGATGTGATGGCTGGCAGCACAGCAGAAACCCCTGAGAAAGCAGGAAAATGATGACTAGCATGTGGTAGCTAAGAGGGCTATTAGATGCCCACAGATGTGGAAGCTTAGAAGAAGGAAGTCAGTACGGAAACTTGTTTGGCCTTTGGCAAAAGAGGCTCTAACCAGATGATCACTCACTGTTTGATTATTGTGCTTCACACATTTACAGGTAAATAGGAGACTTGTCCAGGCTTCCCAGGTGGTCCAGTGGTAAAGAATCTGCCTGCTAAAGCAGGAGATGCAGTAGACATGGGTTCAATCCCTGGGCCGGGAAGAGCCCCTGAAGAAGGGCATGGAAACCCACTCTAGTATTCTAGCCGAAGAATCCCATGGACAGAGGAGCCTGGCGGGCTACAGTCCATGGGGTCACAAAGAGTCAGATACAACTGAAGTGACTTAGCACTCATGCGCCAATCTGTGGAGGATTTTAGAATGATGGTCCCTATTTTCAGAAGAGCATCCCTGGAATGACAGGCTTGTATCAGAAGTTGAGTCCATAATAAACAGCTGCACCACACCTGTGGTGAAATCCGGTCCTGCCACCTCTCTGCGCTTCACATCCCCGCCACGTGTCTACTCAAGCAGCAAGGCACTGCTGCTATCAATAACAAACTAAATTGCATTTGACAGCCTAAATGAACAAGACACATATTGGGATAAAGTATCTTTGACTTTTATAATGTTGTCACCATAACTATCTATCTGAGGAGGAAAAATGATATACCGAGGGAGAATTAGACTTGAAAAAGAAACCTTTAAATGTTGACACCATCCCTGCCTGCATTTTTCTGCATGGGATCTGAAAGTCTGATGGCTCAGGACAGCCAGCTGTACTCAACTGTCCCCACGTCAGGATGCAGGAGCGTCAAGTTGGTAGCTTGAGACTGGCCATGGTGACTATATTCACATCAAAGAAAACTGGTCAAGCCTTTAAATCAGGGATGTTTTCCTTATCATCACATCACTGGTTAGACTCCTCCTCGACTTTGATTTCTCTCTGGGAAATTTGCTTATTTAAAAAAAAATACAAAAATTGAATATGATACTGCTTCCATCTGCCTGAAGTCTTCAGCTTTGTGATCATGCTGCCAAAGATGAGCAAATATGCACATAAGTAGGGCAAGAAGACACATTTTCACTACAAAAGTATCTAAAAAGTGTGCTCTCTATGAGACAGTGATGAACTGCATGCTTCTTTATCTCTGCCAAAGTATAATGTGGCTACAAACACCCCCACAATAACTCAGAGACGATAACAGGCTTCCAAGTGCCTTGACAGACTTATAGAATTTAGAACATCCACTTTGATTCATGTTGATTCCTTTTTAAAAGTAATGGCAAATTCTGCTTCTCCTATGTAGACTCCATTCTCCATCTAAGTATGACTTGTCTCTTCAGAGCTAAGGTAGTTCTTACCATCTGTATCACTTAATTGGCACTCAGCAACAGGAGACACAAGAGATATGGGTTTAATCCCTGGGTTTGGAAGATTCCCTGGAGTAGGAAATGGTAACTCACTCCAGTATGCTTACCTGGAAATTTTCACGGACAGAGGAACCTGGCTGACATTGTCCATGGGGTTGCAAAGAGTCAGACACGACTGAGTGCGCACACACACACACACACACACACACACATTAATTCCTTTATAACATCTCTTTGCTTGAATCTGTCTCTACAATCAAACTAATCTCTCTTGAAATCACTGGTGGTCTAATTTTTTTGATAGCCTACACAGTGACTAGCATGTCAGAGGCTCTTGACTATATATGTTGATTGAGACCTGGAGGAAATTTTCCCCGATCCTGCTCATCAATAATCACTCTTGCAGCCAGATCACCCATGTGTCACTTCGGCACATCCTTCCTTGGTTGCCTCATGCGATGTCAATAGCTTGTCAGCTCTGATTCTCCCTGTAGTTTCCAATGAGCTAATTTATAACTTGTTTTTACCTTTGTCAGTGAATAACAACTCTGACATCCTTCCAAGTACAGTCTAAAAATAAGACCCCTTGCCTATCAATCCCTCAACTGAGCATTCTTCTCTAACAGTATTTATTAGTTACTTTTCCTTAATAAATTCTATAATTATGGGTTTTCAATGCCTTCTTGAGAGAATAAAGAAATACTGTGAATGTACTTATTTTCATTTCAAAGTTAGGACAAGCACAGTATGCTGGTGTTGCAATTCACTTATATTTTAAAAGGTGACTATATCCTTTGTTTGAACTTTTGGCCTCAATACCCTCCTGGTGATGAAGAGGGATTGAGTACCACCCCTGTTCTAAAGTTCTGAAGTTCCTCTGTGTCATTTTCTAAAGCAGTCTTTTAAGTAGGCTTGACAATGAACTGAGTGACCCCATTAAATTTAGATCTTCAGAAACACTACATTCACTCTCCATCGGCAAATACTATACTTTTCCTCTAACTCAGTCTCCCCCAAGGCTCAACTACAGAGTAATCTGGATATCTTGGATAAAACCATGTAATTTAAAAATTAACACCACATTAAGCCCTCCAAACATAGAAATCAAGGAAGAAACACTATCACTTAGGAAGGCAGGAAAACATCTATGATCAAAGGTGAAGAAAAGATGGATGCAGTATGGTTCAGGATTTAGCAGGTCAGAGGAGGAGTAAACTCAAGTGTGTCTGAGATATTCATAGGAAGCAAATGACTCACCCCACAGAACCCAGATAACCTCATACTATGAAAGGCCCATGGCAAGGTAATGGGCTTCAAGCAGGAGAACTGTTGAAACTTTGTGTTAAGCACACCAAGCTCCCTCTGTTCCCTCCCTAACACAGTCAACTTATTTGTCCTCAGGCAACCTGGGTAGGAGTAAAGAGGTGTAGCCTAGGCAGCAATTAAAAGAGAAAAGCTCTGGACTTGCGACACCAAGTAACAGAGAAGAGGAGGAATAATGTGTGAGATGGGAGACGGAAAGATTAAATCAAATCGGCACACTGGAAAGGAGAAGTTCCACACTTCTTCACCCTCTTGGCTCCAAAACCTAGGAGCCAGACTGATAAATCCAGAGCAGAAGGAAGAGAATTTCTCTTCGGGGAATCCACACCACAACAGAGTAAAGACTAAAAGACGCTATTATTTTGAAGACAACTCCTAGAAGATAGATGGCCACGTGACTGTCCTAAATGGAAGCGTGAGGTTTGATTTTCCTGCCTACATACACAGTGCTTGTATAAGATATTCAGTGCTTCACTTTAAAGTCTGCATTGGTAGCCTGGACTCCAGAATCTTTAGGAATATCTATGACATGAAAGAGACAGAAAAAATGTAAAAGGGAACTTGGAGGAAATACAGATGACACATAAAGAGATCAGAAATAATGTCTAAAATCAAATGGCAAATATTGAATAATATGGATAGAAATTTCATACATAGCTGGAGGGATTATAAAATGGTATTTGATTTTTAACTATTTTGGTGAACTATTTTGGAGTTCCACATGACCTAGCAACTCTATTCTTTAAAAATTAACTTTTATTAGAGTATAGTATAGTTACTTTACAATGTTGTTAGAGTCTACTGTATAACAAAGTGAATCAGCCATACATATAAATAAACCCCTCTTTTTTGAACTTCCTTTCCATTCAGGTCATCATAGAGTACTGAGTAGGGTTCCCTGAGCTATACAGTAGGTTCCCATTCATTATCTACTTTATACATGGTATCAATAGTATATATATGTCAATCGCAATCTCCCAATTCATCCCACCTCCCACTTTACCCTCTTTGGTCTAGCAACTCTATTCTTAAGTGAAAATAAATATGTTAACAAAAACCTACTTGTAAATGTCCACAACAGGTTTATTGATAACAGTAAAAAGTCAGAAAAGAATCCCAATAACTACCAATAAAAAACAGATAAGCAAATTATGACCAATGGTATAGCATTTGGCAATAAAGTAAGAATTGTTGGTATATGTAACAACATGGACTGCCCTCAAAAAATGAGGTTAGGGGGAAGAAGTCTGATAAAAAGAGGCAGTATTTCGTGTAAGTCCACTTATACGAAATCTGGGGCTTCCCAGATGGTGCTAGTGGTAAAGAACCTGCCTGCCAATGCAGGTGACGCAGGAGACATGGGTTCGATTCCTGGGTTGGGAAGATCCCCTGGAGGAGGGCATGGCAACACACTCCAGTATTCTTGCCTAGAGAATCCCATGGACAGAAGAGCCTGGCAGGCTACCGTCCATAGGGTTGCAAAGAGTTGGACATGACTGAACAGACAGCACGCACACATACGAAATCTAAATGCAGGCAAAACTAGTTAGTCTATGGTGTTAGAAATCAGATAATGGCACAGGTATGTAGGAAGGGGAGAAAAACAGGGCATAAAACCATGAGAGAATACCCTGGAGGGATAAAAATCTACAACTTGTTTTGGGCGGCAGTTACATAAGCACATGGCATAATCAACAGATTAAAAAATATATCTTAAAAAGAAGTTTATGATTTTACATAAATACATTTTGGATGTATGGCTTCCTGCTGGCTCAGATGGTAAGGAGTCCACCTGTGATGCGGGAGACCTGGGTTTGATCCCTGGGTCGGGAAGATCCCCTGGAAAAGAAGATGGCTACCCACTCCAGTATTCCTGCCTGGAGAATCCCATGGACAGGCCTGGCAGGCTACAGTTCTTGGGGTCGTAAAGAGTCAGACATGACTGAGCGACTAACACTTCACATAAGTGTATATAGCTGTCAAAATTCAGTGAACTAAACACTTAAGTGCATTTTGTTGCTGTTAGTTATACCCCAATTTAAAATTAAACACACACACACACACACAAAGTAATGGAGGAGAAAAACTGTGAGGTACAGAGTAATTAAAACATTAATCTGCCAAAATAGAAATCAATGTGTAATATCTAAAAGTAACAGCTATGCACAACAGCTATTTCTATTATTTAGAAATACAAAGGTAAATGCAAGAAGAAACAGCTAAACATTTGAAAATGATTGTCTTAAAAGAGGCACGTCATCTCAGATGAAAGAGATCATGAGAGCCCCATGCCTCATTCCTGCCTCTTTTTCTCTCCCCTTTCTTCTGAAAACATATTTAAGCAGACTTAAACATGTTTTTTAAAATAATTTCCTGGGAACACCCTGGCTGTCCAGTGGTTAGGACTCCATGCTCTCAGAGCCAAGGGCCTGGGTTTAATCTTAATCGCTGGTTGGGGAACTAAGATCTCACATCCCACACACCAAACAGTAGGGCTCCCCTCCAAAAAAATTCCTTAATAATAATAATTCTAAAAAAATAATGCAAGAGAGGAAAAAAAGGGAAAATGAAAATTCTGGTGCATTGAGAATAATGAGTATTAATAGAGTCACAAGAATGATTTGCAAATGGTGAAAGGTGATAACAACCTGTCTTCAGATGTCACTGTTGTCATTAGGATATGACAGATGCAAGGACAGAAAGGAGGAAATATTAGCTGTCTCGATGTTACTACCAGATATTGGGAGGGAAGATGCATTTTTAAGCCAAGTTGAGCTGAGTTCGTGCATTCATCTTCTTTCTAATACCACTCTTCAAAACTGGTCTTATTCTTTTTAGCAAGCTAACTATTACAAAAAATTGGGGCAAATAGATGTATTTATATCAAATCATAAATTGATTTTTAAGATAGCTTGTATCTTTTAATCTGTTGATTATGCACTTAGCACAATATACAGTATATTAAAAAAATAAAAGCTATCTCCCTCACTAAAGTAAATGAGAAAAGAGGTTGAGTTCATGATCATTCAGCTCAGTTCAGTCACTCAGTCGTGTCTGACTCTCTGACACCCCATGGACTGCAGCATGCCAGGCTTCCCTGCCCATCACCAACTCCCAGAGTTTACCCAGACTCATGTCCATCGAGTTGGTGATGCCATCCAGCCATCTCATCCTCTGTTGTCCCCTTCTCCTCCTCCCTTCAATCTTTCCCAGCATCAGGGTCTTTTCAAACGAGTCAGCTCTTTGCATCAGGTGGTCAAAGTACTAGAGTTTCAGCTTCAACATCAGTCCTTTCAAAGAACATCCAGGACTGATTTCCTTTAGGATGGACTGGTTAGATCTCCTTGCAGTCCGAGGGATTCTTAAGAGTCTTCTCCAACATCACAGTTCAAAAGCATCAATTCTTTAGCGCTCAGCTTTCTTTATAGTCCAACTCTCACATCCATATATGACTACTGGAAAAACCATAGCCTTGACTACACGAACCTTTGTTGGCAAAGTATTAGGACATGGCTAACATGACATTGGGTTACCCAGGTGGTATCAGTGGTAAAGAACCCAACTGCCAATGCAGGATATATAAGAGCCGCACATACGATCCCTAGGTTGGGAAGATTCCCTGGAGGTGGGAACATCAACCCACTCCAGTATACTTCCCTGGAGAATCCCATGGACAGAGGAGACTGGAGGGCTACAGGCCATGGGGGTCACAAAGAGTTGGACAGCACTGAACAACTGCCATACAGAGAAAATAGATAACTAGTGATATCCTAGTGTATAGCTCAGGGAACTCTTCTCAGTGCTCTGGGGTGAACTAAATTGGAAGAAAACCCCCCAAAATGGGGATTTATGTATACTGATAGCTGATACCCATTGCTATACAGCAGAAGTGAATACAATATTACAAAGCAACTATACTCCAATAAAAATTAACTAAAACTAAAAATAAAGTCATATATTTGATTTCTGCCAATATTCAACTGATCCAAATTAAACAACAAAACAAAAAAACCTTACATTGGACTAGTAACATTAGGAATCAGAGTGGTTCTATCTTGCAGTGTTTATTAGCTTCAAAACCACTGAATGTAGATCTATAAGGTACCTGTAGATAGAAGGAACACTGGTAAGATTTACACCCTGTTGAATAGTGAACACTCAACAAACTGTAGGAAGTGTTAAGTTTAGCCAATTCCAGAAAAGTATGAGGGACAGTATGAGCAAGTTCCATCCTGATGATCATGAACAACTAGAAACTAGCCCAGTCTTTTAGGGAGCATCTCTTACCCAACTGAATCCTTCTAAAAACATCCTTGCTGAAACTGTCTCCATTTAACATGTGTTGAACTGAAAGCATCTGAGTGATGAGCCACCACCTGCCAGACTTTGGCTCCTGGGAGACCTCCAAGTAGTCATCATTTATCTTTTGTGTCCTAAATTCTTCAATGCCAGGCATTTTTGCCAAAAAATAATATATTGGACATAAAATAATTCTGAAGCAGACAGCATGATCCTCATTTTCAGCTCCTATTTGTGAATTTCAATGTTTTGGTTTTCTTCCCAGTTATTTCCACATGTTGGAATTGTGCCTGTCAACTCCAAAGTCATAGCAATTTCTTTCTTACTTATGCTCTCATCTGACCTGAGCATCTGGATGATGCCAGCATTCCAAGAAAACAATGACAACAAAAAACACGAATTTCAAAATGAACAGTTCTCAGCGATTGATGTTAGTCTGTGCTACTTTTCATTCTCCACATATTTTATATTTATCTGAAACAAATAGTTGGGCGAATAAGATCAACAGGAGAATCAATGAGCAGCCCAGAATATTCACGCTGTACCAATATATCTGCATTTCCTTCCAATTCTTTCCTGTGTTTAAAGCCTAAGAAGATATACTTACTGCTCATAGCAACAGCTCAATACAGTGCCTCAAATACCTGCCACAATGAGTCACCTACTTTCAATAACAACATAAAAGCAAAGCACTTCTAAGCTTGTAAAAGTTGCATTATTAACTACGCTGTTCCTCTAGCTAGTTGGTGTATTAGCTAAGGAGAGTTGGGACCTTGTAGGAATGTTTTATTGCTTTCTCAAAAATTCTAGGCACAAACAATATCCCAAAGGTTAAAACCAAGGAAACGACCTTCAACAAGATACCTCAATCTTAAAAGGAAGATGAGTCAAGAATTATGAATTAAGAAACCCCAGTTTGTCCAGAATGTTTCTGGAACATTCTGTGGTCTCTTTGGATTTACCCATATTATTGCTTCTACCTCTAACCTGCTCCTCCCTCTCTCTCCCATTCTCCCAGAACTTCTACCTGATAGCAGGGCATTTCATCCTAAAGTCTGTTTCAAACATCCCTCCCTTGAGATGAAGTCCCTTTAAGTTCACACAACATTGTGCATTTCTTCTCGGGCACACTCAATAACTTGCTGTGACTTGTTCAACGTGCCTCTTCTTCCCAGAGCACGAGCTCCCTGCCAGTAGATTGATCCATTCCCTATTATATATGATATGTGTTCTTCTCTTGGATCCCAAATGTCAAGTTACAGAATAATAATATAAAAAGATCACTATGTCTGTGTGTGCATTTTGGGGCTGTGGTCCAAACTCTATTGGATTGGCCTGGTTGTAGACTTGCTGCTTGGTGCTCCAAGAATCAGAGACTTGGGAATGAAGGCAACTGTGATACCAGGACATATTATTCTACTGAATTGTTTGCTTGCTATAATGCCTTTGTCCTGGAGAATCCCTGATGATGAGCCGTTTTGTGACCATTTTGAGCCAAACATTAAACACAGTAAATATTGGTAGGACCTATAAGAGTGAGTACCAATAAAGAAAATCACCAGGGAAAAATAATGAGGACATGCAGTTTCAGGGCATGGGAAGATATGGTGGTGGTTTAGTCGCTAAGTCGTGTCCAACTCTTGCAACCCCACTGACTGTATCCTGCCAGGCATGGTGAAGGCCTAATATAAGAACTTTTCAAGCAAAGAAAATACAAGCTATATTTGGCAGAGTAAGAACCAAGATGATGCTTTGAAGTGTCCTTAGGGCTTAAACAGCTCTGTGACGGACGGTCATCATGAACTGTGTTACCCATCACAATGTCAATGAAAGCAGACAGGCTCCACAAAAAAAGAAAGGTGCAATTTTGCAACTTTATAATAAAATAAAGTTCCTACCATCACAGAAAGTATTGTTGCAGTAAGATCCATAAATCTTTGGCATTTCAGCAAATTATTATGTACCAGATGGTTGACAAAAAAAAAAATTATCTCCCTGGATAATTTGTATTACTGCTTAAAATAGAGTGGCTTATCATTGGTTTAAACTTTGAAATTATACATGTGTATATACAAACATATATATATATATATTTTTCAAGATGTGTAATTGATGAAAATTAGTTAAAATCTTCAGGCTGTCCGATACATTTGGAACAATTATTTAAAAGTAGAAATGATAATGATTCTGATGAGAACACTATATTACCCAAGCAGCTGTAAGTGGCTCAGAATAAATGTCCAGACTCTGACCTTCTCTCCCACTGTATTCAAAGGCACCCACAGAGAGATATATTCCCCAAATAAATGGCATTCTTACAGAACCAGCACAGCAAGTTACTCCAAGTATGGCATGAGAATGGACAGAGTTCAAATGTGGAATTTCCATTTTGTCTGCTAGCCAAAGAAAATAAATTTATAGATTGAATAAAAGGTTTTGAAAACCCACAAATATCTGTCATCGCCAATTATAACCTGATAGACTATGAAGCTAACTGGTATTTGACTATGTACATATTATGCACATTTTTTTCACCCTTAACTTGGACAAGCCTTTTAGAGAATATTAAATGACTACACATTATGATTTTAACTTGTTAAGCTTCTTTTAAATTGTCCCATTAATTTGGAATAACTAACTGCAGCATTCTAGAGACTGAGCATGTATTAGTAACCATGGAATTCTGCAGACAAGAATACTGGAGTAGAGAGCCATTCCCTTCTCCAGGGGATCTTCCCAACCCAGGGATTGAACTCGGGTCTCCCACATAGTAGGCAGATTCTTTTTGTCTGAGCCACCAGGGGAGCCCTGTATTTAAAAAAAAAAAGAATTAGTTAAACCTAAAAGTTAAACAAAATGGAAATGAATCAATATTTGTAGCAGCACATTATTTTCATCATTATCTTATTATCTTATCACCACTGTTCTCAATCATATACTGTACTGATTAGCTACCTGTCAGCTTTTACGCTTAGACCCTGGCAAATGACTTGAATCCTCATCTCACCCAGCACTCTGACTGGAGAAGGCCACACATGGTTAATGTCCCCTGGTTCTTGTGTGGCCTACTCTTGGTTTTCTCATATCTTTCCAAATCCTAGGCATTTAATGTGTCATTAGCTTCAGAGTATAGCCACACCCTGAATGTACATAAAATAGGCAGCTACAAGAAAATCTATAAGAAAACCTACCAACTTTAAAAAGGAGAAATCACAATATAGAAAGCAACTGGTTGAGAACAGACAGAAGAGAAATAAAAGTGTTAGTACAGCAACAGAATAAACACCAAAAGCATGTATAAAAACTATGGACCAGCCTTCTCGGTAAAATTCTTAAAAACAGCATCCTGGGAAGGTAATCTGGCTACAGGAAGCCTCATCTACCCATGCATCTCCCGGAAGCGAAATTCAGCTGAGAGCCAATCATCAGATACATTCCTGATGTGCATCACTGACAATTTCATCACCCAGAAAGTAAAGAAAGTGATGAGCAAAATGGCAACTCAGGACTTAATTCTAGCCAAGGAGAAAGGACAGGAAGATGAGATGGATGCAAGAAGAAAACTGGGAGGAAAGGGCCATATGCTACTGGAGTACTGCCGTAATGGCTGGGAGGGATGAAGGCCTTGATTGGACATGAAAATGATGCTTAAAGGTAGGAAAAATGGAAGGAAGCAGTGGAAAGAATAAAATTAAGAAAAACCAAAAAAAAAAAAAAGATATGAATTTAGTGTCAGAAAATTTTAAAGGAGAATGGTTTCTCAAGAATGGGCAGTCCTGCTTAAAAAGGAAAGGTACTGCAACTCTGCCTCCTTAAATTATCTCAAGAGCAATCAACTAAGAAGGCATGGAAAGAAGCTAATAGGGATGGCTGCACACAGACTTTTCCAGTGAGCTCAGATTTAGAATGTATTCCAAAGTCTGCAAGGGCCTCTGAGAACTGCTACTGCTCATCTTTCCATCTCCCTTCATGGCTGCCATGCACCACCAGCATCCCTCACTGTCCTCCAGGCCTTAAAGATCCTGCTACCTGACTTTGTAGGTCTTGGTCCAAATTATTCCCCGGTCTTAGATCACTAGTACTTCACCCATCACTACGCTACTTCACTCAACTACCTTCTACACCTCTTTCAGATCTCAGCTCAAAGGTTAATTCCCCAGGAAAGTCTGCATCTGATCCCATTACAAACATGCTCCCAACACTCCCCAATTTATTTATACACTGCTATATTATATGGGAGAAGGCAATGGCACCCCACTCCAGTACTCTTGCCTGGAAAATCCCATGGATGGAGGAGCTTGGTAGGCTGCAGTCCATGGGGTCGCACAGAGTCAGACACGACTGAAGCGACTTAGCAGCAGCAGCAGCATATTATATACTGAGGATTCCCTGGTGACTCAGAGGTAAAAGAATCCACCTGCCAATGAAGAAGATGCAGGTTCAATCCCTGTGTTGGGAAGATTCCCTGGAGAAGGAAATGGCAACCCACTCAAGTATTCTTGCTTGGAGAATTCCATGGATGGAGGAGCCTGGTGGGCTACAGTCGATGTGGTTGCAAAGAGTCAGACATGACTGAGCGACTTCACTTTCTTTCTTTCTATAGTTCCCTTTGGAGAAGGAAATGGCAACCCACTCTGGTGTTCTTGCCTGGAGAATCCCATGAACAGAGGGGCCTGGTGGGCTACAGTCTATGGGGTTGCAAAGAGTTGGACACGACTAATTAACTAACACACACACAAAAACATATATATATATATATATATATATATATATATATACATACATACATACATACATACACACCTGTATTTTATAGTAATTGTAACATCTTGTTATAATACATGAAAGGGGTTTCTTGATTATCATTTGACCCCACACTAGACTATAAGCTCTGTGAGGACAGATTGTAATGTCCATTGGCTCCTTAAAAGAGGTCCAGTGTCCAGCACAGGCCTTAGTATATATCAGACATGTAATAAATATTTTTTATTGCTGTTGAATTCACAAGAAAATGACTGAACACCAAACATGGAAGAAGGGGCATTTAACAAACATGTGCACACAAAAGGGAGATAAAACTTAGGATAATGACAGGAAGGTGAAAGATCAGAAACAGCTAATGTCTGCAAAATATGGAAAATGAGAGCTTTAAAAGTAACTACTTTAGGAAAACAATATGAAAAAGAGCATATATGTACACACATATGTATAACCGAGTCACTTTGCCATAAAGAATTATTAAACACAACATTGTTCATTGACTATACTTCAATATAATTTTTAAGTAGCTATCTTACACCATTTTTCTTTTCCTTCTACCTGCTTCAAAAAAAACCCCATCATGTTAATACCTGAAAAGTCTTGTGACATTCCCTCTTAAAGGTCAGAGCATGAGGCAATTTAATTAAATCCTGAATTGATTCTGACAGCTAAAGGGTTTGGTCTAATAGCCTGATGGTAAAGCAAAGCTAATATGGTCAATCATGTTTATGACATGTTTTCCAAGATAAAGTTTTTCTAGCTTATTGAATTTATAGAAATAAGGGGGACCCAGCAGAACAAATCTATATCTTAATGACACAGTGTTCCTCGTTCAAATGAGTGTCACAGACAAGAAGAGATGCAAGCATCAGATAAACAGCGATCATGGGGTTACTATTTATAAGCCTACACTAATTATGGTTTATCTTTTCAAGAGGTCATAATGTATTTGTTTACACTATTATCAGACACCATGAATCTGGAGTGAAAAAAAAAATGGCTCTTTAGAATTTAATAGCTAAAGCTACTTTTAATTCTACTCGTGTATCTATTATGGTAAAATCAGTGTTAAGTGTCATAACTGTGACCAATTAAAGGCATTTCAGACCACTAGTCACCAGTTTCACAAACAATCTCTGGGATTTAATTTGCATGTGAGTCAGCTTGAAAACTGAGAAGTTTGAAATCATTCACTCAACTGGTCAAAAGCCATGGAGCGGTTGGTCAGAAACAATTAGAGAAGGAACAATTGAATAACTTTACTTATTACTTTCCAAACGTAAGGTTGCTGTAATTTAGCAGGGAATCTCTTTCTCAAAACAAGTTTTGTGTAGACCCTCAAAGCGTGCAGCACTGAGTTAATCATCAAAACATCCAATAAACCATTTTATAAAAATGCAATGGCTTTTCATTAAAACAGTCAGGCACAGAGTGAGGTTTATAGGACAATCAACATTAGGAATGACTTTCTCAAGGGAAGTTAAGTTAGCATCTTTGGTTCGTAGTGTTTTGCATCTGTGAGGTTTATAAAAATCAAGTAATTATAATTAGATATAAGAAGTATATACTTCTTATATTAAGGTGATATTAAGATATAAGAAGATCCTACTATATAGCACAGGGAACTATATACTATATTCAATATTCTGGAATAAACCATAATGGAAAGAATATGACAAAGAATGCGTGTGTGTGTGTGTGTGTGTGTGTGTGTATACATGAATCACTTTGCTTTACACCAGAAACTAACAAACATTACAAATTGACTATACTTCAATGGCAAGAAAAAAAAAAGAGGTATTATGCACAAAACTGTTAACCAAAGTGTTGAATTCATCATAGATCCTCAGTTATATACGGTTTGTATTGTTTTATATTTGAAAAGAACAGCAAAGTAAAAACTTAGCTTTGATTTCCAGAACAATTAAAAATAAAGTTACAAATATTATTGTTGCAGGCAAATACTCTGCAGAGGAGGAACAGAGATAGAGTCAAGAATTCAAATAAAAGTCACTAAACATGTGCACATAATCCATCTGAGACAGAGGCTGTGTAAATGCTCACGAATCTGAATGGTCAACATGCAGAAATGCGTACAAATATTTTGTTCCACTCTGAGGGTTTCTCTTCATCTTGTTTATGGTTTTCTTTGCTGTGGAAAAAGCTTTTAAGTTTAATTAGGTCCCATTTATTTATTTTCTTATTTTCATTACTCCAGGAGGTGCATCAAAAAAGACGTTGACATGATTGATGTTGAAGAGTGTCCTATCTTTTCCTCAAGAGTTTCATAGCATCGGACCTTAAAAGACAACTCTCAGAATGGGAGAAAATATTTGCAAAATGAAGCAATTGACAAAGGATGAATCTCCAAAATATATAAGCAGCTCAGGCAGCTCACTGTCAAAAAATAAAAAACTCAATCAAATAAAAAAAAAGGGGGGGGGGAGGCTGAAGACCTAAAAATAAACATTTCTCCAAAAAAGACATTTAGATGGGCAAATACAGGTAAAGATGCCCAACATGACTAATTATTAGAGAAATGTAAATAAAAACTACAATGAGATATCGCCTCACACTGGCCATTTTGATGAATGGCCATCATGAAAAATTCTAAAAAGCAATAAATGCTAGAGAAGGTGTGGAGCAAAGGGAACCCTCCTACAGTATTGTTGGGAATATAAACTGGTATAGCCACTATAGAGAACCATATGGAAGTTCCTTAAAAAACTGAAAACAGAGCTACCATATGCCCCAGCAATCCCACTACTGGGCATATAAATGCATATATGTGGAATCTAAACAAATGGTATAGATGATCTTATATGCAAAGCCGGAGAAGGCGATGGCACCCCACTCCAGTATTCTTGCCTTGGAAAATCCCATGGACTGAGGAGCCTGGTAGGCTGCAGTCCATGGGGTCGCTCAGAGTCGGACAGGACTGAGCTACTTCACTTTCACTTTTCACCTTCATGCATTGGAGAAGGAAATGGCAACCCACTCCAGTGTTCTTGCCTGGAGAATGCCAGGGACAGGGGAGCCTGGTGGGCTGCCGTCTATGGGGTCGCACAGAGTCGGACACAACTGAAGCGACTTAGCAGCAGCAGCAGTATATGCAAAGCAGAAATAGAGACGCAGTGGTAGAGAACAAATGTATGGACACCAATGGGGAAAGGAGGTGGTGGGAGAAATTCAGAGACTGGGACTGACATATACAGCACTGATACTATGCATAAACCAGACAGCCAATGAGAACGTACTGCGCAGCACAGGGAACTCAATGCACTGTGGTGACTCGGGTGGGAGAAAGTCCAAAAGGAGGGGATGCATGTGTATATGTACGTATATATGCATGGCTGATTCATTTTTCTATATTTAGAAAGTATCACAATGTTGCAAAGCAACCATACTTTGATAAAAATTAACTGAAAAAAAAAGAAGAAATGTGAACTTGGACTAAAAGAAATGCAAGAAATGAGTGGTGTCCAATGACTTTGTTTTGCATATGCTGTAGCATTTAATGTAACTTTCACTCTTAAACGCACCCCACATGATTTCACATGCAGTATGCTGAAACATTGTATTAAAAGGTGTTAAAATAGTTCTTAATTTACCTCTGAAAAGATATATTCCCCATAAAGTCCTTTTGCTTCCAATCACTCATTTTATATGCCTAACCAACTCTGGATTTTCTTTGGCTCTTCTTAAATTTTTCTAACTTTATCATATACGAAACAAATGAATGTGTGTGTGAAGATGGCTTTATGGCATCTCACTATCCTTAACTTTCTCACCAGATTTCACAGCAATCTACATATTTAATGAAGTGTTAAGTATGCAATTCAAATTTTGTTTCCTTAATGACAAAATGTATTTCCTTCCCTAATGTTTTCCATAGAACAAAGTGAGTCACAATTCCACTAATTACAACAGACTTCTTTCAATGTATTTCTAAAATTTCAGTAATCTCTGCCCTGGAGTAACATTTGCCCCCCCACCTCCAAAATATCTATTAATTTAAATATAGCTTCTATTTAAATATTCTAACTGTAAAACACATTTTCTATCAAGAACATCCTCCACCCAACCAAGAAGGAAAAAATGGTACTGACTGAAATATATTCCAGCTTTAACATGTACAGATGTAGATTTAAAATAAGTCTGTAATTATCAGGCAGCTTTTTAAATAATTTAGCAGCAAGACACATCACGGCTTGTGGCTTTATTCTATCATAGCATTCCAATATTCATTATTCGTAATCATTACTGTGCTTATTAGCAGAAGGAGGCCCCCACATCTTCCTTGTAGATTCAAACAGGTTCTTTGAGCACAAAGGTAAGCAGAACATAGATTTAAACTGTGTTACGTAACCTTCTCATTAGTGTACATATAGCTTCTGGTTACTAAGCAAAAGTTAATTCTTACATGTGTTAAATAATGAAGCTATAGCCTTTTATTCAACTGAAGAATGTCTTATCCAGTTACAAATTGCCTGATGCATTGCTTTTAAGAAAAACCTATACCAATTAAAAATAGCATTCTCCTTTTAAGATTAAACTCTAAAGTTAGGGTGCATTTTAATTCTATCTATGCTTGTTTTTATGCAAGGCTAATTGAGGAAGATGAATAGTACTTTATACAAAGATTTTCTCCCCCAAATATGTGATCTTAAAACAGAACATGAAAAGATTTCAGATATAATATATTCTCATTTCAGGATTTGTAGAAACTGCAGAAATTCTTACATAAAATTAATTTGCTGAAGTTTACATTTAGCTATTTCTACCACTTGAAGAATATTAGTATTTTTGAATATAGCTATGAGTTAAATCCATCTTAAACTTCTGACAAAAATTAACTTATTAAGAATGTCAAGGTGGTGAATTAGGATGCAATTTCCAAATGGATCTTTCTAGAATAACATTTCATTACTAACAGTCCTCATTCAGCATTAGATAGTTCAGTTATCATATTGTCCAGGTATAATTTGGATCTTCCTTTTCTTAATTTTACCCTATCCAAAAAGTATAGGATATACAGGCTAGAAAGAGTTAATTAAAAAAACTATACAATAGGAGATCAGATAAAAATTCGATCTAAGCAGTTCTCAGAATCGTGATGCAGCCCTCGTGCTCAGCCTAGGAAGATGTTATAAAGTTTACAATAACATGATGATGATGATAATGATAACAATAGTGACGATGATAAGACAACCACAGAGGAGCATGTCAAGAGCAATGATGATGATAGCTATATCAAACACTTCATAGGGCAAATTGATAGAATCAGAACTCAAACAGTTAAATATATTTAGCCCATACCTTTCAGATATATTCTGACTCAAATTATAGCTGTTTATATTTGAGGATATTTCAGTTCAGTTCAGTTCAGTCACTCAGTCGTGTCCGACTTTTTGCGAACCCATGAATTGCAGCACGCCGGGCCTCCGTATCCATCACCAACTCCTGGAGTTCACTCAAACTCACGTCCATAGAGTCGGTGATACCATCCAGCCATCTCATCCTCTGTCATCCCCTTCTCCTCCTGTCCCCAATCCCTCCCAGCATCAGAGTCTTTTCCAATGAGTTAACTCTTTGCATGAGGTGGCCAAAGTACTGGAGTTTCAGCTTTAGCATCATTCCTTCCAAAGAACACCCAGGACTGATCTCCTTTAGGATGGACTGGCTGGATCTCCTAGCAGTTCAAGGGACTCCCAAGAGTCTTCTCCAACACCACAGTTCAAAAGCATCAATTCTTCGGCGTTCAGCTTTCTTCACAGTCCAACTCTCACATCCATACATGACCACTGGAAAAACCACAGCCGTGACTAGACGGACCTTTGTTGGCAAAGTAACGTCTCTGCTTTTGAATATGCCATCTAGGTTGGTCATAACTTTCCTTCCAAGGAGTAACTGTCTTTTAATTTCATGGCTGCAATCACCTTCTGCAGTGATTTTGGAGGCCAGAAAAAGAAAGTCTGACACTGTTTCCATTGTTTCCCTATCTATTTCCCATGAAGTGATGGGACCAGATGCCATGATCTTTGTTTTCTGAATGTTGAGCTTTAAGCCAACTTTTTCACTCTCCTCTTTCACTTTCATCAAGAGGCTTTTCAGTTCCTCTTCACTTTCTGCCTTAAGGGTGGTGTCATCTGCATATCTGAGGTGATTGATATTTCTCCTGGCAATCTTGATTCCAGCTTGTGCTTCTTCCAGCCCAGCATTTCATGAGGATATTTAAACCAGATAAAACCAGTCAATCCTAAAGGAAATCAACCCTGAATATTCATTGGAAGGGCTGATGCTGAAGCTGAAGCTCCAATACTTTGGCCACCTGATGTGAAGAATCAACTTCTTGGAAAAGACCCTGATGCTGGGAAAGACTGAGGCAAAAGGAGAAGAAGGTTACAGAGGATGAGATGGTTGGATGGCATCACTGACTCAGTGGACATGAGTCTGAATAAACTCCAGGAGATAGTGAAGGACAGGAAAGCCTGGCATGCTGCAGCTCATGGGGTTACAAAGAGAAATAACAGCGACTGAACAATAACAACAACAACAAATAAGATATAACCTGGAAATTAAAGTCTGTGCTGTTTTTGGTCTTCTGAGGGTTCTGATTTCTCCAGGAGCAGCCCTGATTTCATTCTAGCTTTTCTAAGACTGAAGATGAAACTGCATGATACCTGCTGGTAAAGAGGCTGGGCCAAGATGCATCCCAAAGAAAGCTTAGCACATAGAAATAAGATTGTCAGGGTCATGTTAGGGTGAGAGATTGGGAAAGCACCCTAAGTGAGGGCAAAGAAAATAAAACAAGGATAAGACCAAAGCATCTGGTTTACCACATGCTTCTGCAACAGAGACAAAGGATTTGTGTCAATGGGGAGATGCTTCTAAAAGCAGATCATGACTCATTACAGTTATAGTCATAAACATGTATTGATCCCTGATTTTGTACAAAGCTTGGGTTAACTCAAGGTATAAATAGACCACAGTGCCTCGCTCGAGATGCTGAAAATATTGCACTGTGATAAGCCTTTGGAAGTGCAAGAGGAATGACAAACTCTGCCACATGGGTTTTAGAGAAAGATTCATGAAAGATTTAATATTAAAATAAATTTCAAAGGGATTTGAAGGATTTCACTTCAAAAAGAGAATTTAGAATAACATTTTGGGCAGACTGGCTTGTAAATTTGTAAGTTATGACTAGATGTAACAAAATGCCTCAATATAGGGTTTGGTGTCAGACAGACCAAAATTCTAACTTGGACTCTGTTAATACTAGTATAGTTCTACTTCTTTATATCTGAGGACAATGACATTTATTTCATGACTTAGCAGCAGCAGCAGCGTAGTGAGGATTCAGTGACATAATATAGTTCAAGCGCTTAGCACATTGCCTGCCACATATAAAAGACTTAATGTACCATTTCCATTAATGCAAGCACCATGCCCTTTAGTAAATCCAACAATTACAACAATCATACACACCAACTCTGTAATCCGACTTATGGATATCTTCCCAAAGAAATTAATTTAAACACTGAAAATTTAACAATATGCACAGAGGTAAGACCATCTTAGTGAAATGACTGAAAGCAACCTAAGTGTCCAAAATTGATAAAAGCCAAGTATGACACAGAAGAGTTATTCAAGTGAGCTGTATTTAGTCAAGACACCTAAACTGGTACTTATACAATTATGCACCTTATGGAAAATACTTGGAAGGCAGTGTTATATGACAAAAAGAGTGTTCAAAACATATACATGATTATCACAGAAATCTAAATATATATATAGGAAATGTTTTGGAGGAAAATATTGCCCAACGTTAATGATAATTACGCTACTGCAATAATATTAATGGGATGTTTTTTCTTTTGTTTGATTTAAAACAGTGTTTATAGTATGTTTGTACTGTATTTATAAGTGCAAAAGAAGCATGTGAGATGTGCTGACTTGTGTTTTCTCCCAATCAAGTGAAATGCTTATGATGATGTCAGCTGACCCGTGTCAAAGACGCTGTAAAGGATGCCTGGTGAACCGAATCCATCTGGTCACCTGTCCGTGCAGCTCATATGATTGGAGGGATCTTTACGTATTTAACGAGTTGGGGAAAAATCAAAATCAGAATAAATATTCATGATGTGACAACTATATGAAATGCAAATTTCAATGTCAATAAATAATGTTTTATTGGAACACAAGCATATCCATTTATTTACATGATTTCTATGGCTGCTTTGCCCAATAATAGCAGTTAAGTGACTAAGCAACTGAAACAAAGATTATATGGCCTATAAAGCCTAAAACACTTAGTTGTTTACAGAAAAAGTTTGTTGACTTCTGCTATGGGGGTCACTTTAATTGAAAATTGATTGAAGTCAAAGAGCCCCAAGTTCAATACTAAGGTTCCTTCAAACCTAAAGGTTCTCCTATTCTGTGATAGCTGTCTGCATATAAAGAACAGATGAAAAATCATGAACTTTGAGATAGCAGTATCAGTTACATACCCAGAGAGCTCCAAGCAGCCAGCACAAGGAAGCTGGCTACAAATAAGGTGGGAACACAAGAAAGTTTAGAGAGCAAACAGCAAAAATTGATATTGATCCTGAAGCTTCTTTCCTGTCCCATCTTACTGTGTTGATACTCTTCACGGACCTTTCAGGCTGGGCACTTTTAGATCCAACCTAATGGAACTGCTGGTTCTGTAGGTCGAAACTCATCAAATACTGGTGATTCCATACAGTGCAACTGAACTTTTGGGATAAAACTGTAAAAGCAACTTCTGACTAATGCAACCCAGTCAAAATAACTCCTGATTTAGAAATAGATTATATTATCTCATATAAGCACATTTAATGAGAGTTAAGTACTCTAGTTTGAAAAAGATTACAATGTTTTGTATTCCAGAGCTCAGATCAGATACTTTTCTTTTGACATATGAAGGGTTTATATATGCATTTTACTGAATTTTCATTGATTATCATTTTCCATCTCACAAATAGTTCAATGCAAATTTGATTATTTAAAAGTTCACTTGAAAAAAAAAGGCTCACTTGATGGGGTGGTTGAAAAAAGAACAACTATTTTGGTCACAAAAGTAAAGAAATGTATTTTATTTTCTCAAAACTAACTTAAATAGGAGGTATGCCCTTTAGGTCTAGATGTAGGAATTAGGGAAATAGGTGAGATAAATGTGGCCTGTTTCTTAAAAGGTTATCTATATGTATTATAAATCAAGAAAAGGTGAGAACTTTTGAGCTGTAATTGAAGTAGAACCTTAGAAAGATTAATTTTTGCTAAGAGCAAAGCAGCAATATGTGATACTTAGCAGGATATAAAGCAACTTCCTTTGTTGCAAATAATTTTTAATAGTTCTTGATCTGAAACCCAGCAATAATTTGAGGATTATTTGAAAATTTCAGTAATGAATAGGTGGAACTGTGCATAATGCATCAAAAAATTAACCTATTCTAGTTAAGAGGGAGTTAATTTTACAAAACAGGGCAAACAAAACCTTGTAACTAAGCTCAAAACATTCCATTCATTGCAAATCTGACTCCACTTGGAATTTTACCAGTAACAAGTCATAAGAATATAGGATTATTTGATATCCTCCTTGCCCATGATGAGGATTCAACTGACCCATCACTGTATCATCTACGCCTTCTTTTTCCTTTTGAGTGAAGAGTTCGCTCCTGGTCTGTTCTACATTTCCTTCAGACTCGCAGTACATATTCCTGAGATTGCCAGTGTAAAATTGTGATAAAAACTATCAGCTGTCACCACAGAATAAGAAAACAGTAAGAACCAAAATTCAAAGAAAAATTTAATCCTCCTGTTATATCCCATAATGATGTTTCAGCAAATACACAATAATTTGCTTCAAGTTAACACTATTTTAATGCTAAAGAACTAAATGTATACATTAAAGGACTGAGATTTTCCTGTACTGATTCTATCATCAAAGAAAATGTCTATCATTGTTATGTGAAAAGAATTTATGCAAATTTGTAAGTCAAATATCACCTTACTTATAAAAATATAATCACCACAGTGTTTCTTTTTCATAATTACTGGTCAAATTATAGTAATCAGACAAATGAATCAAATCTGAGAAAGAGACTCAATGGCCCAGTTTCAAAATAAAATTTAGAAAGATGATTTCTAGATTTTTTATTTAATTAGACCACTATCAACACCTCTCTCACCAAACTAAGCACACACACATGCACACACGAACACACAGACACACACACACACACACACAAATCAGCTTTAACATACTGGACAAAACATTCAAAACTAACTCATAGATGACTTCATAGATATGCAAGACTAGGAGGACATATGTTAGATACATTGTGAACATGTTGTCTGTTAATGTTATTTATAAAGTGTATTTTTTACTGTTAATCCTCTTTTGTGTGTGTGTGTGTGTGTGTGTAAGATGGAAGGATTTCAATTCATTTCACATACCTCAGAAAAGCATCATTTGTTTTATAACCAGTAAATTAGTTTGCTCTGCCAGGCCCTCCAACAAATTATTCATTTGATAATACCACCAACAATCCGTAAGTGTTTTCACCCTCTATCTAGAAAAGTCTATTTTTTTTTCCAAATCACTGCTTGGATAATAAATATTCAGAATTGTTTCTAAAAAGAAAGATTTGAACATTCTAATGCCTGAGTAGAGTAAGGGTTTAGAAACTTACGAGTTCATTTCAAACACAGCTTAGCTTGCCAGCTAGAGAACGCAACGGTTCATGCTTTGGCCTTGATGGCAGCTGGCCTTGGTTTCAAAGTTCAAAATAATAATTGCTTTTGGACCTGCTCCTTTCATCAAGTGTATAAAAATTTCTTCATCTGTATTCCATTTGGCCCCAAATAAGTGAACTGGCTTTATTTTGATAAATTTGTGAATCCAACCATAAATGTAATCAAGGGACCAAGGCCCACAGAAATCTATAGCCCTGGCCTGGTCTTTTCAAAGTGATTTGAAGTCCTGAGCTCCCATAGATTGGGGCAATTCAACCCAGCATAGCTGATCTACATGTAAATAACCCACCAACCTCACTTGCAAAGAGCGAGGTCCCTGGCTCCTGTGACAGCCTACTTCATGCTGTGCGTACCCTACACAACAGGCTTGAATGTTTAAAAACTGTAGCTTCCATTTTTAAAATATACCAACATCCAAACTCATGCCTCCATGGCACACCAGGCTTTAATATATGCTGAAGCTAAGGTGGAAGAAAAACACCTTTTGAGTTTGTTTTATAGACAGAATTACTTTTTTATATGACTTCTGTTGGCATGCGCAAGCTCTGATTCTCAGGAGAGTGCATTATGCAGTTGGTAGGCTGTCCCTCTTCTTTTAAATGTTAAATATATACAGAAACAAACCCTACTATTTAAAATTGATTTGGGCTCTTGATGTGCTCTATTGCTGAGTCCTGTCCAACTACTTGGCGACCGCATGGACTGCAGGCCACCAGGCTACTCTGTCCATGGGATCTCTCAGGTAAGAATACTGAAGCCAGCTGGTTGTCATTTCCTATTCCAAAGTATCTGCCTGACCCAGGGATCAAACCTACATCTCCTACATTGGCAGGTGGATTTTTTACAACTGCGCTTAACATCATCTTTTCAAGGCATTAAAGGAAAAAGGGGGGTTTCATTTAAAAATTAGTAAAATTTATAAACAAAACATCACCAAGATTTAATACAAATGCTAACAACTGGTGATACAGATAAAAATTTGGTAGGGCATCATTTAAATAAACATAAATATACTATGCAGAAATTATAAAGGACCATGGATATCTCTTTCTAGAGGGCTAGATATGTCTTTTTTTCCCATAATATGTACTTTTGAATATATCTTCAGGTCCATAATTTTCATTTTCAAAAGAAGAAAACATTGTAAATTCCATTTGCAAGTTAGAGAGAAAAGAAAGCTTTAGAAAATTCAGAAATGTAGAATACCAGAGAGGCTGTGACTTTTTGATAGTAAAGGTCCAATCAAAACATCACTGGCAAGATTTAGTTATGATTACAGAATAAGATGACAGAAATGAAGCAGCATGACTCTAAAGTTTATCAGTTAAAAGTAACAGAAGACTAAGGACCCAGAAGAGGCAACACAGTACTGAAGAACCACAGCACTGAACAACTGATCAACCTCACTTCAAGATTAACTATAAAGCTCCAGTAATCAAGACAGTGTGGTATCAGTAAAAGAATAAACAAACAGATCACTAGAATGGAAGAACAGAGAGCCCAGAAATAGATCCACATAAATACAAGTTAATTGATGTTCATTCAACAGAGGCACAATGGCAATACAATGGAGCAAAGTCTTTTCAACAAAAGTTGTTGAAACAACTCAAAAGGATACCTACTTGCGAAACAATAAATCTACATACAGGGCTTACACCATTCACAAAAGGTAGTTCCAGATGGATTACACACCTAAATATAAAATGCAAAACTATAAGACTCCTAGAAGATATACTAGGAGAAAATCTAGGTGGATCTTTGACATGGTGATGACTTTTAGCTACAGCACCAATGGCATGATACATGAAAGAAATGATAAGCTAGACTTAATTAAAATAAAAAAACTTCTTTGTAAAAGACAGGATCATGAGAATAAGAAGACAACACACTGATAGGATGGAAATATTTGCAAAAGACACATATAATAAACGACTCTTAAAACTCAACCTCATTTTAAAATGGGCCAAATGTGTTAACAGGTATTAAATAAGTACAAAGATGATCCACATCATATGTCATCAGAGAAATACACATTTAAACAAGGATGGGATATCACTATACACCTAGCAGAAAGGCCAAAATCCAAAACACTAAAAACAGCAAATATGCGAATGACAGGGATTCTCATTCATTGCTACGGGAATGCAAAATGGTACAACCACTTTAGATGACAGTCTGGCAGCCTCTTAAAAAACTAAACACACTCATATCCATCCAGTAATCTCACTCCTTGGTATTTACCCAAAGAAGCTGAAAACTTATGTCCCTACAAAACCTGCAGATGATGTTCACAGCAGCTTTATTCACAACTGCCAAAACTTGGAAGCAAACAAGATGTCCTTCAATAGACGAGTGAATAAATAAACAGTGGTACATCCAGACAATGGAGTAATACTCAGTGCTGAAAACAAATGAGCCATCATGGGGAAAACTTGTATACATATTATGAAGTAAAGGAAGCCAGTCTCCAAAGGCTGCATGCCATATAATTCCAACTACAGGACATTCTGCAAAAGGCAAAGGCAAAACTAGAGAGACAGCAAAACACCAAGGGCTGGGTGTGCTGTGCTGTGGGATAAATAGAACACAGAGGACTTTAAGGACAATGAAAGCATTCTGTATAAAACTATAAGGATGACCATATGTCACTATACATTTGAACAAACTCACAGAATGTACACCACCAAGAGTGACCCTTTATATAAACTATAATTATGATGGCAAATACTGGTTCATGAACTCTAACAAATGTACAAATCTGATGGGGGATGTTAGTAACAGGGGAGCAGGGAGTATATGGGGATGCTCTGTACCTTCCTCTCAATTTTGCTATGAACTTAAAGGCTACCCATTCCAGTATTGTGTCCTGGAGAATTCCATGGACTAGGCAGTCCATGGGGTTGCAAAGATTTGGACACAACTGAGCAACTTTCACTTCACTTAAAATTGCTCAAAAATAATTAATGTTCAAAAATTAAGAAAGAAAAGATGTTTGATTAGATTTCAGTTTAGTTCAGTTCAGTTGCTCAGTCGTGTCTGACCCTTTGCAATCCCATGAACCACAGCATACCAGGCCTCCCTATCCATCACCAACTCCCGGAGTTCATTCAAACTCATGTCCATCGAGTCGGTGATGCCATCCAGCCATCTCATCCTCTGTTGTCCCCTTCTCCTCCTGCCCCCAATCCCTCCCAGCATCAGGGTCTCTTCCAATGAGTCAACTCTTCACATGAGGTGGCCAAAGTATTAGAGTTTCAGCTTCAGCATCAGTCCTTCCAATGAACACCCAGGACTGATCTCCTTTAGGATGGACTGGTTGGATCTCCTTGTAGTCCAAGGGACTCTCAAGAGTCTTCTCCAACACCACAGTTTAAAAGCATCAACACACAGAAATCCCTTGCATTCCTATACACTAATAATGAGAAAACAGAAAGAGAAATTAAGGAAACAATTCCATTCACCATTGCAACGGAAAGAATAAAATATTTAGGAATATATCTACCTAAAGAAACTAAAGACCTATATATAGAAAACTATAAAACACTGGTGAAAGAAATCAAAGAGGACACTAATAGATGGAGAAATATACCATGTTCATGGATTGGAAAAATCAATATAGTGAAAATGAGTATACTACCCAAAGCAATTTATAGATTCAATGCAATCCCTATCAAGCTACCAACAGTATTCTTCACAGAGCTAGAACAAATAATTTCACAATTTGTATGGAAATACAGAAAACCTCGAATAGCCAAAGCGATCTTGAGAAAGAAGAATGGAACTGGAGGAATCAACCTACCTGACTTCAGGCTCTACTACAAAGCCACAGTTATCAAGACAGTATGGTACTGGCACAAAGACAGAAATATAGATCAATGGAATAAAATAGAAAGCCCAGAGATAAATCCATGCACATATGGACACCTTATCTTTGACAAAGGAGGCAAGAATATACAATGGATTAAAGACAATCTCTTTAACAAGTGGTGCTGGGAAATCTGGTCAACCACTTGTAAAAGAATGAAACTGGACCACTTTCTAACACCATACACAAAAATAAACTCAAAATGGATTAAAGATCTAAACATAAGACCAGAAACTATAAAACTCCTAGAGGAGAACATAGGCAAAACACTCTCCGACATACATCACAGCAGGATCCTCTATGACCCACCTCCCAGAATATTGGAAATAAAAGCAAAAATAAACAAATGGGACCTAATTAACCTTAAAAGCTTCTGCACATCAAAGGAAACCATTAGCAAGGTGAAAAGACAGCCTTCAGAATGGGAGAAAATAATAGCAAATGAAGCAACCAACAAACAACTAATCTCAAAAATATACAAGCAACTCCTACAGCTCAACTCCAGAAAAATAAATGACCCAATCAAAAAATGGGCCAAAGAACTAAATAGACATTTTTCCAAAGAAGACATACAGATGGCTAACAAACACATGAAAAGATGCTCAACATCACTCATTATCAGAGAAATGCAAATCAAAACCACTATGAGGTACCATTTCACACCAGTCAGAATGGCTGCGATCCAAAAGTCTACAAATAATAAATGCTGGAGAGGGTGTGGAGAAAAGGGAACCCTCTTACACTGTTGGTGGGAATGCAAACTAGTACAGCCACTATGGAGAACAGTGTGGAGATTCCTTAAAAAACTGGAAATAGAACTGCCTTATGATCCAGCAACCCCACTGCTGGGCATACACACTGAGGAAATCAGAAGGGAAAGAGACACGTGTACCCCAATGTTCATCGCAGCACTGTTTATAATAGCCAAGACATGGAAGCAACCTAGATGTCCATCAGCAGATGAATGGATAAGAAAGCTGTGGTACATATACACAATGGAGTATTACTCAGACATTAAAAAGAATACATTTGAATCAGCTCTAATGAGGTGGATGAAACTGGAGCCTATTATACAGAGTGAAGTAAGCCAGAAGGAAAAACATAAATACAGTATACTAACGCATATATATGGAATTTAGAAAGATGGTAACAATAACCCTGTGTACGAGATAGCAAAAGAGACACTGATGTATAGAACAGTCTTATGGACTCTGTGGGAAAGGGAGAGGGTGGGAAGATTTGGGAGAATGGCAATGAAACATGTAAAATATCATGTAGGAAATGAGTTGCCAGTCCAGGTTCGATGCACGATGCTGGATGCTTGGGGCTGGTGCACTGGGACGGCCCAGAGGGATGGTATGGGGAGGGAGGAGGGAGGAGGGTTCAGGATGGGGAACACATGTATACCTGTGGCGGATTCATTTTGATATTTGGGAAAACTAATACAATTATGTAAAGTTTAAAAATAAAATAAAATTAGAAAAAAAAAATAAAAGCATCAATTCTTCAGTGCTCAGCTTTCTTCACAGTCCAACTCTCACATCCATACATAACCACTGGAAAAACCATAACCTTGACTAGACGGACCTTTGCTTAACACCTCATATTTACCATTAGTTGTTAGGACAAGAAAAGCATCTATTATTATTTCTAAATAAGATGAAGAATTTGACAAAAAAAAAAATAAATGCTTTTGCTATGAAAATTCTAAAAATAACCTACCTTCAAAATTTTTCCAATTATAACACGTATCATTCTGACATAAGCTCAATTTTTACTTCCATGTAATTAAAGAATCATAGACTCTATGATACATGAATTATACTTCAATAAAATGGTTGCTAAAAACCAATACACAAATAAACAGGAGGAAAGAAGAACAGGGTCTGTTTTGCTAGGAAAAATAGGTCAAGACTAACGAAAATCATTATTTGGAGGTAAGCTTATGAGATTTCCAAAAGGGAAATAAAAGAGGGGAATTACATGCTTTATAAGTTACCATGTTAATCATTTAAATATTCTAAGCCTCTCATCAGCATTGAATGGCCAATAAACAGAATTAATAAATTATATCTCGCCATGTAAAACTGAATCTTACATATTTGTATTTTATTTACTGAGCAGCCTCTGAATAAAAGATTCCAACTCACTCGATTTTCATCCCATATAAATATTTTAAATACAATAAAATATACATCAACTTCTTTAACCTTCTCTTTTATGTTATTTTCAAATAAGTATTCAGAGATATGTTATTTGGCGGGTTCAATTTAATTTTTAAAATATACTTTAATGGAATTTTTGAATCATTGAAGCCCGGGAAACTCATTTAAAAGAAAATCTCTCGAAATACTAGACCTGCATATTATTGATTTTATGAATCAGTCATGAGTAAGAATGAAAGATATTTTTTAGGGGATTTCTGAAGTAAAGTCACTATTCTAATTTCAATTTTGAAAACATGTGACAAGTTCTGTAAGTAATGATACGCACAGTAGTTATACAGTTCAGTTCAGTCACTCAGTCGTGTCCGACTCTTTGCAACCCCATGAATCGCAGCACGCCAGGCCTCCCTGTCCATCACCATCTCCCGGAGTTCACTCAAACTCACGTCCATAGTGTCGGTGATGCCATCCAGCCATCTCATCCTCTGTCGTCCCCTTCTCCTCCTGTCCCCAATCCCTCCCATCATCAGGGTCTTTTCCAATGAGTCAACTCTTCGCATGAGGTGGCCAAAGTACTGGAGTTTCAGCTTTAGCATCATTCCCTCCAAAGAAATCCCAGGGCTGATCTTCAGAATGGACTGGTTGGATCTCCTTGCAGTCCAAGGGACTCTCAAGAGCCTTCTCCAACACCACAGTTCAAAAGCATCAGTTCTTTGGTACTCAGCTTTCTTCACAGTCCAACTCTCACATCCATACCTGACCACAGGAAAAACCATAGCCTTGACTAGACAGACCTTTGTTGGCAAAGTAATGTCTCTGCTTTGGAATACGCTATCTAGGGTGGTCATAACTTTCCTTCCAAGGAGTACGTGTCTTGAAAGTTGTAGTTATACAACTGGATGCTAAAAGCTAAAAATAGTTTTTAGGTAGTACATATTACATACATATGTACATAGTACATAAAGCAACATATTCAGTTGCTTTATTCTGTTTTCACTGCCCATTGATTTTATGAATGTGACTAACATTCAATTCTAACAGAAGAATCCTGCCAATGTTGAACCTACAACAGGAAGTGGTGATATTGTGATTTATAAGAAATTGACATTTGAGCATTCAGATACATATTTGGTGTTTGTCTATAGTTCCTGGCTCACAGCTCCCCAAACCCTTGGAATTTCTTATGGGATGAGAGTGATAAAGGTATCTTTCGTTAGGTGAATGAGGTAACTTTTGGAAACACTTAAGAATGAGAATCCCTTGGACAGCAGGGAGATCAAACCAGTCAGTCCTAAAGAAAATCAACCCTGAATATTCATTGAAGAACTGAAGCTCCGATACTTTGTCCATCTGACGCAAAGAGCTGACTCTGGAAAAGACCTTGATGCTGGGAAAGACTGAGGAAAGGAGGAGAAGGGGGAGACAGAGGATGAGCCAGTTGGATGGCATCACTGACTCAATGAACGTGAGTTTGAACAGACTCTGGAGATAGTGAAGGACAGGGAAGCCTGGAGTGCTGCAGTCCACAGAGTCACAAAGAGTCAGACACGACTTAGCGACTGAACAACGACAGGAATGAGGGCTGGTCGCCAGGAGCATCAGTCACGTGATCACAGGGTTGGAACTTTCAGTCCAACGGGGGAGGTGAGAGGGGCTGGAAACTGAATTCAGTCGCAGTCATGCCTGTGGAAGGAAGTCTCCCTAATAACCTGAAGGACAGGCTTTTGGGTTGGTGAGCATGTGGCGATCTGGCGTGAGTGACACACCCAGAGAGAACACAGAAGCTCTGTGCTTTTTCTTTACACCTCGTCCAGCGCATCTCTTCCACCTGGCTATTCCTCAGTCACATCCTTTTATAGTAAACCAATCCCAAAGAAAGGCAATGCCAAAGAATGCTCAAACTACCGCACAATTGCACCCATCGACATGCTAGTAAAGTAATGCTCAAAATTCTCCAGGCTTCAGGAATACGTGAACCGCGAACTTCCTGATGTTCAAGCTGGTTTTAGAAAAGGCAGAGGAACCAGAGATCAAATTGCCAACATCCGCTGGATCATGGAAAAAGCAAGAGAGTTCCAGAAAAACATCTATTTCTGCTTTATTGACTATACCAAAGCCTTTGACTGTGCGGATCACAATAACCTGTGGAAAATTCTGAAAGAGATGGGAATACCAGACCACCTGACCTGCCTCTTGAGAAATCTGTATGCAGGTCAAGAAGCATCAGTTAGAACTAGACATGGAACAACAGACTGGTTCCAAATAGGAAAAGGAGTTTGTCAAGGCTGTATATTGTCACCCTGTTTATTTAACTTATATGCAGAGTACATCATGAGAAACGCTGGACTGGAAGAAGCACAAGCTGGAATCAAGATTGCTGGGAGAAATATCAATCACCTCAGATATGCAGATGACACCACCCTTATGGCAGAAGGTGAAGAGGAACTAAGAAGCCTCCTGATGAAAGTGAAAGAGGAGAGTGAAAAAGTTGGCTTAAAGCTCAACATTCAGAAAATGAAGATCATGGCAACCGGTCCCACCACTTCATGGGAAATAGATGGGGAAACAGTGGAAACAGTGTCAGACTTTATTTTGGGGGGCTGCAAAATCACTGCAGATGGCGACTGCAGCCATGAAATTAAAAGACGCTTACTGCTTGGAAGGAAAGTTATGACCAACCTAGACAGCATATTCAAAAGAAGAGACATTACTTTGTCAACAAAGGTCCGTCTAGTCAAGGCTATGATTTTTCCTGTGGTCATGTATGGATGTGAGAGTTGGACTGTGAATAAGGCTGAGCACCGAAGAATTGATGCTTTTGAACTGTGGTGTTGGAGAAGACTCTTGAGAGTCCCTTGGACTGCAAGGAGATCCAACCAGTCCATTCTGAAGGAGATCAGCCCTGGGACTTCTTTAGAAGAAATGATGCTAAAGCTGAAACTCCAGTACTTTGGCCACCTCATGCGAAGAGTTGACTCATTGGAAAAGACTCTGATACTGGGAGGGATTGGGGGCAGGAGGAGAAAGGGAGGACAGAGGATGAGATGGCTGGATGGCATCACTGACTCGATGGACGTGAGTCTGGGTGAACTCCGGGAGTTGGTGATGGACAGGGAGGCCTGGCGTGCTGTGATTTATGGGGTTGCAAAGAGTCAGACATGACTGAGCAACTGAACTGAAGTGAACTGAATCACCAGTAAGTAAAATGTTTCTCTGAGTTCCATAAGTAGCTCTAGCAAATTACCTGAAGTTGAGGCAAGTCTTAGGAACCCCTAATTTATAGCGAATCAATTAGAAGCACAGGCACCAAGTTGGGCTTGCGACTGGCATCCAAAGTAGTGGGGGTACCGGCTTGTAGGACTAAACCCTTAACCTGTGGAATCTGACACTATCCCTGGGAGGAGAGAGGACGACTTGAGCTGACTTTGCAGATACTCTACTGACGTGTGAGAACTGCCTGTTGGCATGGAGGAAGCTGCTCAACACATGTTGGAAACTGGTTGAGCAGAATATCAAAAAGAGAAGTGAAACTGACTTTTCCTACTTTCAAGGGTACCCTTCTAAACTCTACTAAACATATCTCAATCTCCTTGTCCTTATCTGAGGAAAGTGAGTCATGCCGTTTATCTATTACTCGTATACCTCCACTACATTATTCAGACATGTGTGATTCCATCACTGTGAACCCCCACCAGCCCCCTCGCTCCCCACACCACGCTCCAGCACAGGCTGTAGCAGCACTGGGGCTGAGAAGGAAGCCAAACCTGGTTCTAAATTCAGACGCTCCTATTTACAAAATGGGCAACTGGCAAGCTACGCCATTATTTTAAACTGTATTTTCTTCAACTGTTCAATAGAATGTCTTCTCATGGTCATGCTGTGAAGATTGAATTGGGGGGGGGGTGGAAATGAATAAAAAGTACTTAGCATTGAGAGAGCAATTCACTAAGTGTTCCTTTTTATTGACATTTTTTAATATTGTGCCAAGGAGTTGATTGCTATAGGAAAATGAGCTGTTAGTATAAAACTAGCATTACTTTCCTTCCTCCAGAGTTAGTATCTTCATGTTCTAAAAATATTTCAAAAAACATTTTTGGCATAACATCGCTTAGATATAAGCCAAGGTTTTACTTATCGTAGGGAAATTGTTTTTCTGTCCTGGCTTCTAAATGCGTGGCTAGAGTCACTCTGTGTAGGTCAAAAGTAACAGTGGAAACAATATCCAGTATCCAATCAGACATTCAGGCTAGGATGAAACGGGTGTTTTCTCCTCCTCTGCACCCACCACGCCACCCTTTTAACACAGCTCTTATTTCCCAGTAGATTAGTGAGACAATGAAGCAGTCAAGAAAATTTTCAGCAATTGAAACTACAAATTGCAAAACAACTAAAATGTCTAAAGTGACTAGCACTTTGTTGAATTTCCAATTTTCTCATTTCTTTTCAGATTTGTTATCCTTAGAGGTTTTTTACTGCATATATAGTTATTCAATTAATTCCAATAGAGTTAGAGGTTCACAGAGAAAATCTAGAAAATGAGCATTCTGTCAGTATTAACGCTTAAAATTAACACTGAAGATCTAAACATCATGAGAGGATTTTTTTTCTTCCTCTTTTAAAGCAATTTATATAAGATTTTGTACTGTCAAAAGGCAGACTAATAATAAGCCCAGTCTATTAAATCCTTGTTTATGAGAGAAGCCCAGATATCAGACTGGATGTTTTCCTGAGATGCTGTACATAACCTGAAAGATAAAGAAATCAAACCCACAGTTGGTAGCCACTTTAGATTTACCCTTTCTCTAAAACCTGGACCAAAGAGATGAAAATGCTGTCATATTTCCCTGGTCAGGCTTGGAAAGCCCCAAAGCCTTTAAACTTGCCGATTGCTAAATCGTCTGATGTCAATTCACCTCCAATCTACTTCTAAACTAAAGAATGATTCTTAAATGCATATGAATAATTCAGAGAAGAGAGAAAAATGCCAATTGTGGGCTTCATGTATCTGTCTACATATTTGACTACTGATGATACTGACATGACAATTGAAGAAGCTGTGCCAATTCAGCTGAAAAATTAGGGAGCTACAAGTCACCTCACTTTATTCCAAAATTACTTTTTAATCATTTAATTATTCTTTTCCCAATTCAGGGATGGTGAGCGTAGGTGGACATCTCTTCTGTTTAAGTATGTAAATTGTGATTATAGTAATTAAAGAAAAAATGGTTCAAACTTTTCATTCAAATAAGAATGATTTTTTTCATGTGTCAAATATGAGCATATTTCAACAGTTTCAATAGTTTACAGCTGAATATGCACTACATCCTAGAAGAAATCTTTTCAGAATGTTCAGTGCTGATTTCCTTAATGTCCTACCCAGAAACAAATTAATAAGTGCACACACAAATAAGAATTCTGCTTTCTATAGAGGACTTAATAATTCAGAATAATCTTCCCATTGAGAATCTCTATTTAAAAAAAAAGGACACAACTTAAAAACACATCTGCCTGAAGGCACGGAAAAGCTGAAAAGACAGAACGAAGAATTATGGGGAATGGAAAAAAAGAGGCAAAGGGGAGTGCTGGTCCTAGAGTTTAGGGTCCATTTTACCCCATGAGCTGAGCGCCAAAGAACTGATGCTTTTTGAACTGTGGTGTTGGAGAAGGCTCTTGAGACTCCCTTGGACTGCAAGGAGATCCTATCCTAAAGGAAATCAGTCATGAAATTCATTGGAAGGACTGATGCTGAAACTCCAATACTTTGGCCACCTGATGCAAACTGACTCATTTGAAAAGACCCTGATGCTGGGAAAGACTGAAGGTGGGAGGAGAAGGGGACGACAGAGGATGAGATGGTTGGATGGCATCACTGACTCAATGGACATGAGTTTGAGCAAACTCCGGGAGTTGGTGATGGACAGGGAGGCCTGTTGTGCTGCAGTCCATGCGGTTGCAAAGAGTCAGACATGACTAAGCGACTGAACTGAACCGAACTGAACTTACTCCATGAGACTAACTCTTTTCAACGTGAAGAGACTGAGATGCCCTGAGGGCTATCCTGGAATGGACAGAGACCGTGAGGACTGTATCTAATACCAGTGAACAGACTTTTGGGGGAGCACTGGTAAACCCTGTCTACTCTGGGATTACAGACAAGTAGATATAGATAAAAATACAGATGGTATGGGGAGGGAGGAGGGAGGAGGGTTCAGGATGGGGAACACATGTATACCTGTGGTGGATTCATTTTGATATTTGGCAAAACTAATACAATTATGTAAGGTTTAAAAATAAAATAAAATTAATTAAAAAAAATACAGATGTGTAGATATATATATGTAGATATAGATGCTATAGCCAGTGAGTAAGGATAAACCAGAAGTATGTAGAAGTGTATACTGAAGTTTAGTATTTAGTTCCCTCAAACTGCTGAAAGGGGTCTTATGGCTGAAGCGATGTGAATTCTCTTTGTAGAAAGATAACATCTTTCTAGATCCCAATGTTTGCTTTCTTAAACATTTTTGCAGCTATGATATTCCATTCACCATAAGAGCACTCAGCAAAGTAGGGATAGAAGAAAATGACATTTAGTTAATAAAAGTTATTTACTAAAATCCTGCAAGATACATTACATAGATTTGTTAAATGTTAAAAGCGCCTACCTTGCTACTGAAACAAGGCAAGAGGTCCTATACAATCATTCCTATAAAACACTATCCTGCAGTTACTCGATTTGGGCATTGTTAGTATTAGAGGCAGAGAAGGCAATGGCACCCCACTCCAGTACTCTTGCCTGGAGAATCCCAGGGACGGAGGAGCCTGGTAGGCTGCAGTCCATGGTGTCGCTAAGAGTCGGACACGACTGAGCGACTTCACTTTCACTTTTCTTTTTTATGCATTGGAGAAGGAAATGGCAACCCACTCCAGTGTTCTTGCCTGGAGAATCCCAGGGACGGGGGAGCCTAGTGGGCTGCCGTCTAAGGGGTCACACAGAGTTGGACATGACTGAAGTGACTTAGCAGCAGCAGTATTAAGAGGTCTGGCATTCCTTGTTGTGGGAAATTGCACTGTGGATATTTAGCAGCATACCCAGCTTCCATATGTAGATGTTAGTAGTATCCTTTCAGTTGTGAAAACTAAGGATGTCTACTCACTGTAAAATCTCCCCTGTGGGGACTAAATTGCCCTGAGTTGAGAACTAAGTCTACTGGAAGGTCCAGCTGGTGAAAGGAGGCAAAAAGAAAGGATGAGAGAAAAGAGAGAGAAAGAAAGAATTAAAGAGAGAGGAAGGGAGGAAGGAGGGAGGGAAGGAAAACGAAAGAGGGAGGAAGGGGAGGGTGAGTGAAAGAGAAAGAAACAGTGAGTGAGCTTGAAAACTCCAGAATAAATTCAATGCAATATGGGCAAGACACAGAGAACTATAAAATATTTAGAAAATGCTAAGAAGGCCTAATAAATATTGAAGTGTCAGGACACTGTAGTCCTCTATATTATGAAAACCAGCATACTAAATATTTTATTAGGTATGGGAATATTTGAAAACTGAGTATTATGAAGTATTGAAATGTTCTTTATTGTCGTATCCTGTCTTCTCAAATTGACCCATAGATTGAGTACACCAAGACAACCAATGAGTGTAAAGATGGAGAAAGCAGCTGGATAGTCACATCTAGAATGAGGATCCCAAATGGTCAACAAAAATATAAGAGTGGGCGCCCTCATTAGTTAGCAAAGAAACGCGTATTGAAACCAGAATGAAAGCAAGCCACTGAAAGTGTTCCCAAGAACGCAGAGTCACCGCGACTGTCACGGACACCGGGTGAGAGTATGAAGGGAGGAAACCATGTTGGCAAAGCTTGGCCTTGTCTGCTGGGGCTGAAAATGTGCAACTCCACATCTAAATATACACCCAACAGGGAAGAACGGGCTCGTGACTTGAAACAGACAGGTCCACGTTTGTTCAGAAGAGTGTAACAGCCACAGACAGTAAATAATCCAAATATTTATTGCCACTAAAACAAGTCAGTTGCAGTATCTTGACACCGTGGAACATTAAATATAAGTAAAATGAGCCATCTAACACTATGCAAAAGCATGGATGCCTCTTATAAACATAATGCCCAGAGAAAAGGCTAGACATGAGAGATCTATTGTGGGATTCCATTTATACACAGTTTAAAAACATGAAACTATAATGTTTGTAGATGCATGCTTAGGAAGGACAAATTTAATGAAAAGTATGGAAGTGGTTTCAATACAGTTCAAGATAGTGTGTTCCTTTGGTGGGACACAGAGGTAAGCAACTAGGAAGGTCCTGATGGGGCTCCTTGGGCGGCTGGTGAAGTTCTGCTTCTTGAACTGAGGGAGTCAAATGCAAACACATCAAGCTGCTTGGGGGTATGTATGTGTGTGTGCATCTGTGCACAAGCATTGTTCTGTATAAGTCTTTATTTCATTATAGATAAGTTATAAAAGAAAGCCGATATACAAAATGCCACGGCTATAAATTTAAAGTTTCTGAATCTCTGAAAAATACTCTGTTTCACACTGACAGCTGACTTCTTCTGCTCTGATGTATTACTCCTCTAGTGATTATCTACTTGAGGATGGCACTTCAGCCATGTCCAATGTTTGGAACCGTGTGGACTGTAGCCTGCCAGGCTTCTCTGTCCATGGGATTGTCCAGGCAAGAACCCTGCAATGGGTTGCCATGCCCTTCTCCAGGGAATCATCTGACCAGGGGTTGAAGACATGTCTCCTGCAGCTCCTGAATTGCAGGCAGATTCTTTACCAATGAGCCACTGGCGAAGCCCAACAAACATATGTTAGGCGTAAATAAATCACAGGGAAATCGTAACCCTCACTCTCACCTAGATTATTTTCTTCCACGTCTACCTACCTGACCGTGAATCATCATCTAAAACTGTGTGGCATCATGAGCCAAAAGTTAAGTCATGAATATTCATTTTGGGAAGTAACACACACAGTCACCTATAAACACTCTAATTTCTTTATCAGATTAACTAATCTGACTAATCTTTATCAACTGGCAATACCTACTCAGTACGTTCTGATTGAGAAGGAAAGACAAACTTTCTATAAACTCTTTGAAATTAGGAATCAGGTCTTCCCTTTCCCTCCTAAGTTTCCATTTTGGATTACAGTGTGAAGCAAAGATGATAAGTGCAAGAGGGTATCAAATCCAATTCTGCTCTCTGTAGGATAATCATTTAAACCTTTCCAGACTAAAGGCCAGTAATGAACAAAAGATCTCTTTAGAAAGGCCAGGAAAATGGGCCAATTTGAGAGCAAAGTGGCAGAAGTGAGATGAAAAAGACTTCTATCACACAAGACATGCATAGCAGGTAAATTGTTCTCTGTGGTTGTGCTTCCAAATGCCTTAGCATTTCCTTCTGTTCATGGCACTATCTTTGATCTTTTGGCAAGGTTAGAGACTTTTTCTTCTACATTGAGAGCAAATCCTCAGATAGATCTAACTAGAAGTCCTAGAATAATTACCTCCTCTTGACTACTGGGCGGCCAACCCCTATCAGACACACATTCAAGTTGACACTCACTGAACGGATTTTTAAAGCAAGTAAAAAGTATACCCCAGCCCTGGAGAGAATAGTGCATCCAGAGCCTCTGCTGACTATGAAATGCTAGTACCAGGCAAGTGTCCAGCAGGCAAGCCAGAAACAGGCACATGGCGGCCAGCAGGAGGGGGACATTTCACTCTGCATTTGCAGATGGCAACATGTGCTAAGAAGCTATCTGTCCTGATCTAAGAATACAGTTTAGGCCACAAAGGGAAATAAGACACTTCCTTTGAGTTTTAACCCATCAAGCCCTATTGCCAAATGTTTCATAGGAAATAAAACCAGAAAATAACCTGATCTGTCAGGGATTTTATTAGCTTCCCCTAAGTGATATTTGAGGGCTCTGATATTCCCATGAAACTGCCACATCAAACAAAATAAAAAATGACAACTGAGGAAGGCCAGGCCAGGGTTTCAAACAGCCATCCTGCCTCTGCGGCTCAGAGTCTTCTCTCATCTCAGGTCATCGGGAGGTGTGAAAGAAGGCAGGCAGATGAAATGCCTCAGGCAGCCCTCACAAATACACTAAAGAGGACATTCAGAAGTTGGTCACACTAGAATGACTCTTTCAGGCAGGCGTGATGGCAGAAAGCGAGGGCGTGAGTGTACAAATTGTCAGAGACAGATAAGAAAATAACCTATTACCTGCAAAAAATGCATTCTATTTCCTGGGCCCTGGAAACACCTTATAAAAATGGGATGTACAGGAGCAAGGGGACTAGAAAGGGTGAGTGAAATCAGGTAAGGTACTTTCTAAGAGGCATTGTTTGTTATGGTATTGATGAAGTTAGAGTATGAGGAATATCACAACCCTTTCCAAAATAACCCACTTCTCACAAACATGAGTATTTATTTCTTTAAAGTTGGACCTCAGAGTGCAGTCTGAAATCTGATAATTCAACAATACACAAACAAACACACATATACTTTTTGGGTATGAGGGTCCATGACAGAGCCAGGGCCATTAGGCAGGAACACTACTTGTGCATTCAGAACTCTGGGAATAGGATCTTTAGAGATAGATAAACTCAGAAAACAAATGGCCCCTGGCATAGCATGAGAACCTGTACATTTTCAGTTGCTGATTAAGAGGAGCTTCCAGCTCCTGGAATGTAGTGCTGACATCCCAGGAATGTACCTGGCCTTCTTTGCTGAAAAAATTCAATTCCCTCATCTGTGAAACATTTCCATTACAGCTTCTTCTCACTCTGTTTTGCTAAGATCTGGAATTCTAAGAATGCCAGTTAATACACTAACCCATTTCATTTACAATCTCCAAATGATGCCATTTCCTAGCAGAGTATTTAAAATTATGATTGCTAACCCATTAAATGCATGCATGAAAACCAGAATGCATTTACATAATCACAGATGGGAATTAATTTATCTGTTCTTTGTCTACTCCCATGTGGTATATTCATTCTGTGTGAGAAGGTTAAATTGAATTTTCATAGAATGTCCCTAGGAGATTTCAGAAACAGGAGCTCTAAATGAGAAATAATTTACTTCTACCTCTGAAACACTTGGGCCCCAGGTAGCATGAAGACTTTGCAAGAGCACTGGACTGGGAGACAGAAGAGAAGGTTCTAGAACAAACTGCATCTCACTCACTTATTAGTTCCTAACTTAGGAGTGCCATATGATCTTCAAGAGTACTTCTACTTCTCACGCACTCAAACACTTTGTAGGTTGGTAGAAACACTGCTCCAGTGACTTAAGATTTATTTTATAGGATCACCAGAAAATCAAGTAGGCATGTCTAAAAAAAAAAAATATATATATATATATAAGAAATGATATAACCCAGAGTTAAAGGTCTGTGGCATTACAGAATACAAATGCCTATTCTGGATCTATAGCTCTTATAGACTACTCCCACGCTGAGCCAAGTTGGAGCCTTAAGCCAGAGAAAAGATCGGCAAAATCAATTGTCTTTAGGTAAATTTTGACACCTTGTTGGCCATAGATTTTGTTGCATTCATTTTGATTTCAAAAATCATTGCATTCACTACTGTCTTGATTACTAACTGTTCCAGAGACCTTTTAAATTGTGCACCCCAAACATGAGCCTTACTTTCATCATTTTGTCCTAGCCCTGTTTCTAGATCATTTCCCTAAGCCCACATGCATTGGTCCAGTTGACACGGAGGAAAAGAAACGAAAACACTCACATGCTTTACCTTCTCCTATTTGGGGATATTTGGATTCAAACTGTGGCAAAGGAAATGAGTTCTTGAATGAGCATTTTGTGAGAACCCACTGTCCTCCCAATATTGCTCAAGGAGTAGTAGGAGATACAACTTCTCTAATGTAAAATACAGATAATCCTTTTGTTCTATGAAGCACACCAGAAGCGATTTGGGGACAGCTGATTTATGATCAGTTGTGAGAATACAACTTTATCACAATTATTGGCTAGAAATTTTCATAGAGTTACTGTTATGGATTATTTCACACATATCAATTATGCATGACTGTTCTGGATTATCTCAAAGAAAACATATCCACCCTAAAGTGTGTTAGTCACTTAGTCATGCCTGACTCTCTGTGACCCCATGGACCATAGCCCACTAGGCTCCTCTGTCCATGGGATTTCTCAGGCAAGAATACTGGAATGGGTTGCCATTTCCTTCTCCAATGCATGAAAGTGAAAAGTGAAAGTGAAGTCGCTCAGTCGTGTCCGGCCCTCAGCGATCCCATGGACTGCAGCCTTCCAGGCCCCTCCATCCATGGGATTTTCCAGGCAAGAGTACTGGAGTGGGGGTGCTATTGCCTTCTCCACCAGGGAAGCCCATCCACCCTAAACAGAGACCACATATTACAATTCAGATCACATCTCAGTTCCCATTCCCTCATGGTCCCTCTTCTTTTCTGTATCCTTTTGAACACCCTCAGGTAGCGACTCTCATGGACTGTAGGGGTGTGCAGCTTGGCTTTATCTCTCACTGGCAGCATCTGGGTCTGGATTTCATATTCAAGTGATGATCACAACTAACTTCAGGCTGTAGGTCTCTTGTGTTCTTATATTTCATGGAATTTAGCATGATGATGTGCCCAGATTATTACTCACTTCAGAAATCACTAAATGAATACATGAGTAAATGAATGAATAAATAAATAAAAAGATAATTTACGGAACTGTGAGCAAACCATCCCTAAGTAACTAGCCCTAAGCATTACATGCTTTTCAAAATTCTCTCTGAAATTTAATTTTCTCCTTGAGTAGTAAGGATAAAACAAAATAAACCAGGCAATTTGGAGAATGTGTAGATGACCTGGAAGCATTTTACAGAAAGGTAGCCTTGTAGTTTATGATTTGAAATGCTAAGGGGATCTCCATGGAATCCTTGGGTTGGTGTGTACTATGATAATCCATGCTGAAGACCCTAAAGCAGACTAAACAGTCTAAGAACTTGCAACAGGAAATAAGTTAACACGTACATGAAAGTTATTAGTTGGGTCAGCAGTGAACGGATTTATCTGGGGCTCATATGCCCATGGCATTGAACAAGCCAGTAAAATAGACATGGTCTGACCTTTAGATTTCACTGCACCATAATTAACTTTAAAAATCAGCTAAGCTGGCCGTCTGAGGGAGCAAAGCTCATCCACTCACAAGAATATAGCTTGAATATTAAGCTAGAAGTACACATACACTTCTAAAAATTGGGCAGTGGTCTTTTAATAGGATGTATAGAGAGCCTTGTAGAGTTTGAATATAGGTTTCACAAAATTATCATATCTTCAAGATCTCAGATGCTTTAAGGAATACAAGTACATGGAATGATCACTCATAGTGCTTAAAAATGCTTTTAAAAATATCAATGTGTCCCTAAAAATGGCTTTTGAACAATCAGCTCACTTTAAGAGATATTATAAACATTATATAGATACATATTTTAATGAAGTACAAAAGAACTCACTAAATAGAATTGTTCTCAAGAAAGGAAGTTGATTAGGTACAATTATTCTTTTTTATTTTTTTATTTTTGGTCTGAGTGTCCAATAAGATCATTGCGGGGTGGCTTTATGATGAAGTGGTTTCAGAATCATGGGCCAGTTTCACAATTTGCACAGCCTTCAGCGATAATGAACATGGCCTCTACTGAGGTAAAAAAAAGGTACAAATCAAGGTATGGGAGTCTAAACTCTCCTGAGAGATTGGCCTTCATGCAGGGCCTGCCTGTATCCCTGAGTCTGTCATTCCCTGCAAACAGGGAGATGTGCCCTTTTCATTCCCTGCTCTTGGAGTAATTACAGGCTCACATAATGGGTCAGCAGGGCACCTGGGACTTCTATTCGCCAAGAGGAGAAAAATCAATGTCTGCACTGAAGAAAACATCCCAGTGGTCATGTCAAGAAGCACTCCCTCTTGTCCCAGGGAATCCTCAAGACCCTAATTTCACCTCCAGTAAAAAGCAAACAGTGTCTTAGCATCAAGACCGCACATTTTATCCCCATCCTGGGAGGATGGCTAAGAAACAAAGGACAACAAACAAGTCAGGCAACTGTGAGCTGCCTTCTATGTTTTCTTGGCTAAGTAGCCATGCGGGAAATGACATATTTTGAACAAATATCTCTGTGTACTTATTGTTCCCAGTATGCTGGCGTGTGACTAGCAGTCCAGAGAATTATTTATGCAAAGATCACCTTGCCCCTTTTTTTCCCATCTAGTAAGATTTTGAGTTAACATGGCTGTTAAAGTGTCCCAGAAGGTCTATGGATTTAGCAGTCGTCTAACGCCTCTCATTTTGCTCCATGCGGTCTTTCATGGCTCAGTCCCAAGAGTTAATACGACCGGAAACTCGGGTCAGTCGCTGTTTGTCTCCGTGACTTTGTGCCATCGCAGCTTCCCTTGGCGTCATGAATGAGCACGCTGCCGAGTGCAAGCACACGTGTGGGCCCTCCAACACAACTCCAGGGGGAGGACAGACATGTCATCCATCCTTCGTGCTCAGAATCGACCTTGGGCTCCGCTGTTTTGACTAGCTAGACGGAGATGCTTCTCTAACACAATTTCAAGATTATAACAGTTCCCAATTTAATCTGATTCTGCTATATCTCACCAGTAAAGCAAAATTAAACTGCTGTCAAGGTAGACAAGGAGGCAGCCACACAAACAATTGATCATGATGTAGAAAGAAACTGAGGCAAACAGGGCTCCGGAATAAAAGGGTACATTTCCTCCCCCACCAGGAAATGACATTCACTCAAAAGTGAATCCTGAGAACATTCTCTGAGTGGACAATGTTTCAAAATGTCAGATATAAAAGGAAGGTAGCCGTTTCCCTGTTTTAATACAGCCACTCCCCATTCCCCCCAGCCATTGTTTGCAACTTCTTCATTGGAAGCTAGGATTAGATTATTAAGCTTGTCAAGAGACGGCACAGGTACCATGGAGCACTGACCTCTGAGACAAGCGCATCTTCCCTGCCCGTCCTTCCTGCATCTTCCTCTCCTGCCTGTGCTCCCCTCTCATCCTCTCCTCTTTGCTTCTACTGCTACAGCTGAAGGCTTTTCTCTCCTGTCTTTTTCTTTTCGGTGACCACTATGGCATTTGAAACTAAAATACTGCCACATATTCCCATTTAGTTAGAACTGATATTTTTGAAAATGTACGCTAATATGCATATCTCCTGACACTCAGATAAATCAAAGACACCTCTTCTACTCTCTTCTCATCTTACACTTAATGGCATGTGGGGGAGGAGAAGAGATGGAATCTCCTAAGCTAGTGTTAACTCATGTTCCCATACCCTTTAACTGAGATTAGGTAGGCCCCCTGCTGTTTCAGAGATGGATATGGCTCATTTATGTCCATGTTCATTACAATAAAACTAATATTTAATAATAACAGAATTGATATTTTTTACCTTCTTGCTATGATTCTGAGGCAACTATCCCTGGATTTAAAGCTTTATTTAGGAAGCTACTAGATGTATGGCCAAGGACAAGTTACTGAATTCCTATCTATTTTAGAGAGATGAAGGATATGGATATACATATATACATACACACATATATGTCACATATATATGCTCAATAAATATTAGCTTATTATGATTAGTAGTAGCATAGTATTAGCCCTGAGCAAGTTGCTCTAGGCTTTCTCATTAATCCTCATTCTCATTTTGCAGATGAGAAAATCAAGACTCAGGTTTTACTTGCTAAAACAGTACGGCTAGGGTTAGCAATGCCAGAACTGAAACTCAGTTCAATGTGACTTCATAAGCTATTCATTGCATTATTAGGAACTTGGTGGTAAAGTAGTATTTTTTAAATGATCTAGATTACAGTGTAATTGGAATATATAGAAATGACACCTTAAGTATCTGGCCAAATATGGGACAATTTGAATATCAAAACAATATGCTCTGAATGTCCGTATCCTGCCCAAATCCATACATTGAAAACCTAAGCCCCAATGTGATATTAGGAGGTGGGGTTTTTGAGAAGTGATTATGCCAGAAGGGCTGAGACCTCATAAGTGGGAGTGGAACCCTTACAAAAGACTCCCTCCCTCACCCTTCCCTATATGAAGGTACCACCAGAGCATGTAACCCAGAAAAGGGCCATTCCTGACCATGCTAGCACTCTGACCTTAAACTTCTAACCTCCAGGATTATTAGAAATACATTTATGCTGTTTATAAGGCGCTCATCTGTAATATTATGTTATGGCACATCAGGCAGACTAATACAACATTGTCATACAGACTAGATATATTAGAGGCCCTTTAATGACACACTGAAGTTAATTCATGTACTTGAATCTGGTCTAATTTATTGGTGTATTTATCTATCGTTCTCAATCAAGTCTAAGCTCCTTGCAAACAGATCTTTTCTTTTAATATGACGTCATGCCTCGTATGTAGTAGGTTGCATGCATGCTTGTGTGCTCAGTCATGTCCGACTCTTTGTGACCCCATGGACTATATATAAGCTGCCAGGCTCCTCCGTTTACAGAATTTTCCAGGCAAGGACACTGGAGTGGGTTGCCATTTCCTACTGCAGGGGTCTTCCTGACGCAGGGATTGAAACTGGGTCTCTTGTATCTCCTGCACTGCAGGCAGATTCTTTACCACTGTGCCACTTAGGAAGGCCATGTACTAGGTAGACACCTTTAGAGAGTGAGTGAGTGACAGTCACTCAGTTGTGTCCAACTCTGCGACCCCATGGACTGTGGCCTGCCAGGCTCTTCTGTCCAAGGAATTCTCCTAGCAAGAATACTGAAATGGGTTGCCATTTCCTTCTCCAAGACACTTTTAAGTTTTCTTTAAACAAACATTTTTATAATTGGTCAAGATGAGCAGAGGACTTGTACATAGCAGCAGGATATAGTGTGCGCCTGCTAAGTCACTTCAGTCGTGTCCAACTCTGTGTAACCCCCATAGATGGCAGCCCACCAGGCTCCCCCGTCCCTAGGATTCTCCAGGCAAGAATACTGGAGTGGGTTGCCATTTACTTCTCCAATGCATGAAAGAGAAAAGTGAAAGTGAAGTCGCTCAATCGTGTCCGACTCTTAGCGACACCATGGACTGCAGCCTACCAGGCTCCTCTGTCCATGGATTTTCCAGGCAAGAGTACTGGAGTGGGGTGCCATTGCCTTCTCTGTGTGGGCCTGAGGACTAGACAGTAAAAAAGGGAGACAGGGAAGCAACTGGCTGACTTCCCCATCTACAGTAAGTGGCTCACTTCATATCTCTGAATGCACTCATGATAGAAAAAACTGAATACATAAGATGTATAAATTTAAACGAAAAACTGTCTGCATTAGCTCTTGGATACATACATACATACACACACACACACACACACACACACATATATACACACACACATATATCATTATCATCTTGGATATAAAATTACATCTATTAAGCAATTTATTACTGAATGAACAAATTAGTAGGACGACTCTCTTTTTGTCACACTGGCTTTTCCTTCCTTCAACCCATTGTTTAGTATCATGCCCTAAAAGCTTATTTCAAACACCATAAAAGCCACCTTTACATTGTGCTTCATCATTTTTCACTTTCCCCCTTCTCTTTCTCTTGCTATGTATTTCCAACTACATTATTTAACTTTGTAAATCTTTGGAGAATGCAGTTTGTGTAAATGCAGCACTCTAAATATTAATACAGTTTACTTCATTATAGAGCAGTTGTGATATTTTTAGCACAGTAATTATGGTAATGCTATCATTGACAAGGATCATAATAATAATTATCATATCATAAACTGTATGATGACTTTTTAAACAATTGCTGATGCTCTCTGCTTCATTTCTCCTTTCCTTCTGTCCTGCCTCCTTCTCTTCCTATTGATATTTTCTAGAGTAAGTTAAAAAGGATCCAGAACCAACTATAAGACTCCAAACTCCAATAATTAATTTGGGTTTCCCATGAAAATGTAAATATTAAGGATTTAAAAGATAACATTTATATACATAATATCTCCTCCTTTTTGGACTTCCTTCCCATTCAGCTCACCACAGTGAATATATGCATATGTACAGGTGATTTGTTTTGCTGTAGAGCAGAAACTAAGGCAATGTAAAGCAACTATACTCCAAGAAAAATTAATTTTAAAAGGTATGTTTTTTCATTCATATAGAGATAAAAAGTTGCAGAAGAAAAAATAATATTTGTCTTGACAGAGGTTTACAGGAAGATAGTCACCAGACCCACAGAGACAGCTGAATTATCACATCCCCTCCAGTGTCTGGCCAGCACTAAAAAGTTTGCAACAACTGGCCACAACCCCTCCCATTTTAATATAAAAGAAGCCTGAATTGTAACTTGGGTAAGATGGTTTTGGTGGACACTAGTCCCCATTTTCTGCTGGCTTTCCAAGTATAGTGACCATTCCTTGTTCAAACAAACAAAATAAAAATGATCCATTCTTCCTTGCATAGTCATGTCTACTCTTTGTGACCTGATAGGCTGTAGCCCACCAGACTCCTGCATCCATGGGATATTTCGCAGGCAAGAATACTGGAGGGGGTTGCCACTTCCTACTTCAGGGGATCTTCCCAACCCATATTGGATCCATATCTCTTCCATCTCCTACACTGGCAGGTGGATTCTTTACCACTAGCACCACCTGGGAAGCCCATAAAAATAACAATATTAGTAAAAATTTAGATACTGAACAGCTATAAATGACTCTACTTTCGTGTTATGCTCAACTGGGTATCTGACTGGGCAATTGTGAGGTTTCTCCTTTCTGACTCACTTGAAAGCTGCCCTTCTCCTCCTGATATAACCGCAACTCCTGTGCATTTTCATGGTATGGTTTCTTGTACATTTCCATGCATTCCTTCTCATGTATTCACTTGAAAAGTATTTGCTGAGTGTCTACTCTGCATATGTTTTAGAAGACTGAGTTGTTTGCATTTGAGGTAGGCTGAATAAGGCTCCCTGTCCCCCAAATAAAAGTATCCACGTCATAATCCTTGGATAGTATAAATATGTAAATTTACATGATAGAAGAGACTTTATGGATGTGAATCAATTAACAATCTTGAGATGATCTTAGCCTGGATTATCTGGGTGAAGCCAATGCAACCCTACAATCCTTCTGAGAGGAGGCAGCAGGGCAGAATCAGCTGTAGGAGAAGTGACAACAGAAATAAGATTGAAGTGACGAAAGGATGAGGCCATGGGCCAGGGGAAGCAGGCAGTCTCTCCACACTAAGAAAAGACAACAAAACTGATTCTTCTTCAGAGGTTCCATTAGGAATCATCCCTGACAGCACCTTGAGTGTAGCCAAGAGAATGATTTCAAACTTCTAACCCTCAGAACTGTTAAGATGGTACATTTGTGTTGGCTTAAGCCCCTTAGTTTGTGGTAATGTGTTATGGCAGGAGTAGTAAATAGAGATGTATTTCATTTTCTTAGAACAACTTTAAAAATCTGTCTGAAAGCCTTTCCCCTACCAATTCTACCTGCAAAGGCAGTTACTTCCTCTGAGATGGACAAAGGACTCCCATGGGGAGACACACAGACCATCCAATCCCGTGTCTTCCAGAAGATGAGTGAGCAGTTATCTCTACATTTTGACCTGATGTGGGGAGTGCTCTTCACTTCCTTCAGACTTTATTTTATGGTTAATCACTTCTCATGAAAAGAGAAGCAACAATTACAATGGAAATACATTTATATTTAACCTTTATTACAAATTGCAAAGCAAAATGTCCATTCTAATCAGGGCATTAAACATGTGTAGATATGTTTTATACTTTAATTAGAAAACAGATAAATAAGCTTTGTTAAATTCTGCTGCCATCCCTCATTAAGATTCTTATAAGATTCTAAGTTAGCAGCAGAAGCTAACTGTACCCTCAGAATTTGTAATAATGACAATACATAATATAAATAATGCTAAGATTTCATTTATACAGAGTTCTAGAGTAGGGGAATTTTAATTTAATGTTGTTATATTATTACTATCCTGTTCTATTTACTTAACCCAGTTGAGTACACTCATATGTTATGTAACCTCAGTAAATATTAAATATAAGTAGAAAATAAGATTAGAACAGTTAGACTTTTAGAAATTATTTAAAATGTCTCTATGTTCAAGGAAACATTAATAAAGAATGATGGGACCACTGGAGATGTCCTCGACAGATATTTATGCAAATATCCTATAATCTCTCTGCTGAAACCCTCCATCCTGGATCTCTTAGCTGCATTCATTCTTACTGAGGCAAGAATTATCTGAAATTATTGTGTAAAATTCCATCAGAGTTTCATTGAACAATTTATGAGTTTAGTTTTGAGCTGATGCTATGAATTTGACTGCAAATTTAAGAATTCAACAGGGATTCTCAGACTTTTGACAATCCTAGGATGTGTTATCAAAAAATAATACAAAGCAAGAATGCTGATGAATCTTCCGATCATCAGAATCAGGGCTAAAAGTAAAAGATTCCTAGAGGAAAATACGACCTGCAGGTCTATGATCTTCCAGGTTTAGTGCCTTAAAAAGCCAGACCACCTTCAGAAGAGGAATAAGAAAAATAAATAGTACATATTTCATTACAAAGTTCTTTCGGCCTGTCAAGACACTCTCTGTACACATTCTCTTCCACCAACTCATTCAACGTCTACAACAACACAAGTCTTATTACAAAATGAACAGGTTTCATCCTTTAACTCAAATAGATAAGCTTAAATACTCTCTTTTGGGCCTAGCATACCTTGAGAAAATCTGAGTATTACTACAAAGTGAAAGGGGTTAAAAAGGAAAGCACATCACTGATGAGTATTATTCATTTCAGTTTTAAGCATTTCTCATTGATAATTCTATGAGTGATGTTTTTCATTTTCTATTATTATTATTTTTTAATTTTAGCAATGAATCCCATTACCAAGGTATTCTCCTGTTAATGATTCTCTTGTCGTGACTCAGTTACTGTTGCCAAGGAAACAGCCCCGTTGCAAGAGTTAAGCAGACTTTTTCATATGGTGAGAGGATGATGGGAACGGATGAGGGAGTTGAGGAAGGTCAGGCGTTTACCACTGAATACAAATCCGTCATGCCTAATAGATGAAGCTCTTTAGTTTCTGTGCTGTTCAGGCTACTCCCAGCAGCCAGGGAGAAAACACAAAAGACACTCAAGCATGAATGCCAATGAGCCTGCGCTGGCAACGGTGGTGCATTCACATGTGCCATCGCAGCTGGACCAGGCTTGGTGACTAGGCTTGGCTATACACGAAAAGATAAGTTAAATAGGTTGTCAATAATTATAGAAGGTCAGAATCTAAATCCTGAGGGAATCTTAATAAGATCAGACAGATGGGATTTGGTTGCTCTATCCTGTTCACATCCCGAGCTTCCTTCTCTGAGGTCAGAGTTCAAAATTGGTCATGAGCTCCAATGTATTGAGCTGAGTCTTCTCGGAAGACTCTGAGAAGATGGTATTTTGATGTCTGTTGGCAAATACACTTTGCCAACATATATATAACTATATACCAAGGTTTTATTTAGAGCAATGTGTCATGTAATTGTAATAGGTTCTTTTAAGTGTTTTGCCATTACTAATGTAAGATTATTTTAATGTTACTATTTATAGTAATAACAGTAATATAGTAACGTATAATATGGTGGTTTAGCTGCTAAGTCATATCCAACTCTTGTGACCCCATGGACTATAGCCCACTAGGTTCCTCTGTCTATGGGATTCTCCAGGCAAGAATACTGGAGTGGGTGGCCATTTCGTTCTCCAGAGATCTTCCCATCCCAGGAATTTAACCCAGGTCTCCTGCATTGCAGGCAGATTCTTTACCGACTGAGCTATGAGGGAAGCCTTAAAAAGTATGTGTATTTAATAGCAATGGAGCTGCTTAATTGGGAGACAGAATGCATCTTTGATTCTGATGCATTGTGATTCAGTTACCTGTATTGTTTGTGTATGTTGTGTGTGTGTGTGTGTGTTTAGACACAACTGAGTAGTAATTCATTTCCTCAACAACTGTTCCAGGATCTATGATATATCAGATTCTGTGATGTGTCCTGGCATACCCATATTGGCATGGATACATAAAAGAAAAATAAACCTCCTTAACTCAAAGAGAGATAGATAAGTAGACTAATAATGAAAAATAAAATATCTATGTGAAATATAATCAATCCAAGTAATATCATAAAAGGTTTTTATAGAGGTTGGTTCTTGAGTTTCACTCATTCACAAAGCAATTACAGATTCAGTTTCTTCCTTACTCTGTCAAAATATCTACCTAGGAGATGATTATTCCTAAAATGAAATGTTGTTATAAAGTAAAAAACTTATGTATTATATCAGGTTTACAAGTTACAAGAAAACATTTTTAATGATATAAGTATATGATGCTGCATTTGCTTAATACTGTCCATTTTCTAACCATGGATTAATCACTAATTCCTCTAATAATTTATTAGGTTGGTGCAAAAGTAATCGTGGTTTGGCACTGTTGAACTTTGCCACTTGGTGGCAAGATAAATTCTCAAATAAACATGGTTATGTTATACATCATTTTAATGCACATATCTCATTTTATTTTTTGCTAATGACATTACCTGCTGTTTGTTTTATATTTATTTTACACTAGGAAATAATGTTAGACAAAAGGCAAATTTGAGCAATTTTCTTATCTGAATTCAAAACAGTCAAAAAATAGCAGAGACAACTCGCAACACTGACAATGCATTTGGCCCAGGTAGTGCTAATGAACCTACAGTGCAGTGGTGGTTCAATAAGTTTTGCAAAGGAGATGAGAGCTTTGAAGATGAGAAGCAGCCATCAAAAGGTGACAAGGACCAGCTGAGAGCATTATCAAAGCTGATCCTCTTACAAGTACATCGGAAGTTGCCAAAGAACTTAATGTCAACCATTCTATGGTCATTCAGCATCCGAAGCAAATTGGAAAGGTGATAAAGCTTGATAAGTGGGTACCTCATCCTGCTGCTGCTGCTGCTGCTACTAAGTCTCTTTAGTCGTGTCCGACTCTGTGCAACTCCATAGACGGCAGCCCACCAGGCTGCCCCATCCCTGGGATTCTCCAGGCAAGAACACTGGAGTGGGTTGCCATTTCCTTCTCCAAAGAATGAAAGTGAAAAGTGAAAATGAAGTCGATCAGTCGTGTCCGACTCTTCGCAACCCCATGGACTGCAGCCTACCAGGCTCCTCCATCCACGGGATTTTCCAGGCAAGAGTACTGGAGTGGGGTGGGTACCTCATGAGCTGACTGCAAATCAAAAAACTCGTCATTTTGAAGGGTTGTCTTCCCTTCTACATAACAACAAACCATTTCCCGATTGGATTGTGACCTGCGACAAAAAGAAGATTGTATATGACAACCAGCGATGACCAGCTCAGTGGTCGACTGAGAAGAAGCTCCAAAGCACTTCCCAAAGCCAAACTTGCACCAAAAAACAGTCAGGGTCACTGTCCGGTGGTCTGTTGCCCATCGGAGCCACTACAGCTTTCTGAATCCTGGTGAAACCATTACATCTGAGAAGTACACTCAGCAAATCAACGAGATGCAACAAAAACTGCAATGCCCACAGCCATCGCTGATCAACAGAAGGGGCCCGATTCTTCTTCATGACAACGCCCAACTGTATATCACACAACCAATGGCTCAAAAGTCAAATGAATTGGGCTACAAAGCTTTGCATCGTCTACCATATTCACCTGACCTCTCCCCAACCAACTACCACTTTTTCAAGTATCTCGACAACTTTTTGCAGGGAAAATGCTTTCACAACCAGAGGAGACTGAAAAAGCTTTCCAAGAGTTCATTGTATCCAGATGCATGGATTTTTATGCTACACGAATAAACAATTTTATTTTCATTGGCAAAAATGTGTTGATTGTAATGGTTCCTATTTTGATTAATAAAGATGTTTCTGAGCCTAGTTATTAGGATTTAAAATTCTAATTTAAATTTTTAATTCTAATTTTAAATTGTGGTCTAAAACCACAATTATGTTTGCACCTACCATTTATTTTTGCATTTGCATCTCTGAGGGGGAAGTAGAAATTAAGAGGCGAGAGGATGATATATAAATAGTTCATTCACTTAGGGCATTGGTTCTAAAAACTTGAATTTAAGAGTTACTTGCATTGCTTGTTAAAAATACAGCTGTCTGGCCATATTAAGGTTTCATAAACTCACCAGGTATTCTGATGATAAATAATGTTTTAAATGCTTTATAAATGTCCACTATTCATTAACATCAACACTAACACCTTCTCTAAATTTTGAAGTTGAAGAAGTTTCTTTGATCAAAAGGATGAGTTTATGAATAATGAAAAAGTTATTCAATAGTTAGCTGCTATTATACTAAATCTCTAAGATTTTTTTTTTAATTTCATAGTAAAGATAGTTCACAGCATTCTTAATGACCTCAAAGTCTAAAATGAGAAATCAGCAAATATTTCAGTCCCAAAGGGTTTTATTAATGGTATTTAGAATTCATGAAATTTTAGAACAATCTATATATCATCTATTTACCTACCTAGCTATCTATCTACTTTTCAATCTACCTTCCTATCAAAAAATAAAGAGGATTTTTTTCTTGCTGTTAAAGAAAGGCCAAATAATTTTTTTTTTTTTTAAATACTGTTCTCTTCAATGTCATCACTCTTTCAACATTTTACAGAGATGGATAGCTAGATGAAGCCACTTGGATGACTCTTGGCTATATGAGTTCTAAACATATTGAACATCAAATTTATTGGAAGTCTTTGGTTTTATTTTCCACCTTAAAATTGAGAGAGCCCACTGAGAGAGCCCTTCTGTCTTACATTCACATGTTGTAGATAGTTGGGGCTCAAGTCCTACTGACACTGACTCCCTGGAGGAATGAAACAGTGCCTCATGATTTGTCGCTGATGTTGGAAGTCTGCACCAACTCCTGGCATTCCGTTAGGACGTGGCTGCCATATTTGCTGTGAACACAATGACCTCAGTACACACGTGGTCTACAGGGGGCAGGGCTGTACACTAACTGTGGAGCACACCACCACAGTGTAGTCTAAAATTGGCTTGAACTCTAAGGTATTCTAGATACACTGTGAAAAAATTATTATGCTTAGTAACTTGGTTTAACAGGTTAGGGTGCTCTTAGGATTAGGAAACACTACACTTCCCTAAAGCATCCATCAAGACACCAGTTCTAGCATAGTTCTTTGCACAGAACAGAGTGTTGAGGCAACCTCTGGCACCCTGAGAGGATATTTGTAACTATGAGAAAGCAGAGTATGTGCCAGCCTCATGAACTAGTATTTAGAATTCTATTTGTTATTGAAGTAATGTAGATAGCTACTTGCTTCTAAAGATATGTTTGCTATTAATCAACATATACACATGCGACATTTAAAGTGGATAACCAACAAAGACCTAGTGTATAGTACAGGGAACTGCTCAATGTCATATAGTGACCTAAATGGGAAGGGAATCCAAAAGAGACAGGAAAATATGTATACACACAGCTGACTCACTTCGTTCTACAGCAGAAAATTACCTTGTAAAGCAATTATACCCCAAGGAAAGTTTTTTTTTTTTTTTTAATACGCCAGATCTACCACACAAATTGTCGCTCTTACTTCGCATAATTAGAAAACATACAGGAACTGAGGTCTGGGCACAGAATAGCATGACACAGCCAAGAAAAATAAATGTTGTGATGATGTAGATGAGGAGGAGGAGGAAGAGATGATGATTAGTTTTTTTGTTTTTTAAAATCAATGATGTTGTGAGAAGGTTGTCGGGATAAAAAAACAACAAAGATAATCTTAGAATTGGTCTCTAGTAAACGCTGTTATGAAGGGGAAAGATGGATGTACGCCACACGGGGAGGTGGGCTCAGAAGACAGTGAGGCACGAACTTTGTGGTGTGGTTGGTGTTCAGTTGCTGAGTTGTGTCAGACTCTTTGCAACCCCATGGACTGCAGCACACCAGGCTCCTCTGACTTCCACTGTCTCCCAGAGTTTGCTCAGATTCATGTCCATTGGGTTGGTGCTGCGATAGAATTTAGGGATCCACTAAAGCAGGAATATTAATAGGATAACTTGGGATAAGAGAGTAGGAGTTCAGTGTGGCAGGACACAGAAGCCAGATATTGCTTGTGAACTAGTCCCAGGCCAGAAAACAGGGGAAAACAGAGTTAGGATATGTGTATACCGAAGCAAAATAAATATTTTATACATGTCACCTGGAATCTAGGAGGGCAAGACTTCTTTACAGGTTTCCTGCAAACAGGGCTAATAGAGTTAAATCAAAATATCCATTATTACTAACACAAATGTCTTTGATAGTGCCTTTATTTAGCATGCTGTTCAGTGATCTATTAGTGAACAAAAATAGTTAAAAGGACTTTATGTATTTTACTACTTGTCTACCTGATCCAATTTTTACCCTAAAGTAATATGTTCCTCAACTATGATTTCTTTTAAATGGTCATGGTAGGCAAAGCTCTATTGTATATGAAAGTGAAAATTAAGGGGAGTAATTTTAGACTATAACATGGTTACAGTGAAAGAGAGACAAGTCTGTTCGGGAAAAGGGTCTCTTTGGAGAGTTAAATCTTAATCATCAGGAGAAATGATTCCTAATACTGCTAGAGTCATAACTGTATAACAGTTATGGTTGCAATCAGTTTATGAGGTTTACATTTTCAGCTGTGGATTACATTATTTACTACATTTAGTGCTTTCTATTTTGAAAGCAGAATGAAGCTAAAGACCCACAAGACTTCTACATTGCATAAATTGATAAGAACAGGGTAGTTTGAAGAATACAATTGAAAGCCCCCCTTGAATCGTATGCTGAAATAAAATTCTCATTACTGTTGCATGGGGACCCACATGTCCTCCTTTGACAAGGACAGATTTTAGATTAAGCTCTCTTCGATTGTAAATTACCATTCTTGATAGCTGGCCTCCCCTGTCTATGGTGCCTTAGAGAAATGGGATAGACTGTGAAAAAGTATAGATTTCAAGAAGGTAGACCCCTGCCTCTTAACCATTCCCAACCCCCACCCTCAAATTTCCATGTCACCAGAGAAAGAATAGTAATGTGAAGGTACTGCTGAATTTAAATGGGAATAAAGGACATTATCATTGCAAATCTCAGTAGCCATTCCTAGAATGATTGGCTGAAACTGTCAGCATCACCCCATCAACAGTTACATCAAACTTGGCCACGCAAGGTAGGGAAGGAGGGGGCTTGGCTAAGAGACACCACTTTGGATTCATCTTCAAACATGCAAGGAATTCTATTCTGCAAATGAGCTACATACAGTTCAGGCTAAATAGTGTTTAAATAAGGTGGGTATGACTTTCTTGAACAAGGGGGGAAAAGTGGGAGGTTTCGCAGACATGGGGTGAAAGTCTTTTTTGTTTAATCCTGTCTCTCTGAGATATTAGCATTGCTACCCTACAGAGACTGCTTCCTCTAGGAGAGAGGGGCTTCGTAACCATTATTTTGTTTTGGATTCTGAACTTTTTAAATACCAGGATGATAAAATGATCATAGATTAGAATCCTTATCATGTTTAAAGACTATCCATTCATCACTTCAAAGCCAAGTATGGCATCCAAGCCATAGTAAGTACATGTTTATTTGCTAGAGCAAAGATGTACTCTGCAAAATCAATTTGTGAACTCATTACATAAATCCATATTAAACTCTTTAGTCTATATTTAAACACTCTAACAGGGAGAGTTAGGGTAAATTAAATGGACTTTATTTCCAGGTGGAGAAAAGCCAAGGTTAGTCCTAACACTTCTAATTTATTTCTCAGTTCGAATCTGCATCTGCCACAGACAGCAGGAGAGACAAACAGGAGAAAGAAGAAAAGGAAGTGATCATTTCCATCCTTTGGATAGTTAAGGGCTAATCAAATCAATATATTCTGGTCCTGGCCATGACAGTATGTTCTCGGTGATTATCTTATGCTAATGCATAACCTTTTAACTGCTTCCAAAATGGCAGGACAATGAGTTCATTCCTCAGAACTGGGTAAAAAATGTTCAACAAGGAGGACTCCTCTCATAGGAGAATGATTCACTTACAGCCTATCTAGGAGCCTGGGGTGCATAATAAGACCCCGTCATACTTTCCCTTAAGATTTTCATAACCATCAGCAATGCTAACTTACAGGATTCCCAGTTAGCATCAAAAGCTCTTCTTCAATTCAAATGCCAAAGACTCACCATTACCTCTTCCATAGTATTCTCTGAACTTATCTTTGTTTTCATGAGCTGAGTTGCCACCAGTTCAGACCATAAATATTTCCCTCTAGATATTATAAAATATTTTGCATTCATGTTTCTGTTCACTCCAAATCTCTCAAATATGCACCCTGGAATATTCCTTTTCAGTCAGACTATTAATTTTGCCTATTTGGGTTATGCATTTTTCAATAATATGCTTTGAGATCTTTTAAAATATTTACCTTCTTGGTTCATATTTTACTATATCACAGTTTATACTCAGCAATGTCAACCAGTAAAACCAAGAACTTGCTTTTCAGGCCTTCTAATGAGTAATTGAGAGTCTGCCTTTTTTAGGACTTTAACCAGGTGCTTGAAATGCAAAGACAGGAGCCCTCAATGAACTCACAATTCAGGTTCTCTCTGTCTAAACGCACTAAATCCCTCTTCTTGGTCTTCCGCCCTTTGTTAAGTAATGGTTCTACCATCTCCTGTTGTTGCTGTTCAGTCACTAATCATGTCCAACTCTTTGCAACCCCATGGACTATAGCATGTCAGGCTCCACTGTCCTTCACAATCTCCTGGAGTTTGCTCAGATTTATATAAGTCCATTGAGCCAGTGATGCTATCTAACAATCTCATCCTCTGCCGCCCCTCAACCCCTTCTCTTTTGGCTTCAATCTTTTCCAGCATCCGGGTCTTTTCCAATGAGTTGGCTCTTCACGTCAGGAGGCCAAAGTACTGGAGCTTCAGCTTCAGCTACAGGATCAGTCCTTCCAATGAGTATTTAGGGTTGATTTCCTTTAGGATTGACTGGTTTGATCTCCCTGTTGTCCAAGGGACTCTCAAGAGCCTTCTCCAGCACTACAGTTTGAAAACATCAATTCTTAGGTGATCAACCTTCTTTAGGGTCCAACTCTCAAATCCTTACATGACTACTGGAAAAAGCATAGCTTTGACTATTCAGACCTTTGTCGGCAAAGTGCTGTCTCTGCTTTTTAATACACTGTCTAGGTTTGTCATAGCTTTTCTCCCAAGGAGCAAGTGTCTTTTAAATTTCCTGGCTGCAGTCAACATCTGCAGTGATTCTGGAGCCCAAGAAAATAAAATCTGTCACTGTTTCCACTTTTCCCCCCATCTACTTGCCATGAAATGATGGGACTGGATGCCATGACCTTCATTTTTTTAATGGTGAGTATCAACAAAGCTTTTTCACTCTCCTCTTTCACTCTACCATCTATGCAGTTAAATCAATTGGGTTTCTCATGTTATGTTAGTTCATGTACATCAGAATGCTAAAGACTACTGTGTTTAAAAGTTCTGTGTTGCAAGAACAAATGACATAAACTTGAATTGTGCTACAAAAAAAGAATATTAGGAATCATCCCAATTTAATGCATCTATACATATTCACATAACTCTCCATGTTTTGAAGACCTCCTAATAAATTTCTCACTGTTTTCAAACTGTTGTGGCCTTATTCTCTCTTACCTAGCCAATGGCTCATATACCTTCCCAGTCACTTTTCTATATCTAGCATCACCTCCTGGCACTGTTAACCCAGCTCTCACCCACAGTGCTTTCAGAGTTATCTTTTAAAAACACTAACAGAAGCATTCTGGTTTTTATATCCTAGCCCCCAATATCCCACACAGAGCTGAGACAAAAAGTCCAATTTTCTTTGCCTATTCTAAAAGACAGACTGTGATCCAGCCTCTGCACATCTCTCCCATCATACTGAATCACACGCTTCTCTGAATATGCACTTCTGCTTCTGTGTTATTCCTCTAGGCTTTGGGTGTCTTGTTCTTCTACCAGCCATTTCTCTGCCCTTCTGGACAGCTTAGCAAAAATCATATTCTGACCTCAACATTCATCTTAGCTTCGCTGTCTCATCCTCAGAGATGAGTTCCTCTGGTTTCACAGAAGAGCTGCTTAAACCCCTCATGTGTTACCCCTGCATCTTGCGTGTACATACTCCTGGGACTCATAGCAATGATTTGTTCTACTTCCAAGTTCCCTAATAGACTAGAAGCTTGAGAACCACTTAGCATCTGCATTCAGAATATAGGAATAACTTATTCTAGGATAACAATTTATGTGCAAGAAACTATCTATTGGTTTGGGGTTTTATTATTCTTATTATTGCTGATATAAAAAGCAAAATGCATTCACCACTTCATTCAGCTGAATTTCTCCATGGGTCACATTATCCTTCCTAGGCAAGCGTGTTAAAGACCTAAAATATCTGATCAGAATTGGACTCAAAGGCTCATATTAAATAATGCAAAGTAAGGCTCACATATAAAAAGAAAGCAGGTAGTCTGCATGTCAGAAATTGGACATGAAATTCATGAAATCCAATGGCTTAGGTCTGGGCCACCAATTCTGTTATCCCATGCCTCTTTCTGTTTATGAAATCAAGGAGACAAGGCAAGAGAAGGATATAAAATAGGCTACTTGTATTCTTCTTTCTTTCTTCTTCCAAATAAGTGTTAAATTGTTACAAGAAAGTCATTCAAAGAAAGAATCATTCTTCTTTATTCAAAACAGTCTATTCTGCTTTTGTACATTTTCATATACATACATTCAGACAACACCTTTCAGAATGAAGGAATACTTTGTCTCATTATCTGGTAGAGCTTTATTTAAATAGAAACTGGCACTGAAAAATATCAGAAAATATAAAAAACTAGCTTCTCTATAGGATTTTTCTTGCTTGATAATGATGCATGTGTAATTTTGAGGATGGATTATTTTTAATTTCAACTGAATTTTCTCCTGTTCCACAATATATCAAACTCATATGTCAACTAAATAAATAAATGTATTTAGTTAATGTTGTCAGGGGAAGTTAAGGTCACTGAGAGATCCTTGATGGATATTTGTTAACCCAAAATAACAAAGACAGCTAGGCATAACACACATTACTCAGCCTTATTGACTATTGTTTTTTATGGAACTACATGGTAGGTTCAAGATCCATGAGTAGAATCTTTATGTGAAAAGAAAAATGTTTTTAACTGATTTTCTTACCCTAGAGCAACTCGCTTAAAGCTGGGAACAAAATAAAACAATAAATGAAAAACTTTTCAAAACGACAGAAGCCCTGTCATTCTCGGTGACAAGTGCTACTAAAAATAGGGTTACAATGACAACAGTGAAAATTCAGCAAGCACTAGCTGTTTAAGAGTTTAAGGAGTATAAATATAAAGAACGGAAGTTCTTTGAATGGTATCTACCATCATTTCCTTTCCATGTGAGTCTTTATACGATCTCAGGGTGTTTAATAAATGCTGAATAGTTAAAATACCCTGATAAACTACTCAGTCTTAATTGTATTTGACGATTAAGATTAGTGGCATCAAGTTTACTATTGGTTACAGTATGGATCCCTGGGTAGCAGGGATTATGTGATGCTTCCCTTTAAGATTCTTAAGACACATAACTGGCCCACACTTAGTAATGCCCTCTAACACAGGGAATCCGGACAGAAATCATAGGTGGCAGAATGTCAGAAATTTTCATTAATTCCAAGCTTTTCTTCTCTATCAGTAATCCCAAAATTAGTCTAAATAGATTTAAATAAATCTAAAAACATCACCCATTTGCCTGACCAAGCTCCATGTGGTGGATAGAATGTGGGTGAGCAGTCAATCAAGGCAGAGTTCATGAGAAAGTAGGTGCAAAAGTCAGACAGCTGGCTCAATGTGTGCATGGCCATGAGAAGTTAATTACCTTCTCTGAGCCACAGTGACCTAACCCACAAAATAAGGGGAATAGGTATCTCTTCCACAAGACTCTTGAGAAGAATCAATTCACACGTGATTATGTGATTGTAAAGTCAAACTCAGCATGGTACCCAGTGATATTAACACATATATGTCAAATCTAAAAAACTGGTACAAATGAATTTATGTGAAAAGCACAAATAGAAACAAAGATGCAGAGAACAAATGTATGGAGGGTGAGACAAATTGGGAGGCTTGGATTGGGATACATGCATATATAACTACGTATTGAGCAGGTGACTGACGAGAACCTGCTCTACAGTGCAGGGGGTTCTACTCAATGCTCTGTGGTGACCTAATGAGAAAGAAATCCAAAAAAGAGGGCATACACACACACACACACAGCCTTTCATATACATATATGCATGGGGATTCACTTTGCTGCTTAGAAGAAACTAACACAATATTTTAAAGCAACTATCAGTTCAATTCAGTTGCTGTTGGGTCCAACTCTTTGCGACCCCATGAATTGCAGCACGCCAGGCCTCCCTGTCTATCACCAACTCCCGGAGTTCACACAAACTCATGTCCATCGAGTCAGTGATGCCATCCAGCCATCTCATCCTCTGGCGTCCCCTTCTCCTCTTGCCCCCAAACCTCCCAGCATCAGGGACTTTTTCAATGACTCAACACTTTGCATGAGGTGGCCAAAGTATTGGAGTTTCAGCTTTAGCATCAGTCCTTCCAAAGAATACCTAGGACTGATGTCCTATAAAATGGACTGGCTGGATCTCTTTGCAGTCCAAGGGACTCTCAGGAGTCTTCTCTAACACCACAGTTCAAAAGCATCAATTCTTTGGTGCTCAGCTTTCTTCACAGTCCAACTCTCACATCCATACATGACCACAGGAAAAATCATAGCCTTGACTAGACGGACCTTTGTTGGCAAAGTAATGTCTCTGCTTTGGAATATGCTATCTAGGTTGGCAATAACTTTCCTTCCAAGGAGTAAGCATCTTATAATTTCATGGCTGCAATCACCATCTGCAGTGATTCTGGAGCCCCAAAAAGAAAGTCTGACACTGTTTCCCCATCTATTTCCCATGAAGTGATGGGACCAGATGCCATGATCTTCATTTTCTGAATGTTGAACTTTAAGCCAACTTTTTCACTCTCCTCTTTCACTTTCATCAAGAGGCTTTTTAGTTCCTCTTCACTTTCTGCCATAAGGGTGGTGTCATCTGCATATCTGAGGTTATCGATATTTCTCCCGGCAATCTTGATCCCAGCTTGTGCTTCTTCCAGCCCAGCGTTTCTCATGATGTACTCTGCATATAAGTTAAATAAGCAGGGTGACAATATACAGCCTTGACGTACTCCTCTTCCTACTTGGAACCAGTCTGTTGTTCCATGTCCAATTCTAACTGTTGCTTCCTGACCTGCATATAGGTTTCGCAAGAGGCAGGTCAAGTGGTCTGGTATTCCCATCTCTTTCAGAATTTTCCACAGTTTATTGTGATCCACACAGTCAAAGGCTTTGACATAGTCAATAAAGCAGAAATAGTTTTTCTGGAACTCTCTTCCTTTTTCCATGATCCAGCAGATGTTGGCAATTTGATCTCTGGTTCCTCTGCCTTTTCTAAAACCAGCTTGAACATTTGGCAGTTCACAGTTCACGTATTCCTGAAGCCTGGCTTGGAGAATTTTGAGCATTTCTTTACTAGCGTGTGAGATGAGTGCAATTGTGTGGTAGTTTGAGCATTCTTTGGCATTGCCTTTCTTTGGGATTGGAAAGAAAACTGACCTTTTCCAGTCCTGTGGCCACTGCGGAGTTTTCCAAATTTGCTGGCATATTGAGTGCAGCACTTTCACAGCATCATCTTTTAGGATTTGAAATAGCCCAACTGGAATTCCATCACCTCCACTAGCTTTGTTCATAGTGATGCTTTCTAAGGCCCACTTGACTTCACATTCCAGGATGTCTGGCTGTAGATGAGTGATCACACCATCGTGATTATCTGGGTCGTGAAGATCTTTTTTGTACAGTTCTGTGTATTCTTGCCACCTCTTCTTAATATCTTCTGCTTCTGTTAGGTCCATACCATTTCTGTCCTTTATTGAGCCCATCTTTGCATGAAATGTTCCCTTGGTATCTCTAATTTTCTTGAAGAGATCTCTAGTCTTTCCCATTCTGTTGTTTTCCTCTATTTCTTTGCATTGATCACTGAGGAAGGCTTTCTTATCTCTGCTTGCTATTCTTTGGAACTCTGCATTCAGATGATTATATCTTTCCTTTTCTCCTTTGCTTTTTGCTTCCCTTCTTTTCACAGCTGTTTGTAAGGCCTCCCCAGACAGCCATTTTGCTTTTTTGCATTTCTTTTCCATGGGGATGGTGTTGATCCCTGTCTCCTATACAATGTCACGAACCTCCATCCATAGTTCATCAGGCACTCTATCTATCAGATCTAGGCCCTTAAATCTATTTCTATCTTCCACTGTATAATCATAAGGGATTTGATTTAGGTCATACCTGAATGGTCTAGTGGTTTTCCCTACTTTCTTCAATTTAAGTCTGAATTTGGCTGCGAAAGCAACTATACTCCAATAAAATTTTAATTATCTCAAGAACAGTAATTCCTATCATATTCTTCAGAACAGAATTAGAAAATAACAGGGGACAACCACACACACACTTAAGGTGATCCTATTGCATTTACTCTACCAGATGCTATATCTTTACACAAACAGATCAAAATGACCGCCATTCATGTTTAGCCAGAGTAATGTATTCTCTTCTATTCCTATAGGAAAGGATTTTCAAAAGATTTTCTCATTCACTAAGAATGAAAAATCATTACAGATTTCATTCATGTCCCAGGGCTCTGTTAACACTCGTATTTTCTGCTTAATATAGTCCAGAGGGACCTGGATCACCCAGATATTTTGCAGCATAATCCACTTGTCCATTATTTTAATGACATCACATTCATCGGACAAGTTGAGCAACAAATGGAAAATATATGGAAAGCTTTGGTAAAAACACATATCCTCTAGTGGGGACAGACAAACCCTATGGAGATAAAGTAGCCCAAAACATCAGGAAAGATTTTAGAGGCACTTTGATTTGGGGCATGGCAAGACATGCCCTATAGATAAGGACACATTATAAAATCTGATACCTCCGAACACTAAGAAAGAATCACAATGCCTCTTAGGGATTTGATTCTGCAGGTAGCACAATCTGTTCTGACCTATTCATTCAGTAATGTGAAAAGCTATTATCTTTGATTAGGGTGTCCAGAGTAAAAACTGACATTTTAACAGGCCCAACCCTGATGCAAGAGGCTCTTACAACCTAGGCTATACAACCGAATAGCCTCTGCTGTATTAAAGGGATTGGTGATAGGAAAAAATTCTATGGAGGGCTGATAGCCAACCCTGATAGAGAAAGCACAGCATAAACCCCTAGGGTTCTGCTGTTGAGTCATGCCATCTGCAGCAGAGAATTACATACCTTTTATAAAATGGATTCTGACAAAATATTGGACCCTCCTGGAGTAAGAATGCCCAACCTTGAGATAATCAACTGACCAGTGGCAAGAATTGCTCATCATAAACTGAGTCCCCTGAGACTCATTCACTTAAAAGTTCAGGCAGCACCATTATCGGATGAAAGTGTTGTCTTTGGCATCAAGCATAATCGTGATCAGAGGGCATAACAGCAGGGTGTCCCTGAATGCCATATTTTTAATCACTGCTGTCCAAGGAACTTCTCCTTTGATGAACATATGAAGTTGCAAACTTTCAAAGATGAAAACGTGCATCCTTGTGTCCAATCACAGAAGTTGGTTCACGTGTCTGCTGTACATTGTCATGGGCGTGCTTCCTCTAGAAGGGGTTGTGCTTTCGTGCATTTGATTATACAGTCCTGAACAGAGGACAGTGGCAGAGTATCTTTCCATGAAGCCCAGGATGACTGGAAGCAAGCATAAAAACAGCAGCAATGTGGCTGTTACTGCTAAGAAGCACCACTGGGCAATGGTGAAAACAAAAGTGAAAATAATCGAGAGTGAAGCAAGGCATGTGAAAAGTATTTCAAAGCTATTACAGTACACAACTGTATCGTCAACTGTGTTAGTCTGGTACCTAGGCTTAACTCTGATGGCCTTAGGAACAAACTGGATGTAACAAACATGCTCTCAGAAAGGAACCTGTTCATAAGTAGGGAACTTACTGTATAGAGACTATGCTCATGGCTGGGCTGATTGACCAGGCATCTGGAAGGACTGTGATAAGAAGGTCAGGGACACAGAGGAGAAGCGGGATATGGACAGGTCTCTAGGAGTGAATATCAAATATTATAAAGATCTTTGTATCACATCTAAACACCAAGCTTTGTGCAATGGTGGTATTGTAGGCAATGAGGTTTATCCCAGGCATGAAGAAGTTCCTGTGGCAAGGACGGCACCTATGCATTGCCCAACAACACGAGCTACAACCCAACAAAGCTGTTGTTCCTCACCAGCAGCTACTGTGTTGCCATATATCCAATCTACTATTAAAGAGACGGATGCAAAGTGCCCAATAAAACCCCGTTCCTGGAGGAGACCAACTAACCTCTTGGTAGCATGTCGTTACACTGAACTCCATCCACTCCAGAAAGGGCAGAAGTTCACCTCGATTGAAATATACACATATCCCACCCTTCTTATTCTCAAGGCTTCAACCTGCAGTACTCTCTGAGAGCCCCCAAAGTATTTGAGCCACAAACATGGGATCATGCATAATATTACAGAAGATCAAATAACACACTTGGGTGCAAAAGAGGTGCTGGTATGAATACACGACCATGGGATATTGATCACATACCATTCTCTGAGAAGCTGATAACCTGATACGGCTTAATGATACTCTTTTGGAGAAGCACTGAGGAATGTTTGAAGACAATACCATTAAAAAAAAAAGAGGTGGGGGGAGTCTTCCTTCAGAGTGCAGTACATACTCAAAATGTATGAGCAGTATATGGTGCCGTGTCCTCAAAGGTAGAGTAAATGGATACAAGACACGGAAGTAGCTGTGGTCTTCCTTACCATTACTCCTAGGGACCCATTTGGAATCAGTGTTTCTCATCGCTGAAACCCTAGGCTCTGTGGACTTAGAAGTCCTAGTTCTTGGAGGAGAAATGCTTTCATCATTAACTTTTGAGGTATCACTGCTTCCTGGTCATTTCAGGATTCTTGTGCTAAAATACCAGTAGGCAAAGGAAGAATAATTAATGAGATCATCAGGGATGGGAGGGTGGGAAACAGGGATGCATACGGTTAGCACACAGGTTATCTACTGGAGTGTCTATTAGTACTGTCTTCTCCAATTTTGATGGTAAATAGACTAGTACAAGTTCTACGACGTGCGGAGGGATAGGAGTTCAAGTCATTCCACCTGCTAAGTCATACAGACAAGCAGAGATACTAAACGAAGGGGAGAGGAATAACGCGTAGGAGGAAGAAAATGGTGACCACCAACTGCAGCCTTGAGAACAGCTGTGGTTGTGCTGATGAGGGCTGTAGTTCATCCCACCAACCTTCCTTTTTCCTCCAGGGAACAAGACCAACATGCACCCTGGAATAGTTATTTACAGGATTTGTTACATGAAGCAAACGGCTGTGAGCGGCACAAAGGGGAGACTCTGGCGAACAGAGAGGAGTGTCACCTCCCATCTCCCTCTCGTGGACGGTGGCGCTCACCCCTCCAGCTGGAGACAGTGCTGAGGCTGACTGCTCGCGACAGCATCCATCTCCAGTAACTGCCTTCAGGTAAAGAGAAGCACTGCACTCAAGGGCACACCCATCCCTGGAGGGAAAGCTTCCTGTAGAATCATCCGAGGCCTTTGCTGTTGACTAGATTGCAATTTATTCCTCCTAACCGTGCATATGAGTATAATTTCAGAGTAGTTATATCAGTGTTGGTTATCATCACTTTGATAATCAGTTAACAATTATAGCTATATAATTTTAGCTACCAAATTATATATACCTCCTAGTGATTACACTGATATTTGAAAATTCTCTAATAATACTATATCAGAAGGAATCTGGATATGTGTGCATATGCGTGTGTAGTGCCTGTGTGTCCAGGCACGCCTATTATCAAATGATTTATAAATAAAAGACAGACATATTACACAAACAAGATTCTTTGGGTTCAGTGTAAAAATCAGAATTCTTTTCTATTTCCCCACTAGGCCTTAAGAAAGCTATGGAATAACAATTTTCAGTGTGTTTACCACCAAAGTCTGATGTGATCAATATTTATGAATCTATCAAGTCTTTCATATTGTATGGATTTATAGTTATCACTGGTCTCAGGATACTTCATATTACTGCAGAATTCATTTCTAATTTCAAAGTCCGCCATAGAGTCATATCCTCTTGATTATCACTGAGCTAGCTTCCTACTTGAAGCACATGTTGAATGAGGGACAAGGTGAATGACAAGCCTCTATTTGCTGAGAAACCTCTGCCAACATGAAACCGGAATGAGCAAGTCATTAAATGGATACTGTAAACCCTGCTACAAACCTCTCCTCCGGCAGGCATTATGAAATAGACCTTTTCCCTTCACCTTTTCTACTGAGCTAAAAACCTAAACTTCAAATGGTTACTGTCCCTGAAACCTTTGGCTATTAATTATTTTCTTGGAGGATAGAAAATATGGTAGAAGATAGCTATTGTATTCATCCCAAGAAATGTATCCTATCTGTCTTAAGACTAAATAAACCAATGGAACACTGCATAATAGCTAATATTTGTGTAGCATTTTGCAGCCTGCAAATCCCTCTGATATACATTTATTGCACTAAATCTTTGAGACAATTATCTACCGTATTTTAAAGCTGAAGGGATGGAGATTTGAAAAGGTTAGGCAATATTATCTAAGATTCTGCCCACTGGATTCTATATTCCAATATATTTTAAATCGCTATATATAAACTAGAGAAGGATGTGGACATGAAATGTGTCCACATCTCAGAGACTAGGTGAATATTACATGGTCAAAGATCAAATGACTGACTGATGCCAAACTTGGGCTATCATTGAGCCCCTCAGGGAAAGTGCTAGTTTGAGTGCCAACATTTCTCTAAGGGAAAGGGGACTTTGCAGCAGAAAATAAAACAGCAGAGACTATCTTCCTCTTACTTTTATCTATACCTTAGCAAGTGAAATACTTCTTTAGCAGATTGAATTCATAGCCATATACATTGACATTAACAACCTTCTCGAAAAAATTGCTTCTGTATCCTAACAGGTACAGTTAATTACTACGGTTTATAAGGGAAAATGTCTGTGGAAAGCTTATGAGCTATAATCATTGCTGGAAATAAGTTTCAAAAATATTAAGTTGCACTTTTATTCATTTATGCTCAATGATGGAACTCTAAAGAGAATGTTTGTAGTTTTAATGAGCACCACAGATTTTGTGAGAGAAGCTGTCTAATGACTCATTTTTCAGTTTGGTCCACCAATATATTAGTCTGGTACATGGAATTGGATCTTCTAAATTATTTACAGAACTCCAGGAATAATTTGATCCCACACAGACAACCACTGAGCATTTAAATCATAGTTACTCTTCTCATATCAAGAGAGAAAAATTCAACTTAATTGACCACCAGTGACTAATATCCAACTAAAAAGTACCTCATTTGAGAGTTAGTTATAATCTCTCTGACACAGTTGCTTATGTGCTATTACACTGACAAGTTAAATTCTAAAAGATCTTAAAAGTGTTATGACTAGTTGTATAAGTTTTCATTGCTTCACACAATCCCACTGAAGTTAGTATATAAGAGTTCCTACATTGTAAGAAACACTTTAACAAGCTGTAGTTAATATACAACTATATGAGTATGCGCCCACATATTCCTCTGGATATTTGGGATTTCAAGGTGTTCATCTGGTTCCATCACTTCGGGGTAACTATATGGGGAAAACGTGGAAGCAGTAAAATATTTTATTTTCTTGGGATGCAAAATCACTACAGACGGTAACTGCAGCCACAAAATTAAAAGACACTTACTCCTTAGAAAAAAAGCTATGGCAAACATAGGCAGCATATTAAAGTAGAGACATCACTTTGTCAGCAAAGGTCCATAGAGTTAAAGCTACAGTTTTCCCAGTAGTCATGTATGGATGTGAGAGTTGGACCATAGAGAAAGCTGGGTGTTGAAGAATTGATGGTTTTGAATTGTGGTGCTGGAAAAGACTCTTGAGAGTCCTTGAACAGCAAAGAGATCAAACCAGTCAATCCTTAAGGAAATCAACCCTGAATATTCATTGGAAGGACTGATGCTGACACTGAAGCTCCAATACTTTGGCCACCTGATGGGAAATTCCAACACATCGGAAAAGACTCTGATGCTGGGAAAGATTGAGGGCAGGAAAAGCGGGTGACAGATGGACGGCATCATCGACTCAATGGACTTGAATTGGACCAAACTCTGGGACATAGTGAAGGACCAGGAAGCCTGGCATGCTGCAGTCTATGGTGTCACAAAGAGGTGGACATGACTGAACAACAACAAGGTCTTCTTCTCATGTTGATAGCGAAAAGTCACAAAAATAGATCCAAATCAAATCCCAGCAGGACTCTGTGGGGCTCCTGGGCATTGAGGCGTTTCTATGTCCCCCATTTCTTGTATGGAATGGACTCCAGCCTGTGTGATAGTCCCTGAGCTCCAAAGGGCAGATTTTAACAGGTACTAGTCAGGGAAGAGAGGGAAGCAGGGATAAGGGAGGAACAGCCAAGAAACAATAGTACAACCTTAGGGTAGGATCATGCTTCTGCCTCAAGGGATTCATGTAACAATGTCTTTGAGCTCTGTTTGGAAGAAAAACCCAACAAATGGAAGATGTAAGCATTACTTTGGCCACCTGATGAGAAGAACTGACTCATTTGAAAGACTCCGATGCTGGGAAAGATTGAATGTGGGAGGAGAGGGGGATGACAGAGGACAAGATGGTTGGATGGCATCACTGACTCAATGGACATGAGTTTGAGTAAACTCCGGGAGTTGGTGATGGACAGGGAGGCCTGGCGTGCTGCAGTCCCTGGGGTCGCAAAGAGTTGGACATGACTGAGCAACTGAACTGAACTGAAAGCATTCCTCCTACAGAGAAGACCACCTGAGGCCTGATTAAAGGAACCAGAGAAGCTCATCAAAAGATCACTGGAAAACAGGTCAAAATACAGGCACTGCACACACCCTAATCTTATTAGCAACCCTAGCCTTGAACTATTGCTATGAAACTCCTTACCAAATCTTCCCACCTAGCAGCGTGGTTTTTGAGGGGCACAAGCCTACTGTTTTCCCCCTTTGCCCAGCAAAGAAATAAAGCTCTTCTTTTCTACTTCACTGAAAACTCTGTCTCCAAGATTTGATTCAGCACAGGGGCACGGAGACCAAGTTTTTGGCATCAAAAGGACTTCTGATTTTATGCCTCGATGTTCATGACCAGACCTAATACTTTTGCCCACATGTGATCTGCCCCCTTAATACAATGTTTACAATTTGACATCATTTGTAAACAGTAAAGCTTTTCCAGGGGAGGACAAGGAATTGAAAATAGCTCACATTTTTTTTTTCTAAATGCTTAACCAATATATTTCCCCACCTACAGTGGGAAACTACTATGTTGCCAATCTTGGAGGAAAAACAAAAAACCAGCATTAGAACATATTCAATATCAACAAATGTGTTAGGGATATGAGACAAATATGAGATACATGTCCCATATATATTTCTTATTTGGAAAGTATGAATTGGTACATTGCCCAAGCAAATCTACATTTAGGAAATATTTAGAATAGTGTTTATTTGGTTGTGAACATATTACTTTTCTGTGCCTAGAATATAGAGAATACATTATTACTCCCCATGGCTACTTTGTTATATATTCATCCATTTCTGCCATTAAATTTAAAATATTCCAGACTATATATATCTTGATTACAGCTGTATTCCCAGTTCTCTGGCCCTTATCTTCTCTGCCCAGCAGTTAAGTATTTCTAATTATTTTCATTGCAGACTATGGCCAGGAAACATAATGCTGTTGTTCAGTCGCTCAGTCATGTCTGACTCTTTGCGACACCATGGACTGCAGCACGCCAGGCTTCCTTGTCCTTCATTATCTCCCAGAGCTTGCTCAAACTCATGTCCATTGAGTTGGTGATGCCATCCAACCATCTCATCTTCTGTTGTCCCCTTCTCCTCCTGCTTTCAATCTTTCCCAGAATCAGGGTGTTTTCAAATGAGTCAGCTCTTCACATCAGGTGGCCAAAGTACTGGAGCTTCAGCTTCAGCATCAGTTCTTCTTATGAACATTGAGGATTGATTTCTTTTAGGATGAACTGGTTGGATCTCCTTGCAGTCCAGGGGATTCTCAAGAGTCTTCTCCAACACCACAGTTCAAAAGCATCACTTCTTCTGCACTCAGTTTTCCTTATAGTCCAACTCTCACATCCATACATGACTACTGGAAAAACTATAGCTTTGACTATAAGGACTTTTGTTGGCAATGTAATGTCTCTGTTTTTTTAAAATGCTGTCTAGGTTTGTGATAGCTTTTCTTCCAAGGAGCAAGCATCTTTTAATTTCATGGCTGCAGTCACCATCTGCAGTGATTTTGGAGCCCAAGAAAATAAAGTTTGTCACTGTTTCCATTGTTTCCCCCATCTATTTGCCATGAAGTGATGGGACTGGATGACACAATCTTCATTTTTCTAATGCTGAGTTTTAATCCAGCTTTTCCACTGGCTTAAAATTCAACAGAACGCTACCTAACAATTAGAACCAAGATCACTAACTCCAAGATAACTGATATTTTATATGTATCTTATCTTTGTTCCTATCATCCTCTCTATCCCATACTGCATCACCAGCACCAGAAAATAAGCTTACTTCTCCTTTCAGCAACCAAACAGTCTTAATTTAACTATTACTTACCCACACTCCATCATTCTCAGGCTTCCTTCATGGCTCAGCTGGTAAAGAATTTGTCTGCAATGCAGGAGACCTGGGTTCAATCCCTGGGTTGGGAAGATCCCCTGGAGAAGGAAAAGGCTACCCACTCCAGTATTCTGGCCTGGAGAATCCCATGAACTGTATAGTCCATGGATCCCAAAGAGGTGGACATGACTGAGCAACTTTCACTTTCTACCCACACTCCATTTCACTGGAGGATGACTAAAGGGTAACTAACTCATCAGCATCTGCTATGTCAAACAGATCCGAAAGTATTGTGTACCTGTTTGCAAATCTGACTACTGAAGTATCTTATGACTCCTAACACATTGATTCTTGACACTTTTTGGCTGGGCTGTTCAGTGAGTAGTAGACTTGAAGAGCTACAGTCAATCGTCATTTGGAAAGAGGACTTAACTAATGTCTCTCACCAGGTAATAAGTAAACAAAAGTAAAATAACAACAAGAAACTAAAACCAAAATAACAACAACAACAAAAAAAACATTTCCTTAGCTCTTAGAAGAGATGGCTAGGCAATGCAAGTGATACAAACCAGTTGAAGTATTTTAACCTGAATTTACCACCACTTACATAACACACCTAAGTATTTCTCATGCATATGGAAAGTCTTCTTAAGTGTGCAGATCTTTGTCTGTGGGTGCACAAGAGTATGTGCACTCATGGTTGTGTTAGGTATGCAGAGATGGTTAGCAGTCTGGAAATGTGTGTACAGCATCACAGTGTCAGATACACAAGATTCCTGATCGCATTTCCTCTAGTATAATGACTTTTTTTAAATGGCATTGATCATCTTGATCTTTATCTTGAGGAAACCATGCATATATTCCACATGTTACAGTACACACATTTCAATAGTTTTCCAAAACTTATTTTCTGGAGAGAAAAACAAATCATTAACTCCATTTAATTTAGTAGGTGGTGTTTCCTAAGTCACTAATTGTGAAAGAGGGAATAGCTAAACTCTGTATAAAAGACGAGGCTGAAACCTCATTAGGCTTATGTAAATATCCACCAACCATGGGCGCCCTCTTGAACAGGCCATTGTGTGCGCTTCAGTGAGAAGCAGATTGTTATGGTTGCCCAGAGAATCTCTGAGCCGCAAGCATGTGGACAGACCAAAGCTGAACAGCTGGTCAATGCAGGCCCACGATGTGCTTCACAATATATGGTGACCGTTTATTGTTGGAACTTCGAGAGAGAGGGCTCTGTTCTTCCGCCATGGTCAGCTTCATTGCTGAGTTTATATTTATAGCTAGCCTCTCCACCATCTGTGCACGCGGCCTACACTGCATCTCTGAGGAATTGGAGGCATGATTTGAAGACCTGATTAAATAGCCAGGAAAAAGCAATCCATCATTTACAAGGAGGGAGTATAAGACAGTCACAATGGTGTTCTGTCACGCTTTCAGATTTTGGTCTTCATTTTCTTTTACTTTCATTCTAATCCAATGCCAGATACAATAAACACCAACCCAGTGTCGCAGCCACTGACAACACTTTACCATCTAGAAGGGAGAAGAATGAACTATCAAGATTCCCTGAGGCTTGCCCTCCTCGGGAGGTAAATGACATTTCTGCCGAGGGGAGCCTTGTCCTTTTGTAGTCTCATAGACCCAAATGAATCAGGACCTGAACAGAACACGAGGGACCATTAACAAAGAGATACCTGTTGAAATCAGAGCTGACTGGTGTAAGTGAAGTTCAGTGCCTAGAATTGGTTTATTGAACAAGCTGAACTATTGGAATAGCAAGAAAGAAGAGGAAACAGCTTTATTTTTTTCCCATCCTCCACTTTCAAACACACTCTATCAGATATATTTTCTATCCTAGATAGCAACTTGGGTCAATCCTCGAGTCCTGAAGGCACCTTAAAATATTTTAAAAGCTTTCTTTTCAGATATTAAAAACAGTAACAATAAAGGGAACACATACACATGCAATCAAGTAAGCTCTAAATCAAGACATTAACCTAACATTCCATTTCAAGTTTCTTCCCTCCTCCTAGAGCTGGCCTGAGGGCAAAAATGGGTAAGAGGCAATGGAACTGTGTGTCACTTGGTTTTCATTCTATTGGGTCTGCCTGGCCCCCCACCGCCACCCCCACCCCCAGGACTTAGGGCTTCTCTAGGGTAGAAAGAGAGGATGGACTTCAAGTAAAGAGACAGAGGCTCTTTTTCTCAACCTGTGCTCTTTAGAATCCATAGTCGTAGAAGGCATCCACATGTGTGTTTTGTGGGGGCAGCTATGTGGGTTCTTCTGAGGCCTTTCCACCCGAGGAACCTCCACTCTAGACCCCTTCCTAAAGCAGGCACAGCGGGGTCTGGCTGGCCTTCTGCCCCAGCTCCCAGGTCCGCTCCACCCCCAGTATCTTCTATGGCTGTAGCTTCTGCAGCCAGAACCTCGTGGGCAGGCTTCTTCAGCTGTCTTCAGCCCTGCTTTTTCTTCACAAGTACAGCTCACACCCTTGTTCCTCCCCAAAGTGGAAACAGAGCTCAACACAGCTGACTTTCCCTTTCTCCTGTGGGCTGTGGGTGAGGGAAAGCTACAGGGCTCAAAACGGCCTGGAGCGAAAACTCCCTTCCGAGCCTTTCCCACCGTTCTGTACAGAATAAAGAATTTTCTCCCCCAAAGAACGGAATGGACATGAACATTGATTATGTTCAGCTCCCAGCTGGCCCCAGTCTCCGGCCGGTCTCAGGAATTCCTTGCCCCTGTCGTTAGAAGCTAACTAATCAAAAATAATCTTGAGGAAAAACAAACCCCTTCAAAACAATGTATTTCTGCATATGTTTTCTATATATACCTACCCTCTTCTTGACTTAGCACAGCAGCACACTGGTCTGACTGCTGCCCCTTTTCGCCTCATTAAAGGTGATCTGTTCCTATAGAGTATCGGTCTCGTTCTTTCTCCAAACCTTGCCTTCTCTAGTTCCCTTACCTTAGAGTGGGCACCTCCAGACAACTTTTAATCAAGATAAGATGTCTGTTTTCCAGTTGTGCAAGCAGTTTCCAGTAAAACATATACACGCACACAAATCACAAATGCACTCTGTTCGAGGAGTTTTCTTGGTGTCTCCATAACTTGACTTGTAGGGGAAAGAAAATGCCATGACAATGCCTGTGTGTTTAGTCACTCAGTCGTGTCTGACTCTTTGTGACCCAATGGACTGTAGCCTGCCAGGCTCCTCTGTCCATGGGGAGTCTCTAGGCAAGAATACTGGAGTGGGTTGCCATACCCTCCTCCAGGGGATCTTCCCAACCCAGGGATGGAACCCAGGTTTCCCACAATGCAGGTGGATTCTTTGCTGTTTGAGCCACCAGGGAAGCCCTGACAATGTGTTGACAAATTTCAACACATCAAAGAATCTTCCACACTGAATGGCTTACAGGGGATGATGACCAGACTTGGCCAGTGCCAACAAGTCCTAGGAGAGTATACCGCATATATCTCTTTAGAAATATGACTGTTTATCTCATATTTTCCTCAGCTTTATGGCCTTAGATGAAAATCAATGTTCACCAGAATTCTCTTGTTCTGTGGCTTATGCAGCAACCAGTATTAGTGTAAATGTTGCCATATTGTTGTTAATGAGACAGCACAGGGCTTGTGAACCATGGCTCACATTAGAGACTGATTTTAGAGGTTCCTTTTCTCTACCTCATCCATTAACGTTTCAGCAGAAGAGAATGCACTTAGTCACACCAACGAAGTTACATTCACACATAGGGCACATTCAATAAAAGGGGAATGCGCAGTCCATCAGAGAAACTGGTGATCTTGAACAAGAGTTAATTGTCCCTTTAAATTACGAGGTAGTTCCTTTCGTTCTTTTACTCATCTGAGACTGTGGTTCTACGGCTGCTTCTTTGTTTTAATGAAGAAAACAGAGAAAGTCATTGTTGTGAACATTATGATGACAATTTGAGAGTCTTTGGATAATTGGTTAGATGCACAAAACATCAGGCCTTGATAGGTTATAAAGATAGAAGTCAAAGAAAGACGATGTCTCATGTATTTCTGTAGCTGTACAGAAATTACTACTTTCTAAGGAGTATGTCCAGAGAAGGCAATGGCACCCACTCCAGTACTCTCCCCTGGAAAATCCCATGGATGGAGGAGCCTCGTGGGCTACAGTCCATGGGATCGCTAAGAGTCGGACACAACTGAGCAACTTCATTTTCACTTTTCACTTTCATGCACTGGAGAAGGAAATGGCAACCCACTCCAGTATTCTTGCCTGGAGAATCCCAGGGATGGGGGAGCCTGGTGGGCTGCTGTCTATGGGGTTGCACAGAGTCGGACACGACTGAAGCGACTTAGCAGCAGCAGCAGCAAGGAGTACATCAAGGCTGCATATTGTCACCCTGCTTATTTAACTTATATGCAGAGTACATTATGAGAAACGCTGGGCTGGAAGAAGCACAAGCTGGAATCAAGATTGCCCAGAGAAATATCAATCACCTCAGATATGCAGATAACACCACCCTTTTGGCAGAAAGTGAAGAGGAACTCAAAAGCCTCTTGATAAAAGTGAAAGAAGAGAGTGAAAAAGTTGGCTTAAAGCTCAACATTCAGAAAATGAAGATCATGGCATCTGGTCCCATCACTTCATGGCAAATAGATGGGGAAACAGTGGAAACAGTGTCAGACTTTACTCTTTTTGGCTCCAAAATCACTGCAGATGGTGACTGAAGACATGAAATTAAAAGACGCTTACTCCTTGGAAGGAAAGTTATGACCAACCTAGATAGCATATTCAAAAGCAGAGATGTTACTTTGCCAACAAAGGTCCATCTAGTCAAGGCTATGCTTTTTCCTGTGGTCATGTGTGGATGTAAGAGATGGACTGTGAAGAAAGCTGAGCACCAAAGAAATGATGCTTTTGAACTGTGGTGTTGGAGAAGACTCTTGAGAGTCCCTTGGACTGCAAGGAGATCCAACCAGTCCATTCTAAAGGAAGTCAGTCCTGGGTGTTCTTTGGAAGGAATGATGCTAAAACTTAAACTCCAGTACTTTGGCTACCTCATGTGAAGAGTTGACTCATTGGAAAAGACTCTGATGCTGGGAGGGATTGGGGGCAGGAGGAGAAGGAGACAACAGAGGATGAGATGGCTGGATAGCATCACCAACTCGATGGACGTGAGTTTGAGTGAACTCCGGGAGTTGGTGATGGATAGGGAGGCCTGGCGTGCTGCAATTCATGGGGTCGCAAAGAGTTGGACACGACTGAGTGACTGAACTGAACTGAACTGAATAAACTTACTGCAGGAAAGAGTAGGACAAGATTGAGTTAAGAAGAAGGAAACTGCTCCAAAAAGTTAAATAATCAATAGATGGCATGAACTTTTCATAAGGAGGTATTAATATTTTAAAGTATTTGGATCTATAGAATAATTGTTCAATCCCTCATCAAAAAAAGGAAATAGTGGAAAGAGAGCAGTAATGCTTTTGACCTTCCGTAGTGTTACCACATTTCAGGGCAGCTGATCAGTTAGCTTTTTGTGTGTTTGTTTTATGTGTTTTTGCTTTCTTCCTGGTAGAAATTGTACTGACAATGTGATGACATGTTAATTGCGCATTCATGTCCAACTCTTTGCGACCCCATGGACAAGGGCTCACCACACTCCTCTGTACGTAGGATTTTCCAGGCAAGAATACTGCAGTGCATTGCCACTTCCATTTGCAGGAGATCTTCCCGACCCAGGGATCGAACCCAGGTCTCCTGCATAGAAAGCAGACTTTTTACTGTGTGAGCCACCAGGGAAGCTCAGAAATTGTACCATTATGGGGATATTCCATGACATGTATATTATAGATTTATGCTAGTTTGAACAAACCACCATATTAAACCTCTGAAAGATTACAGAACAAAAAAATAAAAACAATAAATTATAGAAAAAAGGACAACTCATCAAAACCTGTTTTTTTTTTTTCTTTTAAAGGAAAATGTTTTACTTTCAAGTGATTACTTCTCCTATTTTTCTTCAAAGTTCCACTGATTTAAGACTATAAATAAGCATGTGTGTATACACATATATGACTCACTGTACGTGGAGACCAAGACGAAGGATCGTGGGATCTTGCAAACAACAGCTTTATGAGTGTGGCAGAGGAGACGGCAGAGCAGGACTGTAATCCTCTTCTCCTGTGAGAACTCTGAAATTATAACTTGCTGCTGAACAACTATTGACAGAGAAGAATGTTCAGTTCAGTTGCTCAGTCATGTCCAATTCTTTGCAACCCCATGGACTGCAGCACACCAGGCTTCCCTGTCCATCACCAACTCCTGGAGTTTACTCAAACTCATGCCCACTGAGTCGGTGATGCCATCCAGTTATCTCATCCTCGGCCATCCCCTTCTCTTCCCGCCTTCAATCTTTCCCAGCATCAGGGTCTTTTCCAATGAGTCAGTTCTTCATATTAGATGGCCATAGTATTGGAGCTTCAGTTTCAGCATCAGTCCTTCCAATGAACATTCAGGACTGATTTCCTTTAGGATGGACTGGTTGGATCTCCTTGCAGTCCAATAGACTCTCAAAAGTCTTCTTCCACACCACAGTTCAAAAGCATCAATTCTTCAGTGCTCAACTTTCTTTACAGCCCAACACTCACATCCATACTTGACTACTGAAAAAACCATAGCTTTCACTAGACATATCTTTGTTGGCAAAGTAATGTCTCTGCTTTTTAATATGCTATCTAGGTTGGTCATAACTTTTCTTCCAAGAAGCAAGTGTCTTTTAATTTCATGGCTGCAGTCACCATCTGCAGTGATTTTGGAACTCAAAAAAAAATAATAATAATAATAAAGTCTCTCACTGTTTCCATTGTTTCCCCATCTATTTGCCATGAAGTGATGGGACCAGATGTCATGATCTTAGTTTTATGAATATTGAGTTTTAAGCCACCCTTTTCACTCTCCTCTTTCACTTTCATGAAGAGGCTCTTTATTTCTTCCTCGCTTTCTGCCATAAGTATGGTGTAATCTGCATATCTGAGGTTATTGATGCTTTTCCCAGCAATCTGATTCCAGCTTGTGCTTCATCCAGTCTCACATTTCTCATGATCTACTCTGCATAGAAGTTAAATAAACAGGGTGACAATATATAGCCTTGACGTACTCCTTTCCCAATTTAGAACCAGTCTGTTGTTTCATATCCAGATCTAACTGCTTCTTCATGACCTGCATACAGATTTCTCAGGAGGCAGATCAGGTGGTCAGATATTCCCATCTCTTTAAGAAATTTCCACAGTTTGTTGTGATCCTCACAGTCAAAGGCTTTGGCATAGTCAATAAAGTAGAAGTAGATGTTTTTCTGGAATTCTCTTGCTTTTTCAATGAGCCAATGGATGTTAGCAATTTGATCTCTGGTTCCTCTGCCTTTTCTAAATCTTGTTTGAACATCTGGAAGTTCACGGTTCACGTATTGCTGAAGCCTGGCTTGGAGAACTTTGAGGACTACTTTGCTAGCATGTGAGATGAGTGCAACTGTGCGGTAGTTTGAGCACCTTTGGCATTGCCTTTCTTTGGGATTGGAATGAAACTGACCTTTTCCAGTCCTGTGGCCATTGCTGAATTTTCCCACTTTGCTGGCGTAGGAGAATGTTGAATCTTACCAAAAAAAAAAAGGTACCCCACATCCAAGGGCAAAGGAGAAGGCCCAGGAAGAGGGTAGGAGTGACAAAATCACATTTAGAATCAAACCCCATTCCTGCTATAGACACCCGGAGGGCTCAAACAAACCTTGTGTGCACCAGGACCCAGAGACCCCACAGAGACTGAGCCCGAACTGTGTTTGGGTGTCTCCTGTGGAGATACAGCTCAGCAGTGGCCTGCCGCAGGGGCAAGGGCTCTGGGTACAGCAGACCTTGGTGTGGCATAAGCCCTCTTAGAGGAGGTCACCAATAAGCCACCACAGAACTGCCAGAACTTACACAGGACTGGGGAAACAGACTCTTGGAGGGCACAAAGAGAACCCTGTGGGCACCAGGACCCAGGAGAAAGGAGCAGTGACCCCAAAAGAGACTGACCTAGATTTCCCGTGAGTGTCCAGGAGTCTCCAGCAGAGGCATGAGCCATTGGTGGCCTGCTTCAGGGTTGGGGGCACTTAGTGTAGCAGTGGGTGCATGCGACCATTTGAAGGAGGTCACCATTATCTTCATCAACCTCCACCATAATTTGGACTCAGGTCAAACAACAGGGAGGGAACATAGCCCTACCCATCAACAGAAAATTGGATTAAAGATTAACTGAGCATGGCCCCACCCATCAGAACAAGACCCAGTTTGCCCGAAGTCAGTCTCTCCATCAGGAAGCTTCCATAAGCCTCTTATCTTTATCCATCAGAGGGCAGACAGAATGAAAATCACAATCAAAGAAAACTAACCAAACTATCACATGGACCACAGCCTTGTCTAATGCAATGAAACTGTGAGCCATGCTGTGTAGGGCCACCCAAGATAGACAGTTTATGGTGGAGACTTCTGACAAAATGTGGTCCACTGGAGAAGGGAATGGCAAACCACTTCAGTATTCTTGCCTTGAGAACTCCATGAACAGTTTGAAAAGTCAAAAAGACAAGACACTGAAAGATGAATTCCCCAGGTTGGTAGGTGCCCAATATGCTACTGGATATCAGTGGAGAAATAACTCCAGAAAGAAAGAAGAGACAGAGTCAAAGCAAAAACAACGCCCAGTTGTGGATGCAACTGGTGATGGAAGTAAAGTCCAATGCTGTAAAGAACAATATTGCATAGGAACCTGGAATTTAGGTCCATGAATCAATACAAATTGTAAGTGCTCAAATAGGAGATGGAAAGAGTGAACATCAATGTTTTCAGAATCAGTGAACTAAAATGGACTGGAAAGGGTGATTTTAACTCAGATGACCATTATATCTACTACTGTGGGCAAGAATCCCTTAGAAGAAATGGGAAGCCATCATGGTCAACAGAAGAGTCTGAAATGCAGTACTTGGATGCAATCTCAAAAATGACAGAATGATCTCTGTTCATTTCCAAGGCAAACCATTCAATATCACAGTAATCCTAGTCTATGCCCCAACCAGTAACACTGAAGAAGCTGAAGTTGAACGGTTCTATGAAGACTTACAAGACCTTCTAGAACTAATATCCAAAGACGATGTCCTTTTCATTATAGGGGACTGGAATGCAAAAGTAGGAAGTCAGGAAATACCTGGAGTAACAGGTAAATTTGGCCTTGGAGTTTAGAATGAAGCAGGGCAAAGGCTAATAGTTTTGCCAAATGAATGCACTAGTCATAACAAACACCTTTTCCAACAACACAAGAGAAGACTCTATACATGGATATCACCAGACGGTTAACACCAAAATCAGACTGATTATGTTCTTTGCAGCCAAAGATGGAGAAGCTCTATACAGTCAGCAAAAACAAGGCCAGGAGCTGACTGTGGCTCAGATCATGAACTCCTTATTGCCAAATTCAGATTTAAATTGAAGAAAGTAGGGAAAACCACTAGACCATTCAAGTAAGACCTAAATCAAATCCCTTAACATTAAACAGTGGAAGTGACAAATAGATTCAAGGGTTAGATCTGATAGACAGAGTGCCTGAAGAACTATGGACCGAGGTTCATGACATTGTACAGGAGGCAGTGATCAAGACCCTCCCCAAGAAAAAGAAATGCAAAAAGGCAAAATGGTTGTCTGAGGAGGCCTTAAAAATCACTGAGAATAGAAGAGAAGCTAAAGGCAAAGGAGAAAAGGAAAGATATAAGCATCTGAATGTAGAGTTCCAAAGAACAGCAAGGAGAGATAAGAAAGCCTTCCTTGGTGATCAATGCAAAGAAATAGAGGAAAATAATAGAATGGGAAAGACTAGAGATCTCTTCAAGAAAATTAGAGATACCAAGGGAACATTTCATGCAAAGATGAGCACAATAAACAATAGAAATGGTATGGACCTAACAGAAGCAGAAGATTAAGAAGAGGTGGCAAGAATACACAGAAGAACTGTACAAAAAAAGATCTTCGTGACCCAGATAATCACGATGGTGTGATCACTCACCTAGAGCCAGACATCCGGGATGCAAGGTCAAGCGGGCCTTAGGAAGCATCAGTACAAACAGCTAGTGGATGTGATGGAATTCCAGTTGAGCTATTTCAAATCCTAAAAGATGATGCTGTGTAAGTGCTGCACTCAATATGCCAGCAAATTTGGAAAACTCAGCAGTGGTCACAGGACTGGAAAAGGTCTGTAAAGGACTATAAAGATAGCTGAGTGGCAAAGAATTGATGCTTTTGAACTGTGGTGTTAGAGAAGACTCTTGAGAGTCTCTTGGACAGCAAGGAGATCAAACCAGTCCATCCTAAAGGAAATCAGTCCTGAATATTCATTGGAAAGACTGGTGCTGAAGCTGAAACTCCAGTACCTTGGCACCTGATGTGAAGAACCGACTCATATGAAAACACCCTGATGCTGGGAAAGATTGAAGGCAGGAGGAGAAGGTGATGATAGGATGACATAGTTGGATGGCACCACCAATTCGATGGATGTTGAGTTTAAGTAAGCTCCGGGAGTTGGTGATGGACAGGGAGGCCTGGCGTGCTGCGATTCATGGGGTTGCAAAGAGTCGGACACGACTGAGTGACTGATCTGATCTGATCTGTTATATATACAGATTTTATATTTTTATGAAACACTGAAAGAAAGCCAAGCTGTATATTAGAGGAGAAAGAAGTGATTTAATGGTTGTTGTCTTGACAGCCAGAGGTATCTATTGTTCATAATAATCATATCTCACTGGATGGATTTATATATATATCAATAGATATAGATATAATTTTCTAGCACAAATATATCATCAATACACATATACACACCTTGATTAAATAATTCTAATTTCCAAGTTACTTTGGGAACAGGGAAAACTATACGGAGTTTTACAGATAAACCACACAGAACAGTAACTACAAAAACCAGAGCAAAGTTCGTCTCATCTTACCAGGCTTAGGGACAATGAGCTGTGCACTGGTCTGGGTGTTTCCTGCTTCGTTTTCAGCCACGCACTGATAAAAGCCCTCATCCGACTTCACCACCCCAAGGATCCGCAGGTTGCTTCCTCCCTAGTGCGAATAAAATGCAGGTAAAATATTTGAAAAAGCAAAAATACTTCAAGTGACAAAATGAACACAACCAAATTTTAATCCCACTTCCCAGAAAAGCCAGAACGGAGGCCAAGAGGGTTCTCAGCCTGACAGATCTGTCCTAAGCCACCTGGAAAATGTCACAGAGTCCCAAGCCTTTGCTGAATCCACGTGTAGCAATTTCACCCAGTTCTGTGCTGAAAAATATACTCTCAAGGATGTACATCACCCTCCAATTCTAAATGAGCAGTAATCAGAACATTGCTTTATTATGTATGGAACAGAGGTTAGTATCAAAGAAATCTCATTCTCTTTCCCTTGTGCTGAAGCAAATAGGTTCAGTGGCTGCTGGAGAGAAACAAAAATCAAAAGGAAACAAAAACACTGATTTTTGCAGCTTCTAAAGGACAAGAAATATAGGTTGGACATTTTCTAGAAGTGTTTTTAACTGAAAAAAAAAAAGATGTCAGCAAATCCTTTTAAAATTGTGTGACCTTTTAGGGAATTGGAGGAGGTTATGGGGGATATTTTATACCCGTGTTGTTCTTGTTATATGGCAAAATGTTTCACAAAATGTTTCATGTTCAGTAATCCATAAATTAAATAGAGCAACATTAACTCCTGTTTTATATAAATTTGGGGCCACCATAGTTTTCAAGGATGGATGATAAAATGAACTGAAATAGCATCTCATTACCCTAACTCAGTTTATCTCCGATAGTGTAAAAATTAGTTCAGTAAGTGAGATGTATTAAATCACTTCCCCTGAAGTCATTAAGAGATAAATATTACCATAGGGGAATTCTTAATTGTTTTTAGTGTCTTGTAGTCAATTCTTGGCTAATGTAAAATTCTTAGATAAAGCTGACTAACTTCTAATTAACAATTCTCATATAAGTTACTATTGGGACTAAATGTTAACTCGTGTGACAGACAATGGCTCTCAGATATCTGGAGCTATTGGGGAAATATTTTTTAAGCACAATTTAGTGTGAAAAGGGCTTATAGTGCACATTTCCTTTTTACCTTAAGAAACATTTCAATAGGTTGGGTATAATGGGTCATGCTGGGGAAAAGATTATTCAAACTGTAGAGAAAAATAAATGTTGCCTTTTATCATGTGTCCTTAAGGGCACTCAACAATTTCCTCTCTGTGAGAGTGGCAGACATTTCAGGCGTATACAACACATTTCATGTTGCCCTCTGGCAGGTCATTTTTAATTCACTGATAGAGAAAATAGCATAGCATATACAGGAACTAATGGACTGATGTGGCATTCAAAAGTTAAATTTATTTTCCTTTCTTACTCTATTCCTAACCAATTAAATGCAACTAAAAATGAAAAATAGTAAGTGATGATAAGCCTAATAAAGATATTCTTTACAGATGTATTCCTTAAGAGCCCTTATAATGTGACAAAATGCATGGATCAGGAGATGATGAAAGCTTCTGAAAGTCAGCTGATCACGGAACAGTGACCGACCTGCTAGAGGCCTTATGAAGCCATGGAAAGAGTTTGTGCCTGAATTCCGTGCGGGCACTCACACTAGAATTGCCTTCTGCTGGGAGACTTGGCCTAGAGGACACTCTTCTTTATCAGGGTTACATCTGCATCTCCAACATAAGAGAAATGGACCAAAACCCTCCATCTTTCGCTGCAAAGTTCCTTGATATTTAAAAAGTGCTCTTCATATGTCTTACTCATATACCTGACTTCAGATACTCTGATGCTGACCTCAGCCAAAAGGAGAGTTTCCAAAGAGTATTTTCAAATGAGAAAAGCTTTCTGCTGCCAGCAGCAAGCACAATAATAATAATAATGAGAGGCTTGGGTCATTCACTGTGTACCAGGACCACAAACAGCTCTGTGAATATAATGCAATTATCCCTATTATCTCCACCCAGGACAGGAACAGAGTACACTAAACCATATAGGAACTATAAGAAGCATTGTTCTTGGCTTTAACTCAATGCTCTTAAATGACAAAGCATGTAAACCCTGGGTCTTGATATCTTCTCCACCACTGTCACGGCACCAATATTGTCTCGGCACCAATATTACTGCCCTCTTGCACCACTCATAAAGGACCAGCTGGTCCTATTTGGAAGAGCAGCAAAGGAGCAAAGAGTGGCCATCTGTATGATCGAAGTGAGGCTGCCATATCCATAAGTGGCACATTCTATTAAAGCTTTATTATTATGGGCAAAAGTCAAAGAACTAAGAGATTCTTGGCTTCATACAGTCTAGTACTAGGTTCAAAACTTTTTTTTTCCAAGAATCACCAGTGAAAACATTTAGAAATTATTGGTATTAAGCCTTCTATTTTTTCATTGTTGGTTTAAAATCTTCTCTGTAAAACAAGGGGATGGGTTATTTGATTATTCTTATTTTTTTTAGCTCAAAAGTTCTAAGTCTAAAAACTCATCTGTTTTATTAGAACAATTTTCTTCACATATCATAAAAATTCCCAATGGGAATCTTGTCCCCAGGAAAGAAAAGCAACTGAAAACAGAATAGACGATGACTGGGATTATAAAGCGAATTTGAAGAAAAGATAATTACCACTATCTGAAAATAATCACTAGGAATGACCACATCTCCATTCTTCATCCAATTCACAGTGGGCACAGGCTTCCCAGAGACTGTGCATTCAAACTCAATATCCATGCTTTCATAGGCATAGAGGTTGGAAGGGTGATTTAAAAACCAGGGCGGAACTGTAAAGACAGAAAAAAAAATAAAAAGTGAGTGGGTGGGGATGTGAACTTGCATGCTCTATTTTCTCAGAGTTACAGACAAATACTGAAAATGCTTACAACTTTAATTCCCTAAGCCCTTAGTTTGCTTTATAGGAACTACTGTAGGACATAATCAGAAGGCGATGGCACCCCACTCCAGTACTCTTGCCTGGAAAATCCCATGGACGGAGGAGCCTGGTGTGCTGCAGTCCATGGGGTCGCAAAGAGTCAGAAACGACTGAGCAACTTCCCTTTCACTTTTCACTTTCATGCATTGGAGAAGGAAATGGCAACCCACTCCAATGTTCTTGCCTGGAGAATCCCAGGGATGGGGGAGCCTGGTGGGCTGCTGTCTGTGGGGTCACACAGAGTTGGACATGACTGAAGTGACTTAGCAGCAGCACCAGTAGGACATAATACACACCGCCCCCCACCCAGCCCAATGTAGTTAAACAGTTGAGTGAATGGTGGTGTCTTGCCACAAAGAATTAAAAAATAAAAACCTTGAAAAAAAATATAATAAACATTCTGAATAACCAAGTATTTGTATCCAGTTGACCTACATAAAGGACACTGGGAATTCCATACAGCTATGGAAGCTATGCTGATAAAGCAAATAAAGTGGAGATGATATGACTGAGAAAACCCAGAGTATAAGACAAGAAAGCTTAGTGTCTGTAATTCTAGAGTTTCATTAGGATTTAGTTAATGTGATGGACTCTTTCCCACCAGAACTGGCTGTGGTGATAGGGTACTAAAGATGGCCATTATCTTTGCTGTGGACACATTCCTATTGTCCTAGTAATTATCTACTCTAGTGCACTGCTATATGTATTACTATTTTCTCAGCAAGGTACATGATACACTAATTTAATTTAACGTTTTAATTACCATAATACTAGTTATACCGTGATTGAAATGTGCAATTGAAAGGAAATTACAAATATAACACACCTTTGCTAGTGAATCTTGCAGACTTGGTCCCTCAAAACCCTTTCTAGGGTTTAAAAAAGTGATGTGAGATGGATATATTGGGAGATTGGGACTTACATATAAACACTACTATATATAAGTTTCTCTAGCTGTGCTTAGCAGCATAGTCATGTCTGACTCTTGGCAACCCTTTGGACTGTAGCCTGTCAGGCTCCCCTGTCCGTGGGATTTCCCAGGCAAGAATACTGGAGTGGATTGTCATTTCCGTCATTTCCCCTCCAGGGAATCTTCTTGACTCGGGGATTAAACCCACATTGCCTGTGTCTCCTGCACTGCAGGTGGATTCTTTACCCATTGAGCCATCAGAGAAGCCATCACAATACAGAGAAGAGGTAACTATGTAAGAATTTAGTAAATAGCACAGAAAACTCTATTCAATACTCTGTAATGATCTATATGGGAAGAGAATTTAAAAAGTAGTGGATATATGTGTATGTATAACTGACTCACTCTGTTGTACACCAGAAACACAGCATTATAAATCAACTTTATTCAAATAAAAAATAATTTTAAAAAGTTATTTTCATCTTCTTCCACTGGGAATGTGAAACGATGACAAACTTGGGAAGCAGCAGCCTTGATCTCTTTTTCACACTGAAAATAAATATGCATTTTTCATAGATATTTTTAAAGACAGATTTTATTTTTGTCTTTGTTGTTGTTATGCCCAATAGGTAAAAAGTGGTAATTTTTGCTTCTTTGAGTAACCACTATTCCTTGCTCTTTCCAACCACTCTCAGCAAAAGTTTCTCCTAAAGTTGAAGTGAATTTGCAATCTCTGATGGTCATTGTCTTCTACAAAAATCAGAAAATCAGTGGAAAGAACCCAGGACTCAAGTCCTAGTTTTTCTACTGAGTGATCTTGGAAGTCAAATCTCCCACCGCCTCATCCCTCTTTCCCTCCCCTTCCCTGTCTTATTTTCCTGTTTATACCTAAATATTTGGGCCTCTAGTACCGAAAAGCTTTTAAATTCTTTACTCTCTCACAGGGCATGCTGGTTTAGAAGGATGCATTAACATGCCAAAGATATGGGAAAAAAATCTGTCTGAGAGATTTCCTATAGCTAATGTGTCAACATTGTATACAGCACTAAATTTAATTATTTATAATTTATACAATAATATTAGACTTTATTCTTTCACCAACTTCACTGAAAATGAAACATCAGAAATATTCCTTGAATCCCTCTGAGCAGATACATTTATTATCTCTTGGATTCTATTTCCAACTTTATCACAGATTTTGATGAAGTATTTATTTACCAGACAATAGCCAATAATTATTGAGAGCTGACTGTACAATTTATTAGTCTAAGCATTTTGAATTTATTATTTGCACCAGAACTCTTTGAATCAGGCTCTATTTATTCCAATTTTAGAAATGAAGAGACTATGATGTGTAAGCAACTTCTCCAAACCACACAACTTGTAGGTTCTATAGCCAGACAGACTGAGTCCAGTGCCTAAAGTATTTTGTAATAGTTCTCCCACTGGAAAATTATGATGAAAAATGATTTTGCCACGGGAAAGTTCTGAATTCTCCTGCAATGCAGGGGATGAGGGTTTGATCCCTGGGTTGGGATGATCCCCTGGAGAAGGAAATGGCAAATCATTCTAGTATTCTTACCTGGGAAATCCAATGAACAGGGGAGCCTGATGAGCAATAGTCCATGGGGTCACACAACTGAGTATACACACACATGCACACATACATATATATAAATACATAAACACATACATACATATATATACATGAGTGAGAGAGAGATGAAGAGGTTTGGTATTCTCTTCTGTTCCTGCTTTCCTCTTCTATACTCTTAATCCTTTCTATTCCTCTGCTACTCCTCTATCTCTCTGTTTCCTGTGATGAGCAGACTAGGATTGATTCATCCCATTTTAGGTTTGCTTCCAACAATTTAGGACCTAGGTATTCCTTCCACTGCTCTGAAGTACTAGATTCTCAACACAAATATAAACTGGGACTAATGGATGAGTATGACTTGTGGATGGTTGTACACATGTTTATTTAGCATTTTTCAGATTATGAACCCCTGGTTGGCTCTACATTTATCAGCTGATACAATTTCCATGTTTTCCTTCAAAGAGAACTCAAACATTCCCTCTTCCGTGAAAGTTTGCTTCTCATGAAGCCGGCAATGGATTTTCTTGCTTTTCGCAGGGCCCTCTCTCTGTGTTCAATTTTTAAACCACTTACGACTGTTAGATGTCTTTCACCTACATCATTACTTACTAAGCAGACTGTGAAGATGGCTCCTGAAAGCATATGATTTTTCTTTTAATTCCCTTTGAATATTAACATAGTTCTCCTTCCTTTCCATTCTTGGGGAAGAAATAATTCACAACTTTAAACTATTCGGTGGGCAACAATTTCTTAATGACTAATGAAAATGAAGTGCCGTGAATTTTCAAGTTTATCAAATCATTCCATTCACATGGTTTTAGTCCATTTCAGAGAACTGCTTAACATACACATGCAATGCTACAGCAATTTCAGGCAAGATATTGATTTTATTATACTTTACTTCTTTAGACAGAATAAAATTCATGACCAGAAATAAATTACCCACATTTTCATCAGACCTTGGCTTCTCAGGATCTTTTTAAGTATGCAGAATACATATATAGAGAACTTTTGTAACTTAGGAGCTGAGGGAAGAATAAATAGCAACTATAACAGAAAGATGGAACAAACATAATTCAGTTCTCAAAGGCACTATCATAGTTAGAAATGACTAACAGATGAGAGACCTTTCTATACTACAATCATTCAGTTCAGTTAAGTTCAGTCACTCAGTCATGTCTGACTCTTTGAGACCCCATGATTCGCAGCATGCCAGGCCTCCTTGTCCATCACCAACTCCCGGAGTTTACCCAAACTCATGTCCATCGAGTTGGTGATGCCATCCAGCCATCTCATCCTCTGTCATCCCCTTCTTCTCCTGCCCCCAGTCCCTTCCAGCATCAGGGTCTTTTCCAATGAGTCAACCATTCACATAAAAATTTAGGGTTAGGGTTAGGTGGCCAAAGTATTGGAGTTTCAGATTTAGCATCAGTAGAGATGTACAATTTCACCTTAAATCAGAGTAAACATTTTCTCTGCATTATTTTTTAAGTGAGTTTCTATGCTAAGACTACTCATTTGAATTCTGTAAAATTCATTTGGTCATTTCATCCCCAAACTAAGTTGTCACCAACAACCTAAATGGTATTAAGCATTTTACATCATATAAAGGATGCCTCTGGTTTCTCTGGTGGCTCAGAGGTAAAAGAATCCGCCTGCCAGTGCAGGAGATGCAGGTTTGATTCTTGAGTTGGGAATCGCCCCTGGAATTGAAATGGCAACCCAGTCAAGTATTCTTGCCTGGGAAATCCCATGGACTGAGCAGACTGGCGGGCTACAGTCCACGAGTTCGCAAAAGAGCTGGACACGACTTAGTGACTAAACCAACAACAGAAGGCCGCCTCACAAGTATTTTTAGTAACATCCTATATTACTCCCTAATCTCCTTCATTCTGGATTCTAGTCTTTTCACTTTTAGATAAGGTATTTAGCTATTCTTTTCCAATTATTTAGGTACAAAATAAATGTGGGTCAATTCTAAAATACTGCCCTAGGACACACAAGTAATATTTGCTGTGTTACTCTGACATTGAGCAGATTCTCCCCATCATAAAGACTTACAACAGCTCTTGAAAGTGCAAGAATGAAACTTTAAAGGAATGCAAATTGTTTAAATGAACAACAGGCAGTGCACATCACTGGTGAATGATATTCGAATGGTGGGTAAAAAAGACTGGTGAGATTTTTATTAGGGAAACAATAGACATTACCATGATCTTTGAGGGGTAAGTTTTTACCCTGAGAACTGTGGAAAGCTAGCTGATTTCTCTGGAACAGAGCACCTCTCTCCACCACTCCAGGCCTTTTGGAGTTAACTGAACATTCAGTTCAGTTCAGTTGCTCGGTCATGTCTGACTCTTTGCGACCCCATTTACCACAACATGACAGGCTTTCCTGTCCAACACCAACTTCCAGAGCTTGCTCAAACTCATGTCCATTGAGTCAGTGATGCTATCCAACCATCTCATCCTCTGTCGTCCCCTTCTCCTCCTGTGCTCAATCTTGCCCAGCATCAGGGTATTTTCCAAGGAGTCAGTTCTTTGCATCAGGTGCCCAAAGTATTGGAGTTTCAGCTTCAGGATCAGCTCTTCCAATGAATATTCAGGACTGATTTCCTTTAGGATGACTGGTTTGATCTCCTTGCAGTCCAAGGGACTCTCAAGAGTCTTCTCCAACACCACAGTTCAAAAGCATCAACTCATTAGTCTTCTCTTAAAAGCATCAACCCATTGGTCTTCTCTTAAATAAAAATACCTGAACATCCCAACTATGTGGAAAATCTAAAATACGATTGCTGCCAAATTGGGTTAACTCTATATCCAAAATAAACAAGTTCTTTCAGGTGAAGTCTTACAAAGACATCAACACATAATTTCACCTGAATGGGGTCACAAAAAGTTGGACATGACTTAGCAGCTAAGCAACGGCAAAGAAGGAGTCATAGTCTGAAATGTAGTCACGTTTCAATGACTACAAAGGAAGCCATCTGGTGTTGAATGTAGGTTTAGAGAGGACACATCATGGTAAGGGGAGATATTCTTTAACATTTCAGACTTCCACGCTAAACACACTTCAATAAAAACGTAGTTTTATGGAACAATGTTTCAAATGGGCATTCCATTTATAAATTAGAAATAGTTCTTTTATCCCATAGTTTCAATTCTTTCTACACCCACCTATATCACCAAAGAAATTTTCCTTCAGCTAATCTGATCTTTAAATGCATTATTCTCCTTCCCCCCCCCCCTTTTTTTTTAACAAGGAGCTGGGTGATATAGTATACCTCTGCCCAATTCAATACTTTTCTCCAGGCTTTTTCTGACAAGTGACTTGAAGTCTACTTAATATCCCTCTAGTTTGCTCCTTCCGACCTACACATCTGTCTTCCCCAAAAGGACTAGATGCTGAGATTTGCATTTCATTTTCTATTCAAGCTGTCTCTTACACATAACTGTCTGTGAAACTGAAAGCACTAGTCACTCAGTTCTGTCCAACTTTTTGCAACCCCAAGGACCACAGCCCGCCAGGCTCCTCTGTCAATGGAATTCTCCTGGCAAGAACACTGGAGTGAGTAGTCATTCCCTTCTCCAGGGGATGCTTTCAACTCAGGGATTGAACCTGGGTCTCCTGTATTGCAGGTGGATTCTTTACCATCTGAGCCATCAGAGAACCTACATAGCTGTTTGTACTCTGTTTAAGAAAAATTAGGTTGGGGTAACGTTGGTTCAAGCCTTAAATGACTAAAGTATATTCCATATTGGGAATAAAAGGACATGAGTTACGTGCTAATTACTAATATTGACTGGGCTCCCGCTGTTCTAGAAAGATGAGCATTAAGCTACGGACTTTATTTGTAGCATTTCCTATTCAAAAAAGTGTTCCAATTTTTGAGGGGTGGGGTGGGATATTTGGGTCCTCTTAAAAACTGCCAGAATGTACATTATCTTTCCCCCTGACACATGTGTAAACCTAAGTGATGCATTTAATTGTATACATGCTTCTCAAGCAGAAGTAAATATATCATTATTGAAAATTACATGATAGAAAAACTACATGATGAAACAACAAGTTATCCCATTGTGGCATCAATGCGGATGCAAACCCACTAAATTCTTAACTTAAGGGCAGGGCCAGCCTTACCTCTGTTTCTACCACACATGAGATGAGTGCTAACAGATACAGACAAGATAAACAGGCCTGCGGAGGGTTTAGTCTTCATGGGCCAGTGCTGTGGCATTGCCACTTTTTGACTGCAAACAGGTAAGAGCTACTGGAAAGCTAGTGAGGAACAACACTTGAGAATAAGGATAGACTCTTCTTCTAGAGTCAGTGCCAATGACAAGAGCATATTCTAAGCATCAGACTACAAGTAATTCAGTTGTAGCTAGAAAAGAAGATATTTTAATCATCTTACAGAAACAAACATTGAGACCCTCTGATTTTATTTTCTTCCCCATTGGTACTTTTTACCAGAGGCACAATATGCCGAAAAATGTGTGCTCCCGTGTAAAAATCCTAGACTGTGTCCTGTGGGATGAGGAACATCTGATCTGCAACCTTTACTATAGTGTTGTGTTTATGTCTGTTTTTCTTTCTTTCTTTTTAAAATGTGTTTGGAAACTATTTTAGATCTCTCATCACACTTTTCTTTATCCAGGCAAAGAATCCCACTACCGTTCCTCAGTTTCAGCTGCTTCTATAATCAGGGTTGCTTCTCTCTAAATCCAGATTAAGCTTTCCATTTCTCTTTTTTAATTGGAGAGCTTAGGACCAAAATGGGAGAAGGATGTTCTGAGGCTCAAACCAGTGATATAAACGATAGGAGGATTGATCTCAGGGTCCTAATTCTATACGCTTACCTATGTTATCACCATGTCTTTGCAAACTTGATTTGTGTGCTATCGATGTCCTTTAGTACTACTGACAAGTCTCCAACAATTATGTTTGAGTATGCATGCATGTATGCAGGCATATATGTATATATAAACACATATGTATTAAATGCATTTACTTCTATATATTTATATACATACCTGTGTCCCTACATAATTCTATGTAAGCTATACAATCACATAGAATACCTATTTTTAAAATGATATGTATACACAGATACGCAAAATTATACCCCATACATATATAACTTATGAATACTTTCTTGTCGAGTTTTCAATGTTAGGTGAGGAAATCTCCCAGCACAAACATTTAACTGAGAAGACATTGGATTCTAACACATAACTAACTTCCCTTCCTCAATACCTACTGAACGTAAAAGTCCTAGTGACCACAAGTGTACACACACACACACACACACACACACACGCATATACACATCAACCCCAGCAACCAAACAGAGAAAAAAAGCAATCAATTGCAAAAGGAAAAAAGAAACCAAAATGAATGTTTCTGGAATAGAGGAGAAAGAGCAGGATTTAGCTCCTTATCTGTCCTTAAATGCCAGCAACTTCCCTGGACTTTGGGGGGAAAAAACCTAAGAATCTCAGCAATACCTCTAAAACTGAATCAATGCAAAACTTACAGAGAGTCTTAAGTTTTTCCTTCCTTTTCTGATTGAGGAGACAATGAAATAGCTCTAAATCTTAAGACCAGCCTTTCCTCTATGGAAGAGAATATAAGACAGAATCAGCCAACAAAGCTGGGTGCTCTTAAGGGGCCTAAATGCTGCTTCAATTGAACTCACTCCCTAAAAAGTCCACCCAGGTATTAACTACTTAATAAAACCGGAACCATCCAGTACTTCAGACTGGAGCTCAAAGGGTCTCAGGCAAGGTGGTAAATAAGTCTAGAAGTGGCTTCCATGAAATTAGAGCAAAGAGTGTCTAAACAGCATCACACACGTGAGCAAGATAAAAGGCTTACAAGGGAAATATGGGAATAAATTATAAGCAAGAATAAGAGAAGTGAGGGGTGGGGAGAGAGACACGGGTGCAGGGGAAGAAGGGAGGAAAGCAAAACATTTGACCCAGAAGAAAAGAAAACCTAAGGGTAGAAACAGAGATAAACTTTTCAAGTTGTTTCACACAAAGTATTCTATATTACGAAAATAAATTCAACACTAGAGGTCAAAGACTAGATGAAAAAATAGCATAATGAAAAGAGAGATATCAGACCTAGGAAACAAATCAAAGAGCAAAACAACATCATTAGAGAGCCAATGATTAAATTAGAAAGTACAAGGAACATAACAGACACCACTAAGAACCAAATTTCCAATGTGTTGGAGACTTGAGATAACTGCAGTGATTGTAAGGGAGGAAGGCAAAGAGTCTAAAGTAATTAGGACAAGCTTGTATAGAAAGAGGCCAAGCAAAGATGATTTCATGTTGAGATACTGGTATCTTTATGTACCAAGATCACAAACGGAACGGAAGATATATGCAAAGATAGGATAAAAGGAAATTTTCCCTGAAAAATACAGAAGAATTTTTAGATTGAAAGATGATACCATTTTCCTGGGAAATCGAATGCATCATCCTCAATTGTGAGACATATCTTATTTTAGATATCGAAACTGGAGGATAAATCATCATTTGAACATCCAGACAGAAAAGTCAAAATCAAAACACCTCTATAAGGAGTGAGGTGGAATCGGATTCCCATATAGTAATGTCCAATGTCAGAAGATAATTAAGCAATATTGCTGTCGCAAAGCTGAACAGAACATAACTCCCAAACTCAGAAGGTAGGAATATGAGAGGATGGATGAGATTGCTAATCTCTCGTGCTAATTTCTAGATGTTATCTTTCATAGCGGGAATTTAATTGACTATATAGAACTTTCTAAAGTAAGATTGACAACAAAACCCAGGCAATTCAGAGTACCCTCAAAAGTAAAAGACAGGCATTTTGTGACAAAAGGACTGGTGAGGAAGACTGAATATATCTCTATGCAGAAATAAAAGTAAAAACAGTAGACATAATGTTTACTGAAAAGTAAATCAATTGTCATAAACTGAGCTTTCCTGGTGGCTCAGTGGTAAAGAATCTGCTGGCCAATGCAGGAAACATGGATTTGATCCCTGGTCCAGGAATATCCCACACGCCACAGAGCAAGTAAGCCGGTGCACCACAATTATTGCGTCTGTGCCCTCGAGCGCGGGAGCCACAACAACTGAGCCCATGTGCCACAACTACTGCAGCCCGCATGCCCTAGAGTCCACGCTCTGCAACGGGAGAGGCCACGCAGCGAGAAGCCAGCCCACGGCAACTGCAGAGCAGTCCCTGCTCACCACAACTGGAGAAAAGCCTCTGCAGCCATGAAGACCCAGCACAGTCAGAGATAAATACATAGATAAATAACTTATACAAATTGTTGTAAACATGAACAGCATATAACTCCCAAACTCCGAAGGTAGGAATATGAGAGGATGGATGAGACTGCTCATCTCTCGTGTTAATTTCTAGATGCTACCTTTCATGGCAGGAATTTAAACAAGTATGCCTTTAAATAAAACATGAACTGTAAAAAAAAAAAAAAAAAGCAGTATCTATAACTGCATCACATTGTTCTAAACATATTTCTACCTAACCATCCAACTATTTAGGTATACAGAAAGATAAATGGAATACTGAGATTTGGGATGATTTTTTAACTCATGGGTTATTTTCACAAAATTAATAGGGTGATTTTAGAAGCAAATATTCTGAGATGTGTCATGATTATGGAGGTTAGATATAGCTTCATTCATTTTGTATTTTTAGAATGTTCATGATAAAAATGATATTAATTAAAAATTTCCCCTCTGGGAGGGCTCTCACCATGATAGCTTTAAATAACAGAACCCACAGGAAACTCAAGAGCTTGCATAAAACATGATATTCATAGCAGGCAAACATTTTATCATTCTTTTCTGTTTCTTTTAGCCTATTTCTCCATCAGGTTTTGGAAGAACTTCAGAGAAAAGCTTCTTTGTGTTGGTGCTAAGAGTACATAAACCTGAGAGGAATACCGAGTTCCCTCCAGCAAGCCTGGTGAAGGAAGAAGAGAAACAGGGTGATCTGGGGAAACCGCTGCCTGAGAAGGAGGAGAGTCAGGAGCTGGGGTTCCTGGTTCTGGCTCTATTACAGGTCAGACTACGGAAACAGAACCAGTAACTAAACTGCTCTAGACTTCAATTTCTTACTCTGCAAATTGAGAAGGTTAAATTGGAATCTAATCATCCAAAGTCTTCGGAACCTCTTCTTATGTGGCTGGAGAAGGGACGTTGGTGACGTTACTCCCTAAGCCTTTAATACCTTCAAGGAAAATATTGCTGAGACAGGCTGGCACCTTAGAGCCTTTGATGCAGTGTTTGAATGTGGACACACATCTCCCTGAGCAATAAAATACACGGAAACTACAAGGAACTAAAGTGTGTGTGTGTGCACTGGGGCTCCCCAGGCAGCACTAGTGGTGAAGAACCTGCCCGCCAATGCCAACGCAGACATGCAAGAGACACAAGTTTGATCCCTGGGTCAAGGAGATCCCCTGGAGAAGGAAATGGCAACCCACTCCAGTATTCCTGCCTGGAGAAGTCCATGGACAGAGGAGTTTGGTGGGTTACAGTCCATAGGGTTGCAAAGAGCTAAACATTACTGAAGCAACTCGGCTCGAAGCATGCATGGACAATAAGATACAAAAAGACCAAAAAAACAAAACAAAACAAAAACCCAACTGCCACTTCTGAAGAAGCAGGAGCAAAGACAAGGTGTTGGGAGCAAAAATAGGGTACCGCACATGCCCCCTGCACTCATCACTGCCAGACGAGCCGTAGACCACCTAAGCTACTTCCTCCGACTCAACCCCTGGACACACAACTACCCTCACCCCACATAAGTACCCAGCTCACCCCTCTTCTTGGGATGTGAGCAAGGTAATCTGTTGTTTGTTCTTGCTCCCCGCTGCTGCAGCAGCTGCCCCAATAAAGCCTTACCTAAATTTCTTGTCTGGCCTGTCATCAATTTATATCAATTAAAGAAGGCCAAGAACCCTGGTCGGTATCAATGCCCTTATATGTAGTGAGCTTTTACATTAATTTGGCTTGAGGAGATATGGATGGACTTAGAGTCTGCCATACAGAGGGAAGTAAGTCAGAAAGAGAAAAACAAATACCATATATTAACACATATATGTGGAATCTAGAAAAATGGTACAGATGACCTACTTCCAGGGCAGGAACAGAGATGCAGACATTGAGAATAGGCAGGTGGACACGGAGGGGAATGGGAGGGTAGGACAACCTGGGAGATTGGGAATGACGGATGTGCACTGCACTGTGTAAGACAGCCAGCCAGCCGGGAAGCCACTGCACGCACAGGAAGCGCGCTCGGTGCCCTGTGAAGGCCTAGACGGGTGCGATGGCAGGGCAGGATGGAGCGGGCATGTGCATACACATCGCTGGCTCACTTCCCTGTACAGCAGCAGCTAACACAACACTGTAATTATATTCCCCAAAGAAGTAGCAATGGGGGAAAACAATAAAAATCCTTCATGAGAATGTTCTCTGCTGCTAAAACAAAGAAAGTAAATTATCTCCAAGGTTACTGTTTCCCCAGCTTCAAAATTCTGATGAGTCTAACCTGCTATTGTATTTATCTAGTCCAAGACTATTCACAGCCTGAGCAGTTTACATCACGTTGATTTAGAGGAAAAAAAAAAAGAACAGGGAAAATTAAATTGTCAGTTTGCTTTTCATTCTGTCACTAAGATAATATTTGGATAGCATTAATGCATTGTTTAAAATGATAAGTACGATCCTAAGCATTTCAAAAAATCACATTAAGTGACTCAAAGGCAGGTCAAGGGTAATTAGTTCAACGCCTTACCACAAAATGACAGCATTCCCTTCATACCAACACTAACAGATGGCTTACTTTTAAGATTACTTGGTGAAAGAGTACTTCCAGCATTGATTACATTCCAATTTTGAGACTTTATCTGCCTTTTTCATTCCTGCATTTTGGCCTCAAGAGACCTCAGCTATCTCCCTACAGATAAGGCTAAGCTCTATGGTAATTTCACTGCTTTACAAACATGGATTTCAGACACCATGGAGAAAGTGTGTGTGTGTGTGTGTGTGTGTGTGTGTGCATGTGAGCACATGTGTGTGAGGGTTTACAAAATCTCACGACATAGACATTTATAAATGACTGACTTCCTGCATAGTAAACTAAAATGATCTTTTAAGAATTCTGCCTGATATTTAAAAAACAAGAAGGAATGTTTGTAAAATGTGTAATTCATAGTGGCAAACTGGATTAAAAGATTTAGAACTCAGAAAATTCATTTTAGTTAGGAAGAAACAGCATTGAATTTTAAAATGTAGTATATGAAGGACGGAGAAGGCAATGGCACCCCACTCCAGTACCTCTTGCTTGGAAAATCCCATGGATGGAGGAGCCTGTTAGGCTGCAATCCATGGGGTCGCTAAGAGTCGGACACGATTGAGCGACTTCACTTTCACTTTTCACTTTCATGCATTGGAGAAGGAAATGGCAGCCCACTCCAGTGTTCTTGCCTGGAGAATCCCAGGGACGGGGAGCCTGGTGGGCTGCTGTCTATGGGGTCGCACAGAGTCAGAAACGACTGAAGTGACTTAGCATACCATATGAAGGACAACTGATAAAAGCATGCATTTGATTAAAAGACAGTAAAATCCACTACATATTAACAATAGCTTGCATGAACAGGCTCCTCTGGTAGCTCAGATGGTAAAGAATCTGGTTGTAATGCAAGACACCAGGGTTCGATCCCTGGGTTGGGGAGATGCCCTGGAGAAGGAAATGGCAACCCATTCCAGTATTCTTGCCTGGAGCATTCCATGGACTAAAGACTATTTTTGGTGGGCTCAAGTCCCTAGCATCGCAAAGAGTCAGAAAGACTTTCACTTCCTTACCTGAAAATAGATCTAGGATTTTTTTGTTGACTGCTAAGAATTCCAATTTTATTTACTTTTATTTTTTTGTAAATGGAATAATATTTAAAACTAAGTCCATAAATTTCTGCTTTATTGACTATGCCAAAGCCTTTGACTGTGTGGATCACAATAAACTATGGAAAATTCTTAAAAAGATGGTAATACCAGACCACCTGACCTGCCTCTTGAGAAACCTGTATGCAGGCCAGGAAGCAACAGTTAGAACTGGACATGGAACAACAGACTGGTTCCAAACCGGGAAAGGAGTACGTCAAGGCTATATATTGTCACCCTGCTTATTTGACTTATATGCAGAGTACATCATGAGAAACCTTGGGCTGGAGGAAGCACAAGCTGGAATCAAGATTGCTGGGTGAAATATCAATAACCTCAGATAACAGCTGATAACACCATCCTTATGGCAGAAAATGAAGAAGAACTAAAGAGCATCTTGACGAAAGTGAAAGAGGAGAGTGAAAAAGTTGGCTTAAAGCTCAACATTCATAAAACTAAGATCATGGCAATCGGTCCCATCACTTCATGACAAATAGATGGGGAAATGGTGGAAACAGTGGCTGACTTTATTTGGGGGGGGCTCCAAAATCACTGCAGATAGTGACTGCAGCCATGAAATTAAAAGACGCTTACTCCTTGGAAGAAAAGTTATGACCAACCTAGATAGCATATTCAAAAGCAGAGACATTACTTTGTCAACACAGGTCCATTTAGTCAAGGCTATGGTTCTTCCAGTAGTCATGTATGGATGTGAAAGTTGGACTGTGAAGAAAGCTGAGCGCCGAAGAATTGATGCTTTTGAACTGTGGTGTTGGAGAAGACTCTTGAGAGTCCCTTGGAATGCAAAGAGATTCAACCAGTCCATCCTAAAGGAGACCAGTCCTGGGTGTTCACTGGAAGGACTGATGCTGAAGCTGAAACTCCAATACTTTGGCCACCTGATGCAAAGAGCTGACTCATTTGAAAAGACCGTGATGCTGGGAAAGATTGAGGGCAGGAGTAGAAGGGACGACAGAGGATGAGATGGTTGGATGGCATCACTGACTCATTGGACATAAGTTTGGGTAGGCTCCAGGAGTTGGTGATGGACAGGGAGGTCTGGCGTGCTGCGGTTCATGGGGTCACAAAGAGTTGGACACGACTGAGCAACTGAACTGATATATACGTGTATATATATATGTGTGTGTGTGTGTGTGTATATATATGCCTTTGTATGTTGTTATACCCGCTAACATGCCTGTAAAATAAGTGCAATCTGCAACCTGAACATTCTTTCTGTTTTTATGGGCATAAAGCTGATACAAGATTTCTGAGGGTTCAGGATGGGGAGCACATGTATACCTGTGATGGATTCATTTTGATATTTGGCAAAACTAATACAATTATGTAAAGTTTAAAAATAAAATTAAATTAAAAAAAAAGATTTCTGCATTGTTGAAAGAAAAATAAATCCACCAAGTTGCAAGTCAAGTCACAAGTTAAAAAGGAGCCAGTTTTTATTTGCTTTTGCTTTTTAAATAAACATGAACTTCAGGTAGAGCAGAAACATAAGCTGAGGGTACTTTGAGGATAGACCTGTGCCTAATTACTTCTTATTATATATCCTAAAACATAATGAATCCTGAATAAATGCCAATTTGATTGGTTGATTGATAGGATCTATAAATCTCGATGTAGTCCATCCTTTATATTTTGCAGATAAAGAAATTGAGTGTAAATGACATGTCTGTGACATCACACAGCAGATAAATACGAAAGATATTAGAACCCACGTTTCCTAAATTTCAATGGCTTTTCCTTTGTACCAAAAGTTACTAGCATTTGGTAGTGCACACACATCTGCTTTAGAGTTAAATTAGGATACCACTTGCTGGCACTACTAGCTTCCCCGTTAGGTGCTACTGCCACGGCTACTCAAGCATTCATTACACTGTGCTTCAAAGGTCTGTTTCTTCTTTTCTGATTCCCATTAGTCTACACACACACCACAAAGGAATATCACTCAGCCACAAAAATGACAAAATAACATCACTGTTAGCAACATGGATGGACGCAGAGATCACCATAGGGAACTAAGCCAACACACAAAGACAAATTTCTGATATCACTCGTGCAGAATCTTAAAAAAGGCTACACATGAATTTATCTACAAAACAGAAATAGAGTTGCAGATGGAGAAAAGAAACTTATGTTTACTGGTGGGTAACAAGGGGAGAGGGATAAATTGAAAGCCTGGGATTGACACATATTACTATATATAAAATAGATACCTAGTACAAACCTACCTATTAGCTATAGCTCAGGGAAGTCTACCCAATACTCCATAATGGCCTATATAGGAAAATAATCTGAAAAGAGTGGATATATGTATAACAGATTCACTTTGGTATACATCTGAAACTAACTGAACATTGTAAATCAACTATATCCCAATAATTAAAAAAAAAAAAACATGTTATTGCATCAAGATTCAGTGAGACAATGCATAAAAAGCAGTTATCACAGTGTCTAGAGCACAATAATTGTTCTATAAACTGTATCTATCATTATATCATTAAACCTATCACTGTGTTTTATCTCTGACATCCAGCTTGTTGTGTCAGTCTATTTTTCACACTTGAATTTTCTTTCACACCCAGCATTTAATAATCACTGTCAAGCTTTGCCATTCTATCTCTATAATATCTACTGTCTTTTTGTCATTTCTATTTCTACTGCCATTTCTGTGGCAATACAATTTAACTTAATTTAGCAATTACTCACTGAGCCTGTGTGTTAGCATTATGTCAGACACGGAGGATGCAAGGACAATGAACACGCCTTTCAAGAAGGTGCATGTTTTTAAAGCCACAAGGCTTGATTATTGCTGTAACAGAGAAGCAGTAGGTACAGTGGGATATAAAAGAGAAATAAAAAGGATTCATAGGATTTGACAGTTTTGATGTCCCTAGTAATTAGGATCTGAAATTCTCCAAGGTCCCACAAAATAAGAGAAGCCAGAATGCTGATAACCCATGCCCGAGGTATGCAAATGTAGAAGTGAGACCTCCAAGGGGACATGACACTGAATACCTGCATCTCTGGCTAGGGTTCCAATAGGGATAGGAAGGCTCTTTCCAACTGTACCATAATGTGGACTTTGTATAAATACTTGGCTTGCAATCCGCAACAAGCAAGAATCAAAAATATAAACTGAATATCTTCTCTGTTCCTCCTAAGAATATCATTAGCTAAGAAAGCACAGTATGGACCTTCTTCTGAGTAATATTTCTTATGGAAAATCAAAGTTGTGAAACATAAAAAATTCAAAGATGGAGCTTTGTAATACCCATTTTTGAAACCATGAAGAAAAATGGAAAATTTTGTGTAATATTCCCCCTTGCATGAAAAAATTAAAACCAGAGAGCACATATATGAGGACAAAATTCCTAAGTAACTCCACCAAACTCCACAGTCTTTGTGTTGTCCAAAGACTTGGCTATTGCAATATATCCAGTAAAAGTGTCGTTCGTGCTCATGTTCAGTCACTCAGTCACGACCAACTCTTTGCAATCCCATGGACTGTAGCCCTCCAGACTTCTCTGTCCATGGAATTCTCTAGGCAAAAATACTGGAGTGGGTTGCCATTTTCTCCTCCAGGGCATCTTCTGACTCAGAGACTGAACCCACATCTCCTGTGTCTCTTGCACTGCAGGCAGATTCAGTAAAAGTGTAAACACAGAGTGTGATCAGTGGGCTCTGAAAAGAGAAAATAAAAATCCCACACTGCTGAAAGCTACACACACAGCCATTCTATAATAAATCTATCCAAGAAGCTTCTGAGAGTAATGGCATGCATGCAAGAGGGCATGGATCAGTTAAAGAGCTCTACACTTTAGTGATTTCAACATTTTTTCAAGAGATCTTTTTCTCTGAAGTGAAGCTGATTGAGTGACAAATAACAGCATTCCCCAAAATGCTATCTTTTCCAATACAAAGTGGCTTTTACATGTTAAAAAAAATTTTTTGATGTATTTCTCCTGATCCAAGGAACAGTCCTCCCTTCGCCAAGTGACTAACCTCTGTCAACATCTCATCTGAATGATGCTTTATCAATCTTCCTTTAATGGTATTAAAAGTCACCATGTTAGATGGCTGAAAGAGCCCAGGATGGCCAGTCACACAGGAAACTATGTCAGAATTCTGTTCCTGCCACTCCATGGTTATAGGAGTTTGGGTCAATTAATTCCTCTTATCTGAGCCTCAGCTTCTATCTGTAAAGTGAGCACACTAATAACTATCAAACAAAGGCTACTTTGAGCATAAGAGAAAATCCTATAAAACTTCTGTCCTAATGACAGTACCATGCAGGTGTTATGGGCTAAAGGTGTTATGTTCCCCCCAAATTCACATATTGAAGCCCTAACCTCCAAAGTGATGGGTATGTGGAATTGGGAGGTAATTATTCTGAGAGGTAATTAGCTTTATTTTTTTTCAAGATTTTTTTGATGTGGACCAATTTCAAAGTCTTTTTTGAATTTGTTACAATATTGATTCTGTTTTATGTGGTTTTGGGGTTTTGGTTTTTCAGCTACAAGACATGTGGGATCTTAGCTGCCTGATCAGGGATCAAACATACACTCCCTGTTTTGGAAGTCACAGTCTTAACTACTGGACCTCCAGGGAAGTCCCTGGAGATAATTAGCTTTAGATGGGGCTTCCCTTGTGGCTCAGATGGTAAAGAATCTGCCTGCAATGTGGGAGACTGGGGTTCGATCCTTGGGTTGGGAAGATCCCCTGGAGTAGGAAGTGGCAACACACTCCAGTATTCTTGCCTGGAGAATCCCATGGACAGAGGAGCCTGGTGGGCTACAGTCCATGGGGTCGCAAAGAGTCAGACACTACTGAGCAACTAACATTTTTCAGGTAATAATGGGATGCTGTGAATGAGACACTCATGATGGGATCTGTGCCGTTGTAAGAAGAAAACAGACAGATCACACACGTGCAAAAAGAAGAGGTCACATGAGCACGCAGCAAGATGGCGGCCATCTGCCACCCAGGTAGAGCCCTCGCCAACAGCTAATTCTGCTAACATCTTAATTTTAAACTTCCCAGTCTCTAAGACTATGAAAAATAAACACCTGTTGTTAAAGCTCCCCAGTCTATGGTATTTTGCTACAGCAGTCCAGGCTAAGACAATAGCAATTGTATATACATATATATAAAATTAATGTCAGTAATAATCAAATCCTTATATATATATATGTGTGTATATATATATATATATATATCACTAATATCAGTAATAATCAAACCCTAAAATATCAAAAATGAAATAAAACAAAGTGTTTATCTGTCCCAGTTTCTGAACTTTACAAATGAGAACTCGGTGAACAGGGACTGGTCCGGTGCTTTGCTTTCTCTCTGGCACCCAGCTTGGTGCTTTGTTGCTGTTGAGTCGCTAAGTCATGGCCAACTCTTTTTGCAACCACATGGACTGTAGCCTGCCATGCTCCTCTATCCATGAGATTTCCCCGTGGGTTGGAGTGGGTTGCCATTTCCTTCTCCAGGGGATCTTCCTGGCCCAGGGGTTGAACCCATGTCTCCTGCATTGGTAGGCAAATTCTTTCCCACTGAGCCACCTGGGAATCCCAGCTTGGTACCTTAGCATCACTCAAATGTTTGTTCACAGGTAAATGAGCAAAGAGTTGGACATGACTGAGCGACTAAACTGAAGAGTATATATGCATGAATCAAAAGATGACAGCAAAAGTGTTAACAATGATCTCAAATATGTTTGTTTATTTTCATTTTAGGGTTGCATAACCTGGTCATTGCTGAAGACAGACTTGTTTCCAAAAGTACAACTCTGACATAATGATTCTTACTCTGTTTCGTTTTCATTTTTTGCTTGCCTTCATTCCCCATACTTTCCAAGTGCCAAATGTTATAAAATATTTTCACATAACTTTATCTCCTTCAGTCTTTTAAAACATCCTTTCAATGTTCGCTTCAGTTCTAATCTTAAAGAGGAAGCAAACAAGACTCATAACGGCTAAATGATTACCTCCATACTGTGAACCCGTAAGTGGAGGGTCAGGATAATGCCCAGCACTGCCTGATTCAAAGTTCGTGCTTTGAAACAGTACCATGTGGTGTTCTTATCAGAGGATACATTGGTTGTTACCTATTTGTTGTACTTTCCATACCACTGTGGTTCATTCCTTCCGAGGTGCTAATTTTGTTTACTTTTTATTTTATATTGGAGCATAGCTGATTAACAATGTTGTGATAGTTTCAGGTAGACAGCAGAGGAACTTGACATTTTCCTAGCTGTACTTGATGCCATTTGCAACCAAATCTAAATTAGACTGCAAAATCAGGGGTGGCTGCACTTTAAATTCCATGTAGCATGGAACCATTTCAGCATCACTGGAAAAGGTCTTTTCTAATGGCCCCCAAATCATTACTTCTGTCTACACAGAACGTCAGTTCTCCTGCTTGAAACTGATGAAAATAACTCTATGTTTGCTGAGTCTTGAAGGATGGATAAGGACCCTGCTCTACTACCTGCTTGAAAAATCCTCATGTCCCTGCTACCTTGAAAATGCATATCAAGTGTGGACTAATCTTTATCTTTCTGAAAAGCTAAAGGAGTCAATTGTACCCAAGATGAGAAGTGATGCTTGAAAGAACTCATCTCCCAGACTCTAAAGCATATTTTTCAAACAGAGATATTCAGCTCCAATATTGCTTACATCAAATGTTCTGAACACTTCCTTTCCCATTTCAATTTCTACAGTCTCAACTTTGCTTTCTCCATGCACAATTAAGGAGCAGATGGGGGGCTAGGGACACATGCTGAATAACAGATCCACCAGTGCCTTTACCAGCAATTCAGAAACTTCCAGAACAGAATATTCCTCTTGTAGGCTATTAAGAAACCAACACAAATGACGCCAGTATAGACATACCTTTGATGTATGTTGAATTCACACGCAGTCAGCTTTGCTATAATGAGTCACATGCATTTCTAAAAACAATTACCATGTTATAGTGAAGTGGTAAAAGGAACGTATCTGAAACCAGAAAGTTGTAATATCAGCTATGGATAGGTACAGCTCTTAACACGTGGGGAAGTTGGGTAGCAAGTAGATGCTTGAATCATGTACTGCTGTGTGGTCTGGCTCAGCCGGACACAGTTTTCTCTATTCACTTGTTATTTCTTGCAGATGAAATCACATATTGAAGATGCAAAATGTGTGTTATACGTCAACTGTTCCCTAATTTCTTGATTACCTTGCAACAAATTCACCTTTTCAAAACAAGCATTACAGCAGAACTGACTATACCAGAAACTGTGTGGGTGTATATCCTAATCAATTTGGGTAAAGATTTTTGGAGGCTGTAATACCTTCTCAAAAACATTTTTTTTGGTAAAAACATTTTTTTGTAAAGTTGCAATGAAACAAACATCATATATAGTTCTAAAGGAAAGATCTATTATACTCTTTTCTTACAACATAATTTTGTAAGATGTATAAAGAGTCCATGCTAGGATTTGAGATATGTGTTTTCTCTTATGTTAAGTAATTCACCATCTAGTAATGTAACCTATGTAAATAAACAGAGTTGGAGACAATGATTCATCCGCATGAGTGTTCACAGAAGTACATTTGTAACAGTAAAATACTAAATGCTGTATTTAAAGAACTGAAAAATCCTACTCCCCAAAAAATCACTGGAAGAAGTTCAGACTAATAATATATAATATATATATATATATACATACACACATATATATATGTGTGTATATATATAAAGCCTGGATCTAATTTTAGCAAAACCTCTAGGAATTAACACCATGGGAATTATTTAGACAAGTGCAAAATAAATGCACAGGGTAATGTCTGTTACTATTGCCTCCAAAGCTCAAATACACATTACAATGACTGCATGCTAAGTCTAGTCAGTGGTGTCCACGTCTTTGTGACCCCATGGACTGTAGCTCACCAGGCTTCTCTTTTGGTTGGGAATGATCTAGTGGAGAGGAAAAAGAGTTAATGGAAGAAAGAGAGAGGGCAAATGCTGAAGCCATGCCCTGAGGTACCCAAGAAGAGATGGAGCTAGCGCAAGGATGGAGGGGTCACTTTTTGTCAGGTCATATGGAAGGGAAGCAAGAGTTTTGGGGGCAGCACACACATCTGATAAATACACGAAAGATAAACGTTCTCTTCTGAAAGCTGCTATTTTCTCAGTGAAATGGCAAAGAAGGCCATCAGCTGAGACTACAGTGGGGAAGAGGAAGTGGGTGGCTGAGGAGAATGGACACATTGTGAGACAGTTGTACAGATTCGTGGGAGATCATATGAAGTGGAGAAATACGGCCAGATCACCAAGCAACATAAAAGACCACTTGAAGCTAGCAGTCATTATAATTAAGAGAGATCTGTCCACAAGTTCCTGTGTTTTTCTCCACTCCTGTTTGGCTTCAGGAATTCAAGGGCAGTGTGGGTAAAAATTAGGTTTAACTGGGATTGGGTTTGCCAGTTCAGTTTCTTCATCATGCTGTCCTTGAAGCCTTGCCCACCTGGCAAGTTTTCATTTCTATGAGCCATTGTGTTTCCTTTTGGGTTAAGTCAGTTTGGGGGGTCTTCAATTACTTGTCACAGAATGAGTTCACCTTTCGCAGAAATGTTATCTCTTTTCAACAGGTATGAAAGGCATACTAAGGCAGAGAATCCTCAGCTCATTAAAAGGCTTTAAGTGAATGACTGGGTATGTCATTATATATATATTTTTAAGATTTTATGTGGGTTGCCAAGAAAAGTCAGACTTAGAGCCAGAGGGAGTTTGCTGGGGAAGTCACCATGTCTACCTCAAGTCTGACTTGAACTGCCAGTTTTCTTCTCTATTATTAACTTCTTTCCCCAGCAGTGAACTTTTCAATGCTCAAAATTCTGCTCAGAGAAAAAAAAAAATCCCTATATATTCTGTGCGCTCTGTACCCTGAAGCTCTCATAAGTGACCCTAGAACACTAGATCTTTATCCCCAAGGGTTTGCCATCAGCTGTTTCCATATGAATGCAAAATTATTAAATATGGAGCTTGGGGTTTCTCCAATTCCTCCAATGTAAAACAGGATGGTAAGTAGTAACCCCACAGATACAATGTATAGATCCATAGATTCCTGACTCCTAGGAACATTTTATATCATAGATGTTGTACTGAGAAATTCAGTCTTTCTTCAAAATGGATTCATGCCATGCATACAAAATATGTCCCTCAAAACACAAATAACGCCATGTATCATGAGAGAAAGGTTAGATCAATAAGTGCCTGTATCACATCCAAAGAAGTGACAACAGAGGAATCAAACAGGAAAAATATACACTCGGGCCATCTATTTGCCAGGAAATTATCTTTCCTTCAAGTAAAAAGACTTCTAATATGTTTCCCCTTTGTTCTGTTCCTCCTGAAGGAATTTCTACAGGGAAAGTCAAAAACAATTCTCTTTACCTCTCTCTTTCTCTGGTTCTACTAGACTTCCTTTTATCTTAATATTTTAAAAATATTGGTGGTTCTGATTTTTTGTAGTATGAAAAAAATGATTCTAAAAGATGAAATTGTTCTGTATCCTTTATCTGTGACAACATTTTCTTCTGGCATCTAAACAAGAGAAAAGTCTGAGACTGACCTCCAGAAAAAAGATACACATAATTCCTTAAAATAAAACTGTCAGCCCATCAGATTGCATATTTACTAGAACAACACATTCTTATATACTCAGAGCAGTTACACAAAGAATAGTGAATTGTCCTTTTTGAAAAATAGCTCAACGGAAAATGAAAATTACTTAAACTTGCATACATATACACTCCCCTGACACACACACATACACGCACATATATACCAACTTAAAATGTTCAATATAAATAAAAATAAATAATCAGAAGAGTATGTTCTGAGTAGACCCTTTTGGAGCTCTTTCCAGGAAAAATATCTTCAGAATACTTAAAAAGTCAAGTTCTTTAAAAATAATTTCAGTTTGATATCTATAATGTATAGTTTTGGCAAATCCAAACATTATGTGTATTTTATCTTACTTTTCCTTGAAAATCTGTTTTAATTTACTTATCCCGTTAACTTTCATTTCTTTCTCAACGAAAACTTTGAATGGACAAAATGACTGATATCTATGTATACACATCAAAGTCGTTTCTATTATGATTCAAACCGGTTATCACTCTTATAACATGAGAGAATTGGAAATTCATCTCATCTCTAATACTCCAGAGATTTGCACTTTCAGCAATTTCCCAAATAATATTTCAGAGTAGACCGAGGTTATTTTTAATTATAAAAAGTTTGGAAAGCTAATATTACCTAATTATCACAAAAAAATAAGATCACAATGTACCTAGTCTAGGAAAGAATTTTATCAAGATTCTAAGCAATCATGTATCAGAAAATAATTTCAGGAGAGACACATGATCTAATACATTGGTCACACAGCCTCATCTGTGGGTGTGCAACCACCGGTCAAAATGTGATTTAAGTACAGTCCTGGTCACCTGATGTTTAGTGTCCTGATGATGCATTTCGGTCTCCTGAAGATGTGTTTCAGAAGAGTGGCCACTGAATTGAAGTGAAAGATTACCAGGTCACTGTTAATGAGTTAGTCTATTAAGATTTAGAAAGATGGTAACAATAACCCGGTGTACGAGACAGCAAAAGAGACACTGATGTATAGAACAGTCTTATGGACTCTGTGGGAGAGGGAGAGGGTGGGAAGATTTGGGAGAATGGCAATGAAACATGTAAAATATCATGTAGGAAACGAGTTGCCAGTCCAGGTTCGATGCATGATGCTGGATGCTTGGGGCTGGTGCACTGGGACGGCCCAGAGGGATGGTATGGGGAGGGAGGAGGGAGGAGGGTTCAGGATGGGGAGCACATGTATACCTGTGGCGGATTCATTTTGATATTTGGCAAAACTAATACAATTATGTAAAGTTTAAAAATAAAATAAAATTAGAAAAAAAATTAAAAAAAAATAGATGTATTTTTGTCAAGGAAGTGCACTCATAGATATTTAATCAGTACTATTAACATATGTCTGTTTTGTACAAATTAAGATCCTGCTTAGAGATTCTTTATCAATATTTTTTTTTTAATATTTGTGCTCAAATGTATTTTCCGTTGATCTGTGGAATGTTCTGTGCAAAGCTGTATGGCTGTACTGTTAGGCTAGACACTTTTGTTTTTTTAAAGCTGGATTTAGCACCATGTTATTTGACCATGTTAAAAATAGTAACTTGGTTATTAAAAATATGGTTGCATAATTTTAAAAACAGTTGCTACGGTTGGCCACAATGAAGTGATAGAGTGGAACAATAACACTATGCTCTGTTACAAAATATGAAATATACTTCTTCCACTAGTACAGGATCTAAAATTCCCATTGGGAAATCTTTCCTTTGAGTTAGAGTGTGGCATGCACTAAACTTCATCTAGAGAGAAATATGCACATATTATTTGAGAGCAATTATTACAAAATAGCCTCTGGATATTACCAAGATAGGGGAAGGACCCACAGCAACAGGGCCAAAAAGAGCTAAGTTCTGATATAATTACAGAGAGTAATATTTCCAGCTCAAAGAATAGTGCTCCCTATATGTGTAATGTTAATCCTGACTGCCAGATACAGTATTAAAATGGAAATAAAGCAGATGAACCTTGTTCTTTACATCAAAAAGGTCCCGTTTATTCATCCACCCAACACTGTTTAATGAGTATCTATGAAAATCCCATGGACGGAGGAGCCTAGTAGGCTGCAGTCCATGGGGTCTCTATGAGTCAGATACGACTGAGTGACTTCATTTTCACTTTTCACTTTCACGCATTGGAGAAGGAAATGGCAACCCACTCCAGTGTCCTTG